>NC_083791.1:4910985-5644040 GCF_015708825.2 Lethenteron reissneri
GAGCTAGGCATTTGAAAATCTAGATTTAAAACTAATTTCTTTAAAACCGATTTTCGTGTTTAGTTTGTTGTCCTTCCCCTGCACCTCTGACTAGTGCGGTTGGCTACGTACGGTGCGAAAGAAGTTTAACATACATACATACATGCAGCAGTATGTGCAGCATTGATTACATTAACGTGCGTATGAAAAAACGTTGTGACTAAATTAGTGGGGGCAAGCCGAGACATCGCAAGTGCATCCCGTGCCATCTCCCAATTAAATCTTACGCGTGTTCCTTTTGGTATCTCATTTACTGATAGAACAGTTGGTTATAGTGCGAAAGAATTTCGATTTAAAGCTTTCGTGACTGCAGGGATTCATCTTCTTGGTTCTTTCGGTAAAGTCACGTAGAAGGGAAATAATAAAATAAGAAAAATCAAACATAATAAAATAATAAAAATGAAGCGTAATAAAATAAAATTCTCACGACGTTTTGGTTACAACGCAAGCAGTCGTCCTGCTTGCGTTGTGGCCGAAACGTCGTGAGAATTTTGTTTTATTATGTTTAAATGTTATTATTTTATTATTTCCCTAACTACGTGACTTTACCGAAAGAACCAAGAAGAATGTGAAATAAGTTCAGTATACTTACATACATTGTGGCCAGGCACACAGCAATATTTAACTGCATGACTTCAATCTAACAGGGCTGCATATAGGCTATGGGTAAGTTAGCACATGCAGTGCAAATAACGACGTCTCTTCTTTGGATAATACTCACAACGTTACCATACCTCGAGTTGTCACTTTAAAGGACAGTCCGATAAAGCAACGATTCACAACTTGACTTCTCACAGCCCTCAACAGCTGCGGAATAAACTAGAATACAAAGTTCTAATTGACCAGCACTTGGAATCGACGTGAACTTCACAAATTGATGAACTGTCATGAATCCGGACAACATCACTGTCATCTCTCCTATTTTTGTCGCGTTCATTCCGTCTCATTTTGCACCGTTTCACATTTTGTTCCGTCTTGTTCTCTGCCATTTTCATAATTCCTAAATATGAATTGGTTGTTGTAATACATGGATGGAGCGCGCGTGTATCGTTGCGATACAATAATCAGTTTCAATTAAAGAATTGTCACGTCTATTTCTTAGGTTTTTTTGGTAAAGTCACGTAGGTAAAAAATTAAAAATTAAATTTATAAAAGTAAAATAAAAATCACGACGTTTCGGAGGCAACACAGGTGGAACCGTCACAGCCCGACAGCTGTATCACGTCATCTCGGACCACCACGTGTGGCAACAACCCGCTGTGAGTCTCCAAACTGCCCGAAGGACAACACTTTACAACAATGCGATCCACTCAACTTTGTGTTCAACCTTTCATCACTGGAATGAAACACAACAAAAACGTATTTCTGTGATACTGCATTGGGCAGTGCAGCACAACCCTACCGTCGGACCCCCCGGGTTTCAACCGTCCACACCGCCAATGGTCGACCATCAACCGAATCGGGACCTGGGCCAAGTGGCCGATGCGGCCACCCGATGCCACAAATGGCGCATGGAAGATTGCGGCGGCCTGCGAGCGGTGCGGCCACCAATCCCAAACCGCCGAGCCACATCGTGAACACGCCGCCGCTACCGCTGCCGTCACTCCTGTAAAGGAGGAACGGACGCGAGATCCACTCTGCTTACGGACAGACAATGGAGCGGACACGTTTATACTTAGGCGATCTAACCCAAAAACCTTTGTTATGAATATTGGTCGCGAAAGCCTACGTGTTAAATGGAGTGGATAACATCTAAAATCTGCTGTTATTAATCCACACGAAAGGATAAGTGGTGCACAAGCAAAAACGGCAACAAAAACCAACATTTGTCAAACAACACTGCCCTAAAAGGGAAAAATATATAAGAGATGACGTATTGGGTAATGACCCTTGGTCATATAGCACGTGGCAATGAAGAAGGGCTATGGGCTGAAACGTCACTTGTGTGAAGATATCTTTACTCCTTCTAGGGCAACGCTATTTGACGAATGTTCATAATCGAGGTTTTTGGGCGAGATCGCGTAAGTATAAATGTGTCGTTAAACCCGCCACAGCCAATTAGTAAAGGTTTGTCACGTAAACAAAACGTGGCCAATTAGTTACTAGTTCAGCACACCGATGTGGTGGAGAGTAAACCCCACAATTATTTACCATACAAGCACCGTGACGTGTCGCCGGTAATTACAACCAGTCTCATCAGGCGACAGCCAGAGTTGTGGGGAAATTCTTCTGTCTGGGTCTTAAATAGAGGGAAAAAAGTGATGTCGTCACTTGTTAACCGATCCAGTGCGATGAGAAAAGGGGGAGGGTTAACGTATTAATATAAATTACAATATGAATAGATCATACTGGTAGGAACCTCCTGGTTACACCAGCCCACAGGGGATTATTGTGTCCGTCCGTCCGTCGTGCAGGGAGGGGCTGGGTAGGGAGGGGAGGGTGGGGAGGGGCTGGGTGGGGAGGGAGGGGCTGGGTGGGGAGGGTGGGGCTGGGAGGGTGGAGAGGGGCTGGGTGGGGAGGGGCTGGGTGGGGAGGGGGTGGGTGGGGAGGGCCTGGTCACCCCGTGGTGCCCTTATAAAACTCAACGTTTAACCGACTCACGCCGGTTTGTGCCCACCCTCACAGTCGGGCATATTTGCGGAATACACCACGCCGCCGTTGACCTTGGCCATTGACCGAGCAATCCAACGTTCCTACCAGCTCCCTCCGCAGGAATGTGTTTCACAGTTGATCAACATAATAATATTGGTCGTGTTAATTTTACGAATGTGTTGAGCTTTTTTTTCCTCTTCATCAAGAGGAGCTCAACAAGAGTGGAGTCTTCCCCCCCCCCCCCCCCTCTTGTTGGGGGGGGCATCTTTTCATCAATCCTTGTGGACATATTTGGCCAAATAACATAAAATGTGTAATTAGTGCAACTGCTATTGTTCCAATCACGGGTGCCAATGCCTGTCACGGAACTGTAAAGCACACCTGTTCAAACATAGATGGGAACAAAATGCAAAATAGGCTCACGGGTGAAACTACGGTCAATGTGTTGGTCTAGAATCTACAAAATCAAACGAAGAAAAACAATCGCGCATTTACTGAGTGTCCAGTGGCTGTCTTGTGGCGAGCAGCACCTTGCTCACACAAGCTTACGGTGGAGTCCATTCCTATCGGCCGGCCTGAAACAAAGGTGGAAATTCCACCATGTTATGGTGGGGTCCAGTGTTTCCACAGGCCGACTGATGATTGACCACAGAACTGGAAGTATGTTGAACTTTTTTCGCACAGTACGTAGCCATCCGTGCTAATCGGAGGTGCGGGGGAAGGACAAACTAAACAAAAAAGAGCAGTTCTACAGAAATTAGTTTTCAATCGAGATGATTTAAAAGTGCATAGCTCCAGTGGCATCCTAATATCGGAAGGAAGAGCGTTCCGGACGGCCGCAGAAGCGCGTCTGACTTCTTTGTTCGATGATTGATCCAAAAGCCGCTGCCTAAGAGGATGACCGGAGTTCGCGTGATGGTCTATGCTCCTTGACAAGATGTGTCCATCCGCCAATTAAGTGACCTCTCATCTAGACACACTGCATCGGGTACTCAAATAATTCCGAGTCGACCTAAGGGAATTCCCAGGCCAGATTGAGAAACTGAATGACACCAGTGATGAGAATGGATGAGAATGGAGCCAAGACTGCCAGTAGTGTAAATGCGTGCCATGTGATAACCACACATGCATCCCGTGAATATGCATTTACAGATGTGAACAGACATGTACACAACAACATATACAAGTGAACAGCCTGTAAGTGCAGAGAAAGATACCGTTCGTGCACCACACCAGGTACTTATTGCCCAAATAATATCAAGAATTCACATTTATATAACCCCATACAACTGTCAGAACTGGCTCAGAAACCAGTTTCCACCTCGGTTGCTTGCACAGTGCGCTAGCTGACCACTGCACCAACGCTCCAAACGCGTTTCCAAATTAGAAAATCACAGCCCAAATTATTCCATTGCAATATACACTGCAATCACCACCACCAATTGGCAACACTTGGCAGGACCCTCGTGAAACCGAGAGTACCGGGTTAAACAAGCGGAATAATAGAAAGAAATAAAGAGCACGCGCGTACACAACGATCGACAGACCAAACAGCAGCGGCAAGCAGCAGAGAGAAGCAGCAGCAGCAGCTGGAGCAGCAGCAACAGCAGCAGCAACAGCAGCAGCAACAGCAACAGCAGCAGCAGGAGCAGCAACAGCAGCAGCAGCTAACCTCGCTTCCTCCAGCAGGAGCCCTCGCGGACAGAGTAGCTCAGCTCCTGGAACTCGAGCTCGAGTGCGGGCCGACGGGGCAGGTGCGAGAGGCGCTGTGCCTCCGTGATGTGGTTCTCCACCTTCTTGAGGTGCGTGGCGAGCAGCGGCACGTCGGGCGCCGCCGCCGCGCCGCCACCACCGGACATCGCAGACGGCGGCAGCGGGCACGCGATGGGCTCCATCGCCACGTTCACGTGATCGCCCTCCTTCTCCATGTTCACGCCCAAGCTCTGCAGAGGCACGGGCAACCGGACTGTCAGGGTCTCGTCTCCGAATCACTCGCTCTCTCTCTCTCGTCATCGTCATCGTCATCATCGTCATCGTGCCAAAACAACCGACTTGATGACAATTTAAACTAAACTATTTTTATTTTTTCAAGGTAAGACCCACTGAGCTATATAGATATTTTTTCAGCAGCGACCTGGCTATCAAAATTGATAGCTTAACGAAGTGGCTCATCACGTGGACATTTCTAGCAGTCAAATACTGGAAAGACATGTCGATTCTAAATGTGGAAGCCACGACCTCCTGTATACCAGGCGAGGTAGTTAACATCTCACACTCGTGGCGACAGCTGGTGGGGATGGTACCGGCGTGTGCCTGTACACCACATCCACGGCACTTCACGGATCTCCAAAGCGTGCGTAGCCAACGCTTTTCTGAATGGTTTCCTGTTCCTACGCCACCATGTGACTCACCGTGGAGGGGAGGCAGCAGCAAACGTGGGCTGCTGCTGCGGGACAAACTAGGTCTCGCGCCGAGACTTTGACGACTACATGTTTTGACCATTCCGTCGTGACCCGGGAGACAATTTGTTTCATGTTTAGTGGGAGGGGGGGACATTGAAAATAAAAAAAACATTAACAAAATAATAATATACTTATGTTTAGTAATAGTCAATAAAGAAGAAGGTGATAACAAACCAATCTGGTACGGACTTTGCTGTAAGGTCAGCATGTCTGCTCACAACAACGAAACCTAATTCACATTATTGCTCTGCTTCATCGGCGGAAAAACTATGACATTTAATCATGGCTACAATTTGGTATGGCGGTCAAGGTCACAGATTTCATGAGTTTGCATCAAGTGTGAAGTGAAATCTTGATAACGGCTGTAAAAACACACGAGGTTAGGCAGTTGGACATAAATATGTTGAACTTCTTTTCGCACCGTACGTAGCCATCTGTGCTAATTGGAGGTGCCTGGGGAAGAACAATAAACTGCACACAAAAAGCAGTTCTAAAGAAATAAGTTTTCAAGCTCGATTTAAAAGTGCATAGCCCCAGTTGCTTCCCAATATCGGAAGAGTGTTGCAGGCGCCTGCAAAAGCGCATCTGAAAGCGCGCGATGCGGTGACCACCTTTGCTCGATGGCCAACCAAAAGCAGCCGCTGCGAGGATGACCGGAGCTCGCGTGATGGTTCATGCTCCTTGACGAGACCAGCAAAGGTGACAAAATCGAAGCTTTGCATACCACATACCCTTGGTTAAGATTTTTTTTTTTGCGTTCATATCAGCCGACCGAAATGGGCCCATTCGCATTACAGACTTTCACATCCGAGAAGTGCACATTCTGTGCCACCCTTCACAAGGGAAACGGCTGGCTTTTGACATTCATGCACCCCTTCACGAAGGGTTACAATAGGTGTGAAAAATAACACATCCACAATGTCCCTTTAATACAGCGAAATATGCATTTGTCAATGTTTCTGCATGAGAGCGCATGCATGTGTAATGGTGTCAAGCAAGGGAACTTGGCATTTTTGGCAAAAGATCACTGTTAACCATCTGCTCAAAGGGCTAATTTTAGCACGGCAGACAGTCCGTAGATTGCAGTTGGATGCGGTTCCTCGAATCAAAGGGTGAATGTGGTTGAAATAGTTCAGAACGACTTGATTTTGAAGCAAACATGACACCTCCGATTTGCACGGTTGGCTACGTACGGTGCGAAAGTTCACATACATACGATCGTTGAAATACTCTGACTTTTTTAAAATATATAACACTGCAAAACTGTTAATGTACCATTTTTCGCCACAAAAGGATTAATTTTTACAACAAGCAAACACAGTACTGTAATGTACACGTTTAGAAAAGGGATTAAATTAAAAAAACAAATTTTTAACTGCAGTAGTTAAATAAATAAAAAGTTGCATATATCATGAATAATATGATATACATGTGGCAGCATCTTGCGGGGGATATGTCATCAAGCAGTGGATTGAACATGGATGATGACAAAAAGTACAACTTAATAGTCAACGGAAAGAATCCAGTCAGTGCATCAATTACCACCTAAAATCTTACAATACGAGTGGTAACGAATGACTCTCGTCCCGAAATAGCTCAAAGTAGCACACACTGTGTAGCACCCCTTCTCTAAATACACCAATTGGCTGGAAACATTTGAATATTCTCGAAATGCGCGTTTAAGAATATCTGCCTGCTATACATTTCCACTTAAGCCACTTCGTTGAGCTATCATTTGTGGCCAGGTCGCTTCTGAAAGAGAGCTACGTAGTTCAGTTGGCCTTACCTGGTAAAACTTAAAAATTGCTTTAAGTTTTGTTATGGGACCTCCTTTGCCAGTACCAAAATATACTAATAGGGTTTTTTCCCCCTTTTTTCTGACTGCAAGTATTGTGGGTTAATGTTAACAAGATTCCTTGCAAAAGGTGTCAGTTTTGTTGCCAGAAAAAAGGGGAAAAACCCCTATTAGTATATTTTGGTACTGGCAAAGGAGGTCCCATGATGTAGCTGCTCACCCCAAGCTCTCATTACTCTGATAATGTGTTGTCTTTGAACTGTGCGCCTTTTGGCGTCATCTGGTCGAACACCATATGAGACTAGGCTCTAAAGAAAGCTGTCTCTGGTGTGGACCAATCAGTTTCAAGGACAATGCATAAATTATCAGAGTTGTGTTTTTTGTTTGCATTTGACTGCAAGTATTGTGGTTAATGTTAACATGATTCCTTGCAAAAGGTGTCAGTTTTGTTGCCAGAAAAAAGGGGGAAAACCCCTATTAGTTTAAGTTTTGTTGTTTAATATTATAGAGAAGTGCAGAGCAATCCTTGGCACCGGCTCACTGCCTCGGGGCCTTCCAGCTTGTCGTGTGGTTATTCAAGCTATTGTGAGAATTCAATTTGCATGAACGACCATTATACACGAGATTTTTATTTTATTTTTAGACCCCAATGTTGGAAAAAAGGCAGCGCTTCATACGGACTTCAATATTTGCAACACTTTTAGATCTAAGCAAAAAAAGGAGGGGGGGGGCACGGAAACGACCACATAAAATAAGCTCACACGTTGCTTTTGCCAGGTGTCATGCGTACCTGATCATCCGCCAAAGCTGTTGCTTAAGGATTTATCAGATGAGCTAAGCAGGGGTGGATTTGCTCGCCAACACACCAGCGTGCTGTACTAGCAACGAAATGGCACGTTCTGTTTGCGTGACAACCCTTACGAATTGGCTGTATCGGGTGGTAGCGGGTTTAATGACACGTGTATATATTAACGCGATCTAACCCAAAAAACCTGTATTAAGGATGACATTGGTCACGAAAGCTTACTATGTGTTAAACAGCGGTGCACCTGGTTAGCACGTGGATGGGTGACCACCAGAGCTCGCTTGGTGGTGTCGGCATTCATCCGGCCACCTCTGAAAAGCGCGAATACCTCGGCGGTTTCGCATACTAAAAATAAAATTTCGTCTAATCTTGATTTGAAGCTTTCGTGACTGCAGGAATCCATACTCGTTGGTTCTTTCGGTAAAGTCACGTCGGTATAAAATAAAATAAATCACGACGTTTCGATCGCAACACAAGCAATCATCATCAGGTGGGGAACCACAGCAAGATTTTTTTGCTGAAGTGGGAGAGATGCCGTGGTAAGAGGTGTTATATAAGTGTACGTACTCCGGTTGTCTTTCTCGTTCCGTTTATTCACACTTTAGAGTTCACACCTTGTCCTCATCACCGCTCCGTGTCTCCTCGTCCGCTCCGTTACACTATCCGCCATCAACGACACTCTATGTCTCTCCGTTAGCTCTCCTGCTCTCCCAAGGTCCGTTACTCCGCTGCTACCCTGTTCTCTATTCCTCCGATGCACTGCTACCACTGCTACCGCACTCTGCGTTCTCTCTCTCCACTGCTACCGTACTCTGTCCTATCTCTATCCACTGTTACCGAACTCTATCCTATCTCTATCCACTGCTACCGTTATCGTATCTTCTCTACTCACTGCTGCTCCGTCTCTCTCCCTGGCACCAACCGCTCCAGCTCCAATCCCAATGAAGACTCCCGTCTCTCTGTTACGCTATCCTCTTATCCCCACACCAATTAGTCCCAATCAATTATCTCACCCCCCCCCCCCCTGCTTCGTCACTCGCCCCCAGGCCCCCAGCCTCACGTGGCCTTGTTATTCCCGCCAGAGCGGCGCCGGTCATTAACTACTCACCCTCCTAACCAATCACCGGCCTGCATCCTCGGTTACCCCCTAAAACCTGTCGCCCATCTTAACGACGTCTCCCTCACGCCCGACAACAACAACCCCGTCCTATGATACCCCCCACTGTACACCGCTCGCTTGCATAGCAACAGAACAACCGAACGCGTGGCGCGTCATATTTCAAGTCCTACATAAGTGAGAAAGGCTAGCGTTCCACACAGCCCCCCCCCTCTCTCTCCCCCCCTTGCCCCTCCCCCCTTTCTCACCTATATAACACCTCTTACCACGGCATCTCTCCCACTTCAGCAAAAAAAAAATATTGCTGTGGTTCCCCACCTGATGATGATTGCTTGTGTTGTGGTCGAAACGTCGTGATTTATTTTATTTTATACCTACGTGACTTTACCGAAAGAACCAAAGAGTAGAAATTTCGTATATGGTTATAGTTTCATATATTAGACGTGCAATTTTTTTCTCACAAGAGACTTTTATTATGGACGTTGATATTTCCCAGATAACTGTTGGGCTGGTTTTTTTTCTCTCCAAAATGTCCCCCAATGCTTGAGGTGCGTGCCTTACTTTAAAATACAGAGAATACGGTCCATCTCCTTAAATGTTGTCAAGTCTTTACGGGAGAGCGGGAGAAGAGGCAAAACACTAACAAAACACGTCTCTCTAAATAGCGCGTTTAGAGTTTCGGAGAACCCTCCTCGCCTTGAACGCGGTTTTAACGAACGCAGCTTTGCCCAACGCGGCATTTTCCAGGAACGTAACCAGCCACCCCCACCGCCCCACGTTCAGCGAGGCTTTCCTGCACTGCATACGCGGTTGAATACATTGAGCACTTTGTGCCGGCAACGAGGTAGCAAAAACAAATTGTTGTTGCAAAAGGCCGTGGGGTAGAAGAGCAGTCAAAACGTTCGCCGACTATGCGCTCTCATTACAGCATTGGGCCGAGTTTGGCTGTGAAAAGAGAAGTCTGAAAGGAGGAAGGATTCCACGGGGCAGTGATAACGAGCAGAAGAATCCTGGCCACGTGGGACAACCGCGTCTAGCAACGAGAGGGTTTGCGGAGGTCACACGAGGGCTCGCGCAGCTAGTGAGAGGGTCCTCCTGTACACCGTTTGCTTCTTCTGTTATTGTTGGAGGGTTGTCACTGGTGGGTTGAGGGGCGCACATAATTAGTACATCGGTACCATTTGCGGATAAAGCGATGTTCTGCGCCTTCAAATGTAAGAGCCATTTGCAGGAGATAGGGATGATTAAGTAGAATTATGGGGCACCACAGTGGCCAGATGTTCACAACCTCACCTGGTATGCAGGAGGTTGTGGGTTCGATGCTAACCCAGTTCTCCCCGTGGTGGCATGGATTTTTCTCCGGCCCCACCAGTTATTTCCCCTCCACATTTAAGAAGCACGCACTTCAGGAGGATTTGGCTGATATAAATTTGTTATCCACGTGATGATAAGCCACACAGTTGAGCTGTCATTTGTGGTGGCCAGGTCGCTTCTGAAAAAATAACTATATAGAGCTCAGTAGGCCTTACCTGGTAAAACAAAACACCGCATAATAAATCGTGTTTGGCTGTTGGGAGTCGACACGGCCCTTTCGTGGAAGTGGAATGAATGTGCTGATTAATAATGTAGCCCCTCTCTCAACCTTCTTGTAAGCTCTCCAAACCGCGGTTGGCTCGAGAGCATTGGCTCAAGAAGCCACCCAAGGCAGGAGAGGGACCACATGAGCACATTTACGCCCATACAAGGTGCGGACGATTAAGTCCACGTGCAAAGAAAGAAAGCATTCGGTGTTTAGTTACCGCACCTCAGCACGTCGGCTCAGGTAACACCCTTCCCAACCTTGACTTTAGCCTTGCCTCTACACGAGAGATGAGAGTTATGCATTTCATTTTTTTTTTGGCAAGATACGTTAATCACTTTGTGTTATAATTTAACGTGTCTGTTTGCACGCGAAAAAGTGTTACCCGAACGGCATGCAATATCACTTTTTGCAACGTCGTGAAAGAGATATCACTTCATTTGACGTAATTATTATCAGTTTGATTCGTAATCACATTTTTTTTTAAATGTTGTTTCTCGGCGCCAAATGTAACTGATCTGAACAATCCGAACATCAGGAACACATCCTGAATATCTGTACATGGAAGAGGGAAAAGCATTCCGCTTTCCATTAAGGGCAACACAGAACCGATCTAACACTTCATGCAACACCTTCACGATGGACTTCACTCACTACCCTCCAATGCCCTTATTTGTCTTTGTGCTCACTCAACCACGGTGCTTTGCAAGTAGCAGTTGATGCATTTTAACTACCACGTGGACTTTGATAGTTAAAACTCCCTTCTAAAAAACTGAACGCGGTTCTTCCACACTTTTCGCACAACCCGGAAGGCGCGCACGATGACGCGGAACACACGCCGTTATAACGCGGTACGCTCCCGTTATAACGCGGTACGCGTACCGTTATAACGCAGAAGGCGCGCGTCATAACGAGGAATGCGTGCCGTTATAACGCGGTTTCAGAGCGGTTGACGACGAACTACTTTCTTGTACAGATCCGGTACAATTCCTTAACAGATTCCCTAATAGAATAGTTAATAGTGCAGTGCAGTACAGTATGCGAATTTCCACTTCTTGCCGTACAAGAAACCGGGATACAGTGTATCATCATGGGAAGTAGACCTTCTCAAAATACTTATATTTAATGTTCTCGAAAGATGTATTGATTTCCCGCGAAAGCAAACTCAGGGAAAAAACGATCCAGGGAAAACCAGGACAGGTGATAACCTATGAAGTAGATGTGTTATTTTTTTGGTACAGAATGTGCACATTTAAATTATACATAGATATCTTTAAATCGCTTATCTCCGTTGCTTTGCCTTTCAGGCAAGTTAATGGTTTGCGTGAAACTCCTCACCAAATTCTAGATCTCACTTTGCGATTGCTCGCAACACACCGGCTATGTTTGGTCACGTGGCCTATAGACGCAGTCCAACTCACAGCAGACATTCAAAGCATGATAAAGTAGCAATTCGGTTGTCTTGTACGCATACGGAACGTGAAAACAACTGATGACAAACCAAAGTCAGTTCAACACGTATTGTGAACAAACCAAAATGCGATTACCTATTCGGAATTATCGTCCGCATGCAACACTGTTGCATTAAGAAAAACATGCACGCCCACACACAGGCAGGCACCCCTTTCCCTAAGTGACAAGTGCACATTTAACTAATTTCGCGCAGTACGTAGCTAACCGTGCTAATCGAAGGTGCAGCGGCAGTGGTGGTGAGCGGAGGGAACAACACACAAAAGTGTGTGGGTTTACAGAGCGTTTGAAGCAAAGGTCCGGCATTACACCGTTACACCGACTAGTAAATGTCACTATACACTCACCTCTACAGGTGCGAGTCTCGGTCCAATTACAGCACCTGGATGGCACCGTGTGGCTGGAGACTGCTCTCACACACACAGCAAACCCTGTCGTCTCACGCTGTATCTGCAACACACTGTATACTACTACCGCGACTTCTACGCGAGCACCGTTTGGGGACCGAGTTTACTGGGATGACCTTGACGTCAACATTCAGCCACACAGCTTTCTTCGTGGGACAATTACGTGAAGCCTTCAACATCCAACGCACCAACAATCAACACAAAGCTAATTAGCGTATACACTTGCGTCGGCTCCAAATGCGCTAAATAAGGAATACGTTGCGGCTGGTAGCGCGTGTGTGTGTGTGCCTGCCTGCCTGCGTGCGCGCAAGCTGCGAGTCGATATTAAATATTCATGCCTGCCTCAAGGCTCAAGGCTGGCTGGATGGATTGCTGTTGCTTGGTGGGAGTGGGAGAGATGCAGAGGACTGGAAGAGGCGCTCGTGACATCATCTGCTGGGGAGTGCGCAGTGGCAGGGCGGCTGTATGCCTTGTGATGTCAGATTTGAAAATGCAGCCCTCCCTCTCGCCAAAGCTCCTCGCGAATGCCCACACGGCAACCCACAACCACGCTCGTCTGTCGCCTGCAGGCACAAAAGACGACAAAGATTCCCACCCGTGTAGCCTTAGCAGACTTTTGGGGGCAAGTGCTGTTTCGCGAGTGGCACCCATTAAGGCTCGGCACGTCACACGAGCGGGTTGGGTGGCCAAAAACCACACCCGATCAACACCGTTGTCTGACTTGTCTCCCTAGTGGTGATATTCACACATCGCACCAAGGTACTCATTTGAGACCGAGTCGACCTAGGGGAGGTCCAGGACCGGCTCAGATAATCGTCACTGGTGTTGGCCGTAGAGTGGGAATGAAACCCAGGTGGCGAGGTTCGTAGTGCAGCGCGCTAACCGCTACACTGCCGCTCCCCACCTGCAAGCGCACACACCTCTGCCACCATCCTCAGCGCGCCGCTCTCTGACTAAAGGCTGTAGAGGGTAGGAGGTCTCACTAGTGTCTATAACAAAATATTTGAGCTGAAAGCCTGTGTGTGGGCCTTTTTCCAGATTAATACAGGGTGAATTTCGATTTAAAGCTTTCGTGACTGCAGGGATTCATCTTCTTGGTTCTTTCGGTAAAGTCACGTAGAAGGGAAGTAATAAAATAATAAAAATAAAACATAATGTTTCATTCAGACGCTGTCTTCCCGACAGACTTGTTCTTCACCTGAGGACGGCAGCTTGCGTTGTGGTCGAAACGTCGTGAGAATTATTTTATTGTTTTATTTTATTATTTTATTATTTCCCTTCTACGTGACTTTACCAAAAGAACCAAGAAGATAATACAGTGTGCTTCAAAAAAATGTGAACACTTCGGAGAATTTGCAACAATACCACGAGAGATGTGCCTCCGGGCTCTGCCAGAGGTGGGACAAAGTCATTGTTATGCAAGTCCAAGTCGAGTCTGAAGTCATCAAATTCATGACTCGAGTCTGACTCGAGTCCAAGTCACATGACTCGAGTCCACACCTCTGAGGCTCTGGACACCACCTGGAGAAGATTCCAGGCACGTTTTGACAATGGTGGCGAAAAAGTGGAGACTGACTTTTTGACGCTATTAACATACATTTGTTATCATTATCCGTCATTTTTCTATTAAAACCGATAGTCCCACGTAAGTGTTAACATTGTTTTGAAGCACCCTGTATTTGCAAGTGGAATTAGTTTGTACGACAAGGGGAAAATCTTGGACCGGTTAACACGATTCCAAATTTTTTAATGGCCAGCAAGGGCTGCTTTTTGGAAACGCGATGCCACTACATGCGCCGATTGTCGGTGGCAGGTGACGAATGAAACGGTACGTCCACCCTTTTCTGTGATCAACGAAAAAAAACAAGACAAATCGTGCACATGAAATGGCTTTTAGTAGCGCTTTCCAACGTGCATTTTGTCCTCGGAAGTACTCAGTTGTTTAATTGGCAACCGCAGTTTAATTAGCAACATTAACGGCAGCGCTCGAGTCTGCAGTGTCAGAAGCAGTGTGGAGGGAGTGCACCTCCATCGGCAAAGGGTCGACTGGTGAAGGGGAGGAGCACGTGGAATCGATTCGTAATTTGCCCTTGTTGTTAAGGCAGTGTGCCGTATTTAGCTCAATTACATGAGCGAGATGAATGGTGGCAGCGCAAGGCTGAGCAATGCCACATACATGGCGAGGTCTTCCTCCAACAGTGCCATAGGCGACTGATGATGTTATATAGCAGCCTTTTAGCGCTGGTTTTTCTCGCTCTCTTTCTTCTCTGTCAAGGTCGGTCTCCCATAGCAACAAAACATTAACGTTTTTTTAAATCAAATTTTATCATTGTTAAGAAATTTAGCATGCCCCCCCCCCCCCCCAGCATTAGTTGAAAATTGTACATGCCAAAAGGTATTGTTATTAGTAATGTATTACAAATAAGAGGTTTTTTTCAAGAGGGTACTGCCAAGTTTTCGCAGTTGACGTCAATGTTTTCTGGTTAGATTCCAATTTAGAATTTTGCGGATTATTTTCCAAATGCAGACCATGACGCCGACACACAGAGGCCCACTCTTGTGAACAACGTCACAGGATCTTTGACAATCCACTGCACAGCAGAAGGGCGTGTATTTTTGTGTGGTTAAAATAACTGCAGTATTAATCAGGGCGACCATTAGATTCGAACCGTGGGCATCTGCAACAAGCGGTGAGTGCGCTACCGCCATGCCATGTCATGTTTCTAGTCACCCTTCCCCGTTTCGATGACGTTCGTGTACGTTATCAGCATTTCTTCCGATTCTGTTCCGATTACGTACGTTTACGTCATCGGAATCGATTCTGAATGGAATCGGAAGTAAAACTTCCATGCGGGAGGGCGTGTGGCACAGTTGGGCACCAGCTATCTTAGAGTGCGGTCGTGTCGCTACAGTTCTCTGCGGTGAGTACAGTACAATCTCTTTAAAAACAGCGTCGCTTCACCTCTCTAAATAAAACTAACGCCAACCGCTTGCACGTTCCAAGATTCAGCGGTGAACGGGACCCACCCTGCAACTTGCAGACGTCTTGGAATGGGAAAGGGTTAAAAACATGTGAAGTATTTGCCAGGTGTGCCCAAAGAGGGAGGGGAGGGCAAAGGGGGAATTTTGCCACAGGCACCACACAAAGAGGCCCCACAACCGACCTGATTTTTGCCAGCTTAATAAGGGCCACCCCACCCCCCCCACCCCCCCACCCCCCCCCCCACGTGACATTCTACCCAGGCTCTATCCGGCCTGGGGACACCAGCAACCTCTTGGCGGTCCTGGTCATTACAGTCACAAACATTTACACATTTGAACAATGGACATGTTAGGTCTTAATTCCTGTAATTTAGTCCTGCATGGTATTGTTTAGCTTCATTTAGCATATTATACCAAACACCTGCACAGTATATCTGCCAATGTAACCACAATGGTCTAATTCTAAAAACTGTTATTTATGTTATTCCGTCAAAAAGTTTGAGATGTTTAATATTTCTGTACCCTATGGTTAGCGTAAATGTTGTGAAATATTAATTGTGAATAGGGCATGAGGCTAATAGTCACGTGCTACGCTTTCTTTTGCACCTCACCGCTTGGGTCACGTTCTCAGTATTTTCTGCTTTCGGGCGGGGGCGAACTGGAATATCTGGCGAAAACTCACACGCCTGACGGTAAAACAACCAAATTTAGCTCGCATATAAACGACCTTTCTGTATTCTTAGTTCTTTCTGTAAAGTCACGTAGAAGGGAAATAATAAAATATTAAAAGTAAAACATAATAAAATTAAATTCTCACGACGTTTCGGCCACAACGCAAGCAGCCGTCCTCAGGTGAAGAAACAAAGCTATCGGAAAGACAGCGTCCTAATTAACACTGCTAAGCTTGGCAGCGTATTTTAAGCTGGGTGGGAGGAGGACGGCTGCTTACATTGTGGCCGCAACGTCGTGAGAATTTTATTGTTTTATTTGTATTATTTTATTATTTCCCTTCTACGTGACTTTACCGAAAGAACCAAGAAGATGAATCTCTGCAGTCACGAAAGCTTTAAATCGAAATTTGACCTTGCCGTCCTTCCTGCCATCCCACAGGTACAGTTACTTGCTGCTATGTGGCTGCTATGCATACGGTGTATCGTAACCATTACAAGGCAGAGGTGAAGAGGAAGCCCTTGAGTCTACATCTTCCCTCTCGTCTCATTCAGGGGAGC
Source organism: Lethenteron reissneri (assembly GCF_015708825.2). Classification (NCBI taxonomy): domain Eukaryota; kingdom Metazoa; phylum Chordata; class Hyperoartia; order Petromyzontiformes; family Petromyzontidae; genus Lethenteron; species Lethenteron reissneri. Next base: position 4,927,463 of record NC_083791.1, read on the forward strand.
AGAATGAGATGAGAGCGGAGATGTAGACTGAGGCGAGTCCATGGAGGATCTTGAAGTTGGCGATTCAGTTTCTCACAACTTTGTCATGTTAAATTCCATCTTTATAGTCTTGTTTTTGAACCATTGTGCTTCGTGTACGAATGAAAAGTACTGTGCGATACTTAAAGGTTGCTCAGTTGCAGTTCACTCAACATAAGCCAGCTGCCACTAGGCGAGTAATCATAGTAACTGTACAATATATAACGCTCATAAAAAGCACACGCAAGTGACAGTTAAAGAAATGATCAATTCATCTAATTAACTACGGAAATGACGATGACGTCTTAAAACTACAGGAAACGTTTTAGAAAGCATTACTCTCATGAGTAGCGGCTACTTTATTTTACCATTTCATAATTGCCTCCGTGTTTCTGAACTATTGTTGATCCATAGACATTTTGTCAGGAAATCAAATCAAATGTTAACAACAAAACGAGCAATGCCCATCAACGATTCGACGATATTTCAGCAACACAGACATTCTACGTGACTTTACCGAAAGAACCAAGAAGATGAATCCCTGCAGTCACCAAAGCTTTAAATCGAAAGATACGACTATCATTGACCTCATATCGTACGACGTTGCCGAATTTTCTCTTTGGGGGGGAACGTTTCAATATCGCAGTGTATCCTTACCCCAAACAGCTCCCATGTCAAATCCGGTGTGAGCGGTGCTTCTTTGCCCGTTTTTGACTGCACATTACAGTTTTGCCCGACTTCGCTTGTGCGACCACGGGGGAGGTTGAGGGGGGCTCTAGGACGAGGGGGGCCCTATGACGAGGGCCGACGACCATCTACCACCCGCCGTACTGCGCGCTCGCACGGCCAATGTGGAGAGGGCTTCAGAGTGGGGAGGTGGTGGGTGGATCGGCCACTGAACGGCACGGAGGGAGTTTGTTCCCAGCAACTTGCGATTCTGAAAACACACCGGTTGAGAAGCACTGCTGTAGTAGACTGCAGAGCGGTGTTGTTCATTGCAAGGCCCGCTGGTCACTGGGGGGTCCTGGGTGGCCTTTTGTGCGGCCCCCGACAACACACAAATATGAAAACACCCTGCCCCGTTCATCGTGTTCCTGTTAAACACCCCCCAATGGTTTCAAACGTGTGGTGGCCCTCACACCGACGATGTCTTATCAGCGAAAGCGTGGCCTCTCCTCTGGAAACGAGTGAAGGACACTGACGTGGATGATTGCGCACTGGCCAGGGAAATGTTTCCAAGGGGCATTTAATCAAACGTGGAAGAACGATGTGTACATGCGGGCTACGTTTCCTCCATTCACGCCCCGACCACGGTTACAGCAGCACCGGTTTCGCGATAAATGAACAACACCGCAATTCTGAGATGTTATTGAAAAAAAATGTGTATAATGATGTAAAGTATTGACGATATCAATGCAATACGGGCACAGTGCCGAAACGTGGTACTGTACAGTATTACATTGGGACTTGGCAGTGCACCTATATGTGGATTAAACCACACGGATTTCACCATATGTTAGACAAATACTGAACAGCAATGCGTTGCTGTATTATTTATGAGGCCATCAATAACTGATGACCATCAATGAACTGTCATAATTCCACTGAGGAATGTGAGGCTTTAATAGCTCTCAATACAGGAAGCGCAGCATTGCACTGCGGTACCGTCAGAGTCAAACGTGTCGTTGCAATACACAAACAATCAGCCAGTAATGATGATCAAAACGATGGCCACTTTCTTTCCAATATAATTCCAGAACAAGGGCAATTATATTTCGATTTAAAGCTTTCGTGACTGCAGGGATTCATCTTCTTGGTTCTTTCGGTAAAGTCACGTAGAATGGAAATAATAAAAATATTTTATTTTATTTTATTATTTCCATTCTACGTTACTTTACCTAAAGAACCAAGAAGAAGGGCAATTATATTATCGTCCCGTATGCAAGCATCGATCTCAATGTATTGTTCTGCATATTTAAGGCGCTGCATTGTCACTGTAATCCACAATTACCTCGTGAAAATGTACACATCATCCTGATAAGAGTACATAACCGATGACTATCCATATAATTGGTTACGGCTTCACAATAAATGCGCACACTATCACTGCGATATCGGCATACAGTTTTACCGAACGAGCAATTTGTGTTATTAATCTATTACTTCTGCATTGCAGGTTTTTTTTCAACGTGTTAATAAGTGAACACTGAGGATTTACTCCGTGAGGTGTTGTTTAATTGTCCTTCGTACGGAGCTTGCGCGCTTTTGTTGCTATACCAAAATGTCAAATGGGTTTTGCGATACGCGGCTGGGGGTTACTATCGGTCACACGGGGAGGTTACTAGCAGTCAGCAGGAATCGATTCTTGACGACGATCGCGAATCGATTCTAGTCCATTGAACAACGCTGTTGCCGCAATTCGATTCGCGTGGGACGCGCAGAATCGGAATCGCTTCCGTTTGTAAGGTTGGCCATATCAATGATAACCGAATTTAATCAGAAATTTGATATTTCGGGGAAATGGAACAACATTTTTTGGGGGCCGGTTTAATAACTTAAACTACTCCTGCCACTATCCGTCCACCCAATCACTACAACTGGCCTTGTTTACATGAATATTTGTTGGGTGGGTGATTAATTTCAAATAAAGGATAATATTGACCGACGCACAAGAAAACGCATCGATTCGTATCTCGCACCTTCATTTAATAAAGGGCCCTCGATCAAAACCTCAATCCTGACGTCGCGTCCCCGTTGTCGCCTGTCATTACAAGATACAGTACGGCCTGACATCGACAATAACAGCAGAAGCCACGGAATGTCCAGCAAGGCTGCAGGTTATATTTGACCATACTTCACCACGGCTGGTCAGCCCGTGTTTGTATCGGGGAGGGGGGGGCATAGAAGTACAGCACAACGTGGATTTTGCTGCAACAGAATACAATTCAGAAGTGAAAAACTCAAACGTAACGTTTGTCTAAATGGAGACATCTGTGAAACTGCTGGAAGTAAATTTAAAAAAAAAATTCTAGATTTGAAGCTTTCGTGACTGCAAGGATTCATACTCTTAGTTCTTTCGGTAAAGTCACGTAGGTAAAAAATGAAATTAAAATTAATAAAAATAAAAAAATAAAAAATCACGACGTTTCGGAGGCAACACAAGTCTCCGGCTGTGACGGTCCCACCTGATGACGGAGACTTGTGTTGCCTCCGAAACGTCGTGATTTTTTATTTTATTTTTTTTAATTTTAATTTCATTTTTTTAAAAGAGCTTAATAGCTCATCGGATTCCTCGAGCTGAAATCAACATTTAGATTCTGAGAACTCTTATCCGCGACCCTATTACCTCCACCCTATATGGGAAGTGGTATATGCAGACTCCCGCGAAGAAGCCCTACTATCCGCATCCCCATTCTTCCAATAAATCCGCGATGATCTTTCCACGATTATTTCGTGTCGCAAATCGGTCACACGCCAAGCAACTAACCCCACACCCACCCCCCACCATCCATCTCCCCATTAGGGGCCATCCGTTTAGTGCATACGCATGGAAGGGGGTTAACCTAAATGCGTGTGTATGGGGGGGGGGGGTCTACTGACAATCTTCGTACGCATAGGAAACACGTGGGGGTAGTGAAGTCTCGATAATAATGTGTCTACATTGGCCTTCAAATAAGTTAGATCGCCCGGCGGTGGACTGTCTGCTTCAACACGTCAATATTATTGATCCTTTATCGTTTCTGCGTGAATTAAATATCGGCCGTTCTATAGGATTCGGGGGGGGCGGTCAAGTTTTGACATATATGTTGCGTACATACTAAATGGATGGGCCCTTTAATCCCCACGCACTTCCACACAATAATATGATCCGTGATGAAGGTCCCATCATCACATCACCGCGAATAAAATTAGAGCTCTGTGTAAGGTCTGGGTAAAGTTTCTTCGGAAAGAAGAAGCCTTCGAGCTGCGAGTGTGAACACGCAACACATCCTCTATAGACGGCGACACATTTGTTACCGAACAGCACGGTCGAGGGGGTGGTGGTGATAACACAGAGCTCTGGGGATAGCATCACCCATTGAAAATGACGCTGATGTTATAACCAGTGCAGTCACAACAACAACATCATCATCATGATGCCCTGACTGGTGAGCATGATGCCCTGACTGGTGAGCATTTTAAATTTCGTTGTACCGACTGGTGAGCATGATGCCCTGACTGGTGAGCATTTTTAATTTCGTTGTACTGGTGACAATGACAATAAACGATCTATCTATCTATCAATGTCCCTCCTCTTGTGTTGCCAACGCGTCTCTGTGCGCGTACGATTCTTACATAAGCTTAGCAAATCACATTCGCACGCAGCAAAGCAAACAAACCAACCAACGATTCGTGCGGATGTCGAGTTTGTCGCTTGCACGAGGCGATGGGAAAACATCGCTGCGGGCACGACACCGGCGGATGGATCAGCTGATGATGTCGAGACTGACGCTTGGACTGTAGCGATCGTGACAAGTTTTTGTTTTACACAATCGGAGCTCGCCTCCGTGCTTGCAACAATGTAGCGATTAAAGCCGCGAGAGAAGGTCAATGTTGTCTCCCACACCTATGCAGGATATACACACACACACAAGCGCTGCATTGTGTATACTGCATGCAGTCTACACACACGCGCACACTCGGAGAGATTTCCGCAAGGTGCTTCATGCTGCGCAGTTTGATAAAAACCGGGCACGGTGCACCGCTTCGCGCACACACAAAATGTACATATGGATCATTGCATATATCTATTGCAAGGTGTATAGTGTGTGTGTGTATCTACTGGGTGAATTGCAGGAGACGCACACCACGCCTGGTTTGTGTTGATTTGAGCAATGCGAAGGGATACAAACTTCCATGGTGGCAGAGAGTATAGCGAGTTGCACAAATATACTGAACGTGTAACTATATTGCCGTGTACAGAGTGAACAAGACGATGTTTAGAATGTGTGTGTATCGCAATCATTGCACAGCACACAGAATATCACAGACTCGGCAATTAATCATAACCGGTTTGTATATTGCAGTACTGTACTCTATACATATTATACTAGACACACCTACATCAGATCACATGTCGATTGTAAGCTTACCCGTATAACATAAAGGGTTTTGTTTGTTGGCAGCAGTGGTGCATGAGCACAAATAACAACAAACTCTACACATTCGTCATTCAATAACACTAGCCTATGGGCGAAACAACACACAAAATAGACGACGTTTCGGGCAACGACCCTTCATTTTAGCACACTTAAAAAAATCTACAACAAAAAACACATCGTGTACGTGCAGACATACAAACCACACGTGTGTGTGTGCTATGTAGTAGTGGCATAAACACACACACAGACAACACACACCTTGGCTATCTTGGAGGAGAACGCAGCAGTGAGGCAAGCCATACGTGGGAAGAGAGCCCACGGCCACACCGAAACACGGGAGAGTCGCTGCTGCTGCTCTCAGCTGCTCTCAGCGACAACAACAGCCAGCAATGACACAGCCTCTAACAACAATGAATAGAGAGAGAGAAAGAGTGTGTGTGTGTGGGAGGAGAGAGAATTAAATGATGATGGCATCTGCTGACTGGCCCGGATGCAGCAGCAGGGCAGGTGGCAGCACAATGCGCGCTTAGCCGGCAGCAGGAGCAGACGACGCTGCTGATGCTGGTGGTGGTGCTGCTGCCCGCATCACGTGGCCACGCAGAGACTGCCCCCCCCCCCATTCAGTGGTCGGGACAGAAGTTGTTTATGCTGCTGTTGTTGTTGTTGATGGTGGTGGTGGTAAACAACCCAAGCAAAAAGCTTACACGGATCCCGAGTAGTTCATTGGTGGGAAGTGGTGGTGGTGGGTGGGGAATTCGTGACAAATATCAAATAGATTTAACTACACTTATTTGACCAATCTTATTTATTATTTGACAGACAACTATTACAGGTGTACCATGTTTACCATGTTTAGTTGTCACAAACCATAACAAAGGCTCACCCTCTTAAGCCTCACCTTACCATATGAATAAAAAGTGTGCTGTACTTGGCCCTTCCCCCCTCTCCAACCATTATATATACGAAGTGGTAGCTCCTGCAATCTCTCATTTACTTGATACAGCTGTCGTGGCTGTGACAGTTCCACCTGAAGACGGAAGCTTGTGTTGCCTCCGAAACGTCGTGATTTTTATTTATTTTACTTTTATTAATTTTAATGTTTTTACCTACGTGACTTTACCGAAAAAACCTAAGAATATAAATATCAAATAAGTGTGCGGAGTGAAAAATAAACCCGTGTTGATTAACATGAGCTGCATTCGTTAACATAGAGACTATTCATATTTTGTATTTATTGTTGATGTCTCCTTCTGTTATCTCACCAGGATGTTATACATTCACATTGGGAGGGTGAAGGGTGGTGGGCCGTGGAGTGCGCAAATTTTTTAATGATTCGAACCCCCCCCCCCCCCCCATGGGGTAATCCACAACCCCACTAACGGTGGTGGTTTTGGTGGTGGTGAAGTGGTGAACTCCCCAAGCGAGTATAACTCGCCACAATTCGGGAAGCGTTTGGAGATCATTAAAGAGCGCGTGAGACGTGGTGATTGAGAGCGATTGTGCGTGTCAGAGAAGTTGCATCTGGTCTGGGGCTTATATTCTTAGGTTTTTTTCGGTAAAGTCACATAGGTAAAATTTTAAAATTAATTAAAGTAAAATAAAATTCACGACGTTTAATTTTAATTTTTTTACTTTACGTGACTTTACCGAAAAAACCTAAGAATATGAATCCTTGCAGTCACGAAAGCTTCAAATCTAGAATTGGTCTGGGACTCACGCAAACGGTGTGAATGTGATTGACGACGATAACGGCGTGAAATCATTGATGAAAGCGTGAACGCTGTTCAGGGAATTGATGCCGGTGTGAAGTCAGGGTTATGTTATGAACGTGTAAGTGACGGTGTATATGATAGCAGAGGTAACGATGAGTGGATGCTGGCATGCTGCTGATATATTAAGGTGGTGCTAGTAGGAGATAGCATCTTCTCGCCGTGCTTGCGTGGATTTTTCTCCTGGTCCTCTGGTTTTCCACATTTAGAAACAAGCGTTTAGATTATATTTGACTGCTATACATTTCCACGTAATAAGCCACTTCTTCTTGGTTCTTTCGGTAAAGTCACGTAGAAGGGAAATAATAAAATAATTAAAATAAAACATAATAAAATAATTAAAATAAAACATTATAAAATTATTATCACAGGTCTGTTCTTCACCTGAGGACGGCTGCTTGCGTTGTGGCCGAAACGTCGTGAGAATTGTATTTTATCGGTTTATTTTTATTATTTTATTATTTCCCTTCTACGTGACATTACCGAAAGAACCAAGAAGATGAATCCCTGCAGTCACGAAAGCTTTAAATCGAAATATAAGCCACTTCGTTGAGCTATCATTTGTGATAGCCAGATCGTTTGAGCTATATAGCTCAATAGGCCTTCCCTAGTAAAACACATATCTTACAAAAATTAAGTTCAGGAGATAGGAGAACAGATGTAGAGTTGTGAGTTGGTGAGTGCCATTGTTCTCGATGTGATGAAGAGAGCGCCTCCCGTGGTGATGCTCACATCGGTGATGGTCGTGAGTCGGACTAAGATGCACCCATCCCCCCACTCCCCAAACACGTGTCAATAAAGTTGTACAAATGTAGTCACACGAGCACCTACCGGATTCTAAGAAGGTTAACCCCAAACTTTTGGTTTAAAAATACCGGGTGAAAATTCTGCTTCGTAAGGGGCCGTCCATTAATGACGATTTTTGACCCCCCCTCCCTTCGTCACACGGCGCCACAAAAAGTCAGACCCCCCCCCCCCTCAAATATGACGTCACAAAGCTCTGCACCCCCCCCCAAAAAAAAACATGCTTCAAATCGCTTTAAACTATTGTCATTGTAGTGCGTATTTAATGTGGCGCTGCACTCTGATGTTGTAGGAGAAAACATTTATCAAAAGTATATTTAATTAAGTAGAACGTGTTGTCTATATTTATTTAAAGTTGCGCATTTTGATGTGACGTCACATTTCTCAAACCCCCCCCCCTCGTCACACATCGTCACAAATGTCTGACCCCCCCCCCCCCCAGGTACGTGACGTCATTTATGGACGGCCTCGAACCCGTAGAATAGGGTATAATAGCTGTTTGTCGTCGCTACGTGACACTTTGTCTACTATACAGCTCAGTGTGACTCCGAACCAGCAACACACACACTGCTCACCTTCATGTTCCCCCGACGTAAGGAGATGAAGGCACAGCCCCTGCAAGTGCTTGCTCGCGTAGCAGTTTGGAAAAGGTGCAGGACCTCCTCCGGAGCAACGAATCGAGCTCTTCCACGCTGGAACACGTGGGAGTTACCCACACTTCACCCCCACCACACGCGGGCCTGCCGATGGACTATGATTGTGCCCGTGTATGCGGTACTGCTGGTAGACAGAGGTGGGGTCATTTAAGGCACTTTCAGCATTGTTTAAAAAGCCACATCGGGAAGCATCAAGTAAATTGTAGGTTACATGTTCTATTCAAGACGAGACAGACACGCACTGAAGGCTCGTCAGAAGAGACGCAGTCCCAAATAGAAGGCAATAGTAGTGTCATATGTACAGCACGTTATGTGTCCACTGCTGGATGAAATCCTACCCACCCCTTTCGTTATGGAGTTTATTTGAACATACTTCGCCGTACTGGTCAGTGCGGGTTGGTGAAGTGGGAGCCCAGAACGGGGTCACATATCACTCGCCATGGCTGAGAATCGAACTTAGGTCGTTCGGTTCATGGTGCAGAGCGCTAACTACTGCGCCACCGCTCCACCCGACATTCTCAAATCGAATGCGTAAACAAACAAAAAATGTAATGTTGAACAATAGGAATCTAGCGATCCAAAGAGACCACTTTTGGATGACTCATCTGCAAATGAGCACGGATGAAAGGCTCAAACTTATTCTCGGTTAAGCAGAACTAACATGATGCATTGATGCATGGGTAACCGGACGAGTGGTGTCTAGTGCAGATGAAAGAGGAAGAATCGGTACACAGTGATTCTGGGTAAAAGACATCACTTAAAAGTGTAGCTATCACACTTCTTCAACGGAGCACTGCCTTTGCTGCGGCAAAGAAGCGCTGTGTGCCTTCTCGACCTGAGTAGCTGTGCTCGATAGGGAGATTAATAGCAGTCCGGCCTGGTGAAGTATGGTAAACGTAAAAATCCCTTGCTCCAAATGAATAACCTACCCCCAAAAAGCGTGACAATTTCCAACCTCTACTACTGCAGCCCATTAATTCTAGATTTGAAGCTTTCGTGACTGCAAGGATTCATACTCTTAGGTTTTTTCGGTAAAGTCACGTAGGTAAAAAATTTAATTAAATTAAAATTAATAAAAGTAAAATAAAAAATCACGACGTTTCGGAGGCAACACAAGCTTCCGTCTTCAGGTGGAACCGTCACATCACGATTGCTGTTTCAAGTAACTGCAGTCCATGTGTGAGCACAGGTGGCACCCCTTGCAGAGGTGGCGTGTACTCGCATCGTTCGCCCACGGTACCAGCGGAACCCCTGCTGTCTCGCAGCGTGACAGACCAATTGTCTGGGATGGCCTTGACTGAATCTGTCCTGTTGTTTTTGAGACGGGACGGGCGGTCCTTCGGCGAGATCTCATGAATAGTGCATGAAGTGTCCTTGCCTTCTGATCGGGCCATCTGGCGGCCTCTGATGAAGACTGAATGACGCCCGTTCTGCGTTCCTCTGCCTGGCTCTCTTTTCCCCCCTTCAGACGCTTGCAAAACAACGCTCGCCCCCACAACCCTCTCACCCTGAACAAGACACACACACCTCCCTCCAGTCTCCATTCATCTCTCCAAAAGCGGCATCTGCTGTCGTCTCAGCCTCCTCCCACAGCTCTATGTTTGTTTTTGTTTTAATAGAATTCACCACGTCGTTAGTCCCTCCTGGCATTTTAAACGTAACTTCCTGTGCACATTTTAAGGACGCTATCAGTGAATTAAATATCTGAGTCAATTGTCTGTATACCACTGATATTACCCTGTTAACACTATTTAAAACTATTTTTTTTATTTTTTCAGGTAAGGCCCACTGAGCTACATAGCTCTTTTTCAGAAGCGACCTGGCCACAAATGACAGCTCAACGAAGTGGCTTATCGCGTAGAAATCTTTTGCAGCCAAATACTACAAACGCATGTTTCCAAATGTGAAGGTCGAAACCGAAGAATCCAGAGAAAAATAACACGCGACCACGGGGAGAAAAAGACATGCAAACTCCAAATATACAGCAGCAGGCGTCGTGGTCGGGATCGAACCCACGACCATCCTGTATTCCAGGCGAGGTAGTTAACATCTCACCACCGTCGCGCCCCATTATTACCATGCTACCCACAGTGGTGCAATAGTTATCGCCGCTGAACTTTCACAAAATCCAGAGGTCGCCGGTTCAATCCCATCTCACCGGCAGGGAATTTGAGACAATGGTGCAAGTTTGTCAAGTCGCCCCTGCCCCGTGCCTCTGTCCACCCAGCAGTGGACACGGCGACGCGATAATGTGTCCACTGGCAGGTCGCGTGTGATGGGGTAAAGTGTGGGTGACTCCCGACTCTTCCACACATCTGAAGAAAGCAGCAGCAGCAGCAGCAGCAGCTAAAGGAAACAACAACAACAAAAACCTCCTTTACAAGCTGGCTGCTTCATCGTGGCGCTCGCGAGCAGCTCGACTTGACGATCGCTCTCTGCTGCTCAGCGGCAGAGTACTCCAAAGAGGGAACACATCCCCCCCAATATTCAAATATGCTCAAAATGTCCCCCCAATATATCGCTATAAAGTAGATTTCTGTTTATATGATTGTGGTTATGGTTGTACTTTATTAATCCCTAATCTCTGCCATTGCATACAATGAAACAAGAAAAGGTAAAAAAAAACAGAGCAATGTAATACAATACACTATTAGACATTATTGTAAAAAATAAATGAAAAGTCCATCCTATTTGTTAGTGATTTTTTAAATATTTTAGGCAGGAAATTAACTTTCAAATTTAGACATTTTTCTGGTGGGGGGGGGGGGTCAGACCCCCTGGAAGATTTGGTCCCCCCCAATGTTGACTCCATGGCTACGGCCATGCTTCACCACCACTATCATCATCTCGAGAACCTTTCGGCCGAGCCCTCCTCACGACTTCCAGTCCTAAGCAGCACTCCTTCGACGGGAAGTTGCAACTTGCCAGCTACTCGGAGACGGACGCCACCCCATGGCGTTGCTTGTGGTGCAAGCTTCATGGTGCACCATAAATGGCATCCACGGCACAACCCATGGCAGGAGATGCGGATACCTCGATGAGCAAATGGAAAATAAACAAGTTTAACACGTAGCTGGCTTTCGCGACCAATGTTATTCATAATAAAGGGTTTTTGGTTAGATCGCGTTATTTGTAAATGTGTCGTAACCCTCCACCACCCGACACAGCCAATTAGTAAGGGGTTTGTCGCCTAAACAAAACACCAATTAGTTGACTACTTCTGCCGACCGGTGTGTTGGAGAGTAAATCCACAACATTTACAAATATAACCGTCCTCCACAGGACACAGGAAATTTACAATTGTAAATGTTGTGGATTTACTCTCCAACACACCGGTGGGCTGAAGTAGTCAACTAATTGGTGTTTTGTTTACGTGACAAACCCCTTACCAATTGGCTGTGCCGGGTGGTGGAGGGTTACGACACATTTATATTCTTGGTTCTTTCGGTAAAGTCACGTAGAAGGAAAATAATAAAAAATAAAACATAATAAAATAATTCTCACGATGTTTCGGCCACAACGCAAGCAGCCGTCTTCAGGTGGAGAACAGGTCTGTCGAGAAGGCAGAGTTTAATCGAAATTTGACGCATTTATACTTAAGCGATCCAACCCAAAACCCTTTATTATTGAAAATAAAGAAATACAAGCTCTCCATCGGTGTGCTGCTGTGGTCATCCAGAACGGACCGCACGGCATGTTGACGACGCAATGTCCGATCCGCAAATGCGAAGGCGACGTGACAGAGACGACACAATCCACTGCTCCCCACGCGGCCGTCTTGGGCTTGACCACGTGGTGCACGTGACATCGTAGACGTGGCTCTGGCATCTACATCGGCCGTACAGCATGGGGGGCAGAGGGTGCCTTGCCCCCCCCCCCCCACAACCACCACCTCCCGTTGCCAAAGCTACAAATTGGACCCCCCTTGACAACCACCATGAGAATATGCTTTCAACAACAGTGTAAAATAAAATTTATTTTGCGAAGATGGAGCACCCCTACAGCGCTAAATGTTCGAGACCGTGAGCGTAACGACGATGTGATGAGACAAGAGGAGCCGCGATGGACAATAGCCTCTAGTCGAGGATGCGACCGTGCGAGACAAATCAAATGTCGGGGGCCCCACCTGACCCATTGCCGCACCCCCCTTGAGCCGATCAAATGTGGCGTTACTCCGCCACTGAGAAAGACGCAAAACGCCAAGCCCGAGGCTGCCCGCTCGCTCCACACGAGCACCTCCGACATCCACCCTTTTGCCGCGCGACATTCAATTCATTCTCGACGTGCCAGGCGGAGACTGGCCTGACGGACAGGAACGGCGGGCAACCTTTTGCGCACCAAACCGGTTCCTTATCGCAGATCCTCCAGCGGGTTCAAAACCCACCCTGGCTTCAACCTGCCACGCCACGCTTGACCAGGTGCCGGCTCTCTCTATCTCTCTCGCTTCCAGCCAGCCTCCACCCGCCTGGGGGGTTGACTCAATGACAGGCAGCCGTGGTGCTGTAACAAAGAAACGTCGCGCGTGCTGCGGTTATTGTTGGTGACCGTCCACGGACCCTACAGAGTTCGTTGTGGCGGGTGTCACGAGAACTCGCACGCGGGCAGCCGATCACGCTGTCGCAAAGGCTCGGCGATGAGAGGCACCTGGCCGAGTGAAAACCCTCTCCCGAGACGTCTCCGCCGGCGTGGAAGAGTAGGCCAAACACCCCGTAGAGCTCCCCTCTTGGGGGAGGCGTTTTCAGCCTGCAGTGGCGAAATCAGGCAATTGCAGGGCTGCACCTTTGCGTTGTATGAAAGCTGCCCTCTGCAGTAACTGGTGTTGTCATTGCTGTACTGTACATGTGAGTGGCATAGATATGAACTTCACTTGATAGTACTGTCATTGTGTGTTTATTGACTGAATGCGCCTGGATGTACAGCAGTGACACAACCGTCTCGGGCACTGCTCTGTCAAGCTGGTGGCCCGAGTTCTATTCGCGGCCACAGTGAACGCCAGCGGAGAGTCACTGACATCTGAGCTCGTATCGTCTACCCACTTCATGAACCTTAACTGACCAGTTTGGTGAGGTATGGTCAAACAACCCCACGTGACTGGCATGTTGTAGGGAGGCCTTCATTCAGCCAGTGCATGGGAAAAATATGGTTGCAAATTTGTATTATCTTATTTTTTAAATGTGAAAATCAATCTTGATGTGAAGCTTTCGTGACTGCAGTAATCTATACTCTTTGGTTCTTTCGGTAAAGTCACGTAGGTGAATTTTTCATTCAGACTCTGCCTTCTCGACAGACCTGTTCTCCACCTGAAGACGGCTGCTTGCGTTGTGGCCGAAACGTCGTGGGAATTATTTTGTTATGTTTTATTTGTATTACTTTATTACTTCCCTTTTACGTGACTTTACCGAAAGAACCAAGAAGATCACGTAGGTGACTTGGTTAATGGTCATGAGTAATCTAATGCTTTGGAGGCAATGGTTGGTGGATCGTAGATGTTGGCTACGTACTGTTACAATTTTTTTAACATACATACATTTAATATATTTATGCGATCTAGCCCAAAAAAACCTTTATTATGGATATTGGTCGCGAAAGCCTAAACCATCCACACGTGCGAAGCTGCCTTGCCTGCAAGGCTACAAACTGGCTAAGGGATTGCAGTACAGTAAATGGGTTTGTGACCAGCCCGTGCAGGCGTTTGAGTGCCATCCCATCCTGTGCGTTTGTTTTCTTTCTACACTTTCGTTTTCTCCCTCGTAAAAACACACGCACAAAAGCACCCTCTTAAACTGAATTTAATTCTGCCAAACATCGCAGAACCCATACTCTTTGTTTTTTTCGGTAAAGTCACGTAGGTAAAAAATATAAAATAAATGAAAAATTAAAACAAATAAATTAAATCACAACGCTTCCGAAACGTCGTGATTTAATTTATTTGTTTTATTTTTTTATTTTATATTTTTTACATACGTGACTTTACCGAAAAAAACAAAGAGTATGGATCCTTGCAGTCACGAAAACTTCAAATCTAGAATCGCAGAACCCTCCTGAAAATAGCCAGATGAGATGATGTGGCTACACCTTACATACATATACTGTATAACATAACTAGTACTTATTTTAAAAAAATAGCTTCGTACAAAAACATTTACCATTACCGCAGGGAAAGCACTTCATTGGAAATGTCACAAAAGGTTTTTGTTTTTTTACACAAACCGCTTGTGAACGGAAATTCAGACGTCGTAATTATCAGAACTGGAACGAACTTGAAGGGAAACATGCAGCTGGGATATTCTCGACAACGAGCCTCCCAGAGGAACCACACACAATGGGATGGCAGGACCCCCTTTGGCCAAACCTTTTATCCGTGTCCAGATCTAGTGGGGTCCCGACGGACGAGGTGGTCTCTGCAGGGTCAGGCTGCTTTCTTCTCACCCAGGGGGCTTACCTGGCCTCTTGGGTCTCCCCCAGTGACAGCTTTGGCTCGGTCAGTTGTCTCCAACGCTAGTTTTTATTACCGCCTACCCCCTTACGAGACATACAATTTATTCATCGCGCAGAGCCGGCGAAGGACAGCTGCGCCAAACGTGTGACGTCTTGTGACAGCATTCGCACAAACTGCTCGTGCTGCCATACACCGGCGTCTCGAACGATTTGTTTGAGCCACATATCACGGGGAGACAACCGCTCCTTTGAGAGTCGCAGTTCTCACTTGGAGCGTCAACTGAAGTGAGCGCAATTTGCTGCAGGAGTTTGCGCATCAAGACGGGGCGACGGTGTCCACAAAGTGGCATCCATCTGCCTTACGAACTAAGCTCTCAGTCGCTCGGAGACATGTCAACTAACCACGAAGCTCTATTAGCAATTTAGTTTTTTTTATTTAACAAGCTATTTTTTTTATTGTTGTTATTTTTCATACTGGGACATTCAATACAATGCACGCATTTATTTTAATGGCATTTATTCAAATGTTCGATTTTAACTTGAACAGAAAGGTCACAGCTGGAGACCAAAGCCCCAGAGCAGGGGTCGGCAACCAAAATAACAAGAAGAGCCATTTCTTTCCAATTCGGTACAAAATTCAGTATTTCAAGAGCCGCAATGCATCTGAGTACATACTGTACATACGTACTCATCGTCAAGAAGCAGCCCGTAAAGAGCCGCATGCGGCTCCGGAGCCGTAGGTTGCCGACCCCTGCCCCAGAGGAATGCTGTAAAGGTCTCGACCTCCCACACCTCTGGAGGTCGATCCACGTGGTAAGCATTGGCCACGAAAAAAATCAACACTCCTGTTCATTTTTACTCAAACGTGGCAATTTTATTGCGTGAAGTGTATCGCTTAAAATTATTCAATTAAAACATCGTTCCTGCACGCATCGTGTTCTCGATAATAATTATAAGACGTAAAATTTCGATTTAAAGCTTTCGTGACTGCAGGGATTCATCTTCTTGGTTTTTTCGGTAAAGTCACGTAGAAGGGAAATAATAAAATAATAAAAATAAAACAATAAAATAATAATTATTATTTTATTACTTTTATTTTTTATAATAATTATTTTATTATGTGTTATTTTTATTATTGTATTACTTCCCTTCTACGTGACTTTACCGAAAAAACCAAAAAGAATTATAAGACGCTCAGGAAATGTTTAAATCATGCGCCCGAGCGTCAATAAAGTTATACAAAATCTGGGCACACGCCCTTCGGAGTATTAGATTGCTTAAAAATACCGGGCGCGGGGAAGGCGTCTTATAATCCGGAGCATACCGTATTTACATTGATTATTTAATGTTGCTATTGTATGTTTGGGCTGCTCACTTTCTTTCACGGTTGTTTTGAACCATCATTTGTCTCGGTCTCTCTCTCTGTCTCAGTGGGCTCTCTCTCCCCCTTGTGGACTCAAGTTGTACTGCACTCCTGATTTTACCCACACCACTGCCCTGCCGTGCCAAATTTCACTCTAATATACAGCCAAGGCTTCATTTCGCATGAGATAATTTCCGGAACGACGCTAGGCTGGCTTGCAGGTGGGATTACCGGCGTAAGGCACTACCACTAGAGTGCACTCAGCCATAATAATCATACATTACTGTACCCTATGGTGCAGTGCGCTCACAACTGCACATAGATGATGAATTGCTGTGCAGATCGCTTTAAAGTAGTTTCTACTGTGAGCAACCGGTTGCGTAATAGGCAGCAACTCTAAGCGATTCAGTTGCATGCAACCAAAGTTGCACAGCTGGTGTGGACCCAGGTGAAGAGAGACTTGTGGACAGGGAGTTATGGCGGCGGGGGAGGGTTTCTTTACAGCCTCGCCGTCTCAGTCGCTGAGTGGGCCAGACGATTATTGATTGCAAGCAGTAAAATGTCAGGTGCACTTTGAAACGCGTATTATTGAATTCGTGGATTGACAAAACAAACACATTTTGGGGGGGCAGGTTTCCATTCGATGGGGGGATGCTGCCCCGGTGAAGCGGTCGGCACAATGGATTTGCAAGCCGGAGGTCACCACTCTCCAGCCAGCAGCGTGAACAGGTTGCACCGCAGTTAGTCGATGCCGGGAGGGTCGCGTGTGGATAGGGTTAAATGTGGTCAAAAGATGCGCCTCGAGATGTGGTTCTTATGCAGCTTTCTCTCGTGCGGTGGTTCCTAACCTCCTGGGGATGTCACGGCACCTCATGGGGGAGCGAGATGCCCTTTCTGGGGGTGCGAGACATGGCTACATTTTTTTATATTTACGGTAAATTATCGAAAGACAAATTAAGCAAGGACACGTAAGTACAACTACTTTGTTTCATCAAACCCTCTATGTAGTTATTAACATTATGATTGGCAGTGGCATAAAACGCGTGTCTACAAGGACACTCGATTGATTTTGATAACTAGTTACTACTGGCCAAGACTAATTAATTATAGAATCAAGATTAATGATATAATCTATGGAAATTGAGAGAAATAAAAAATAACTTTAACCGTTCGGATAGCTACAGAATTAGTGCTGCTTGGAAGCGAATCATCAAATAATGAATTGTTTAAATGCATGCCTATACAGGTCACCATACTTCAATAGGGATTACCGTTTAAAAATAACAGGCACGGCTATTTTAGTGCACACAATCGACAGAAGAGGTACAAGAACAATCGGCTTGCATAATGCGCATGCATAATGTTCGTTGATTACCATATACATAACCCAACCGGCAATGGATGCCCATTGTCATTTATATACATTCATTAATCCCCCCCCCCCCCCCACTTCGCTCAAGAAGGGCTCACAAGTGATGCCATCACATCTACCACTCTATTTAAGGAACGAAACAGGAGGATTTCTCCACAAATCTGGCTGTCGCCTGATGAAGCTGGTTGTAATTACTGGCGAAACGTCGTTCTCAGATTGTAAGTGTTGTGGCTTGGCTCTCCAACACACCGGTGTGCTGTACTAGTGACGAATTGGCACGTTCTGTTTACGTGACAACCCTCACAAGTTGGTTGTGTCGGGTGATGGCGGTTTTAACGACACAGTTATATATTTACGCGATCTAACCCCAAAAAAAACCTGAATTACACCTTATATGCTCCAAGCATGGTGCTGTTTCATTCAGACGCTGTCTCCCCGACAGACCTGGTTTTCACCTGAAGACGGCTGCTTGCGTTGTGGCCGAAACGTCGTGAGAATTATTTTATTATGTTTTATTTTTATTATTTTATTACTTCCCTTCTACGTGACTTTACCGAAAGAACCAAGAAGATGAATCCCTGCAGTCACGAAAGCTTTAAATTGAAATTTATACCTTTTGATTTAACTTTTTTACTGGAGACCCAAAGACATCCCACACCTATAGCCAAAGTGTAACTCTGCCATGCTATGTACACATTACCAAGCTGCAGTGTGTACACATTTTTGACTACGTACGGTGCAAAAGAAATGCATAGTCACTCACAAACATTTAACACGGATATCTAATGGTCTCGGTGATGATTCTGAGGTGGTTGTTGTTGTTGTTGGCAGCGTTGCTCAACTCGCCCGTTGACCTTGCCTCGTGTTGACCCTCGTGTGAAGGTTAAAAGGGAGGTCGTCTCACACACATTCTGCCCGTGGTGGTGGTGGGATGCAATTAGCGCGACGGGGGCAGAGGCCACCCCAGACACTTTCAAAAGTGAACGCTGCCCTGCTGTTGTTTGTGCGACGGTACAAACGCCGATTGTCTCGTTTCGCTTCGTACACATCTGAGGACGCATCGTGCTCGAGAGAGAAGCCGCGCACGCGTGAGTCTTCATCATCAGCTGCCCTGCTCAATCCACTGCTGCATGAAGTCCTCCGCCGCCACCACCGAACGCGTCGCCACATCTCACGCTCATGCGATGTTGTAATCGCCCGCTCGGCGGCAGGCACGCAACGTCGCACCTCGTGGCTTGAACATTCCCTCCTCGAGGACGCCGCTACGACCATCAACCCGGGTCAGGATATCGGCAGGCCGACCGATGGGCACGTCTCCTGGCATTGAACCGCGACAATTTAAAGACACAAGCCACAGCGGTTGTGTTGCCACGCAACCCAAACGATATGGACCATATCGTAGACAACCACTGTAGCCTGCGCTCATTTGATGGAGGAGGAGGAACAGCAAAAGCGACACCGACTACTCTGCTGAAACCTTCTCGTGGCGAGCGGATCTCGATATTGACTGCACGATATTTACCCAAGAATGTCTGTGTGTAACGCGCGTGACGTCACTCCGCGTCGAGCAGCCCCCCTCATTAATAATCATGAGCAGGTGACGTCCTCCACATGGACCCCCCCCTCTCCATTAATAATAATTAGCGGGTGACGTCCCTCCAGATTGGGGGGCGAGGCGCCTCCTTCCCCCTCCTCGGCGTCAACTTACAACCCTCACTCACAAGGCAGAACCCTCACGTCACGCGATCTCCGTCACGCTGTTGAGACATCGAAGCAAAAAGGACGTCATGATGAACAAGGGATTATAACCTGTAAATGAAATAAGTCTGTGTCACCGCGGCCTTACAAATTGCACACGAACTCATGCAATGAATATATCACGTCGCGGTCTGCTTTTCGTTTGCAAGTTTCAGATTTACTGCAATACACCCGTCCTTGGACGGGCACAATGCTAGTTTGCAATAACGGAATAGCAGCAGGCAGGGTTATTCTTAGCGCGTGTCGCCTCTAAAGCAAATAAAGTGCAGCGACGCAAGGGGGCTGTGGCACGATAGGCAACAGAGATGCATGCCATTTAAAAAAAAAAACATTGAGATGTTCTATTCGTTTTAATATGTTTTTCTGATTCACGTTTTTAGTTGTATTTTGTTTCGCACGGCATAGATTTAGCGGTGTGATGAGGCTCGGTCAAACACTCCCCATGAGCGACACGCTATATAGGGAGACCTCCATCCAGCAGGCGATTGGCAAAGGGTTTGAGACATTGAATCTAGATTTTAAGTTTTCGTGACTGCAGCGATCCATACGGACCGCTTGTGTTGCGCCCGAGACGTCGAGATTAAATTTATTTTATTTTATACCTACGTGTATGGTTTGAGACATTCTTCATATGTTATTGCCCTATTGATATGACGAATACGATGCTTACGGGGGCATTGCTTTAGCTGCCAGAGCTGCACAGCTCCGCGTCTGAAGAGCACCCTCTCGCGTCAGCCGCGTGGAACTGAGCGCTGTGACACTTCGGGGAGAAGCCACGTGGACAGCGGGACCCTGAAGAGGATGTTCAGTCTCGAATGCGTAAGGGGCCGTCCATAAATGACGTCACGCACCTGGGGGGGGGTCAGACATTTGTGACGATGTGTGACAGGGGGGGGGTTGAGAAATGTGACGTCACATCAAAATGCGCAACTTTAAATAATGATATAATTATATTCTTGGTTCTTTCGGTAAAGTCACGTAGAAGGGAAATAATAATAATACAAAATATAAAAAAAATGTATTTCCCTTCTACGTGACTTTACCGAAAGAACTAAGAATATGAATCCCTGCAGTCACGAAAGCTATAAATAAAAATTATAGAATTGTTATAACAACACTCCTACAATTTAACACGTAGGCTTTCGCGACCAATATTATTCATAATAAAGGTTTTTGGGTCAGATCGCGTTATCTATAAATGTGTCGTAACCCTCCACCACCCGACACGGCCAATCAGTAAAAAAAATTAAAATGCTGTTGATTCTCTCTTCAGCACACCGGTGGGCTAAAGAAGTCAATTAATTTGTCCTTTTAAAAACGTGACACATTTTTTACTGATTGGCCGTGTCGGGTGGTGGAGGGTTACGACACATTTATAAATAACGCGATCTGACCCAAAAACCTATATTATGAATAACACTCCTACAACATCAGAGTGCAGCGCCACATTAAATACGCACTACAATGACAATAGTTTAAAGCGATTTGAAGCATGTTTCATTTCCAAAATGGAAATATGGTTTTGGGGGGGGTGCAGAGCTTTGTGACGTCATATTTGAGGGGGGGGGTCTGACTTTTTGTGACCCCGCGTGACTGGTGGGTGGGGGTCAAAAATCGTCCAAAATCGCGTGACGTCATTTATGGACGGCCCCAAATAAAATACAATCGAAACAACTCAGAAAAAGGGGTGCGGGCTGAGGCAGGGAACATCGCGGCGAGGAAGCGATGTTCGTGAAGTTGGTCGACACAGAGCCAGGCGAAGTTGAGTGGTGGTGGAGGCCAACGGATGCAACGCCCGACGGCGATTTGACGCGACGCGTCTCAGCAAATTGGTTGCTGCAACCCAAGAGGTGGGGGGGGGGGACTCATGGTATTTTTTTGAGTGCGCTTTGGGGAAGATGGGGGGGGGGGGGGGAAGATGTTCCCGATATATTTATCCGATTTTGGGTACAAAGCGACCTACTTTTACAAATTTAAATATTTTCGATGAAAATTTTAAACAAAATTACAGTTCGGTGTGAAAGTGTCCAAAAGTGCAAACTGTGGGATAAAGCGCTGTCATAGAATGCAGACAAAGAAGAAACGCGGCATTCTCTAGCTCCAGCATCGCCACCACAGGGATGGGGGAGGGGGGGTACACGCGCATCCGCTGTTCTAAATCGTGAACAAACAAATGCTGATATTTATAAAAAAATAAATGAGAACCCGTACAACATGATCCTGTGTACAGAACAGTCTCGTTGATATCGGTGCGGTGTGTTGAGTGCGTCTGTAACAGCCCTGGTCGGCGTTCAGGAATATCTGTGCGTGGGGACCATGGCGCAGTCATCTGTAAACTGCGTGGCGATGTTTACTCCACACCGCGCCAGGTAATCATTTGAGGCTGAGTCGACCTAGGGGAGGAGGCCCAGGACCGGTTCAGATAATTGTCACCGGTTCGTAGCGCGGCGCGCTGACCGCTACCCACCCGTCACACAACAACAACAACGACCGCCACTAAGTGGCGGTGACGTCCCCACGGCGCTTGTGCCAGGCTAGGTGCACGTTGAGGCCACGTGAAGTATCGAACGCCCGCTGGCAGGAGGTCACGGGGCAGACCCAGCAGGTGCCACGGGTCGACTGACTGAGATGAGTGGCCGATGCACCACCTGTGCCCCCCTAATGTGCCAACTAGCTGTGCTTTAGTCGCCCGGCGCTCCGCTCGTTGTTGTGAGCGTCGCTCATCTGCCCTACGTTGTTGTTGGAGGGCTACTGCCTGGCTTTTATGGCACACACACACACAAACCCGTAAGCGCATGCAAACTCACTGAGGCTTGAATTCATGACAAGTTGCTACCGCTCGCTTTTAAATATCTCAAAGGAGCGTCTTGGCGACGCAGTACTGTGTAACGCGACTTTTACTGTGAAAAATCTTGACTTAAAGCTTTCGTGACTGCAGGAATTCATATTCTTGGGTCATTCGGTAAAGTCACGTAGATGCTCAGAAAGTGCCCAGCTAATTCCAGCAGACGGAGCAAAGGTTCAACAACGCCGTGAATGTGATGGCTGCAGGCCCCCTAGTGTCCTGGGATGAGGGGTATGGAGTATGTATTAAATATGCTGGACTTCTTTCGCGCCGTACGTAGCCAACCGTGCTAATCAGGGATGGGGGATGATCGCCTCCTCCTCCTGATGAAGCCCCAGTCAGTCTCCTTCTAAATTCTGATCAAGTAAAGCGATGTTCATTGCAGGGCGCTGGACGAAACGTAGCAATTATTGCAATTAAGCGGCGTGCTTAGCAGAGGTCGCAACCGGGTACCCGATACCCATACCCTACCCGATACCCGGCTACCCGTACCCGGCCGGGTACGGGTAGACCGTGAGTCACTGGTGAGTAACTGTTTGTCACTCATTTCCCAACGTCTTGTCTCTTCTCACAATTCAAGTTCCTAGAATCAACCCACCCGCGCCTGCAACATGGCTTCATCCCAGAGGTCGCAATCAGGTACCCGATACCCGTACCCGGCCGGGTACGGGTAGGGTACGGGTACCCGTTTGCGACCCCGGTGCGGCCGGGTACGGGTAGACCGTGAGTCACTGGTGAGTAACCGTTTGTCACTCATTTCCCAACGTATTGTGTCTCTTCTCACAATTCGAGTTCCTAGAACCAACCCACCCGCGCCTGCAACATGGCTTCATCCCAGAGGTCGCAATCAGGTACCCGATACCCGTACCCTACCCGGCCGGGTACGGGTACCCGTTTTCGACGCTGGTGCGGCCGGGTACGGGTAAGGAATCAAAACCCGTTTGCGACCTCTGGTGCTTAGCAGCCTCTCCTCGTGCGCACCACGAGCGGGGTGTTGAAGCTCGAGTCGAGTACACGGTGGGGACAACAAGCAGATCGCATCTCAGCTCGCTCTGTCGCGCGTCCAGCCACCGCGGAGAGCGTATTTCACGTTGACTGTGTCGTGGCACCCCCCCTCCACTCCTCCGCGCTGAGTCGGTGTTGCGTCCTCTCCTTTAACACGAGGGCCATGATGCTACGGAGTCGATATGCCGTCAACGCACTTAAAAAAAAAAAAAACTTGATGAGCTAATGAGGTAAGGGGCCGTCCATAAATGACGTCACGCGATTATGGACGATTTTTGACCCCCCCCCTCGTCACACGGCGTCACAAAAAGCCAGACCCCCCCCCTCAAATATTACGTCACAAAGCTCTGTGCCCCCCCCCCCCCCCCCCAAAAAAAAAATAAAACATGCTTCAAATCTTTTGGCGTCATCTGGTACAACACCATGTGAGACTAGGCTCTAAAGAAAGCTGTCTCGGGTGTGGACCAATCAACTTCAAGGACAGTGCATATCATTATCATCAGAGTTGTTTCTTTTTGTTTGCATTTTAACTTCTTGTGTTGAGGTTATTGCAAACATGATGCCTTGTATAAAGGTGTCAGATTTTGTACCAGTTAAAAGAGTAAAAACCTATTACTATATTTTGACACTGGTAAAGGAGATCTCATAATGCTTCAAATCTCTTTAAACAATTGTCATTCTAGTGCGTATTTAAAATGGCGCTGCACTGATGTTGGAGAAAACATTTATAAAAAAAAGTCTATTTAATTAAGTCGAACGTGTTGACTATATTTATTTAAAATTGCGCATTTTGGTGACGTCACATTTCTCAACACCCCCCCCCCCCTCGTCACACATCGTCACAAATGTCTGACCCCCCCGCCCCCCCTAGGTGCGTGACGTCATTTATGGACGGCCCCTAACTCGGTCTGCAAAAAATGCATTGCTGTGTGGAATTACTGGTGCCTTACCGTTCGTTATGCCAGGGCAGGAACTCGTGGACTAACGCAGACGAACGTTATCGGGAGTTCTTCCTTGGGGCTATTTCTCTCGGGCCCGTCATTCAACTCCGGGCATCAATGATCCCAGAGGGTATACAAAAGCGTACTCAATCTGGCTTTCTGTGCGCTCGCTATTTTCATATTCTGCTATTTGGCACAATAGCAAAAAAAAATGTTTTACCTCGTATACATTTTCTTGGATTCTTTCGGCAAAGTCAAGTAGAAGGGAAGTAATAAAATAATACAAATAAAACATAATAAAATAATTCTCACGACGTTTCGGCCACAACGCAAGCAGCCGCCCTGAGGCCACAACACAAGCAGTCGTCCTGAGGACGGCTGCTTGCGTTGTGGCCGAAACGTCGTGAGAATTATTTTATTATGTTTTATTTTTATTATTTTATTACTTCCCTTCTACGTGACTTTACCGAAAAAACCAAGAAGATTAATCTCTGCAGTCACGAAAGCTTTAAATCGAAAAATTATCGTATACATTTACAAGTTTAGCCTATCCACCCTACCAAATGAGAACATCTCCAAAGCCATGTGGGGCCCCCCACTTGCCCATACTTCACCACGCGAGCCAGCGTAGGTTGGTGAATGCTGGGGAGCATGCGTGTCCTCAAGACTCTTTCATATTCCTATTGGGGATCCATGGCCAATGCCTACGGAGTACTGTATTATTTAGCAAGAGGAACCAGTGTTTGGGGGAAGAAAAAAAACTTGACACACGAGGGACTGGATACTGCCGGTGTGTGATATTCAGCGCATTAGAATTGAGACGTTATCTGCCTCGCCTAGTATGGAGGATGTTGTGAGTTCGATCTCGATCAAGATGCCTGTCAATTTGACGTGTGCATGTTCTCTCTCGCTGGTGGCGTGGATTTTTCTCCAGGTCCTCTGGGTTTTCCCTCCACATTTAAAGTCGACAGGCCCTTAGAGTATTTGACTGTTAAGAGATTTACACGTGATAAGCCACTTCGTTGAGCTATCATTTGTGGCCAGGTCGATTCTTAAAAAGCGCTGTGTATCTCAGTGGACCTCCTTACCTGGTAAACAAAAAAACACATCTCAATCTAGAGGTCGCCGGTTCCATTCCATCTCCTGGTGCGGCAGTAGTATAGACACACACTGACACCACAGTTGATCGGTAGGTGGTGAGTGGTGGGGTAAAGTGTTGGAACTCCCACCTCTTCCAAGACGTCTGGCAAGCGTGGAGGAGTAGGCAAAAAAAACAATCTCCTCTTCGAGAGGAGCTCTTCAGTGCTGTCCATTGTGGTCGTCTTCCCACCAGCAGTTGCATGAGAAGGTAATGTCGGTGGGCACGTGTTGTGTTAGAGACTAATACTCCATCATCAAAGCCATCGACCTGCTTGGTTCTAATAGGGAGAAAATAAATATTGCTATGCGGTAATTCCAACACATCTAAAGCTAAACAAAAACGAACTACATTTTTTTTAGAACAAAACACATTCCTGCGGAGGGAGCTGGTAGGAACGTTGGGTTGCTCGGTCAATGGCCAGGGTCAACGGCGGCGTGGTGTATTCCGCAAATATGCCCAATTGTGAGGGCGGGCACAAGCCGGCGTGAGTAGGTTAAACGTTGAGTTTTATAAGGGCACCACGGGGTGACCAGCCCCTCCCCACCCAGCCCCACCCCTCCCACCCCCACCCAGCCCCACCCCTCCCAGCCCCACCCTCCCCACCCAGCCCCTCCCAACCCAGCCCCTCCCCACCCTCCACCTCCCCACCCTCCCCCACCCAGCCCCTCCCTACCCAGCCCCTCCCCACCCAGCCCCACCCAGCCCCTCCCTACCCAGCCCCTCCCCCACCCAGCCCCTCCCCACCCAGCCCCTCCCTACCCAGCCCTTCCCCACCCAGCCCCTCCCTGTACGCCGGACGGACGGACACAATAATCCCCTGTGGGCTGGTGTAACCAGGAGGTTCCTACCAGTATAAACACGAGTGCTGTCACTGCTTGATTGTCGTCAAGTTTAATTAATGAAAAATGATCTGCAAACAGACCCTTCTCCCACAAACATCGGAAAGGATAACCACTATATACACATAGTCTTTCTAGGACACCTAATGGCATAATAATATACAATGTTACATACAGCCACTTGTGTACAGCGCATAGAGAACGTGTAGATGCAATTTGTTACACACCTATCTATATTAAGCGCCATACTTTAAAATATCGAAAACATCGAACAGAAATCCTAAGGGGTATTGATTGAAATTATTTTTAAAAAAGTGTATACTCCATTAATAAACAGCTTCGATGAAGTGAATAATATAACCAAGTTGTCATTAGTTTCCTACATAAGTGCCAACCAATTAAGATCTGCAGGAAGTCAACAATTTAGTTATGTAATTAAACAGAACGCTTTGTTTACAGAACATTTGGGTCATTAATTCCGAACAGTAACACCACATTTTTTTTATCAGCGACAACATTCCATGAAAGGGCTTGGAAGAACCTTAATATCACACATTAACCTTTTCAGATGACAAAGCATTGCGTCACGCCAAATGGTAAATCTTACAACTTCATTGTACGCAACAGATATCATGCGTGTCCATTCCGTAATAATAACATGTTCAGCTCAGTACTTTTTTGGAAGCTTGCATTGCTCAAAATGGTATTTGTAGCGAGAGTTTAATCAGTGCTTAATTTCAGCTGGAATGGTCTCGAACACTGTTCCGGGAATTATTTTGGCACGCCACATCCATCTCACTTTCATTTGTCCTGATTGTACCCTACAACCCTACACACCTGTCCATAGTATCATAGGATTATAGGGTAGAACTCAGAATTATGAACAGGCATACCCTGTACTCGAGTGGAAGTGCCTTACGTCAAAAGCATCTCCTCCAAGTCGGCCTAGCAGCATTCCGGAATTGATCGAGTCGAAAATTAAGTCCTTGGTTAAAAAGAACGCACAAGGTAACAACGCGCTCTTCAAACTATTTGTTTTTAGATTTTGACAATGTGACCAAACCTTCAAACACGCACCAACATTTTCACCAGTAGCAATCGTCGTATTCATCATGTTTCATGTTGGGTTATCTCTACCAGTTGTTTGGAGTCTCCATCTGCCGCACTGACGAAGCAACGTTCACAAGGTTAAGATTGAGTTTGCATGTCCAGTTGTAGTAAGTACATTGTCCGTAACTGCAGTAGCGGCTGGAGCCAGATGCTGTCAGAGACCGACTTGGATGGAAACAATCCTGGAGCATACCGAGGTGGTTCCCATTTGACCCGAACAGAAGTACAAACACACATCGCTGCATGTACGTTGAACTTCTTTCGCGCCGTACGTAGCCAAGCGTGCTGATCGGAGGTGCGGGGTTAGGACAGAATCGGAAATGCCGATGCATTTCAATGTGCTGCGTACACGTTCCAGATTCGTAATCCTGACATACAGATGAAATAATTTATTATGTAAGTTTACCAACAAAAAGTGCCCGTTTGTATAGTTAATTTTTTTTTGTCAATTTGTGAATTTTGTAAAATAACATCAGGTGCCCGATGCGCGTCACATTTCCAGACGTGAACGTGACGTTTCAACGTCGGTGGTGATGAATGTTGAACGGGAATCCTTGCACCTCAGGGGCTGCAAGAAATGCAAGACGTGGGGGTCATTGTGTGGCACCTGGGACGCATTTCGCACCCTGGATCATCTCATCAGCCACAGTGGGGTCGTGTGTCTCCCCCCCTATGCTCGCACAACAACCAAGGAAACAATGTCACTTGTTGGGAAAGGAACAACTAAATGCAAGAGGGCAGACCACAAACATACAAACACAAACTCATGCAGCAAATAAACATCATAACCCAGCCGAAGCAAATTCTAAATCGTGTTATTTTAAGTTTGTAAAGATGTTTCTTTTTTGCAGTCACTGCCCTAAAGGTGTTTCGAACATTAATGACGAGTGAATACGCTACTTAACAAATGATGGTAAACTGTTTGGAAGTTATTTGTTGAAAGGGATAATTCCCCGTTTTAAGTCACACCTGACAAAACGGGGTTAAGAATATAGAAAGTTTTACTGTTAAGCAACACGAATAAAGCTTTGCTGGCGTTATTTTTTGCCCTAAGTTTAAAAAAGTGCCCGTTTGGCAACGCCCCCCCCCCCCCAAACATCACAACAGCCAGCCAGCAACGACAGAGGTAGCAAAACCCTTGTAAATAACATTAATTTTGACTGCAATTAACCACACTTAAATATAAACACATCCATGGCTTAAAAACAAACGGAGAGGAATTCTGTGCAATTATTTGTTACAATACGAGTAATGTATAAAAACAATAACAAAAAGCCACAAACTCAATTTACAAATTACGATGACCACGATACCGGGGCGACGACATTTCTGCATCGGTTAATCCAGACGCAAATGAGCAATCGTTGAAATTATAATACACGCAACCTTTCCATCTGCAAATCGCGTTTCAAACAAAACAAAAATCCCCAACATCTCCTTGACCCCAATTGAAAAGTGTGTACACATTCCGAACAAGTTATATTATTATAGTATATCCGTTTTAGTACATGCTTGTGAAAGCTTCAATTGAGAGAGCTCACGGAAAAACAGCAGAAAAATTGGAAGATCAAAACACGAAGCTCTTAATAACGGGTGTACTTGCATCTAATGTATTTTGCTTAATCTTGTAACGTTAGCAGCCGGGCGTCCGTAATAATCCTCACACAAACATAGGCTAAAACACCACACCAGATGCGATGATGTTCAATAGCGAGAAAAAAAAAACATTGCATTAACTAAACTTTGTATCGAGATCGCATCATAATTAGACGAGCCCGTAAAACAGAAAACAAAACACGAGCCTCGAGATGCAGAGGAGGAGGTGGAGGGCAATGATTTAGCGCACATATCACGGCCGCTCGATTCAATGTTTTGTGCTTCCCTTTTTCACCTTCACAACCTTAAGCAACGCAAAGCGTGCGAGCAGAGGAAGTGACTTTGCAATAACTTATAGGCCAAACGTTCAAAAGTAAACCCAAGTTCTCAAGTGCATTTCAACACGAAACAGCACTGTGGACTGCAACAACTGTTTTAACATCACGTAATAATTCTTACAGGTCGTCGTCGTCGTCGTGATTATTAAATTGGCCCTCGTGTCGACACGGTTACATCCAACGCGTGGAATGAGTCGTGTGCTTAAAAATGCAATACGATTCACCGTTAATGAGCACAGGCACACTACGCACACACACACACGACGATTCATTTGCACGAGGTTCGGACAAGTACTTACGTGTGGTTCAACAATTAAAAAAAAGACTTTTGTTCACCGTGCATTACCTGGCTTCCCCTGCAAACAGAGAAACATATTTACAGCAAAACATTCGGGAGAAAAAAAAAATAATGAAACGCAAAAAAAACCACACGGCAAAAAAAAAGTTTCCCTTTAATCCACATTTCAGTTTACGCTCAAATTAAGTGTCAAAAAGTACTCTCGGTGTGAATGCGGTATAACTGTTTGAAAAAAAGTTATGTCATTTTAAAAATGTTCATCTTGGCAACTGCACACCGGAAAATTCACCGCGGTCACGAAGCAGAGCGGGGCGTACTTTCGCGCCAAGTGCACAAAAACTCGTCCCCCCACGCAGAGAGGGTGAAAAAAATCGATCTCTTGTAAATTGTAATGAGGGAAAGATCTCGACACCACTCCCGCTCGCTCGTAAAATAAGCATTCTTCTTCAAAGAGTCTTCTACGAAAATCATCAAAACAACAACAACAAAATAAGCGGCGACGATCTCGAAGACGCCGACGATGACGGTGGCCGCTGCTGCCTTCAAGGTGCCCAGGGCTGCCCTGCGCGGGAGCGGTTCAACGAGGATAAAGATTTCCCTCGAAAAGTACTTGAGTGTTCTTCCCACATACAACCTCAAATGTATAAACACGCGCATACACCAAGAGTACGTGCGCGCCAAGCCACACGATACCGAATGCCTATTACACACGACCTTTGAAGTAAACACGAGGAGACGCCAACACGAATCTTGAATATTTATCGCTTGGCTTTTTCTCTCTCTCTCTCCCTCCCTTCTATTTTATTTCCTCATTTCACCTCCTCCCCCTGCTATTTCCGCTGCCATCCGTCTTGCAGTGTGCACGCACGCAGTTCAGATGGGCATGTTTCCTGGGTGGCCCGGCCCGTTGTTGAAGCCCATGGGCATGTCCACGGACATGCTCCTCTGCCGGAACTGCGCCGCCTGCAGCATCATAGCTCCGTGCGGCTGCCCCGACAGCGGCGGCGCCATGAGGCCCTGCATCGGCGCCATCGGCTGCAGCGCGTCGTGCGGCCCGAACAGCACCACCTCTCCCGACGCCGACCGGCTCCTCTGCTTGCCTGGCGGAGGTCCCATCATCATGGGCAGCAAGTGGTGGTGGTGCTGCTGCTGCTGCGCTTGCTGCGGTGGCCCCATCATAGGACCGCCGTGGTGCTGGTGCACGCCGGGGTGGTGGTGGTGGTGATGGTGCTGCTGCTGATGCTGGTGCTGATGGTGGTGATGGTGGTGGTGGTGCAGAGGCAGCCGTTCCACCACACCGTGCTGCTGCTGCTGCTGCTGCGGTGCCCCCAGCACTCCGTGCTGCTGCTGCTGCGGTGGGTGGTGGTGGTGGTGGTGGTGCATCTGCGGGGGCATCTGGCTCGGGTGCAGCAGCCCGTGCGGCGACGGCGGCGGGGGCTGTCCCCTGACGGGACCGCCTCCGCCGCCCCTCCCCGAGAGGTTGGGCACGCTCATGGACGGCCGCAGCATGCCCGGCTCGCCCGGACCACCGCCGCTGCCCGCTCCGGACGGCACCATGCCCGGGAAACCCGCCGGGTTTGGCTGGCCCTGGGCAAATACCGACGGTTGGTGCTGCAGAGAAAATCCCTCGGATGTCGGTGGGATGGAACCTCCTCCCTGTTGCTGCTGTTGCTGCTGCTGCTGCTGCTGTGAGGAGGCCTGCTGCTGCTGCTGCTGTTGCTTCATGGATTCCGAAGGGAAGTACTGCAGGGTCTGGCTGGGCTTCTCAGAAGGGATGATGCGGGAGAGGTCGAACTCCGGGATTCCCGAAGCGCCCGGACGAATCACGTCCTGGAGGTCGGGGTCGCTGAGCACGGTGGAGATGCCAGGCAGCACTGGGCTGAATCCCCCGTCTGTCGAACATACGCACAGAGAGCTGTAATCGTACGGGTTCTACGGGGATGGCAAGTGGGGGGCATGCACCCCCCCCTCGCCCCCCACTCCTCACCCTCTCTTCCACCTTGAGACCCTAAAAATGTGGATTTCTTTGATATTTACCAGAGGAAATACACCACCCATAGAAGTTAAAAAAATCCAAATACAATATATGCACAATGCATTGCTACCCCTGTTATATTCATTGATGCGCTACAGTGATCAGGTATCACCACAAACACATAGGGTGATCAATAAACCACGTCAATCAACACCGGCTGTCGTTGTAATTGCGCTAATGCAATCATAATTGTCAAGACAATACAATATATATTATATTTTTTAATTATCACAATGGCCATCGTCACATTATCTTACTTATAAGCTGAACGAATAAACTATTGAAATTATATCTTCTTGGTTCTTTCGGTAAAGTCACGTAAAAGAGAAATAATAAAATAATAAAAATTTAACATTGTAAAATACAATTCTCACGACGTTTCGGCCACAACGCAAGCAGCCGTCCTCAGGTGAAGAACAGGTCTGTCGGAAAGACAGCGTCTGAATGAACACCACCAAGCTGTCTTTCCGACGCTGTCTTTCCGACAGACCTGTTCTTCACCTGACGACGGCTGCTTGCGTTGTGGCCGAAACGTCGTGAGAATTGTATTTTATTATGTTTAATTTTTATTATTTTATTACTTCCCTTCTACGTGACTTTACCGAAAGAACCATGAAGATGAATCCCTGCAGTCACGAAAGCTTTAAATCGATATTGAAATAACGATTATTATTTTTCTTCCCCCTGGTTCACAACACTTCCCTACTGTTGTCAGATCATCACCACTTGGCAGTTTCACAGCGCCTCCCCACACAATGCATTTGGAGGCGCTCTTTGGCAGTCTAGCCCAGGAAGCCACCCCCCCCCAGTGGCAGCTATCCCTGTGTGCCACAAGGTGAATTCAGCAGCGGCTGGCAATACCGCTCCGTGGTTTTTCCTAATGAGGCCATTAGTGAGTACTCTAATGTATAAATATTTGGCAAAATGTAGACCATGATGACATGGGCACAAATGGCCTACTCTTCGCGAACGTCACGGGAGCATCAACGTCCAATCTTTTAAGGTGAATGACACCGGCGGTATTAACGAGGGCAGGCCCTGGGCTTGAACCGCAAACCTTGGTAGCAAGCGGCAAATGCATTACCAGTAGGACGATGTCACCACCTAGCGCTAGGGACCGACGGCCGAGGTACACATCGACAAGCTTAACGAACTCTCAGGATTAATTTGGTTGCATCTTCCATCGGCAAACACTGACAATGTTCTCAATCGACCAAATGTGGCCCTGAATTTAATGATGCCAAAAAAACAAAAAAACCTTTGGCATCACATCTCATGGTACATTTCCATGACAGCAAAGCGGCTCCGTTAATTTCTAGAACAATAATATTATCTGTGCACGTATTAACTTCATATTTATGTGTGTATATGCGTCACATTTTTAACACATGTTGCTTTAATGAGAGGTAGATGCCAGAGCCTAGGATGTGCCCATCCTATTTTCTGGCCGAGTGCTGAACACCAGCACCTGGCCAAGTGAAAGTGCAGGTAAATTAACTGCATTGCAATTTCATGGCTTCACGATAACAGCACTCAACAGCCAAGTGTGTGCACGGCATTGTGTTTCATTGACACTGTAATTAAGTGGACCACTGCTCGAAATTGTTACAGGCTAAATGACTATTAAATTAAACATTTTTACATGTAATTCTTACCCGAGTTTTGGGTCAACTGCGACACACCAGAGGCAAGGAGTTAATTGAGACTCATATTTTTGGGGTATTTTGGTAAAGTCACATAGATAGAATAAAATAATAAAAATGAAAATAAATGGAATAAACAAAAATGTGATTATATTTTATTCACTATATTTTAATTTATATTTGTATAATTGTATTGTTCTATCTACGTGACTTTACCGAAAGACCCAAAGAATATGAATTCCTGCAGTCACGAAAGCTTTAAGTGAAGATTTAATTGAGACTCGTTTGTGTTTTAAGACTCGGGTAAATGAAGCCACTCGTTTGATGCGACGTCAATTTATTCTACCTAAACCAATCTGTACAGCGCTTTTTCAGAAGCGACCTGGCCACAAATGACAGCTCAACCAAGTGACTTATGGTGTGGAAATCTCAAGCAGCCAAAACACACTAAACGCACGTCCATTCTAAACGTGGAGGGGGAAAAAAACCACAGGACCCGGAGAGAAATCAACGCGACCACGGGGAGAGCGTGCAAACTCAAAATATACAGCAGGCGTCGGGGTCAGGATGGAACCCACGACCTCCTGTATACCAGGCGCGGGAGTTAACATCTCGCCACGGCGGCACCCCATCCTCTTGGGCTGGTGGCAAGGCAAGCCACGTGTGCGGTAATCAAGGGGAATGGGGCGGCACGACATTGTTTCATGGGGGGGGGGGGACACATTAGACTGCCATTTAAAAGCATAAACCCACAGAAGGCATCAATTATATTTTAAAGGTTGGCCTGACAATTGCTATTCCATTGTCTCCATTTGTAATTAAGATTTCAATTACTTTGGAGGAAAAAATAGCTGCCTCACTTGCAAGTGGTACATTTAAATTGCGGTAATTATACCCGTGTTTTGGCTCTTTTTGAATACTGTAATTTTCCCGTTCTGAGTTTTATAGTGAAATGCACAAGGCACAAAGTCCATCTGAAATACAATAAATGTCGCGAATGTAAATGTTAATCCAATATAAAGCGGAATGGCTTTCATCAACAGTGAGATTAAAACGGCGACGTTTTATTCTGTGATCCTAACATAGAAATCGCCACCACAACTACGCAAATTTGACATTCAGCAGTAATTGCTCTGGAGCTTTTGCAACAGCCATCCTTTCATAATGCTCTGTATGACATCAACATAACCACAGTCTTTGCAGCACCTTATAGCAATGCTGCAATCTAGTGGCTCCATTGCATGCACAGATTAAGGTTGGCAAACAAACACGACCGAGTATTATAACAAAGTACAGGTTAATGTGTTTACCCATCAACTGTGCTTCTGGACGTTAGATGTCAGACCTCTTAAAATAGTAGAAAAGAGCATTCTGATCAAAATCAGCCCAAGGCCCAGACAGCACAGGAATTCCCACACCGTCTTATTCCATTGGTGCATCTCATATAGATTTTAAAACTAAATCTTTAAACTCTTATTTTCAGCCACAAGTTTGCAAACATCTTCAGAATGAAACGTAAAAATCACAACAGGAGACACCTCCCTCAGTGAAGGTCCTGCTCTGTGAAATGCAATTTCTGAAAAATGTAAATTTCTCCCCAAGTTTAAGATTCCCCTTGTTGTGTTCCCCGAGATGATTTGTTTTGCACCGCCAGAGCAGGCAGGACGCGTCAAGGCCACAAGGGACGACGACCGCCGGTCACAATGTGACGGAACGCGTCCGAGATGCTCGTCCGCCGAGGAGACGGGAGAGACGAGAGAGCGGCTCGTGTGCGGGCGCTAGGTGTATTATTACATCGCAGGATCGTGAAAGTTGGCGGCGGCTTGGGGTGACCTTCATCCAGCAGTAGATTGACCATGGCTGATGATGAAGATGAGCAGCTTATGACTGAATGAAGCACAAATATTAATTCAGAATAACATTGCAATCGACTGGTAAATTGAACTGCCATCAAACTCAAGACATGTATGCACGTTGTTATATATATTGTTTTACTTTTACTGGGAATGGTAAACGAAGGTTAAAGCCCAAGATCTCATGGACTTAATCTCCCAGAGCTGGCGTCAGCCAACAGAGCCATCCCAGCCACTTAACTCCATTGCATCGTTATTTGAAAATTGCAATTGTAATGAGTTGCCAAACACAAATGACCCACAGCCTGAGGCGCACCACTAACTCAAAATGTACAATCGCATATTTCATAGCGAGACTTTAAAAAAAGAACAAGTTTGAAACCACATTTAACAGAAAGTGCTCAAATTTAAAAATCCAGGTCATCGTTCATTCCGCAGATTACAAAGCACATCACACAGCAGCGGATTACCGCTCTCCCGAATAAAGGGGAGTCAACTAAATAAAGCGTCGAGATTAAAACAACGACTTCCCATATTCTTGGATCGTTCGGTAAAGTCACGTAGAACGTTCTACGTGACTTTACCGAAAGATCCAAGAATATGAATCCCTGCAGTCACGAAAGCTTTAAATGGAAATTTAACAACTTCCCAGTTAAATTTTTATTTTGAAATGTCGTGAGAATTTTATTGTTTTATATTTTAATTGTATTGTTTCCCTTCTACGTGACTTTACCGAAAGAACCAGGAATATAAATTCCCAGTTATTCCTCGCTCCTTTTTTTCCCCTTGCAACATTTATATTACCACATGACGACGCTCTGCTAAAGGAATGTCATTGCCAGAAACACCGCACAAGCTGTTGGGTTAGGGAGGGGTATCGCAGGTGGGGAAGTGGGGGGGTGGATCTGACGTCAGGACATCTCTCACACGAGCAGCACGCTGAATCCGTCCAAACCGCCGTAGATGTTCTAAATACCGCCGCGTTTACCGCCTCGCGCGTCATCCGCAATCTCTCGCGAGATTCTTTCCTTCTAATTAACCTCGTTCCGGCGACTTCCTTCCACGTGACCGAAGTCCTTGACACGTGGCCTCATTATCTCTGAGAGGTGCAGCCTGGCTTCAGTCAGGCCGGGCGCTGTGTAATGGGCAACGGTTGAGCAGCACTCCGCACGGCCTTTGCCACGCAGATGTTCACGTCTTCGCGCGCCACCACGCAGCGTTGTGTCAGAACTGCTGAGTTTAGTTTGCAGTCTCCGCACCCCCCGCACCTCCGATTAGCAAGGTTGGCTACAAACGGTGGAAAGGAAGCTCAACATACGTACGGCAATCGCCGTTCACAAGAGAGGAAGGCCAATCAACTGCACAGTGAACTGTGATGAATAAATCTGCAGCTGTGAATAACGGACAGCTGCCAGGTTGATTGGTGAGCCAGCACTCACCGTGGTAGAGTCACCTGATCACTCCTCTATCGCTACCACCACGGTTACTTTTCCCGTGAACTTTTCTCGTTGATTCCTCCACACGTGTTGAGGCCTCGGGGTCAACCAGTCACTGGCTGTTCCACCACACCGTGTTCAACCACCATACTCTAGGTCACAACAAAGACAAAGATCCCCCCCTATAGCCTTAGCAGGCTGCTGGGGCAAGTGCTGTTAGCAAGCACCTATGATAGCCGGAACGGCACACGAGGGCATGGGTTGCCAGCACCACGCCCGGCCGTCTTTGTTTCCCCAGTGGCGATATTTACATACTGCAACAGGTACTCATTTGAGGCCGAGTCGACATAGGAGAGGCCCAGGACCAGTTCAGATGATAAGCCAGTGGTGTTAGACATGAGCGGGCATCGAACTCAGGTCGCCGGGTTCGTAGCGCAGTGGATTAACCACTACACTACAGCTTCCCACGAGGTCAAAATACTCACCCACCCACCCACCCACTCACCCACCCGCCCACTCACCCACCCACTCACTCACTCACCCACCCACTCACTCACCCACCCACCCACTCACCCATTCACCCACCCACCCACCCACTCACTCACCCACCCACCCACCCACTCACTCACCCACCCACCCACCCACTCACTCACCCACCCACCCACCCACTCACCACACTGCAGGTTTCCTCACCTCTCTTTCTGCTTCTTCCATCGCACTGCTCCACTTCGGAATTCGCTCCCCACAGTCTCTTTTTTCCCCCAAGGTCTCATGTCCCTCACTCAATTTAAAATACGCAAATAACTGTTACCTCTCACGATTTTAATAGTGCCATTTGTTGCTGGCTGCTTGGCGTTTTGGGGCTTTTTTTGGGGCCTATGATGTACAACTGTGATCTAAACAACAACCAAAAGGCAAAACTATCCATCGTGTCGTTCCAGCACTTAACGTTCGTTTGCGTCGGTGCTTTTGAAAGGATAGGGCTGGCTCTATAAAAGGTTAGTTCTAATCCTTTCCACAATGCTCACTGGATTAAGTTACCAGTTGTTGGTCACACGGCGCTGTTCACGTCACACTCAGTAACACGAGCAATTGTAATAAAACAAATATTTGATCCACTATGAACACAGGACAACGGGTGTCTGAATTGCACTCCGCGCCTTTTACCCAGGACATAGGCACCAACATTGAACTGACGAAAATAATCAGCGACGGGAGCAAACTGCCGCAAAGCAACTTTAAGTGCAAGTGGTTTGTATACGACGCGATGCATTCTAAACCATGTAACACGAGCAATTGTAATAAAACAAATATTTGATCCACTATGAACACAGGACAACGGGTGTCTGAATTGCACTCCGCGCCTTTTACCCAGGACATAGGCACCAACATTGAACTGACGAAAATAATCAGCGACGGGAGCAAACTGCCGCAAAGCAACTTTAAGTGCAAGTGGTTTGTATACGACGCGATGCATTCTAAACCATGTAACACGAGCAATTGTAATAAAACAAATATTTGATCCACTATGAACACAGGACAACGGGTGTCTGAATTGCACTCCGCGCCTTTTACCCAGGACATAGGCACCAACATTGAACTGACGAAAATAATCAGCGACGGGAGCAAACTGCCGCAAAGCAACTTTAAGTGCAAGTGGTTTGTATACGACGCGATGCATTCTAAACCATGTAACACGAGCAATTGTAATAAAACAAATATTTGATCCACTATGAACACAGGACAACGGGTGTCTGAATTGCACTCCGCGCCTTTTACCCAGGACATAGGCACCAACATTGAACTGACGAAAATAATCAGCGACGGGAGCAAACTGCCGCAAAGCAACTTTAAGTGCAAGTGGTTTGTATACGACGCGATGCATTCTAAACCATGTAACACGAGCAATTGTAATAAAACAAATATTTGATCCACTATGAACACAGGACAACGGGTGTCTGAATTGCACTCCGCGCCTTTTACCCAGGACATAGGCACCAACATTGAACTGACGAAAATAATCAGCGACGGGAGCAAACTGCCGCAAAGCAACTTTAAGTGCAAGTGGTTTGTATACGACGCGATGCATTCTAAACCATGTCATCCTTCCTTCATACATGCCTCCAAATGGATCGACGGGAAATCCTGCAACGTGCCCATCGCTTCCTCTGGAAATCCGTCCTTTTCCACTGATAAGAAGCCGTCGGAATTGGTCTCCTAGGAGCGCAGAAATTCATTCTATTATCCGCAGCTGTCCACCGATGAGATGAGTGACTCCTAAAGTGATGTAAAATTATTCTTATTTATCCACATTTATCCACGCATAACAGGGGTCATTTCCATAGACGAAAGTGGACAACTAAACTATGTTGTATTTACCTGGGTAAGGCCCCACTGAGCTGTATAGCTCTTTTTTAGAAGTGACCTGGCCACAAATGACAGATCAACGAAGTGGCTTATCACGTGGAAATATCTAGCAGCCAAATACTCTCAACGCTTGTCAATTAGAAATGTGGAGGGGAAAACTGGAGGACCCGGCGAAAGATCCACGTGACCACGGGGAGAACATGAAAACTCGAAATTTACAGGGGTCAGGGCCGGGATCGAACCCACGACCTCCTGTATAGCAGGCGAGGTAGTTAACATCTCGCCACTGTGGCAATAGCAGCCACGCACATCACCGGGGATAAGAGGAGCTTCGCTCTCATCATAATCAGAATCATTCCGTAGTCAGCCAAGGCGTAGATCGCATCTCAGAGCACGTGCACCGGACAGACGGAGCGAAGGAATCAGTTCGTGTGCACGTGGCAGTCGGGTTATTATATTGCAGGACCGTGAGCGGTGGTGGCAGTTGTGGGAGGCCTTCATCCAGCAGTCGATTGACCATGGCTGATGATGATTATGATTACGCAGCAATAAGAGCAGGTGAGTGGCTGAAGTACATCTACGCATATAGCACCCAGAGCACGTGACCATGGCTATGGTTCTGTATTGAAAGCTGTTCGGATTATCTGCTGCCATTCCCCACCGCTATGCAAGTCTATGGCTAGGGAACGTATCTCATATATGCGTTGTAAACAGGCCACAACGAGCCACTGGCTCGTCAGTGCCTAAGAATCGTGTGAAACCCAGTGCTTGGCCCAGAGCTTATCCTCCTGAACTACTGGACCAATGTGAAACTAAACTATTTTTTTTACCAGGTAAGGCCTGACTGAGCGAAATAGCTCTTTTTCCGAAGCGACCCGGCCACAAATGATATCTCAGGGAAGTGGCATA
The DNA here is from genome assembly GCF_015708825.2 of Lethenteron reissneri. Taxonomy (NCBI): domain Eukaryota; kingdom Metazoa; phylum Chordata; class Hyperoartia; order Petromyzontiformes; family Petromyzontidae; genus Lethenteron; species Lethenteron reissneri. The sequence goes on from NC_083791.1 coordinate 4,967,138, forward strand.
TCTTGTGGAAATTTCCAGCAGCCAAATACTCTAAACGCATGTTGATTCTACATGTGGCGGGGAAAACTGGAGGATCCGGAGAAAAATCTACAGGGAGAACATGGAAATTCCAAATATACAGGCATCAGATTCAGGATGAAACCCACGAACGACTTTTTTTCCAGGCGAAAGTACAGCTGTTATTCGCCTGCTCTCTGCCATACTTAGTTTCTCGGCACAAGACCCGCACACAATTGTGAGATTCCAACGTCAATCGTGGCGAGATTACACTCAATGAGTTCTGAGGCCACAAACGGACACGAGCAGGGAGAGATAATGGAAGAAGATGGGACAGCCCTTCACCCGTTCGTGATAAGTTATACTGACAATAACCAATCAGATAAGTCTGTGGGTCTCTGTGCGGGTCTATGGGTCTCAGTGTGAGTCTATCGGTATCTGTGTGTACATGCGTCTCTGTGCAAGCCTATGGGTCTCCGTGCGAGTAAATCGGCCTCTGTGTAAATCTATGGGTCCCTGTCTGAGTCTATGGGCCTCTGTGCGAGTCTACGGGTCTCTATGAAAGTCTATGGCTAGGAAGGAATAGAAGAAAATGGAAGAGGCCTTTGTCCAGCAGCGGGAATCACCAGGCTGATGACGTGCACAGCAAAACATCTTGTAGGGTTAATTTGCATTTGACGCCAGCATCTAAGATGCGTCCCATCACTGCTTGAAGATATACTTCATTGATCACTGTGAAACTCACGATCCCTCGTGTGCCTCGTGACTTCAACACGTGTGTGTACGGTGCGCACAATTTCACGTAAACTCATTGACATTCCAAGAGTCGTACTTCTCTTCACGGATTAATGAACCACGCTTTAGTCCATCAGCAGCCTAAGTGCCTTGTGGGACGTTTCCCAGAAAGCCTCAGGCAGGCAGCAAACCCTAGAACGGTTTCTACTTCCTGAGCCTCATGGGCAGCGTTAGGCCTGATTAACATGTTTCTTGGGCTGTGTCTTCCTTTCACCCTTTCCCGTTCTGAGACATCTGCAAGTTACATGGTGGGTGTCCCGTTCACCGCCGAATCTCGGAACACGCAAGCGCCTCGGAGCTAATTTTATTTAGAGAGGTGTAGCGCTGCCGTTTTTAAAGACATTGTCCTGACAGCAGAGAACTGTAGCGACACGACCGCACTCTACAATAGCTGGCGCCAAATTGTGCCATGCGCCCTCCCGCATGGCGTTGTTGGGGAGCCTCGGTACCAATGAAGTTATTTAATTTTTTCCCCGGGTTCCGGTCCAATAACATATATGTACACGTAAATCATCAGTACAGAATCGGACAAAAAATATGATGACATACACATACATCATCGTAATTGTTTTGGTCCACGTACATCATCGGAAGGGGAAAAGGTTAATATGTTTAGCCTCGGGAAAGAGACCGATGAAAAAGTGCTGCCCCCACTCTCTAAGTGCCCCCACCACCACCACCGCCATCCCCCCAGTCTCTTACCAGTGGACGGCCCCATGTGCTTGCTGCCCATCATGTCTGGGGAAAGGCTGGGGCCTGGCGGAGGACCGGGCATGCCCTCGCTGGGAAAGGGCAGTCCCCCAGGTCCGGGCCCCCCGGGACCGGGGAAAGCGCCCCCCATGGGGATGCGTGGGGGATGCGGCGAGTGCAGGCCGCTGGCCCCGGTGGGTGGCTGGCCGTGGTGCAGAGGGGGGCCCAGGCGAGTGGGGGGTAGAGACTGGGGGTGGCGGGCGGCCATCATGGCGTCAGCCAAGGCGGATCCTGTGGGGATACACAGGAGAGGGGAGTGGGGAGGCAAACGCGACGAGAGGGACAAACGTGTCCGCATTGTCAGAGTCAAAATATGTATTTAAACTGGAGGAATCCGATGAGCTATAAAGCTCTTCTTCACAGATGTCGGCGAGTCCTTCGCCCAGCGGGGTGGGCTCGGTGAGTTCAGCGCAAGCACGACCTTGTCACGTGACCTTGTTACGTGACCTTGTTACGTGACCTTGTTACGTGACCTTGTCACGTGACCTTGTTATGTGACACCACTCAAAGTCACCTGGACGGGGGGGGGGGGGGGGATGATTCGCCACCTTCACAGTTGTGCTGGTGAAGGACCATTGCTGCAACGTTGTCTGTTGTATCTACAATATATCTACATTTTTACAGATATTTGTTCAAAGGGATAAGTCTTCGTTAAATGTGTTCAGCCCTAAGAGCTGGTACAAAGCCACGTTTAAATGGAAAACCAACTCGTATTTCATGGCTTTTTGAGCGTTCAATGGAGCAAAACTTGATGTTCATTACTGGTTGTTGTTACCGGTATTCTATTCGAGTTGGGTGGCAGCCATGAAGCCCCTTGAACCATCAGGTCATCTCCCAACACATCCGGGAAGGGGATTTCCATGGGAAAACAGCCACACAGTGAAGTGGGTCTACCACTCCCATTCACACGTCGCATGAACGGAACACTTGGAGTTCAATTCTATGTACGTATGCATGTATCTTGAGCTTCTTTCACACCGTATGTAGCCAAGCGTTCCAGACGGCCTCAGAAGCGTATCTCAAAGCGTGCGATGCAAGTGACCGCCTTTGTTCGATGGCCGGCCAAAAGTGCTGGATATGTGAAAAGCACAATATATATTCAAAACACATTTTCCAATAACAGCCAAACGGGTGAACGAGGGTCAAAGCAAAGTAAACAGGAGGTTAGCACTGACCTTCAATACCCCTGCCACTCTAAGCTCAAGAGAACATCTCATTTGGATTTCCTAAATCACAACTGCTGAGATCGGCCGAACAATCTGTGAGGTGTGGAAAAACAAGCTAAGAGTGTAACAGGCTCCCTTGCCAGTTTATTCCCAGAGAGTCTACAGCGGATGATATAGATTCCAACAGTGTTGGAACACCACGTGAGTTTATACAGCATCTACAAATGCCTCTACGTAAGCTGTACAACATAATGCTGAGAGGGAAGACCTTCCTCTTCTCTGCCCAACACTGACAGTCGATTATCCAAGAGAATAAAATTCATTACGCATATGCACGCTGTTTGCCCGCGATGCACACCCTGCCATTGTGTTTGGCGTCTTGAGATACGGTTGAATTTAAACCCCCTGAAAATATGAATCCAATTGCTCGTAATCAACGTTTTTTGGGTTAGATCGCGTTATTTATAAATGTGTCGTAACCCTCCACCACCCGGCACGGCCAAGACACATTTACAAATAACGCGATCTAAACCCAAAAACGTTGATTATGAATAATATTGGTCGCGAAAGCCTACGTGTTAAACTGAATCCAATTGCGTTGTATCGTAGAATCGAGCAAGCCAGGACGTCATTTTGCGCCAAATGGGCCAATGTGTTCGACCACCACACGCACAGAGAGAGACTGCAGGGTCGCGACGTTGTATTCGTCCGCTTCTTCCCTCGCACTACTCGACCTTGGAATTCACTCCCGTCGGCACTTTTCCCAAGTTGTCGTGACCAATTGGAGGAGTGCGTAAAACGCGGCTCTCGAAATGTCACGCTTTGTAAGTAGGGGCCTACGTTAAAAACGTGCGCAATGTATTTCCTCTGGTGAATATCAATAAAGTACAAATACCAATATATATTCAGGGTCTCAGGGGTGGGGGTTGCAATCGCTCGGCCCCAATGCCCCCATGCTCCTAAGACCAGTGGCGTATTCACTACTTTAAGAACGCTAAAGTCACGTAGAAGGGAAACAATAAAATAATAAAATAATAAAACAATAACATTCTCACGACGTTTCGATTGCAACACAAGCAATCATTAGGTGTGAAAACCATAACAAGAAAATTTGAAAAAAGTGGCGGTCTTTTTAACGTAAAAAAAAACGCCACTTTTTAAAACTTTTCTTGCTGTGGTTTTCACTACTGATGATGATTGCTTGTGTTGCAGTCGAAACGTCGTGAGAATTGTATTGTTTTATATTTTTATTATTTTATTGTTTCCCTTCTACGTGACTTTACCGAAAGAACCAAGAATATGAATCCCTGCAGTCACGAAAGCTTTAAATCAAAATTTAAGAACGCTGTTTGTTACTGGCTGAGAGCAGCTGATCTTTGTGTTCAGCGATCGTGATAAAAAAAAACATTGCACCCAAACCATAAACTATCCCCCCCGCCACCGCCCGCCCAATACCCTCCCCCAGTCCAGCCTTTTCTGTAAGTGCTGGACAAGTGAAATCCAAATAAATATGAAAGACACATTGTATGGGACGTGGTAGAGCACTAAAACTATGAACTAAACGATTTTTTTTTATTTTACCAGGTAAGGCCTACTGAGCTATGTAGCTCTTTTTCAGAAGCGACCTGGCCACAAATGATAGTTCAACGAAGTGGCTTATCATGTGGAAATGTAGAGCTATCAAATACTTCAAATGCATGCCTATAAACATTGGAGGGAAACGCCGGAGGATCTGGAGAAAAATCCACATGACCATAGAGAGAGCATGCAAACTCCAAATATACAGCAGGCGTCAGGGTCAGGAACGAACCTATGACTTCCTGTACACTGGGCGAGGCATTTAACATCTCGCCACCGAGACGTAAGGCAACACTAGATTGACTCTCCCTTAGAATTTCAGATGGGCACAGGGAAAATCTTGTATTCCCACATGCTTCCTAGGCAACTGTCTCCTAAACCTCCATCCGTTGAGCGCCAAAGTGACCTCCAATCAGCATCTGCGGCTGCTCCATTATTAATTTATCCCAACCGGGGGGAGCGCGTATGGTGGTGTGACGAGACGTAACGACGTTTAAAAGCTAATGCGGGGAACATGACAATCTCTTTTACACACTTGTAATGGGGGCTTATGTTTGCAGGAAAATAATTTCATTAAAACTGGCAAAGGAGGAAAAAAAATCCAATTAACCGTCATCTTATTAAACAAGTAATTAAAATTTCCAACTCTTTTTCTCTCTCCCCCTAGCGTCTCTACCAGCTGAGTGGATGTATCACCTCCTAATTAGATTCTAAATAATTGCTGCTCGCGTGTTGTTCAGCAGGAAACGGGATGTAATGGTAAAGAGACCGAAAATAGACAGTAACACCCCTGAGGATGCGGATAAGTAGGAGAGGTTTTACATTGCCAGCGATTGCACTTTAGCGGAAGAGTGAACGGAGAGGTGTGCATGTGAGAGCTTGAATTATTACGACCGCGGCGGCAATGCAGTCGTCGGTACTGCTTCGTGATGAGCCAGCAGTGGATGGAAATTGCCCGATAATCGTGATGGTCGTCATTGCAGTGTTGCAGTGACAGTGGGCTCAGCGGTTCACGATCGGAATGATGCGAGTTCAAATCCTGGGTGGGGGTTTGACTCGGCCCATCATCCCCCCAGGTCGTGGGCAAGTCAACAGTGGATGTCGTCCTATGGATAGACTTGCCCCTGCCATAGGATGATGGAGTTGTCACCACTGGCTCAGGGCTGTAAACGGGAGATGAGCGCCAATGCTTTAATGCTCATTCGAGGAGGAATTCAATTTGGCTGTTTTTAGCATAATAATTGAAGTTGAGCTTACACAGGAATTGAACAATATACTCATCTATTTGACTGTGTGATGCATTCATTTAATTTAGAAGGATGTCTAGCCCCTGCAGGGCTTCATAAATTAGTTTTACAAATTATCTGTGTATTTGAAAATAGGCTGAGCCAAATAATGTACCGTTAGTGGAACTCCAGCTGGGACACAGGCATTAAAACAAACATTGATTTGAGAAAAAAAACTTTGCTGAAAATAGTCAAAGCATTGAAAGGATGTTAGCTCCTTTTGCGCACTGTCTCTAGACCACTGGAGAACATTTATAACATGACGGTGTAGAGGAGGGGACGTGTTCCAGATTATTTTGATAAATTTGTAAAATAAAAAAAAATCAGGCCGAGACACGTAAAATTGTGGATAAAAATTGTTTCTGATGATCTGAAAATATGACGTCAGAAGAAGTGACGTCACTTATAAAGTGTCACGTCCACGCTCTTCCCGGCAAATGTCGCATTCCTGGTTAATGTCACTTGTTACCACGTGAAACTATTGCATAACGTAAACGCCCATCAATTCTGAAAATTTCAGACATTTTCCCAATAAAAATGTAATCAGAAATGTTTGATTCCAATACTCATCCCTGGCATAGAGGTATGCAGAGAAGAATGTTTCCTGCTGAGCGTGTGGTGCCATGCATGTAATGCCATGCTCATGATCACCTGCCTGATGTTGGATCCAAAAAGCTCAAAATGCGCCGTGCTGGAGGTGCATGGGTTACGAATACATCATTAACAGGGCGAGAAGTCTCTTTTGAATACGCAACAGACGGACAGGATATCCGTTTCAAAATGCCAAAAGATCGATAGCCAAAAAGGAAATTTAATTTTAACATGCAGAAACGGACTCCATGTATTGCATACACCTTAAACTGACTTTCTGAGTTCTGACCCGAGGCTTCTAAACCTGTTGACACGATCAAGCTGCTTGCTGGCTGCACAAATGCATATACTCTTCATTACTTTTCTCTCCTATGCCGCGTTGATAAGATACGCGGCAATTCTTTTGGAACGGCAACAAACGGTCAAAATTAACGGCTGCCTTTGGCCGCGGGCCGGCGGATCGCTCTGGCACTGCCATGCCACACGCAAGCGGGGTTGACCACGCGATCCATCGTTCGTTCCGCGGACGCGCACGCTTTCACCGGCGGCACTCGTGTCGGTTTTCGGTTGAACAAAAAAAAAACCGCGGGGGCAGCTTTGGCTGTGCAAGTTTGCGAGCATGCCAATCAAGCGCCTGGCAAGCTCTAACACGCACACACACACACACACGTGGTGGGGCTGGGTAGGGTTTAACGGCGACGTTAGTCCCAGTCACGCAAGACGCTCACACGTTCGCAAGCGCTGGTGCGAGACGTGGCCTTGAGATCGGAACGTCGTCAGCGAAGTGCCACGGCTGAGAGATGTTAACTACTTCGCCTGGTATACACGAGGTCATGGGTTCGATCCCAACCCTGACGATGCCTGTATATTTGGAGTTTGCATGTCTCTCTTCACCGTGGTCATGTGGATTTTTCTCCGGGTCCTCCGGTTTTTCCCTCCACATTTAGAATCAAGATGCGTTTAGAGTATTTGGCCGCTATCAATGTCCACACGATGATAAGCCACTTCGTTGAGCTATCATTTGTGGCCAGGTCGCTTCTGAAAAAGAGCTACATAGCTCAGTGGGCTTTACCTAGTAAAATATAAAAAAAAATATTGAAATAAATATAGTGGCTCGCTCAAGATTGTAATTGTACACAGAACAAACGTTTAAATGAGTAAGGGTCATAGGGGTTGATATATTACTGCAATGACCCAACTCAATACAAACTGACTGCTTAAGCGCAGCTTAATTACCATAAACCACCTTTTTTGCGGATACCTAAATAAGCACATAACTGTATTCTCCAGATCAAGATGCCCTATTTATTGTATTTAAATGCAAAAGTTGTGGGCGGTGTCTTATCATCCGTTCGATGTGTGCGTGTGACCAGGTGTGTTTAACCTTATTGACACCGGGCACAAGCGTTGGGGGAGTGCGTCTTCAACTTTCCGAAGCGTCTCATATAACCCGCAGAATACGGCAAAATATATCTCACATTTCGACCAGTTCTGCACGCCCACGCACAGCAGCCGGCCATTCGAGCCAATGGAAATTGCATCATGATGCTGTCATCCCCTGCTTAACGGCCAATCTGCACACCTTGAAGAAACGAAATCAAATATCTGCCTGCGTGCCTCTGCGAGCTTGCGCGTCTCAGCGGACCGGGGGGAGACAGTGGCTCTGTCGGCGTGGCGTGGCCATCGCTCCTTCTGTAGATAAAAGTGTCACGAGAGCGCTTATCGGTGAACCTGCCACATGCACCTCCCCTTGCTCGTGCGGCACAATCGCAGCAGAGACGATTGCGTCGTCAGCCTCGACGGTGAAAACGGCGCGGCTATTACGGAACTCGGCCGCTTGACGGAAACACGGCAATGTCCCTGTGCGCACGTCAACGGGAGGTGCGCTGCACAAGTCTAAATTATTGTTCAGAGTTAGCAAAGAAAACGATGTAGGTTTAACCGATGACCTAACCAAGCGGGGCATCAAGTTCACGACAGAGGAGCTCAAGATCTTTCCGATTTGTACCAACGCACACGTTTCGGAATTCCCTGAAAGACGAGCCAATTCTTTATTGTGTGGACCGTGGATTTCACGCAATAGCTTGGGCAAATTTTACTGTTGGCCGATTTTGCACAAGCACATCACGAATGTTTATTCACCAGAGCTACTCCAAGTCTCAAAAATATTTTAGAACCGTCAGGTCAATTCATAGCGTGCATTGTTACAAACGGGAGATCAGATCACCAAATTCCGTCTATGTATGTTGACATTCTTTCGCACCGTACGTAGCCAACAGTATGTATGTTGAACTTTTTTTGCACCGTACGTAGCCAACCGTGCTAATCGGAGGTGCGGAGAGAGATTGTAGAGAGATATTATACAAAACAATTCTGTACGTACTGGTCAGCACTCGGGATGAGTTTCAGGATGAAACGTTTCAGATCTTCGCATTTAAGGGAAAGCTTTGGATCTGTTCCGGGATTTTCAGATCACTATCCGATAAATAATATTTCACTGGGGTTTGTTTGTTTTTTTTCCTCCTGGATTCTCCAAAAGGTAGTATCTCAGGCAGAATTATTTGACATTTTTCAGATTAACCCGAAAATCATGAGCACACCCCAAGTTAGTACCGCGTATTCTAGACAGTGCTCTACTCGGCAGCATCGCAGACATATGACGATGGCGACAGCGATGATCTGTGCGCGATCGCTCAATAAATAAATAAATTTTGCCGACGGTGCATTGCATTCAAAGCGTGCACCAACCATTCGGCTTAGCGTGGAGCACCCGATAAAAGGGTAACATCCTTGACATGGGTCATCGTGCTTCTGAAGTCAAACAGAACTCCTCAGATAAGCGCGATCAAATTCAGATGGAGCGCTCTCGAAATGAACATCTGGAAAGCCAGCAAAATTCGTTTAACAAGTCCTGCTTCTTGCAGACAGACCCGGAATGTCAAAAACCGGTCCAGAAGTTTGCTCGCTTAAACAACTGCTGCTGGATTATACTGGAAATCAATAGGCCGATGGATAAAAAAAAATACAGTAAAACCTTGGATTGTGAGTAACTTGGTCTGCGAGTGTTTTGCAAGACGAGCACATTTTTTTAATAAATATAAATTTGATAAACGAGCGAGGTCTTGCAATACGAGTAGTACGTATACGCTTTGTCTGCCGAGCGTCACGTGATCACAACTGATATACGAGTGCTTTGGATTACAATCACGTTTCCGGAACGAATTATGCTCGCAATCCAACGTTTTACTGTATATTTTGATTATATGTGGAGACAAAAAACAGAGGTCTGTTAATATATGTGATTACACAACAACATGTTATGGGTTTGTGTACAAATCTAGGACATGTTTATTGGAATAGGCACTGGCTGAAGGTTCAGTGTGTCTCTCCTGTGCTGCCGGTACATGCAAGCGGAAGAAGATTTCCATTGAATTGTGGAATAGGAAATAGCAGAAGGAAGCTATGCATGTGCGCATGATGCCTCTTCTCACTTAAAGGGACGGCTTGTGCCAAGAGGAAGCGCTGACATACACTGATCATCAAACTCCGAACCTGGATCTGACACTCCTGGATGGATGGATCAAGCTGCCATTCATGGGTTCCCCTCGGCTTAAACATAAAAAAGTGATGTTTCCTTACGCTATTGGCAAAGTAGAAATCAAGAATGAGATATCATCAAGGCTAAAGCCAAAGATGCGTATCAAGCAGATCCTGAAAATGCTGCACAGTAGTCAGGCCACCTCCAAGACTTAGGTGCAAGTATTATTATTATACAATTATTATCGTGGACAACGCGGCAATGCATCAGACGGCACGGTAATGTACCTGGCCCAATCTCGGAGTGATGCATTGGGCCGCCCAGGCTCATGGGCCCACTTCCGGCCGGGCTGTGAGCGGACAGCATGGCTGCCCCGCCGGGCCCGTGGGCGAGGGCCTGCTGCCCCGCCAGGCTCATCCCCAGGGGGCTTCCTGCTGCCCCTGGCCCCAAGGTATTCTGGGAAGGAATCCTGCCAGGCCCCATGTGTCCTGTGTTCAGGCCGGGACCTTTGCAAGCAAAACACACATTAAGAAAAACAATAATTTATACCACATGCTGCTCCCGTATGCTCCGTATTATAATGCAGTTTTTTTTCCCCCTGTGTTTTTCAGCAAAAGTTATGGAGGATGGCTTTATCTTCTGGAGAACGTTATTTTGTCTCGTTGTTCAGTATCATATTCCAGGAGACGGTTTCCCATAGCAATCGATTATCACCCAGCACACATAAGGCCACCACCAGCAGCGCTGCCACCCCTCCTGGTTTTCCCAGGATCGTCCTCTTTTTGGCCGGAAGCTCGTCCTGGGGGAATGGTGCATGTCTTCTCGGGACAATCAAAGTTACGTTTTATTGTCAGTTGCATAAAAATATTAATAATACACAACTCCAGACAATAAATGTACACGTATTTCTCGCCTCTGCTGTCCGATAATATCGCGAGATAATCTTCTTCCTCCTGACATTATGTTCCGGAGGTGGCAAGTCCCCTAACTCACCGGCGAGGGGCGGCAATGCCGGGAGACCCGGCGATCGGTCCGGCCCCGGGGGGTCGTCCTCGGAGCTCGCGATGGTTTTGATGGCGTCGTGGTAGAGCGGCGTGGAGCTGGGCATCGCGAACTGCGACATCCGCGACATGAGCGACAGGGGATGCTGCGAAGAGCTGGGCGGTGGCGGCAGCGGCGGCTCCTTGGTTGTGCACGGAAAGTTGGCGGGGCCGGCCACGCTCACCAGCTGCCCCGCCTGGCTGGTGCCTGCACTCGCCGGGGAACAGGCACTGGCGTTGTTGACGACGGGATGCGTGTGGCCCAGCCGTGGCGTGTTTACCGCTCGTTGCCGGAATGCGAGGGCCCGGCGGCCGCCACCCTGGTTAATACTGCAGGTGTAATAACTGTAAATGGCAAACTAAAATTTGTATTTTTTATTTTACAAGGTAGTGTACCCACTGAGCAAATATAGCTCTTTTTAAGAAGCGACCAGGCCACAAATGATTATCCAACGAAGTGGTTTATCACTTGAAAATTTAAAGCAGTCAAATACCCTGAACGCGTCTTGATTCTAAACGTGGAGGGAAAAACCGGAGGGCCTGGAGAAAAATCCACGCGACCACGGGGGGAACATGCAAACTCCAAATATACAGCAGCAGGCGTCAGGGTCAGAATCGTACCCCCGACCTCCTCTATACCAGGCGAGGTAGTTAACATCTCGCCACCGCGCCATCTCCTTCACAGTGGATTTTAATCAATGGGCAATCAACATGCATGCCAATTTGTTATCGGGGTCTGCAGGGCTATGCTATGCTATTAGCAGCAGAGGACTACAGTAAAATCCATCGTCGTACTGTACTTCTATGTGACCACGTCTATGTTTCCCATAGAGGAAGGGGCCACTGCCTGAAACGTCGCCTATAAATCTTAAAAACGCACAGACAATGGGGCACTTCAGATCTTGTGGATCGGACATAATTATCACGTGTCCGTACCACATGTGCTGAATTCAATAATGAGTGCATGCACATAAAGACGATCGCTTGACGATTTGCTTGGGATAGAGCGTTAAAGTGCTTTTCAATAATGCCTACAGACACGGGATGAATGTCTGGGATAGTAAGTGAACGGAATGCTACGTGGGGTTGTTAACTTCATCATTAAATTCCTGAGCGTACACAGAGATGATGCAACAGAAAACCTCCGCCCCACGCATTTCAGCACCGCCACTCTTGACAAAGTAACTCTTTGACCTCTGAAATTGCACCGTAAAAAGTTATTACATTTCTGTCATCATTGTTTTCTTTCATCTGTTAATTAGGTCTGTGAGGATTTTATGTGTTTTTAACTTCCAGTTTTTTTTGCCAACAGTTACTTTTTTCAAGATAATTTGCGTTCGTAACTTTAGCTCAAATATTGCCTTTTGAAACTCAGTTAAGTCATTCTCGCGCGATACATTTTAATATCTCGTAGACTTAAAAAAAAATTTAATCCTCGAAATTGTATTACTGTGCTCGCATATCAGTGCATGCAGCCATACTCAAGGGGGCGAATTAAACACGATTCTTTTTATTTCATTTGTCGTATTTTCCACAATTTAATTACGATTGTGCTATCAGCGTCACGCCGGGATACGTAGAATTCTTTCGGATCTCTCGCAGAGCGACGCAATTGGTGCGTGTTGGAGAACGGCTGCGAAATATGTGCTCAACACAGTCGAGGGCGGTACTTTCCCCATTCGCTTTGCATATGAGTGAGGTTCGAAGCATGACATTTAAACCGATATTTTAATTCTCAGAGCTGGATTCTAGAAAAGTTTAAAAAACAAATTTAATTTGATGCGATATTTTTGGTGTGCAGTCCTTGCTGATGGGGGCTGAGACCAACAACTCAATGCACTCAAGAACCCAGTTTAATCACAGACACACTGTCTGAATTCACACTCAGTATCTTAGCTATGCAGGCTCAGCATCCTAACCTTATAGCCGCCTCGGCCACCTCTAAACACAAATTTAATCAGCTGAATGAATCAACGTGCACACTTGAAATATTCCATCTCTACGTTTGTCCAAACTATTGACGAAAAAATTCACAACACACAGATCCTATTAAACATTAAACAGCCCACGTTAATATTACATGTGGTATTTCACGTGGCCAAAAAACAAGCAATGCACTTTTGAACTTGTGTGTTTTTTTTTACAATGACGACTGAATTACAATCCAATTCTTAGAGTGAAACGTGTCATCTATTATTCAGCACAATGAGACCATTACTTGACCCGAAAATTCACTCAAAGAGGTAACATTTCTTTTTCGTAATCAAATAAAAAAACTACTTAGATAAAAACATTTTTTAGGGGAATCCTGTGTAGATAATGTTTATTAACAGTACAATAACAATGTAAGTGTGATCAAGTTGTGTTTTAATGTTACTCACTTGGGAAATGACTTCGGCATGCTGTACGATAAAGTAATGAAAAACACCGTATTGTCTCGATTATAAACGCACTGCGCCCATTCTATTTTAAAGCAAAAATATTAGGGGTGCATCTTATAATCCGGTAGCATGTGTGTTCGTGTGTGATCAGATTTGTATAACTTCACCGACAAAAGATTGGGGTGCGTCTTACTTTCCACAGCAATCTTATAATCCGGAAAATACGGTATACACTCACTACGTTATGGTCACTACGTTATGGTCAACCGATACCGGCTATGATCGTCACGTCGTGAAATCTGACGCTGCGTCGGAGAAAAGTGACATCGCTTTGCTGACTCTGCAGCGTGCGCACCTGCATCCATGCCGGTGTGCGGCGGTGGGGCCGGGGTCCCGCCGTGGCTCGCCGGGCCCTTGCCGTGCGTCGCCACGCCGCCCGGGCTCGGCAACGGCGGCGGGGCCTTGGGAGAGGAGGCCCAACCGGGCGACGGTGCCGGCAGGGAGGAGGCTGGCGAGCGCAGGTGGGCGGGCGAGCCCGCCGGAGACCGCCCACTCAGAGCCGAGCCGACTCCGCCGCCGCTGCCTCCACCTCCCACGCTCCCAGATGCGGAGGCCGCCAGTGCCGTCTGTGCCTGGGTCGAGACATGAAACGCTGGTTAATGCCGCGTTCCCATGACGACCACCGAGAAGCGAGCTGGCTTCGTTCACGAAAACCTCGTCAAGTGGGCCTGGCACAGATTGCTACGGCAGGCTCGCAAACATTATTGGTCACCCCGTGCCTTTATAAATCTCAACGTTCATCCTACAAAGTCCCATCACAAGGGAGAAAGACAAATTTTTTTTTGCCTGTACAGAAACGGCTGTACGCCATATGGACCTGTCCAAGAAGACGGGTAAACCGTATAGGTTGACAGGTATGAGTACGGTGCTAAAGAAGTTAAACAAACATACTCCACGCTGTGCAGGTTCACCAAAGTTAGTTGACCATACTTCTCCACATTGGTCATTGCGGCCGGTGAAAGCCTTAGCCGCCTGAGCCAATTGGCCACTTACAGTCATTCATTAATTTGAAAAAATACAGATATCCAATTAGAATTCTGAATGAAATGAAATGGTGAACAACCACAGACCTGCGCGGGGGACTTCATGGAGGCGCTGGGTGGGGTGGCCATGGCGGTGCTGGGCGAGTTGACGGCCGGCGAGTGCACGGGCCCCAGGCTGGGCGACTTCATCGCCCCGATTCCCGGAGAAGCCGGCAATGGCAGCTTTGCGGGCCGTCGTCCCAGTGCCCTCTGCGGCGCCACCACGCTTGCGTTACCCATGGGCCCTGCGGGGCCCACGGGGCCGGGCCTCGCCAGGCTGTTGCCCATGATGGCCTGGTCAGGCCCAAACTGCTGCTCCAGTGCCTCCATGCCTTGCAGGATGTCCGGGAACGAGCCGGGCCCGCCGGGGAAGTCCTGTAGCGGCGACATGATCATGCCGTGCTGGCCCTGCTGCGCTGACATCAGCATTTTCTGCTGCTGCTGCTGCTGATGCTGGTGTTGCTGCGCCAGCATCAGGAGGTCTGCGCTCTCCGCCATCGGTCCCAGCAATATGTCCTCTTCTGGTATCTGCTGCAGGGAGTCTCGCAGCTTCTGGGATATCATCGCTTGCTGCTGCTGCTGTTGCTGCTGCTGCTGCGGGGACATGAGATTGAGGTTTCTCGGGGCAGGACCGATCATCTCAAAGTCCGGCCCACCGAGTCCCGGCTGAGGGCCGCCCATATTGGGACTCATCAGCATGCCCCTCTGCAGGACACCGGGATCAATGCCCGGGTGCGGCACGGGCGAGTGGTCGCCGGGCAGGGGGGAAAAGAGCCCCGCGTTCATGGCCGGATCCAGGTGGCGCTGGGAGTGGAAGAGCCGCTCCATGTCCGGGTTTTGCGGCATGCCTCGCCCCGCCGGGATGCCCAAGCCTCTCATCCCACGCTTCTCCATGATCCGCTGGCGCAGCAGCTGCTCGGGCACCGGCATCCGCTCAGGCCCCAGGCCGCCCGGCATCACCGACATCAGCTCGTCCTGCCACGCGAGGCCCGGGTGCAGCTGCTGCTGCTGCATCGGGTTCATGGGGCCGTCCATGTCAATGAGCCTCCGCCCGCCGCCGGGAAACCTCTGCATGGCATTCCCAGGGAACCTCGGTCCCATGTTGAAGCCGCCCATGCTCCTCGCCACCATGGGGCCCGGGAAGTCCAGGGGGTCGCCAAACTGGTCCCGCATGCCGGGCATCATGCCGTCGGGGAACCGCCCCCCGGGAACGTTCCGGTACGGAGGGGGCGGCGGCCTCGGCATCCCTCCCAGCGGATGCTGCTGCTGCTGCAGGATCATCATCTCCTGGAAGCCCCGCTGGTGGACGGCCTGCTCCTGCTTTCGCCGCTTATCCTCGTAGAACTCCTGCTGCAGCCTGAGCCACGCCAGCTGCTCCGGCGTCATCTGCTCCTGCCCGCTGCCGGGCGACATCTGCATGGCCCGGCCGGCCTGGTGCTCCTGCATCGATAGCAGGGCCCCGGGGTGCAGCCCAGGCTGCTGCTCCTGCAGTGACAGCATCGAGTTGGGGTGCACGGCCGATGGCTGCATGGCGCCGGGCTCCAACGGCCCGCCGCCCAGGCTCTGCGTCTGAGACATCATCGCCTGCAGCGGGTCCTCGGGCCTCTTCATGCCCTGCGGCATCAGCTGCTCGTCGGGTGCCCTCTTCATGCCCACGCCGTCGTGGTTGGGCTTGTGGCCCCAGTTGGAAGTGCTAGTCCGCAGCGGGAAGTCCTGGTCGCTCTGCTCCGGGAACAGCATCCTCTGGATGTCGCGTAGCTTCTGCAGAGACATCTCGCGGTGCTCCAGCTGCTCCAGCGACAGCCCCTCCGTGTTCCCCACCAGCAGGTGGCCGCCGGGGCCGCATGGGCCGCAAGGGCCGCAGGGGCCGCACGGCCCGCCGGGAACGCAGGGGCCGCCGGGACCGCCGGGGCCGCCGGGACCACCGGGACCGCCGGGGCCACGAGGGCCACCCGCCTGGTTTGCCGGCACTCCACCGCCGTGCCCCGGCGTCGAGCAGCCACCGCAGCCCCCGGGGGCCTGCGACGACGCAGCGGGCGCCGCCTCCGTGCCGTTGGTCGGGCCTTCCCCCGCCGGCGCCGGCGGTCTCGCACCGGCCGGCCCCAGCAGCGGACTCTGGCGGTTGGAGGGCGTCTCGCGTCCCTGTGACCCGTTTTCCACGGCCGAGTCGTCGCCGCCGCCGCCGCCGCCGCCGTCCTTGCCCGACGTTTCGGAAGCGGGGCCATTCTCCTGCGGCGGGAGAGGGTGGGGGCCCGGCTCGGAGGGCGGCTGCTGCTGCTGCTGCTGCGGTTGTGGTTGCTGCGGCTGTGGGGGGTGTGAGGGCGAGTGCTCTGCTTGCTGGTGGACACCTCCTGGTGGTGTTGCTCGGTGAGGCGGCTGCTGCTGCTGCAGCAACTGCGACAAGGTGCGGCTCACCGGGGGCTGGTTATTCTATGCACGCGACAGCAGCAGGTATACACACATCATCAGCATCATCATCAACATCGTCACCACCATAATTACCACCACCTCCCCATCGTTGCCTTAAACCCCAATTGCTGTCATTGTATCCCACATTCAAAGTGTGATCATATGTTAGTGTGGGCAAAAATCTACCTTCTGTAGGAAGCCCTTCTCTTGCTTGTGGAAGGAGAGAATGGAGTCGGACCTTCCCTGCGTTACTGCCTCCGCTGCCCTGCAATGGGTAGTGGACACGCGTAATGCAGGGTTATAGCCCGCACAAAGTTCACAGCATGAGCAAACGACTGGGAACTCCATAACCAGACACATTCCCAGGCACAACGTGTCACTGATGAACATGTGCGTTTTGGCGCATACGCGGCTAACCAATTTCTAGCCAAAATGTTCTATGTGAGGTTTGTATTCCATCATATGCGGCGATGCGGTCGGACGTGGGACAACATTGTTTGTGTACAGTACTGCGTGCACTACTCGGCAGGCAACTGTCACGCGTGGCTTCGCTTCGCGCCATCTGTGAGATAAACCTGTAAACGCATCACATAGACAAAGACCCCCCATGTAGCCTTAACAGACTGTTAGGGCAAGTGCCTTTAGCGAGCACCTATGAAGGCCGGAACAGCACACGAGGGGGTGGGTGGCCAGCACCATGCCCGGACACCTTTGTCTCCCCAGTGACGATGTTTACAAATGTTGCCAGGTACTCATTTTAGGCTGAGTCGACCTAGGGGAGGCCCAGGACCGGTTTAGATAATCGTCACTGATGTTGGCCGTGAGCGGGAATCGAACCTGGGGTGCCAGGTTTGTAGCGCAGCGCGCTAACCGCTACACTACTGCTCCCAATATACGCACACACACACACGAGACACACTGCATACACTATACACAACCCCCGCACACCGTGTACACCATATGATACACGGCTGACAGACTACATATCATAGCCAGTCAAGATCAATCCAATGCTGGATGAAGGCCTCCCCTTGCCACCATTATTCAGTTTACCGACTGAGGGAATATGGACTGAGTCAACATCCAACCAGGAAGTGAACTCGTAACTTTCCGATTGTGAGCGACTCACTCTACCACTAAGCCACTGGTTCGCATGAGGGTCAGCATGAGCATTAAGTTAATTTAGAAAAGATTAGGCCACACGTGCCAGCGTCATAATCCAAATGTTTCAATTACCCGCAAGTTATACAAGCGGGAACGCACATAGCAGTGTTACCCTCGACTAAGAAACTTAGCAGGACCCTGCTGAATGAAACATGTTGAGACCCAGTGAGACTTTCCTGTTCTTAAACAATATATATGGCCAAGGTCCCAACATTCATAGTTTCCCCTATTTGGAGAAGCACAATAAACACAGCTAAAGCTGAATGTTGATTAAAGAACTGAGTTTGGGCGACGCCACTTAATAATCTGGCCAATTTTCTGTCGTGAAACCCGCCACCGCCTGACATAACCAAACAAATGATAATGTCGCGTGCGAGAGCGTTCACTTCGCTAGACATAATTGTTTCAACTCACTGGAATAATTTTTACAGAAGAGTCGTTCAACTCGTCGGTGAATTGCAACTACAATTATTGGCACGTCGTTAAACACTACCATGTGAAAAATTATTATGTTTGGCTCCAATTCAAATCTGTAAATCAAGAGACAATCTTTTCCAGATCATTACACGGCCTAACCATAAAATCAATTACGAATCATAACGCCGGCTGCAAAAACCTACGCGTTAAATTAAATAAAACAGTTTACACTGAAAGTTGTTGTTGGCGTCGAATACATTTTCAGCCCACCATATTAGCTCTGGAAAAGGTTAATAAGTTAAAATAATGAATACGAAAACACTCTTCACGTTCGTGCCCACACTGTAAGGATGGAAATACAAATGGTTGCTCACAGGCCCGATGGAAAACCCTGCGCGGTGCTCGGTCGCCCAACAGCACCTCCGATTGGCACGGTCGGCTACGTACAATGCGAGTGAAGTTCAACGTACATCCACGCGCCTCTGATTGGCACGGTTGGCTTTGTACGTACGGTGCGAGAGAAGTTCAACGTACGCACAGCAGCGGCGCGGAGGCAGCGCCGGCTCAACCGCTCACACGACAAATCGATGGGAAAGGCCGAGCAACGACGCGTGTTATTACAGTGGGTGGGAAGGGAATTAGCGTGCACGTGCACGGGCAACACGCGCATTCGCAACACAAGCACGCGCGCGTGTGTGTGTGTGTGGGGAGCAGTAGTGTAGCGGTTAGTGCTACGCTGCGCTATGAACCTGGTGGCCCGAGTTCAATTCCCGCTCACACCCAACATCGATGATGATTATCTGAACCGGTCCTGGGCCTCCCCGAGGTTGACTCAGCCTCAAATTAGAACATGGTGCGGTGTGTAAAAACATCACCACTGTGGAGACAAAGGCGGCTGGGCGTGGTGCTGGCCTTCCACCCCCTCGTGTGCCGTTCTGTCCTTCATAGGTGCTCGCGAACAGCACTTGCCCCAACAGTCTGTTAAGGCTATACGGGGGATCTTTGTCTTTGTTTTGTGTGAACACGCACACGCGCGCACGTGTGGAAACACGCGCAGGGCGCGCGCTAAACCATTTACCTGCAGATTCATCGCTCTAAGAAACAAGGATGAAGCTCTAGACATTTCCTTCGTTGATGACCTCATTAAATTGTAGTATTAATTACGCGCTCCACATGCACACTGGGTTAAAGCACCGACGTCCTTTGGTTAACATCTGATGACTCTGTGCAAGGGGCCGTGATACCAAAAGGAACGATTTATAAACCAATTATTTAACAACAGGCAATTCACGAACTTGCAAATTTGGACGCGTTCGTCGAAGCAAGGCACTCCTCTCGCGTAAGACGACTATTATTGCCGGCTCGCATTCTTGAACGCGCTTGAATCCGCACTGAGACCTTGCTCCGAAAGAGATGTGCAAACGCGCGCGAGCGCACGCACGCACGCAGCAGGCAACTGCCAACGTCGTCGTTGTCATCATCATCATCGTTCGTGTGCCACCCTAACGTAGCTCTACACTAATAGTCACATTCACCACGGAATTAGTATGACGTAGTATTTGTACAAGTGTAATGCGGGCGTAAATGGGCGGGGCGGATATGACGATCCGAGAGGGAGGAGTCAGGGTGACGTGGGGGAGAAGTTATAGCGGGGAGACAGGAAGCTATCTGGGTCAGTCGGGGGAGTGAAGGGTGGTGAACACGTTGGGTGGTCGCCGTGCCTCAGCCTGGTGGCTGAGGGGCTCATGACGGCGCCAGCCAGCGGGGTGGAAGAGAGAGTGGAGGATTGAGGTAGGAGATGGCGAGATAGCCATAGAGGCCACGAAGGGCTGACATTGGGAGGTGGCGAGATCGCCACGCACGGAGGAACAGGGAGCAGAGATGGAGCTGCTGGGGGAGCAGCCAGAGGGCTGTACCAAGAGCCTGCAGCGGAGCTGCAGGAGCGTGGAAGGCTACGGGAGCGAAGGCAGATGTGGGGCTGCCAGGGAGAGAGTCTCAGGAGGAGTGCCGTGTGGGAAGGAGAACGCGAACCCCAAATAAAGGACACGGAGTCAGCGAGAAGTGTCTGAGTCCTTTTTATTACACTGGAGTCAGAAGTGAAACGGCATCTCAAAACAACTGAGAGAAAGAAGAAAAAAAAAATATTCCTGCTACATCATCCGACGACGACGACCTTCCTCAGACAGTGGACCTGCCTGCGATGGAAGAGGAGATCCGTTCTGGAACGAGTACGGGTCCGGGTGAGCAAGGTGTCGCCGCGTCGGTGGACCTGTCTGTGCCGAAGGATGCCAACTTACGATGGAGACAGATGGTGATGCAGATGGGGACCTTGAAAATCGTGCTGGCGCGACTGTGTGAGTTCACCACGCCGAGGACGACGTCGGGGAGGCCCGGTGGTGATCCGCAGGCCTCTGCCTTTCCTGCGCTGCCAGCGCCATTGCCACGTGGCACGAAGACGCCATCTTGGGCGTGGCAGGGGAGAAACGGCGGGAAGCCGCCATCTTGTCTTCACCGCGGCGGGAGGACGCCGCCATCTTCAACATCGCGGCGGAGAGGCAGCCTTGCGCTGCCATCTGGAGGTGCCGCGGGGTGAGAGCCTGCTGTGAGCTGCTGTTTTTCGAGGGGGTGCTGCGAGGAGAAGACGCCGATGCTGCAGCTGCTGGGGCGGGAGCTTCCCGTCCTGGCTCGGGTGCGTGACAACGGAGCCGTCAAGTCGCCGAACGAGTTCTGCGAGGCGTCTCAAGTTGCCACCCTGCCGTCCTCTTCTTGCTGCAGCCCCGGGCGAGTCATAACGATACGCACCCGGCCTTAACACACACCTCACTCATCTTTCGAGGGCCGGGGGGCTATTTTGGTTTTCTCTTATGACTCGATTGTGCGGAGCGCGGTTCGGACTGTCTGTATGTGTGTGTAATAACGATGAACGCGCTATCTGCTTGTTGCTTGGTGTCAATATAAGTGTGTGCGTGTGTTGAGAATGGACGGAGAGTCTGCTGTATTTGCTGAGTGTCAAATTGTGTGTGTGCGCTGCTGCGTGGAGTTGTTATCTTGATGGTGAAGTTAATTATTAACTTGGGAGCGTCGGGTATCTTGCGCTGTATTATTTGTGGGTTACCTTGTGCGATGGGCTTAATTGGGAAAAAATAACATATATTTTTTTTGGTGTATTGTGCTGCGAGGTGCTGTGTGCGATGCGATTGTTGCAAGAGAGAGAATAATTGTGTTGTTGCTGCAAAGTTACGACAGGATTAATGGTGTGTTGGTTGCCTGCAGATCTGCTTGCTATTGTGCTTAAATGTACGCGTGTGATCGCGATATGCTGATTGCATGTGCTGTTATACCGTTCTGTATGGTTATGGGGTGCGATGCAGTGGTTGACTATTGGAATTGAGATTGTTATTATATTGTGCGTACTTGTTGGAAATTGGTAACAAATTGGAGGGGGACCCAAAAATTTGGTTGTATGGGTGTTGTGCACACGAGATTGCGTGTATATTATAGGAGCAATTGAGCACCGTTCGTCGTTCTGCTCTACCACTTGCTCTTTGACGTTGGACTTGAGCCGAGCGGATGGAACTGCAACATGGACACGCACTAAAACATCACATTTCTGGGTTGTGCGCGTTGGCCGTTCTTGCGTGTCAGTTGCCGTTTTTGTTCATTGTGCCATTCTTATTCTTGTTGTTGTTGTGCGGAGGACAGGCCGGTGTTCTGTTCCAGTTCCTGATACCTCCCCTTTCGTTGCTTGTGTTGTTGTTGTTATAATCTCCGTTGTGTCTGGGGGACTCCTGATTGTGATGCCTTCGCCCGCATTATTTTGTTCTGTTTCAGCCGAGGACGGCTGGGATTTTCTCTACGGGGGAGGGTAGTGTAATGCGGGCGTAAATGGGCGGGGCGGATATGACGATCCGAGAGGGAGGAGTCAGGGTGACGTGGGGGAGAAGTTATAGCGGGGAGACAGGAAGCTATCTGGGTCAGTCGGGGGAGTGAAGGGTGGTGAACACGTTGGGTGGTCGCCGTGCCTCAGCCTGGTGGCTGAGGGGCTCATGACGGCGCCAGCCAGCGGGGTGGAAGAGAGAGTGGAGGATTGAGGTAGGAAATGGCGAGATAGCCACAGAGGCCACGAAGGGCTGACATTGGGAGGTGGCGAGATCGCCACGCACGGAGGAACAGGGAGCAGAGATGGAGCTGCTGGGGGAGCAGCCAGAGGGCTGTACCAAGAGCCTGCAGCGGAGCTGCAGGAGCGTGGAAGGCTACGGGAGCGAAGGCAGATGTGGGGCTGCCAGGGAGAGAGTCTCAGGAGGAGTGCCGTGTGGGAAGGAGAACGCGAACCCCAAATAAAGGACACGGAGTCAGCGAGAAGTGTCTGAGTCCTTTTTATTACACAAGTAGCTAACTGTTAAAATTTCAACGACCTGTTACGACAAGGTGACACGTAGTCTTAAATCGCCCACCTTTCAACTTTTTTTTAGTCACAATACTTGTGTTTAACTGCAAACAAGGCAAAAGTCTACGATTGTGTTTCAGATGCTCAAATTAAATTCCAAAATTCCCCTCCAAAAAATGTATTTCAGTACCCACGTTAAACCAGTGTTTAATAGTTGCTCACCGACACGTTCCGATTCGGTGGTGATTAGGGCAAGGAATTGAACAACCATCCAATGCCAGGGCCCAGGACGGTGTTCAATTACTTGTGAATCGGAACGTGTTGGTGACCAACGTATGAAGAATCGGGATCTGCAAATGAAATTTCGGGCGATCTGAAAGGGAAAAAAAACGTGTTTTGGATTGATCCGAAAATGTGTTGTCACGGGAAATGACGTCACTTCTTAGCGTTACTTCCGTCCGTGTTTTCCTCGCCAACAGTGGTTGTCATGCAACGTCAGGTTACGGCGCTTTTGCTCGAGCGAAGACACGTTAAATTACTACGTCAACGATCTGAAAATTTAAAATAATACCACAAGTTTTCCTTAAAATATCAACATCCAACATAAAGGCAAATTTGCGGGATAAAAAATAAACCAATTGACTCTTTCTAGATTTGAAGCTTTCGTGACTGCAAGGATTCATATTCTTAGGTTTTTTCGGTAAAGTCACGTAGGCAAAATTTTTGAATTAATAAAAGTAAAATAAAAATAAAACAAAAATCACGACGTTTCGGAGGCAACACAAGCTTCCGTCTTCAGGTGGAACCGTCACAGCACGATAGCTGTATCAAGTACCGAAAAAACCTAAGAATATGAATCCAATTGACCTTAACATCCCACGACACACGACGAGGAGCGCGGAGCGTCTGACTCTCACGCTACGACGGCGGAGAGAGCTGCGGCAACATGAGAGCATCGAGCCAAAGGTCACGGCCTCACCTATTGGCCAGCTCCGTGGAGAAGATGAGCACAGATGAGGGCCGGGCCTTCACTGGTCCTGGAGGGGGGCGGCCACCCGTGGGGGCATGGGGCATGCTTGGAAGGCCTGCGGGGACTGCTGTGAAGGCCGTAGGGCAGGCGAGAGGAGGGGCCGCCGCCTCGGAAGGTTTCATGAACTCCCGGCCACCCCCTGTGCAATCTTTGCAGTTGCGTTGAATAAAAACAAAACATGCATGGATTACTGCTATTACTTTTGTTTCAAATTCAGGGCACATGCGATTAAAGACAGATGCTTTGTGCCAGGGTACTCAAAACCCCACTGTGCCAACATCAGCCACACGAGTCAAAATTTCCATGTTAATCAATATCCTCCAATCACATGCAATTTGTATAACGATTTATCAGTCGCATAAATAGGCTGCTGATCACGGAGAAACCTGCAAGGTTGATGAATTGAGGCACCCGTGTCGAACTCGACTCAAAGTTCATGTATGGATTTACATCGTAATCGATTGAGATTATAATTCTCCTTTTACATTTCTAGGATCATCTCTCTCCACCGATATGGCCCGTGGCATTGCGTGCAGCCCATTTCACTGCGACCCGCATCCTCATCCACTCGCTCTGCCGAAGACAATTCATCACAAAAGGTCCCCCCCCGCAGTAGGCGTTACGTACCCCCCATACCACATAGCGCATCCACTGCCATTTGTCAAGCCACTGCCGAATGACGGCCTATAAATGGCGAGCGGGCCGTGGGCGTTTTTTTTTTACCACACTTTACCACGTGATCGGTGCGGGTTGGTGCAGGCGGTGAGCATGCTGGGAGCACAGAACAACAGCAGAATGTTGGGGTGTTTCTGCACTGCCCTCGGTTGACCAGCAGGTAGCTCTGCAAGCTTACGAAAACCTCTGTGCAGGGTGGGTCACCCCATCCAGGCTCCGCGATGCTTAGCTTTGGAGAGCTATTTAATTACACTAATTATGCAGTGATCGTGCATTGATGAATGTGATGAGTTGTTTTTATATGGACACTCATAGAAATATAAACTAGCATTTTAGACGCAATCATCGGCACCACGTTACAATTACAGTAGCTGAGGATCTGACAGTCCCATGGTAGCCAACTGACCAATGAGGTTTCAGCGACAATGCCCAGAAATATCTCCGATGTGTTTCCGAGTTGCATCGCATGCTGTTCCGCTTGATGTCCGATGAGAGTGAACTAAATGTTTGACACCTTTAGTCAGCTAGACCAAGAGAATGACTAAGCGATTGGCATGATAGGCTATGTATGGTGCGAAAGAAGTTAAAAATACTTGCATATAATAATAGTTCAATTTGTAACGCGCGCAAATTTGCAGACGTAGTGGCCGCAACTCAGAGGTGCGGAGCCAAGCTCAGAGTCGCTCGAAAGCGTGGTCGTAGAGGTGAGTTTTTAAGTCTCTCTTGAAAGAGGCGATTGAGGTGATGCTGCGAATGTGCAGAGGGATATCGTTCCAGACTGTTGGGGCTGCCACCGAGAAGCGGCGCATAGACACGACCATCCTGGATCTTATATACAGAATAAGATTTGACTAAGATTCGACAGGTTGTCGTCGAATACACTAAGACTAAAATAACAAAAAAATGCCAAGGAAATTCAGCCGCTGCTACACATAGAACATGAGCTGCTAAAATCAGTTCCTGAAGAAGCTCCCAGGCACGTGGAGCAAAACGTCGGGCATCATGGTGAGCAACACGCGGTGCGACCCAGAAACACATCGGAGCTCCGCAAAGCATCATCATCATTATTATCGTGAGCCATGGTCAATCCACTGCTGGACGGTGGCCTCGCCAAACCACCGCCGCCACCTCTCACGATCCAGCGATGTAATAATGATCCGAGCAGCTGCACACGAACCGATTTCATCGCTCCATCTCCTCCTCGGTGGACGTCCTCTCGGACGCGTTCCGTTCCTTGGGTGCCGCTCGGGTTGAGCTATACAGCACAAGCGCGAAAACCCCACGCAGTAGTAGCAGTAGTAGCGATGCCCAGCGAGAGAACAAGGGGAGAGGTTTCGTTGGTGTTTACGACCAGTTCCATCGGGCGATTTGCCAAAACAGTCTTCCTGTTTTAGTCTTAAACAGAGCAAAGGCTATGTCATCGCAATTCTGGAAAATCGTCCGATGGAGCTGCTTGTAATCACCAGCGAAACGCCGTACTCAAAGCGTACATGTTGTGCGTTTACTCCCCAACACACACAGGGGTATGCTGAAGTAGTAATTCTTTGGTCACGTGTTATTTACGTGACAAACTTTTACCAATTCGCTGCGTCTCGGGTGGCGGCGGGTTTAACGACACATTCATATTTACGCGGCGTATCCAAGCCGAAAAACAAACAAAAAAACCTTTGTTAAGGATAATATCGGTCGCGAAAAGCTCGACCACGTGTGAAACATAACGGCGAAGAGGGTGGCGAGGCGACGTGTGGTGGCTGGGCACTCACTGGGGGCGGCGCTGGCGGCGAGGAAGGGCTTGTCGTCGGCATCGCTGTCGGGCCCCGAGCACCACTCGTCTCCGCTGTACGGGGTCTTCTTCTCCAGCACGCACTTCCGCTTGCCGCGTGACACCATGTCTGCACGCGCGTGCGACACGTCGCAGACGGCAGAGCGCGCGCGTGAAAACGGCATAGGGTGCAGCCCTGCGACTTCTTCGACCACGCCGCAGCCCGGCGGAAGGGTCTCCCCAACCGTTATGGGCGCCACGGTGGCGAGATGTTAACTACCTCGCCTGGTATGCAGGAGGCCGTGGGTTCCATTCAGACCCTGACTCCTGTATATTTGGTGTTTGCATGTTCTCTCCGTGGTCACGTGGATTTTTCTCCATGACCTCCGGTTTTTCCCTCTGCATTTAGAAACAACATGCGTTTAGAGTATTTGGCTGCTATACATTTCAATTCGTTGGGCTATCATTTGTGGCCAGGTCACTTCTTGAAAAAGAGTTATACAGCTCAGTGGACCTTACCTGGTAATATAACAAATAATTATTTTTGTTTTATGAGTTTTCCCCCAATTAAGTAACTTGCGAGTCATTTTCACATTTTGAAAGCTTTGCACCTTTGACACCGGCACACGTGGCCCGACTCTTATGTTGAATAATGTCGCGTGGTGTTTAACGTCCACCTTGAAACACAAGGGTGCATATGTGTGGTTAGAACACATGCAGTATTCTATCTATTTCTCTATTTTCTATTTGACCAGGTAAGGCCCACTGAGCTACACAGCTCTTTTTTCAGAAGCGACCTGACCGCCAATGGTAGCTCACCATCGTGGCTTTTGTACACATCTATAGCAGCCAAATACTCGAAATGCGCAATGTCGATTCTAAATGTGGCAGGAAAAATCAGAGGACCTGGAGAAAAATCCACGCGACCACGGGGAGAGAGACACGCATACTCCAAATATATTTCAGACGTCAGGGTCAGGACCGAACCCACAACCTCCTGCAAACTAGGTGAGGGAGTTAACATCTCGTCCCCTCTAGAACGAAAAGACAAATACGCTGCCGCTGGGCCGTGTCACCATCCCACGTGTATTTCTCTGGGCACATCGCAGGAAGAAAAAAATACTTGCAGAGGAAATAAACAAAAATCTCAAACAAGACTTTCCCAGAGTGCGGCTCTCCTAGGTAAACATTAACAAGTCCCAGCATCTCAACAAAGTACAATCCAATTAACGGTCGGCCTGGTACTTGGTCTGGAGATGAATGCACAGGAATAGATTTCTCAAACTATCCGTGCGATACTTTGTGTGCTATGCAGTTATGTGCGGGTAGTCTTAATTTTCTCCCAATTGCAATACACTCATTAGGGTGATTGACCAAACATCCCAATGCATAACATGCTTGAACATTTGTTTTCACCCTCAATGAGGATTTCACTGATTAAAAAAAAAGCCAGCATTATTATAATTTCGTGAACCAAGAAGAAAACATTTGAAATTAGAATTCTCTCATCGCAGAGATGGGAGCATTGCAATCCGTTCGTGTGCAGGTGGAACACTCCACCGCGTGAAGAAATCATCCCCACGTAAGATGGTACACTCCACAATTAAAGTAAAAACGACTGCACAGCTGCGCAGAGGAATGGCCCCTGTGAGCAATGGTACACTCCATTAATTTTTTTTCTCCCCTTTATATTCCTCGCAAGGACGTCTTGAATAGCAATGCTCTATATTGTGCTCCCGGGCACGCATGCACTCCTGCCTGCCAAACACGGACATGCGCATCGCACAGTTGTTACGATTAACAAACCGCTGGCAGCAGTGGAATGGAGTTTCTGCTTGTTTATATCACTCCAGTACATATTTTTTCCCCAAGCTGAGCAGTAAAATGGAAAATAAGTGCAAACGGCCTGCTGTATTGATCTCAGGGAAATATACTGTCTCCTTGTGGCACATCAATAACCACCCTGGCACTAAGCCGAGAATAGCCTTTCCTCGGCAGCCTAGAGTTGTGGGGTGCGGGGGGGGGGGGGTCGAGGGGGAGGGGGGGCGGAGGGGGGTTCAGGGACAGCAAAAAAGGTGCGGAAGCCAACGGCCGCGAGATCGGTGGTCGTTTCGTTTCGGAGTCAAACCCTCCGCCGCTCCTGCAAAAAAAAAAACACTACAGGACGGCGGCGGGAAAAACGACGAGCCCGGCCTCGTCAATCGCCGTCAAATACGCACAGCCAAGCGAGTTCCCGTTACGGGACGTATAACTGAAATACGTAATAACCCGCCGCACCTGCCGCCCCCCCCCCCCCCCCCTTACTGGCATCACCACACCCCGCCACCCGAGACTCGCTTCTGGACCACGAGGCCGTGGCATTGCACGGCGCTGGGCCGAGGTCTGCCGTCCAAGGGGAATCGAAGGAGGCTCTGCACCCAAAGCTTGCGGCGTGACCTCCCGTGCAGGGGGCTGAGACAACAACTCGTGAGATTTCCACAATGCAGCCAAAATAAAATGCTGGTCCACAACCAGATACATTTCACCGGAATCGTGTATATCTGGACGTTTCTGCAACTGAGTTGCGAGCAGTTGCGCGAGACGGTTGCTCACGGGAAAGACAGACGCGACTTTCAAGCTTCGATCTGCCCGTCCATTTGTAGCGACGCGTTCCATCACATGCACACATTTGCGAGCTATGACTGGCCGTTGGAATCCTGAATGCGTCGTGTTGTTTCGTTGTTGGGAAAATATTTTGCCAGATGTGGACATAGCAGTTGCAGGCAATTTGAGTTGCGCGATTAATTCGAGAGTGATTTGGTCGCTCTTGTGTGGAACCCGGCATTGATTAAACTGCATCCTTAACTAAAATTTCCATCTTCATCAATATCCTCCGATCAAATGTTATTCTTATAAGGATGAATCAGACGCATATATAGGCTGATCATCACGGACAGGCCTGGATCCGTGTCTAACTGACATCAAAGTTCAGAAATACATTTTACAATTCTAGATTTGAAGCTTTCGTGACTGCAAGGATTTATACTCTTAGGTTTTTTCGGTAAAGTCACGTAGGTACAGTAATCTTAGCTGTGACGGTCCCACCTCATGACGGAGACTTATGTTGCCTACGAAACGTCGTGATTTATTATTTTATTTCTATTATTTTTATTTTATTTTTTTACCTACGTGACTTTATCGAAAAAACCTAAGAGTATACATTTTCCAAATAAGTGACTTAGAATGTTCTCATTTCACATTTATAGGCGGTCTCCTGTTTGTGATGGTCCGATTTACGGCAATCCAAATTCACGACATTTATATAACGCCACCATGGATCGATTTACGGTGCAGAAACTTGATTTACAATGCAACTCCCAAAACATTTTAACAGAGTCTATCTGGTTTCCGATGTGACTTGGCATGGAACTTTTTCTTATTCTCAAGTGTTTTTTGTGGAATTTTACCTATTAAACCCTGCTAAATATGGCTCATTGGAAGGAGAAACAACGGCAGGTGATGTTTCTACGGTTTCTACTGTCCATGGGGAAAACCGGGTCCGATTTACGACGATCCGTTTTATGATGGGTTTTCCAGGAACTAAGAGTGGAGGACCGCCTGTATATCATTATCTCTGTCTACAGATATGAGCCACAGCTATAATCTATATATATAAAAGGGAAATTTGCGAATGTGTGTCTGTTCAAAATGTTTAGCATACTTCCCGACATGCAACAAACTTGAAATTTGCCGTGTGGGTACTTTCCAGACTGTACACCATGCAACAATTATAAAAATATGTATTTTTTGGGGAGGGGGGGGGGGGCAATAATGCATATATTTTGCACGGCAAGTGAGCTGTGACGTCACATCTGTCATGTGACCCGCATGCGGAAGCGTAACGCGGTGTGCCTGCTCATGTCACCCTCCCCCCCCAACCCTCCGAGGGTACAGTGCCATACAAATATGTTGCAGGTCTAAGGCGTTCTTCACGCGGCATTGCTCTATTATTTCAGTCGTTTACTGCCGTACGCACCCTGAAAGTTGTGTGTGTCTGCTGCAAGCGCGTGTATGTGTACCTATGGATGCGCGCGCATGTGTGGGGGGAGCGGTAGTGTAGTGGTTAGCGCGCTGCGCTACGAACCCAGCGACCCGAGTTCAATTCCCACTCATAGTCACCACCGGTACTTTATAAGGGGGAGAGAGAGGAGAGGGGAGGGGGGTGCTGGGAGAAGGGCAGTGGTGGGAAGGTCACTGAGCCTTCAGTCCGTTCCAACCCCACCAACGCCACGGGGCTGGAACCCCCCACCCCCCCATCGTGGCATCGCACCCCCCGCGGGTACGCACCCTTGCAGTCGGACTCCGCATTAGAGGCGTTGGTCTCGCGCTGGTCCCGCGATTCCAGCGACTCGCTGCGCTCCCGCTTGCCGCGACCCTTGCCGACCCTCATGGCACCCGGTCCTGCCGCCTTGGTCGTCAGGTGGCCGCCAGGGCCCATGCCCTTTGGGCCCAGGGTGCCTGCCATACCCGGGCTGCTACCTTGCAGCTGCTGCTGCTGCTGCTGGGAGCTGGTCTTCACTGCCGCCTTGCCCTGGTTCATCATTGCCCGGCCGCTGGCGATGGACAAGAACAAACAAAAAATGGTAAAAAGGTGCGGCCCTGCCAATTTGCTAGCGGAAGGGCCACCAGTGACAGCGAAGCTGGCAGGGTGTTTGACCTATTCTTCCACGTTGGTCAGTCACATTCGAGGCCGTGGGAGTGCCCACGCTTTACCCCAACCACACACGACCTGCCGATTGACTAACTGTGGCTTAGCCATTTATTTTGTTGGGTGGACAGAGGCTGCGGGGGGCTCGGGGGGCAGGGGACAATTTGATATACTTGCCACTGTTGTTTCAACTGCCGCGCCGGGAGATTGAATGGAGCCAGTGGACCTCTGGATTGCAAGTCCAGTGAGCTCATCATTGCACCACAGCAAATCCTGATGACGAATATAAAATCATTGAATTGGGATAGAAATGTTGATGTTTTCAATGAATGGATCTGTTTAATTCCCCAAAATAATTCGAAAACAATGTAGCTTCCACTGACGTTGATTTAACACCTTGACCTTATGAAGCATAGGGCTTGGAATGCATTGGCATCTCGAAACAGTATCTCCCACATGGCCCATTAGAACACATGAATTGAATATTAGCTGCGGAAATTTCGATGCACGCAACATGATACATGATTATGGAAACATCTTTTCAAAGGTTTATCATCAAAACCGCACGGAGACCACGAAAACTCAACGTGTTAACTGAACAGCAGCCGCAAAATCAATATCTTTGTAGACAATATTTCAGTGTGTTAGTCAATTGCCAAGGAATTGCTTATTTTGAGGTGGCTGGGTGACTACGATGTCAGAACACTGAGCTGCCACTGATGAAATCCTGGGTTTGAAGCCAGGTCGCAGCTGCATGTGTCAACCTGGATCCTCTAGGATAGCAAATAGATGGTCTTGGCCCCATTAATGACGACTATTTAAAAAAATGCATTCGATTAAATTTGGTTCTGTATTCTTTGGGTCTTTCGGTAAAGTCACGTAGATAGGTTCAAAGAAAATAAAAAAAATTACAAAAAACTACGAGGTTTCGATCGCAACACAAGCGTTCGAAACATCATAGTTTTTTCGTTATTTTCTTTGAACCTATCTACGTGACTTTACCGAAAGACCCAAAGAATATGAATTCCTGCAGTCACGGAAGCTTTAAGTCAAGATTTGGTTCTGTACTTAATTTGGTTCACTTGCACCTCTGAGCGTTAAAAACATCGCTCTGACCGTCACGCGACACCACTCTCTGCGCAGCACTGGGAGGGAAAACTCTGCCTCCCTCATGTGCAGAAACAGAATCTCAGGCGCAGTTATCTGATGTCCACTTCTCGTGAGCCATTCTCAGTAACGGAGGGTTGCACTGCTCGACGAAAGATGCCGATAAATTCTACGTATCGTAACGCGACACTCATCGGGCAACTGAGATCAAATCGGGGAGGGGGGGAGGGGGGAGAATGGTATAGATTTTAAGAGATTAATCGAGAAAACCATTACTTATCTATACATGCATGTTGAGATTCTTTCGCACCATATGTAGCCAACCGCGCTAATTGGAGATGCGAAATCGAGATAATCGAGGGAATCATTACTTGTCTACTGGATTGAGGGAATCACGACTTGTCTATCGATGCCGATTCACCGGAAAACTTACCTCTCACTTTGCCCCACGGCATGAGCTGGGCCGAAGCGGTCGTCTCGGCGCTCACATGCGGCGGGCGAGCGTCGCTGACAAACGAGCCGCTTCAGGGTACCCACGCGGCTCGGCCTCGACGCTGCGGCGGCGGCTGAGAGAAGCACAATGCAGGGACGCACAATGGTCACCATCGCAGAGGCAAAGTGTCGAGAGAATCTCGATTCATCATAACATTGTTTCGGTTAAGTTCCACGCAACCGTCCGGCCAATTTCATGTTGCAAGTGCCCTCCCCGCTCACCCGCCGCAGCAAAACAAATGAAATTGTCACACGTTGCCAGCGTTTTGACAAAGCGTCGCTCATTATCGTTTCAGCATGCCGGTGAGTATGGGAGCAATTCTCACAACCGAATGTACAGGATCCAATGACAAACGAACCCTTTCCCATTCCGAGACATCTGCAAGTTGCAGGGTGGGAGTCCCGTTGACCGCCGAATATCGGAACGCGCAAGCGGTCAGCGTTAATTTTACTCAGAGAGGCATAGCGCTGTTGTTTTTAAAGACATTGTACTCACCACAGAGAAAAGTACTGACACGACCGCACTCTATGATAGCTGGCATCAAACTGTTCCACACGCCCTCCCGCACGGCTTTGTGGGAGCTTCGGTAGGTATTCAGGTCAGAAAACGTACCGATAAAATTATTATATTTTAGGCTTTTCTTCTGATTCCATTCCGATGACATACGCACACGTACGTACGCGCACGTCATCGGAATGGGAAAGGGCTAAGTGAAGAACCGAATGTAATGCGATGGATCCGAACGCAGGATCTCAGCGATACGAGCTCAGCGTTTGACCCCCACCAACCATAGCCACCAGGCTGCCTTGCCACGGAGCAAACGAGCACAGATCCACCAACAGGTCAAATTCCATCGCCACCACTCAACCGCTAATCTGGGAGATCACAAACGCGCACGGCTCCAGATTCTCATCAATCCACTACTCCTGCCTGACGCAATCATCTGGCTCGACCACCTCGATGTAGAATTATCGTTGTTGCCCAACATCAACATCGGCCGTACACAAGAGGAAGATTCCCATCTTGACGAATGTGAAAGCGAAAAACTTGCTGCGTCTCCGTCGTCAATAATGAGGGGGGGGGGGGGAAACCGCCACGGCCGTTACGTTTTGGCCATTTTGTCTACATGGGAATTTTTCCCCAAGTCCCCGATGCAGGAGATACGAAGAAGTAAAGAAAACACCGGCGCAGCATTATCCAGAGCATGCTGACGTACTGTGCATCGATGTCAAGGCCAAAACGCCAGATTTAAAAATGATTCACCGGTTAGAAAAATACACGGGGGATGGCGCCTTCCCATTTTCGTTTCAGGACGAGAGGCCTGTGAGCTGATCTGCGTGTGCTCTGCCATTGGCCACGGCGTGTGACGGGGGCACTAATTGGGTCGTAGGATCCGCACAGCTGCCGCTGCGGTACGGCGGCATGCGATGTGGCCAGAGCCGACATGGTCAGTCTGTTCTGTTTAACCTGATGAGAACTCAGAGATCAGGATGAGTCTCGTTTGCCAGGGTGCCTTGAAGGATTAGTCCCGCCAGTAAGGGAGCTATGGCTTGCTGCGTATAACGCCCATTCAGCAAATTCGCACAGTGCATTTTTAGAATTTGCCGAATTTGGACACCGACGCCAGCACACAACGGCCTTACATCTTGCGAGCGATGCCAAGGTAACCTTAACGTCATATGTACGTTGAACTTCTTTCGCACCTGAAGTAGATAACCGTGGTAATCGAAGGTGCATCGTAAAGCAGACGGCGAGCGTAGTATTTTATGGCTATTATTACACGCCGCAGTAATAACCGTGGCGGCCGCTGGATTCGAACCGTGAGCGATGAGCTCCCTACCGCGTGGCCACGTCACACCCCAAGCGATACGTTCTTACGTTCTTACCCGCCCCATCGGATTCCTCAAGTATGAATGCATATTCTGATTCACGAATCGCTCGACAATCAAATCGATACATTTAACAGCGTAAACGTATTCCCACTTTGGCCAAGCATTGCCACCACAGCGTTCTCAACGTGCAGACCTATACACTCCTACGATGTCATTCTTGGTTTAAAACGGGCAGAGATTGGAGTGGGGGGGGGGTGAAAGGTTGAGGTGATGGGAATTGCTGCTGAGAAGATTCCCGCTCATTCACTCCAGTTCTCAAACAGGAGTGCGCTGAAGAGTTTGCCTCTCATCACCACCTACCGTGCGCTGCGCGTAAAGGATGTAATGCCAAGTGAACTTTACTTACACGGGAAAACGAAGAACTCCATCGAAGAGGGTCCTGCACGGGAAGTTTGGCCATTTGCTTCTTTATTAATGTATTCGATCATTTGTTTTCCCCGTGCTATCTGGTGCTCCAACTGTGCGAAAGTCACGTGTAAAAGCATTCGCCGAAGAAAAAAGACTGAGAACGAGCCAGTTACCGGCACACCTTACGGATAGCTCAAGATATTATAAGAATGGGAAGGTGCGCATAATACATTATATAACCCCCATTAAAAACGACGCTCAAACTATTGCCAATCCACTGATGGATGAAAGCTTTCACATGCTACAATTGTTCACGAGTGGGACAGAGAAATAAATCCTTTGATTCATCACAGCAAAGCAGGGGTGGAGAACATACACACTCCACACAGAGAATGCAAGCAATCAGGAATCGAACCCAGGTCCCTTCTTGCTCTAAGAAGGCACAAACATTACCTACTGGCGTACCCTGCTGCCCCATATTCTACAATCAATGTCACGTGTGAGACAAACTGTCTAGGATATATGGCTAATGTGGAACACAGCGTTAGCGAGATGTCAACTACCTCGCCTGGTATATAGGCGTTTGTGGGTTCGATCCCGACCCTGATGCCTGGATATTCTCCCCGTGGTCGTGTGGATTTTTCCCCTCCACATTTAGAATCAGCATACGTTATAGAGTATTTGGCTGCTGTAACTTTCCACACGATAAGCCACGTGTGGCCAGGTCACTTTTGAAAAAGACCGATATTATCAGTGGGCCTTGCCTGGTAATATAAAATAAAAATAGTTCCATAGTTATTGGCAATTATGCCCCTTCTGAGCAATTGCCTCTCTGGCACGTACTTACGCGACCGTGTAACTTTCGAGACACGCGACCCGCTGAAAAACCTAAAGAGAATGCAGTGGGGCGCATTTGAATGCAGCTGTAAATCACTCCGAACCACCGTAGAGGAAAAGCAATTGTGAATTCCGCTCCCCTTTTTTCACGAAAACCCAGCACTTTGAGCTTGACGAGGACTCCCACGGGGTCACGGTGCTCGCCGCCGCCAGGCGGGCAGGGTGGTAGCAAAATAAATTCGCAAATTTGCAAATAAAACAAAAAAATACATATACCACACTAACACGCGCACACGGGGCTGCAGCCGCGGGTGTTTCGAAGGTGAAAGCTGTCGCTTAAATCGGACGGGGTGGGAGGTGGGGGAGGGGAGTGGGGAGTAAGCGTGCGGGAGGTCCCTGAGTAATTTTTTTGAAAACTCGAGTCGAATGTGAATGAGAATGGCCCCGTCGTGGCCCCCCCAAGATACGAGCGGGCCAGGTGCACCGCGTCAACGGAGGCTGACCCTAACGCGCCTGCGTACGGATCGTATCCCCCACCCCCGCTCCCCTCCCCTCCACCCAATTGTTTTGCCTGCTCACCATCCGCTCACCGTCCGCTCACCCCCCCCCCACCACAAACCCTTCTCATCTCTCCGCCAACCCCGCCACCTCATCTCGCCAGCCTGCCCAATGGCAAGAACAGCAATTATTACTCGTGACAAAAGTGGTTTCACGGCCGCGCGTCAACGGTGGCGGCGCCCGTGTGAACCTTGCAACGGCAAACGCTGCCATAAAGAGTCCAGGTAATGTCCGGCTCGACTGGGCATTTCGGCACACTGGAGGCTCATCTCCCCTTTACGGCCCCGAAGCCATTGGTGGAAATTCAACATTCCTATGGCGGGGTCGAGTCTCTCCACAAGACGATCGCTGTTGCCTTCCCACGAAGCGGTATTATTTTGATCAGCCCACGGTTTTGAACGCGCACATTCTCGCACGTCAGTCAGGCGTGCTGAGAGAAGCGCCACCAGCCCCACATCACACACAGCACGTGCAACCGCAGGGCACAGCCAGTCAGAGCACCAGAGGTATCATTTGTGATGCATCACGGGTCCACACGTGCGCATGGACTTATCTGGTTTGACTGACGCCGTGGCCCCGATTACACTGGGAAGACTGCTGGCAAACACGCCTTGGAGACAGATGTTTTCAACGTTTCCGATCAGATCGCCACGGGGACTTGTCTACATCGATATCTTGCCATTTCAACAGTCGTTGACCAATGATCCCAATGACAGGCATTATAGGCGGTGCTACTCTGGTCTCTGACGGAAAACAAAGCTCAAAAGAGAACACACTGCCACCTTTACGAAACTCCGGTCATCCTCGCAGCGTTTTTTGGCAAACCGTCGAGCAAAGACGGTCACCGCATCGTGCGCTTTCAGGTGCGCTTCTGCGGCCGTCTGGAATGCTCTTCCCTCCGATATTAGAAGGCCACTGGAGCTATGCAATTTTACATTTAATTTGAAAACTCATTTCTTTAGAACTGCTTTTTGTGTTTAGTTTGTTGTCCTTCCCCTGCACCTCCGATTTGCACGGTTGGCTACGTATGTTGCGAAAGTTCAACACACACATACAATCTGTTCTCCTGTAACGCGTGCGATCATTAGGCGACTTGAATAAAACGTAACAAATGTATTAGGTGACACACTTTTAAAAATGCGGATGCAAATTAAATATAACTGCGGTTGAGTGAAGAGAACGACGTCGCGCAAGTAGGAATAAGCGGTTGTGCGGATGCCTCGGCGTAGCGTCGCACAAGGCATTGGGATGCTGCTGGATGCTTCTAGATGCTACCCACGTGCCCTCAGTCTGTTCGGCCTGCGTACGCATCTCACGTGTTATCACGGACTGTATTATTGATTATAACGCGGCGTCCTTCAGGAACGCAACTAGCGCGATATAGGAGAACGGACGGCGTTCGGAAAGGCTACGACGCCCATTAACGAATTGACTAAGATTTAGAAGTGGGGGCTGAGCCTTCAGAAAGGTGGAGGTGGTGAGGGGAGGCTCATCCCTCCCCCCACCCCAACACTTCAGGGCTGCATGAGTGGGAATTCATCGGTCAGTCAATATTTATTTTACGTGTCAATATCGCCCCCTCAGTAAAGTAAGGCACCAACCAGTGCACACTAAAGCAGAAGGGGGCAGGGGGCACGGAGCAACAGGAATTAAAAAAAAATCCGTCACGACCTCAACGGCTAACGCCGACTTGTAAAAATATAAATAGTTTTGCAGTAATATTAATCATTTGATAAATCTGTTTTAATAAAAGAGCAACCTGCAAGTCAGTCAAACTCTCTGCCCTCTCGTTCTGCTCTGAAGGAGGACCACTTCCTGAAACATCAGCCGATTACATTTTTTTAAATTTCGGTAAAGGTGCAGCCTTGCAATTGCCAGCTCACGCCACTGCTGGCGGGAGGGCCCCGGCTAGAGGGCAGAGCGCTCGTGGGTTATTTGGCCTACTCTTCCACGCTGTGACCAGATGCGTTGGAAGAGGTTGGAGTACCCATACATGCCCCACCAAACGCGACCTGCCGATCGACTAAACTGCGGCCATCCGTTTCTGCTGCTGGATTGCAAGTCGAATGCGCTGACCGTTGCACCACTGTGGCAGCATCCCTTGTTATGAAGGCAGTGATAAAGACGAATGCGGTAATTTTTTCTCGGATTTTCAATTTCGATAGCCAGATTCCTTTTCTCTTGCAGAACGAGCTAAGCCAGGTTCTCCAGAGGCCTGGTTCCGCCAAACTGAATGATCGATACACTTACCACCCATCACTCATTTCTTTTGCTTTCTCTTCTCTCTCTGCCTATTCTTCCCTTTCTCTCCCTTTCGTTTCAATTGGTAATATCGTATTTCCCTTTAACACCACCCCCCCCCCCAGATCACAGCTCGAGGCACTCACAGTTTCATACGTTTATCACGGTTGCCTCGATATCAGGTACTTTGATTCCGTCTCTCCCTCTGCACGTGTCGTTGCCGAACGTACAAATAAATCGTTAAAAACTGAACGACTGACGGGCTCGCGCGTAACTCACGCTGGGTGCAGACTCAGCTCCGCGGCTCGCTAGGATTTCTGGGACAAACGTGCTCGTTAGCAGGGCGGCTGCGTGCGCCGCTATCGATGTCCGTTCGTTGGCGGAATCAGAAAGGAACAGCTCGCCAATATTCGCGCGCACGCCTTGATTCGCCGCGGACAGTGCTGCTGCTGCTGCGTTGCGCTTTCACCGACGTAAACAAGAACCAAGCCGTTGACCGCGCATTCCCCGCACTCAATTCGCCAGCAAAAACCCGTGGACGCGGGGAAAGTCGGAGGGACGGCGTGCGCGCCCAAGGGGAGCGGCTGCAGGCAGCCGGAGAGGCTGAATCGGATTGACGAGGGGGGGGGGGCGGTTCCCGCGCTGGAACGTCCGCGGGCCCTCTCGCAGGGTTCACAAACTTCTCGCGCTCGGTGTCAACCCTTCGTTGACCTGTCGCCGGCTCGATCGTTTCTCTCACGCCATGCATCTACAACTCGTCCCACTCTCTTCTATCTTCACATCGTTGCTGTAACGGTCACGGCGACGGCGTGTAACGCTGGTCCTGGTTTTTTTTTTTTACGATGGCTTTGTTGAAATTATAAATAACATTTTAAAAAGCGGCATACAGCATGTGCTCAGTATTAGCCGCAACGATACTTAATTAGATGTTTGTCGGGGCATTCCACACTCTGGGTAAATGTTAGCACTTTGTCTTTGGCAAGAGCAGTGGTTTAATTAAAAGAGGCCGTCATTGCTTATTCATGTTGCGTGTTTAAAATGTAATTTGGCTGTTGCAGGAGTCTATTAGCCGGTATTTGCAGGCCAGATGCTAGCTCTATCTTGTCGTAATTATAGTTCACATTAAAATGGATGGTTTTGAGAGTCAGTATTGATGTTCACCAAACTACCAAATTATATTTACTGGGAAGCCTTTGGATAGCAGTAATTGATAGGCACACTTATTGAGGTCTGCACGGTCCGGGCATTGCTCCCACCAGCCGTTCCGCGTGCCCTTCAAGCGCCTCGTTTCGCTCGAGCACAACAGCATTTGGCAGCCCGTTGAGGCATTGCGCTTTAATGCGGTGGGAGTGGTGCAGCGGGCGGCGGTGGTTAACGGCACACAATGCCGCCGCCGCAGCTCCGTCGGCCGAGGCGCTCATCATTGGCAATTGGCAATCCGCAGCAAGAGCGGCTCTCCCCCAGGTGCACGAGCCCTAAACGATTATGCGGTAACGGCATGATGGGAGCAAAACAGTAGTGCCGGGGAGACAAAGGCAGTCAAGTGCGCGCGAGTCCTACCGCCCACACTTGTCCCTTTCAACGAAATATGGTCGCGCGCGCGCGCGCGCTCGCTCGCACGATAATCATCATCATCATCAGCCACGATGGATCTACTGCTGGATGAAGGTCTAGGCAAGCCCGTCACCATCTCTCACACGGTCACACGAGTAACAATCCATCTCATGCCGGCACACGAGACGATTTAATTGAAGTGTCTTCATGCCTGGAAAGCTCCTCCGGAAATTTTCCCTCGTTTGGGCTTCCACTCCGTCGTTAGTCTCCACCACTGGCCTCTAGCGACGTCACACGTTTTCCAGATTGGGAGACACGCAAGTGAGGGTGGGACGATTTAAGAGCTTTAAGGGGCCGTCCATAAATGACGTCATGCGATTTTGGACGATTTTTAAACCCCCCCCCCCCCCCATCGTCACAAAAAGTCCCAAAGCTCTGCCTCCTCCCCCCCCCCCAAAACCATATTTCCATTTTGAAAATAAAACTTGCTTCAAATCGCTTTAAACTATTGTCATTGTCGTGCATATTTAATGTGGCGCTGCACTCTGATGTTGTAGGAGTGTTGTTATAACAATTAGTG
This sequence comes from Lethenteron reissneri, assembly GCF_015708825.2. Lineage (NCBI taxonomy): Eukaryota > Metazoa > Chordata > Hyperoartia > Petromyzontiformes > Petromyzontidae > Lethenteron > Lethenteron reissneri. The sequence continues at coordinate 5,007,483 of NC_083791.1, forward strand.
TTGTTATAACAATTCTATATTTATTTAAAGTTGGGCATTCTGATGTGACGTCACATTTCTCACCCCCCCCCCCCCCGTCACAAATGTCTGACCCCCCCCCCCTTAGGTGCATGACGTCATTTATGGACGGCCCCTAAAGCACGAGGGTTTTTTTTCATTTTGGTGACTCGGTAGCAGTCTCTGGAGTTCCCACACCCTAGTTAAACAGAATCAAGTTGAAGCTCAGAAACTGATCCCCGAAGATTAAGCAACCACACGCAATTAGAAAATAACCGTCGTCACACGCCTAGTCAATCTGGCTCCATGGCAAAACAAATACACGGCTCCCGCACAAAGACAAAAAAGACAAAGATCCCCCGTATAGCCTGAACAGACTGTTGAGGCAAGTGCTGGTAGCAGGCACCTATGAAGGCCAGCACGGCACACTATGGGGAGGATGGCCAGCACTACGCCTGGCCGCCTTTGTCTCCCTAGTGGTGATGTCTACACAGCGCATTTGAGGCCGAGTCGACCTAGGGGAGGAGGCCCAGAACCGGTTCAGATAATCGTCACCGGTGTTGGCCGTCAGCGGGAATCGAATTCGGGTCGCCGGGTTGGCAGCGCAGCGTAGCGCTAACCACTACGCCACCGCTACCCACACACAGACACAGTCATTCAATATCCACCCCAGTGTTTGGCAATGAACACCAGAGCACACGCCGAGCGATTATCCACCTGCGATCCTTAACGCGCCCTTAATTAGTTGAGTAAGTAACTACCTGCAGTCTTTAACGCGCCATTAATTAGGTTAGGAACCCCCGCGCCAATTGAAGCAATTTTCTCTCGGTATTGCCGGATTATGCCGCCACTGTGCGTGGTGGCCTCTCTGGTCCGTCTTTGTTTCAGATGACAACTGTTTAGGTATGCGTGACCTTTAGGCTTCATTAGGCTAACGCGGCGACGTTCGGGCGAAGCTTAATTTCACCGTGCATCGCGTTAATCCTGTTAGCGCTGGTGTAACCTACATCCCACTGCTTCTTGACGTTGCTATTCGCAAGAAACAATTGCGCATCGGATTCTATGCGGTATTCATTAGACTGTCTATTTTATATTCACTCTTCTGGGTTTTTTTTACCCAGTGATAAACGTACACTCACGTTAATAATTGCCAAGTCCAAGTGTTTCATGTCCACGGAAGGTTCTAAGCCAGAGGTGGAAATTCCACATTCCTTTGATCGGAGGAGCTGTCCCTATAAAATAAAAATAAAAACTTATTACATTGCAACAATCGTTGAAAAATGTATCATTCAACAATTGTAAGAATAAATAAGAATGTACATATGTATGCACATGAAGCAAAGGTAAAGGTACAGCCCTGAAATTTCTCACCCGCATCACTGCTGGCACAAGTTCCGACTCTTGCAAGCTGGCCAGACCGTCCTAGAGCAAGTGGGAGCACCTACAGCTTACCCCACACAGTCTGCAAACGGACGTGTGTGTATCCATTCACACTCCTGGGTCGACAGATTTTAGAAACTTGACCCCATTGTTTCCACTGCCGTGGGCACCGGAAAATTCAATCGAACCGGCGAGCTCCGGATATCAAAGGCCACTGTGCCAACCACTGCCACCACAGGCAGCGCCCATGGCGTGAAGTCGTCTGGCAAGCGTGGAAGAGGCGACCAAAACAAATTCTCCCCTCGAGGGGGGCTCTGTAGAGGGGTATTTTTTGGGCCATGAGCGTTCTTTTTTTTTGCTTTAAAAAAAATCTAAGTGCAATTCACATTCTTTACTTGGCCTTGTTTCAATTCGCGTTAAGTTAATGCTACGTTTAGACGAGATTTGTGACGTTGAAATGTGTATTATTAAATTTTGATTGAAAACTTTCGTGACTGCAGGAATTCATATTCTTTGGTTCTTTCGGGAAAGTCACGGAGATAGAAAATAATAAAAGAAAAATAACAAAAAATAATTAATAAAAACAAATTCCTAAAAAACAAAACTCACGACGTTTCGATCACAACACAAGCGGTCGTCAGAACGTGTGTATTATTAGTGTGCATATTCCAAGTGACTTGACAGAACCCCGGCCACCCTTACAAAAGAGGAAATCTTGTCTCAACGGGGCGCAACGAGTATTTAATTTCCCAGTTAAATAAAGGACACTTCACTCAATCGCTCACCCCGAGACAAGCGTTTTCAACATTACGCAGATATAGGACATCAACCGAGGACACGCTTCCCAGCTGAAATAAACAACGAGGACACTAAAGAGGCAGAGGTGCTGGTAAATAAAGGGCTGCTGCTGCCTCGCTATTGACTCCGTGGCTAAGAGCCCTCTCTCTCGGCAAACGTACCACAATCCAAACGATTTGGTGGTTAGACCGGCGGGAGATTGTCAAGAGCGATTGAGATGCTAGGGCGACGTGCTACTTGGGGGAGATTTCACTGAACAAACAAAAGCTTAGACTTGGCTCAGCAGCCATGAGCGACAGACACCAGGGGGATTGGGAGGGGGGCACGCGGATTCTCTGGGGAGGTGGCATTGACGCAATGTGTTAAGCGACAGGTGAAGTCGCTCCCTTCTTTCTCAGCAGCGGCAGTGGCAGTGGCAGCGGCGTTAATCTTCCTGCCAAGCCTAGCAGCGGAGCGAGCGGCGCTCGCAAGGCGATCCATCACAGTTGAGCCGAGACCACCGCACGGCGCGGTACAGCGACCGCTGTTGAGGGCCGCTTGGCCCTTACTTGCGCGCCGATCAAAGGCCGTGCAGCCTGTCACGGTGGAGGGCGCAGCGCCGCTAAGTGATACGGCGTGGCCAGGCAGCCACCCGTCGCTAAACTGGGTTCTCGAGTGCAGTGAGGTGATGGTCTCACAGCCCAGTCACCAATTAAGCGCACAAAGCAAATGGCAAATTACATTTGGGTTTCCACTTAATTTGGCTTTGAGCAGCTCGGAGAATAGAGAACGTAGGTCCGATTGAATTATAACAATAATAAAAAACAATCTTTGCAGGGCATATGCAATGTGTGTCTCCAGTGCGAATATAGAGGCCTACTGAAGTGACTTCATAAGTGGTGCTGTGATGTCATCTTCCGCGGCCATTCTCTTCGCACACTGCTAGCACTCGCTGAGAGAGGCTGACACAAGGCTAGCTGTGAGAACTCAAAAGTGGGGGGGGAAATCTTTGTCTCGTGTCATTAAGCAAAATAGGAATATGGTTGCTCAGCTGTGAGTGCGGTGGGGCGTGACGGTTTTACAGTTTGCATCCGATAACCACGGCGACCTGAGTTGTATACCTGACCGTGACACGTGACACCATTGCAAGTTGGCCGACTCGGCCTTGAATGGTCTAAACCTCTTCCCATTCCGAAGTAAACGGCCGTGCGGGAGGGCGTGCGGCACAGTTTGGCGCCAGCTATCGTAGAGTGCGGCGGTCGTGTCGCTACGGTTCCCTGCGGTGAGTAACGTCGTCTTCAAAAACAGCGGCGCGCACCGCCTCTTTAGAATAAAATTAACGGCGAGCAGCTCGCGCGCTCCGGTTCGGCGGTCAATGGGGACCCGGCAACTTGCGGACGTCTCGGCACGGGGGACGCGTCAGGTGGCAGGGTGGGGTCAATGTGTAGTGGGTTCGAATTAGGTGCACACACACACAGCTTGGAGGCAACACTATTTATGAAACGGTAAGTAATATAACACTGTACATGAGGTGGTGACCACCTTCCTCAACTCACTAACACTCTGCAACACGACACCGAGTGGACCAGGCAGCCAACGGGCTGTCTGGTCCAGGACGACGACCCGGGACTTGAGGACCGATGATGTCATCTTCACTTCGGAGTTCAACAGCCCCGCTCTGCATCCACACCCCGCTTATATCCGCTCCGGCGTGGCAGGCTCCGCCCAGGCCACGCCTCCCTTCCCAGGCCACGCCTCCCTTCCCAGGCCACGCCTCCCTTCCCAGGCCACGCCTCCCTTCCCCCACCTCTGGGAAGGTCTGGGTCCCTCCACCACGTGACCCCCCAGGCACCCCCTTGGGGCCCCCAGCCCTCGTACGGGCCGACACAGTAGTGACGTCCTATGTCACTACACATGTAAGGGGCTCAGCAGACAAGGTGGCTGGGAGTGGCTGTGACCATCACCCTCTGTGTGCACTTTGCTTGGCCATCACAGGCGCTTGCCAACGGCTCTCGCCACAAAAGTCGACAGAGAGAATCACGAGGACCTCGGCCCTCTGCGAGAGCGATGTCACGCTTTGTTGTGAAAGTGCTCGTCATCCTGGCCTCTTGAGTTCTCGCCCGATTAAACTAAATAAACGTGTAACTTAGAAACTTGAACTAACTTCAACTTTCAACGGTCTGTTATATATATATTAAACAGGATATAACTGTCCGGAATAATTTTAAGAACACTGAACAGAACCCACCACTACATATAACATATTTTCGAAATCATCTGACAAATTTTATGATGCAATTCAAATTGGAAAAACATTACAACAGCCATGTAACACGAGAGGGCTATGACCAAATCACCAGAAATCCAACGAATTGCATCAGATCTCAGAAGCTAAGCCTGCATAGCGCTTGAATGAGCCATCGCCATACCAGGCTGCTCTGAGGTTATGCCATCAGCAGAGTGCTGTGCAACAATACCCACTGTTGTACTGTACTATGGCTCCGGCGTCTATGCCCCCCCGGACTTCGTCAACCCACACTAAAGAGCGCCGTGAAGTACTGGTCAAATGAGCCCCACGGACCGCACGCCATTGCGAAGCCTTCATCCAGCAGTGGACAAAGGGACAGCGCATGCGCACATGGGGAATACCGACAAAATAAAACTGGCCTTCCGCAGATTTCCAACAGCACCGTTACAACGCAAGCCAAGCTCCGGGCTCTCAAGTGCGGTCAGTCCCCGTAGTGCGGACAAAGGGAACGTTTTGTTTTAATCAGACTCATGCCCAGGCTTGTTTGCCACGGATCCCCACAGCTACAGGTCCGGCATGGGTCCACCAAGGGGGGCGGATTCAACGGAACGCCTGACGCTGCAAAAGTGCGAGCGGCAGGGGGGTGCGTGGGTGGCAAGCCTCATTTGGCTTTGGCCGCCAGGCCTCGCTAAAGTGAACCAACGGACACCTGGGTAGCTCGCTCTGTCCGACCTAATTATAGCTCGGCCCCGGAGGACGCAACGGCCAATTGGTGTCTGATCGTTTAAGATCGCGGTTCATTTTTGTCGCGTTCGTTCCCGCGGGGATATATTCACCGGCGGCGGCGGCGCCCGCCCTCGCGACGCAACGGCCTCGTCAAGCCGGGTGTACACCTGGGCCGATCGATCGGCCGCCCGTTCAAACCGATCTCGAAATAATCACGGCTGCAACCTAAAACCACGGCCCGAGGACGGACCGCTTTGTTCCCCGTCCGAGACGGTGGTTGCGCCACGATGAAACCGCACGGCGCACGCAGGACTGCGACGACCGCTAAGACGAGTGCACGCGGTGAAGCCCGTGCGCTACAAATAGCCGAGCACATTCGGTGCTTAAAAGTCGAGTAGGCCTCTCGCGTGCGCAACCGGTTGCCACCAGTTGTGCAACAGGTTGTGAAACAGGTTGCGCAACAGGTTGCGCAACGCGTCGACGTGCGAGCGGATACGCAACTGGTTGCGCCCCGCTCTTTACGACATTCGCGCAACGCGTGGCGCAGGCACCCCAGGGGCGTTGGCGGATGAGGCCGGCCGCACGGAAAGTCACTCGCCGCTTCCCCCCCCCCCCAACTGGACAAGCCAGACTGGCCGAGCCTCCCTCACATCAACGCTAAATGGCCAATCAACGGCACCAGCAAGACGGCCCACGCGGGACGAGGAATTCACAGCGTAATTTCAATTTAAAGCACAATTTATCCCCCCATAAAAGCATTTGCATGGGCGGCAACCGCTCTGAACGAAGACAAAATCCTCAGAGCCTCCCTACCCCCCGTGCTGTCATGGGGGGGGGGGGTGCAGGGTCTGCTGACGGTGAGGGGGGGGGGGGTCAGGTGTTGGTGGAGCCCCCCCAAAAATAATATCACGAAAAATTAAGCCCTGGTCAAAGCGCCTTCATTTCCGAGGCAGCGACGCTCACACAGAGGCCGTCTACTGTCCTCCCCCTCGACCCCTCGCTCCGTCTCCGTGCCCTCACGGGGAGACGCGTGCAAGCGGGAAATTGCACCGTGAGATTTCTCAACAGGTGGCAGAGACGAGTGGCCTGGGTTTGGCGACCGCAGGGAGGGTCAACGATGGACGGCGTGGTTTTTGATGCTTGGACCACCCCCCCACCACCCCTACCACCCCCACCTTGTTGATTAGCTTTCAATCCGACTCTTTCTCCGTTGCGCAAATCCATCCGGACAGGCCTCCTCTCTCTCTCTTCCGCAAGTCGCTCGGTGACGAGATGTTAACTCCCTCGCCTAGGTATACAGGAGCTTGTGGGTATCCATCCCGACCCCGACGCCTGTATATTTTGAGTTTGCACGCTCTCCCCGTGGTCGCGTGGATTTTTCTCCGGTTCCTCCGGTTTTTCCCCCTCCACAATTTAGAATCAACGTGCGTTTCCAGTATTTGGCCACGATATATTTCCACATAAGCCACTTCGTTGAGCTATCATTTGTGGCCTAGTCGCTTCTGAAAAAGAGCTATACAGCTCAGTGGGCCTTTACTGGTAAAATATAACAAAACTGTTTGAGTTTACTTTCATCATCTCCTACCCTTCCCCCTCTGCTCCCGTCCCATCCCTCCCTTAGCTACCGCTCTATTTGCTGAGTTTAACCGGTGGAAAATACAGAGGAATACAATCAGACGTTTCCCAAACTCCCTTGAGCGGTTTTATACAGTCCTGCATTGCTGTTGAAAACCTTGCTCAATTAAAGACTCTTATCAATTAAAACCTTGACAGTGCCGTTCGTTGCGAGACAAATTTGCATTTTTTTAGCTTTTGGGCACTGTGCTCAGCGTAGAAGAAAAAGGTTGCACATAGGAGAAGACATGATGATGAAGTCAGTGTTGAGAAAGAAACCGGCACTATTTGGGACACATTATGTAGGATGGTCAACAGAACGATTTAAAAGTGTGTTGTTCGGGAAAAATGGAAGGAACCGCAAGGAGAGGAAGACCTAACAGAGAACGGCCTGACGACGACATAAGAAGAGATCGGTACCAGAACGACGTGGCTACGAATTGAGCATATTGGCACAAGACAGAGAGGAAAGTGGAGAACCAATGACGAAATGTGCAGTGGACACCTACGGGCAATCTGCCCATGGATCGTCATGATGATGAAGATGATGATGATGCTGCTGCTCAACAATAAAGATGCTGCAGCGGTCACAGAGTGAGCAAGCAAGCACCAGACGCTGGGCCAGGCCCCTTTCAGCGGCACTCATTCACCGCTCGCCAAGTGACAGTGCGAGCCACGGGGGACGATCGCGGCTCGCGGAGGCACAGTGGAGGCTTCTCGCTCCGCGCTGCTTCTCGGCCAACGCATCGAAGGCAACGGCGCCAAGTCCCCTTTGCAATTGCTTGCTCGCATCGCGGCTGGTTTCCGGGCAGTCGCTAGAGGCAGCCCAACACGTAGAGTGTTTTGGCCTACTCTTCCAAACTGGCCACATGAAGGCACGTAAGCACGTAAAGAAATATTAAGACTGTGCTACACTGTTGTGCTGCACTTACCTTAAGGCTGCCTTCGACGTAGCCTCAGAGCAGCAGCAGCAGCCTGTAGCACCTGTTTGTGTGCATGGTATTTGCCCATCCAAGCACTCTCCAGGCTCAACGCTGCTTAGCTTGTGAGATTTGACAAGACCGGGGGGCATACTGAGCCATCTGGTCACAGGCAATGTCAGTGCCAGGCATGTGTCGATGCATCAATTCATAAAATTCAGAATTAGAATCTTTATTTATAGTGGAGGAATCCGATGAGCTATAAAGCTCTTCATCACAGATGTCCAGTAGGGGCACGGGGTCAGAACGTTCGTAGGGGCAGGTCAGAAATGAATTAGTATGCTCATTATACACGCACATAAAATTACGTGCGTGGCGGAATTTCTAAATACCAATTCACGCTAATTACAAATACAATTATTAAGTTGTTACATTTCGGATAACGGATTGAAGCACACGGAGCAAACGTGACAAAAAAAAGAGAATCGATCCTCGAATCCAATCGCAACCCACAAATCGTAACGATGAATCAAAGCATCCAATCGGTGCGGTGCCGAATCGTCACTCGCACACAGGTGACATCCTGGTTGGAGACCAGGAGCCAGTGATGGATGCCTCAAGGCGCTTGATAGCAGCGGCAGGAAGCTACCCAATACAACAGACGGCTCTGCTGTACAGACTGTAAACAGCCAGCAGGTGTCCCTTCTAAACTACAGCTGTGCCCGCGCGTTTCTCCCCACTACTTGCACGGGCGTCGAGCACTCGTACATTGCATCGTCCCGCACCTTGCAAAAATCCCCAGCCCTGTCCGCCAAACGGGACGGCTGCCCGGGGCCGTCGTTGCGATGCACGTTGATCTTCCCCGATAGCACGGGCGAGAGCTGCTATCTGTGATGAGCTGCGTGTGGGCTGGGTGAACAAGGCCCCTGCAGGAGACTTGCACCACTCGCGCAATGTCCCTCCGCCCGTCCGCCCGTCACGGGAGTAAATACAAAAAGACTCGCGCGGAAACGCCACAGGGACGCCACGCTGAGAAGGACCGCACGTCAGATACGCGGCGGCTCGGCGAGACGTGGTGTCTGCACGTGAACGCACTGATAGATGGCTCTATCGGCTGGCTACACGCGCGCAAATGTAGCCGCTGTACTTACGGTCGACCACTTGGCACAATACGCGACGTGATCCATTCACCGTTCAATTTATTTTAGAAATGCAAGCGGCGATGGGAAGATGAAACGTTGTTGAGCGTGCGTGCACACACCCCCTGCGCACGCGCAAAACACAGGTGCGCGTGCTTATTACGGGCGGCACACGTGCATGTAAATGCATGCAAATGCAAGCATCAGAATCTTTATTTATCCTTGAGAAATCCGATGAGCTATGAAGCTCGTTTCCTGTTAGCGAGCACCTATGAGGGCTTAGCACGGCACACGGGGGGTGGGGGCGGCCAGCATCACGCCCGTCCGCCTTTGTCTCCCCAGTGGAGATGTTTGCACATCGCACCAGGAACTCATTTTAGGCCGGGTCGACCTAGGGGAGGGAGAGCACCAGTTTAAATAATTGTCACTGGTGTTGGTCGTAAGCGGAAATCGAACTCGGCTCGCCGGGTTTGTAGCGCAGCGTGCTAACCACGACAACAACAACAACCGCCATTCGCCACTAAGTGGCGGTGACGTCACCACGACGCTTGTGCCAGGCCATGTGCACCTTGAGGCCACGTGAAGTGTCGAACGCCCGCTGGCAGGAGGTCACGGGGCAGACCCAGGTGCCACGGGTCGACTGACTGAGATGACTGGCTGATGCACCACCTGTGTCCCCTACTGTGCCAACTTGCTGTGCTTTAGTCACCCGGCGCTTGCTCGTTGTTGTGAGCGTCGCTCCTCCGCCCTCCGTTGTTGTTGGAGGGCGACTGCCTCCAACTGCCCAGTAGCGTCCTTCACGAGCCTCCTCCACTGAGGCCGATCTTGACACCGCTGGTACCAGTCATCGGCAAGTCCACTCAGCTCCACGTCCTCCTGTACCACATTACTCCATCTCTTCTCTAGCCCGTGCCCCCTCGATCCGGCCGAACAAAAGCTGTTTAGGCATGCGGTGGCTGGGCATGCGGGCTACATGACCCAGCCAACGCAGCCTTGCCTGCCGGAGGAGCTCACCGATGGGACTTTGCCCAGATCTTTCAAGGATTTGTGAGCTCCTCACACAATCCAGCCTGGTTAAACCCAGGATGGATCGTAGGCAGGCCAGCCTAAATGTTTAACCACGACGCACACAGACGACACACACAATGTACAGACACGCATGTCACGCGGGCACGACTCAGATAGCCCAACATCGGCGCTGACCAATGAACACAGAGCTACGAAGCAGCACCTTCTCCATGATGACAGTGCTACGAGAGCTGCCTCTGATATCCCCCACCACCCTCTACCCCCCATGTTTGGAAGCAGCAGCAATGATATTAGTGAATGGCAACTGCGAACTAGAACCCTACAGCACCATTCTTCCCGTGTTCCTCTGAGCGGAGCGCACACACACACACACGCGCATCAAAGGGGGGGGGGGGGGGGTTCGGCTTCACGTTGAACATGAAAACTTCGCAATAAAAAAATATCCGAGACTCCAGCTCATCCTGAGTACACGCACGCCAGCCCATGAAGAGAACAGCGAAAGAAGTTCAACATACATGCATACTTTTGCCCGTCCAAAGGACGGGTGCATTGCATCATAAAAGTTTTTGGGTTAGATCGCGTTATTATATATAAATTTGTCGCAACCCTCTACCACCCGACACGGCCAATCAGTAAAAAAAGTGTCACGTTGACAAAAGACAAATAGTACACTGCTTTAGCCCACCGGTGTGTTGAAGAGTGTATCCACAACATTTACAATTTGAGTAGTACGACGTTTCGCTGGAAATTACATCCAGCATCTTCGGGAGATTTTCCAAAAGAGTGAAGCCATCCACCTGCTTCCAGTCTTTTTTACTGATTGGCCGTGTCAGGTGGTGGAGGGTTGCGACACGATTTATAAATAACGCGATCTAATCCAAAAACCTTTATTATGAATAATACCGGTCGCGAAAGCCTACGTGTTAAACTAGGTGTGTTGCAGTAAATCTGAAACGTGCAAGCGAAAAGCAGACCGCGACGTGAAATTCATTGCATCAATTCGTGTGCAATTTGTAAGGCCGCGGTGACACGGAACTATTTCATTTAAGGGTTATAATCCCTTGTTCATCATGACGTCCTTTTTACTTTGATGTCTCAACAGCGTTACGGAGATCGCGTGACGTGAGGGTTCGGCCTTTGTAGTGAGGGTTGTAAGTTGACGCCGAGGAGGGGGGAGGAGGCGCCTCGCCCCCCCCCCCCATGTGGAGTGACGTCAGCCGCTAATTATTATTGATGGAGGGGGGGGGGGTCCATTTGGAGGACGTCACCTGTTCATGACTATTAATGAGCTGGGACTGTTCGATGTGGAGTGACGTCACCCGCTCATGATTATTAATCAGGGGCGGGTCCATGCGGAGGACCTAACCTGTTCACGATTATTAATGAGGGGGGCTGGTCGACGTGGAGTGACGTCACGCGCGTTACACACTGACAATCTTGGGTAAATATAGCAGTGAAAACAACGTCTTCCTTGGCCGGTATTGAATTCACAAATAATCGTGAGCACATTTGACATGCAAGCCATTCTTACAGCGCAAGGCTACCACAAAAGCACCATTCCACAGAGTGAGTCTGCAGTAGTTTCAGAGTAGGGGGCGACGTTGTTGCTGTGCGTTTTTTCGATTAATTTGCGGGTAATTATGGCAACTTTGGACCACAATGTCGGCACACATGGCCCACTCTTTTTCAAAGAGTGAACGGCTAATGTTCATGTTGAAAGACGACCGCTCAGATGGCTCAGCGGTGGAGCATGCCACTCGGGAGTTCGAATTCTGGTTGAGGGGTTGGTTGACAAGTCCCAACACCCCTTTCCAGGGTCGATAAAATAAGCACCACTTCATGGCCAAGTCAAGAGTGGTAGTTCTGTGGAGATAATGGAATTCCAGCACCGGCTCTATAAATGGAAGGCGAGCACAGCCTCAGGGGCTCATTTAAGCAGCAAATCACTTTGACTTTGAAAGTCTAAGAACACGAAGAGTCCCGCGGACGCCGACACCGACGTACAAATGCAACTTTGGCACAACGACAAAAAAGCTGCGGGCAGGGCCTCGTCACGATGACACGACTGTGGCCACGGCGCGCCGGAGGGGCAGACGGCGGCCGTGCGTTGGGCCGTCAGGCGCCCGTGCGTGTCACCCCGCCTTACCAAACGCGCACTCTACGCGGTGCCAGAGCCAACAGCGCACACACGCCACTAAAATATCGATCGTACGCTCACCCGGTCACTCGCCCGCCTGCCCGCCCACGGCCACTGGTTAACAACATCTCGCCACATTCCCGACATAGCTCACAAGAATCCGAATGTTTCTTTAGACTGGAAGAATCCGATGAGCTGAAAAGCTCTTTTTCACAAATGTCCAGTAGCCACAGATGTCAGAATTCAGACCCAGCAAAGGTTACATATTGCCTCGATGCCACCAGTGGGGTCTGCAAAGACGATTGTACAATGCCCACATTTTAATTAGCTTTGGTTCTCACTTCGTGCCACATTTTAACACCTTTATTTCATTCCACTTTTTTGTCAAAAACTGTCAAGAATGTATTATTTTATTATTTCTTCTCATTTCAAAGCGTCAACAGTCATATATGGGATTATGTTGTAAAACCTTGTATTGGCAACATGTGCTCTCCGTGCTGGAGGTGCATTGCATGGGGCTGTCGTCCACGTATGTATGCTGAACTTTTTTCGCACCGTACGTAGCCAACCGTGCTAATCGGAAGTGCGGGGGGATGGACAACAAACTAAATACAAAAAGCAGTTCTAGAGAGATTTATTTTCGATCTAGATTTAACAGTACATACCTCCAGCGGCTTCCTAATATAGGAAGGAAGAGCGTTCCAGACGGCTGAAAGCGCGTGATGCGGTAACCGTCTTTGTTCGATGGCTAGCCAAATGCTGCTGCTGCTGCTGCTGCATGGATCACCGGATTTCGCGTGATGGTTTATGCTCCTTGATGAGATCAGCAAGGCATTATGGTTCATTTGTGGCAAACACTTTGTGTGTAATTAATGCGACATTATAAGGTCGCTAACATAGCAAGCAAATGCAAAGCCCTTTTGCCAATGACGAGGGCGTTATTTGACCATACTTCACCACACTGGTTGGTAAATACTGTCACTTACCGTCATCCTCATTTTTTTTTCCTATAAACGAGAGAGGTGACGTGGGCATGATGTTATATTTATCCGATTATCCACGTCTATACCCGGCCAAACCACAAGGATGTCAGGAATTAATTTCACGGCCAGACGTGGATATAAATAATTTGCCAATACGGTGCCCGATATCAAATCAAATGGAGTACCGTGTGCATTAGTGACATCTTAACATTGTACTAAAATACAACTACGCCTCCTCCAATCCTTCCGTTAACAACGTGTGGCCTGCTCAAGCAGGGAATTGGTGTGGTGTGACAAACAGGGCTGTTTCGCCAAGAGGATCCTTGCAGGCCCAGGGCAAAATGCCACGTGGGGGCCACGTGGCATTGGCGACAGAGAAATAGGGCTGGGAGTGGGGGTGCTCTTTGGTGCAGGGCTGGGGGAAATGTCCCCTTCTTCCTTCTAGATTTGAAGTTTTCGTGACTGCAAGGATCCACTCTTTGGTTCTTTCGGTAAAATCACGAAGGTGAAATTTAAATAATAATAAAAATGAGAATAACAATTAAATCACGACGTTTCGGGCGCCCGAAACGTCGTGATTTGATTTAGTTATTATTCTTTTTTTCACCTACGTGACTTTACCGAAAGAACCAAAGAGTATGTCCCCTTCCTGTCCCCCCCCCCCCCCCACTCTGGGTGGCCGATGTGACAAATGTTTTGTCTTATTTTACCAGGTAAGGCTCACTGAGCTGCTAGACAGCCCTTTTTCAGAAGCGACCTGGCCCACATATGATAAGTCAACGAAGTGGCTTATCATGGGCGAATTTACGACAGGCAGCCAGATACTCGTAACAGCCCAACGGAGGCAATGGGGTTTCGAGAACCTTGCCGGCACTGCCCCGACAAGCAAGCGAACCAGGTGACGTGGCGCGTATCTGCTTTTAGTTTTAGCAACAACAAAAAACTGTCCCCTTTAGTTGCTATATAAAACGTGCGCTTCAGCCAAAAAAAACGCAGATTATTTCCATCCACATTCATGGGTGAGGTAGTGTCCAAAATGAGTTTTTAAAAAAAGTGTTAGGCTTTTAACGAAAACTTGCTTTTTGACAGAACGGCGGGAATAAATGACAACGCCGACAGCTGGCGTGACCTTTAATCCCTCTGTTGCAAACGAAAAAAATAAGCCTCGCAGGTTTTTTTTAAGCATTGCATATTTTTTTTACCCAGAACACACACGTAGAGCCGTACAGGTTGTGCGTCCGCGCGGCATTAAACGTACGACCGCATATGTCAATAATCCCCCACAAAGTGCTGTAAACTGTCACTGGCTGCCTTGTAAGTAATGCACCAAAAATTCAGAGCTATTAATAACCAGCCACTGCGATGGGATGCGCGCACGCGCTCTCACTCCGCGAGCCGCCTCTGCGCTGCCCGCTGTCAATCAGCCGTTGCCTGGCGGAAAGGCACCCAAGCGAGCCGCCGGCTCAACGTTGAGAACAGCTGAACCGCCGTGGAATGAGTCACGGGGTTCGGCGCGGTGCGGCCGTCGGGTGGTTGGGCAGTGGGGTGGTTTAGCGGTGAAGCGGTCGGGCGGTTGGGCAGTGAGGCAGTGAGGCAGTAGGGCGGTCAAGCGGTGGGGCGGTGGGATGGTTGAGCAGCGGGGTGGTTTGGCGGTAGGGCGGTGGGGCAGTTGGGCGGTGGGGCGATAAGGTGGTTGGGTGGTATTACAGTTGAGCGTTTTGGTGGTGGGGTGGTTAGGTGGTATCACGGTGGGGCGGTTAGGAGGCGGGGCGGTGGGGCACTCCGGTTTCCTCCCAAACGTAGCAACTTAACAACACGGGCTTAAATGTCACTGTCCGAATTTATAAAATTACTTGACTGGGAAAAACCACAGAAATATTGTCCCCCTTCTGCCAGATTAATGCCCATCTGCAGGTAGGTGCCACAAACACTACGTGCTGCACAGAGAAACCTACCAATGGGGGAGCCCCTTGTCTAGACTGCAGCTGGGTATTGCAATAGCTGAGATGCACTGCGATTTCAGTTACCCTTAAGACGTGCCAAAGAACCAACAGCAGTACAAACCAGAAACACATCGGGAGTGTATCGGAGGGTTGACGTCTTCTTCCATGTGAGCGTTCGCTCTCTCTCGTGCGCGCGCGTTTCACGTCCTTGATTTTGTTAAGTGCTCGATAAAAGAGGGTCGGAGGAGATTTTCTCAATAGCACCGATGTATCTGGGATTTATATTGAGTGGTACAGTGAGGTTGAGAAATTAAGCGGGCAGAGTTAGGTGGGGGAACCGGGGAGGCATTTGGGGTTGACCAACGTAGGTGGGACGGCACACGCATCTCCAAGCAATGCACAAAAAACACAGCCGCCTAAAATACGATTTCTGCCATCTTTACATCCTTTAAGGTGCACCCACGGTCTATCTTAGCCACCTGCACCGCACAGGTGTTTCACTCATCGTCGCGGTTAACGCGCGGTTGTGTGCCGAATGTGACTGAAGAGTGGCGGCTACGACCAACGTGAAGTCCCCGTGTGCGCCTTGTGACGACGTGCAGCCCTTAGGTGGGTTATTAATGTTTCTGTTTTTTGTTATTCAGGCCGGGGAGGGCATTTCAGCAGCTCCTTGCCCGGGCGTTGCGCACGGCCAACAGATCTTTCCCTTTCAAGTCTCAGGGTCACGCGTTTGAGGAGCGACCCCAATAGATAGTGCACAGCTGCTGCTGCTGCTGCTCCTGTTGCGATATCATAAAACATTGATTTCCTTCCCCCTGCAATTGCTGAATTGATATCGCTGGACGCTCAAGTGGCACGAGTGAACTGCCACACGGCTGGCAGGCAGCTTCGATGAGCAACACGTACAGAACAGAGCTGGGCCCTCCAACTGTCGAGGCAATCGACTACTCGGCTGCCTATCGGTTCGATAAATTCGACCAATCAGACGAGAGAATTAGCAACACTGTCAACGACAATAGTCAATCACTCCGCTGCTCAACGAAGGCCTCGCAATGTTGCGTCGGACATGGAGGTCGTTGGTACCGTACTTCACCCACGCTGGTCAGTGTGGTTTGGCACGGCAGGGAATGCCACTCGGGTTTAGCGAGTTCAGAGCAGCGTGCACACCAACCACCACACGACTGCTTCACGGAACAACATTAAACATTCATTTCAAATATAATCTCACGCAATAAAATTAGGCCATATAAGGGTCCCTACCACCGTGATTCCTAAAGACCATGCCAAACGCCTGCGAGATTAGCACGGTTGGCTACGTACGGCGCGAAAGAAGTTCAACGTACATCACACGAGATGGTCCACAATTTGCAGTGCCACCGTAGGCAAACAAAAACGATTGTGATAACAGCAGCAGCCGTCCGCACCCCCACCCCGTAGGAGGCTGCTAGACGGCTGAACGGTGCAGGGACTGAAGCTAACTAAGCGGGCTTTTCGTGAAAATATAACGTGGCAGATAGACGTTTCCATGGCAGCGAGCTTCGGGTGAAAATTCTAAATGTCTTTTTTCTCCCCCCTCTCCCTCGCCTTAACCTTTTCCCCAGGAGGACGCGAGGGTGTTAAAATGTACGTGCCCCAAACTTAACATTTAGTCATCTTAAGAATGCCGGTGAACTTGCAAGCTGAGTACAGTGCGAACAAACTTAAACATTGTGTGGTGTTTGGCAGGAGGAAGGGGGGGGGTTATTTTTTAAAATAAATTCCGAGCGAATGAGTGGGCAAGGCGGTCACGCTAACCCGCAAGTCGCCTGTAACGTTCTTGCCAAACGCTGCCAAACTAAACGGCGAAATTCAACGCTCTGTGCTCGTGGCAAGGGATATTCACGAATCAGTCAATTAGATGTCTGTATTCAGACTCATATCATAATGTTAACGAATGTATTTTCTTAACCAGGTAAAAGGCATGAAAGGCATTCACCGCTGCGATTCTCAAGCAAATGAAAACACAAGTGACCCACAATTTCGTCGCGGGTTACACTGTAAAAGCTGGGATATGGAACGTAATTTGAAGACAGATATAGTTACCGGTCTGTCAATTCCACTTACGATGATACTCTGCTTGCATTTATATTGCACCCATAACATAAATGAAACATCTCAGAGCGCATGTTTTTTTTTTAGCCAAGGGGACCCCCCCCCATATCCACCATTGGCAAGCTTCGGAAATGTCATGAAGAATCAAACCTTCTTCACCTGTTTGCAAATTGACCTGGGGTGGGGGGGGGGGGTGTGCAGGCAAGGGGAGTATTCTAAATTAAACTATTTTTTATTTTTACCAGGTAAGCCCCACTGAGCTATGTAGCTCTTTTTCAGAAGCCATCCGGCTATCACAAATGCTAGCTCGACAAAGTGGCTTATCGCGTGGAAATGTAGAGCAGCCAAATACTCGAACACGCATGTCTCTAAATGTGGAGGGGAAAACCGGAGGACCTGGAGGAGAATCCAAATGACTATGGGAAGAGCAGAACATGTGACCTCCAAATATACAGGAGTCAGGGTTCGGGATGGAGCCCACGACATCCTGTATACCGGGTGAGGTAGATAACATCTCGCCACCGTACAAGGTACTCATTTAAGGCTGAGTCGATCCTAGCGGATACCCAGGACTGGTTCAGATCATCACCAGTAAGTAACTGGGATCCTAGCGCGCCACTCCCCACGCATCACCCACACACACACACATCCAAATACAAAGGTAGCCTTAAGAGACTGGAGAGGGAGTAAACATCTTGGCCACTTTTCGATTTAAAGCTTTCGTGACTGCAGGGATTCATCTTCTTGGTTCTTTCGGTAAAGTCACGTAGAAGGGAAATAATAAAATAATAACAGACCTGTTCTTCACCTGAGGACGGCTGCTTGCATTGTGGCCGAAACGTCGTGAGAATTATTTTATTTTTATTATTATATTATTTCCCTTCTACGTGACTTTACCGAAAGAACCAAGAAGATCTTGGCCACAGTCGTAGCTGCCCCAAAGGCCATCTCACCAATGACGAGCACCGATGCATTGCTCGTTTCAGCCAGGAGTCAGTCGGACTGTTCATCTGCAAGGCAGGCAGGCTCGGTTCGTCCACTAGGGGCGTTGGGGGCACCGCCCCACCAAGCAGCTGAAGATGAGAAAATAATTTTGCAATTAAAAAAATTCAAATTTTTTGTTGAGTTTAATTTGTTTTTTAAATAATTATTCCTTCAATGGGAATTGCCTAATGAAGGTAACATTTTAAGCTGTTCATATTAGAAAGTGATTCAACACAGTCTCATTTGTGCCTCGGGGAGGTTTCGGGGCGTCTGTGAAGGCATCCGAGTGAGAGATTTCCCTTCGTTCATTGCGATTAACTTAGCATTTTAGCCACGCCGTTTGAGACCCATTCAGGGCAGTGAAAAAGGAGCCCGTGGCTGTAACGACGATGTCACCACGCGAGGTTGCACCGTGCAAATGTAGCAGGCCACGGCCTACACACTTTTGGCAGTGTCAAAGGGGTTGTGTAGTGTGGACTTGTGGGTAATCGGGACAGTGTTTGAGTACTTTGTTGTTTTGTTTCGTATTGTTTATAAATGCCTCCCCCGTTGGTATATAAGACAGTTAAATCAGTTTTACGAGAAGGCAAATAACATGACGAGGTTTTTTATTAATTAGAACACCATCTTTTCAGAGGTCACTCACAACAGCCCCACCTAGGGGACCATGCAATGAGCCCCCACTGAAGGCAAGTGAGAGTTGTTGACAATCGAAATGTGTTTATCTCGTTTTTCGTAAGTACTATGTCAGTGCATGTCTGTGGGGTGTCTAACCGGTGTGGTTATCTGTGGATTCAATTTCATATAAAAAAAATGTTTATTGTAAAATCACTCAAAGCCAGACTGGACTAAGTAAGAAGACTTGCTGAGATAATTAAATAAATGGGGAACATTTGGAAACCAAAACGTTTCAAACAGAATACTGTTCACGCACCAATTCACCAGTTGTGGTAGGCGACAATGCCACAGTGGTGAGATGTTAACCACCTCACCTGGTACACAGGAGGTCGTGGGTTCAATCCCGACCCTGACGCCTGTATATTTAGAGTTTGTGTGTCTCTCTCCCAGTAGTCATGTGGATTTTTCCTCAAGGTCCTCTGGTTTTTCCCTCCACATTTAGAAACAACGTGCGTTTAGAGTATTTGGCTGCTATAATTTTCCATATCACAATCGACTTTGTTGAGCTATTATTTGTGGCCAGGGTCACTTGTGAAAAGGAGTTAGATAGCTGAGTGGGGCTTACATGGTAAAATAAAAATATCTTCCTGGTTCGTTCGGCAAAGTCACGTAGAATGGAAAGAAAAAAAGAAAAAAAATATTTTATAAAAAAAACATTCATTTTATTTCATTATTTCCATTCTACGTGACTTTACCGAAAGAACCAAGAAGATGAATCCCTGTAGTCACAAAAGCTTTAAATCGAAAAATAAAAATAGTTAGAGTTTATATGTACACTACCAATTATAATGCCACATGCTTATTTGCACATGAAATTTCAGTAAACCCGTTCCAAAGGACACTGTGTGTTCTGTTCGTGCTCTCGCTCGTGTATTCAAAGTCATTTAAAGTTAGGTTTCGCAACAAAAAAAAACACGTGCTTTTGAGCCTTTGAAAAACATCTTCTCAAGCCTTCCACACATTCAGTAAACTCGCCACGTGACAGTGACCCAGATGAAACTGTATATTAAGTGATCTTTGCGATTAAATTGTGAATACTAATTTGTAAATATCTTGTTAATTTGTTATTAAGGATTGTTTAAATGGCTTGGAAGTTAACATATGAGTGTAATAAAAATGTCAAGCCTGAAGGACAAAGACCAGGTGCAACAGCTGCGCAAAGACATCAGTAGTAGCCTACAGTCCATCGACAACACCCAGCTACCTGGAAAGTTAAAGGCCTGGTGTCTGCAGTTTGGTCTCCTACCCCGGGTGTTGTGGCCCCTAGCAGTGTATGAGGTTCCAACCTCAACAGTGGAGAAGATTGAAAGAGGAGTCACGAGCTACTTAAAGAAGTGGCTCGGAGTTCCACGATGCCTTACCACCATAGGCCTCTATGGAGATGGTGTCCTCAAGCTGCCCCTCACCAGTCTAACCGAGGAATTCAAGTGTGCAAAAACCAGGCTCCAGATGACACTGAATGAATCTCGAGACCCAGTGGTGAGCAACAACGCGCCGACCTTGGCAACTGGGCGCAAATGGAAGCCAGGAAAAGCAGTCCAGGAGGCAACAGCAGCCCTCAGACATGCTGACATTGTGGGTCATGTTCAGCAAGGGAGAGGAGGCCTTGGGCTAACTAGCCGTGCTGCTTGGAGTAAGGCCACTGCACCAGAGCGGCGGAAGATGGTAGTGCAGGAAGTACTCCATCAGGAGGAGGCTGCAAGGTGGGCCAAGGCAGTCTCTCTTGCCAAACAGGGACAGTGGACTCGATGGGACAGTGTGGAGAAGAGGAAGATCAGCTGGAAGGATCTGTGGGCCATGGAAGCGAGGCGGTTGAGCTTTTCCATCAAAGCAACATATGACGTCCTTCCAACACCAGTTAATCTTCAACAATGGTGTGGTGAAGATCCGGACTGTACCCTCTGTTCCATGCCAGCCAACCTCAGGCACATTCTCACAGGGTGTAAAACAAGCCTCACCCAAGGACGCTACACTTGGCGTCACAACCAAGTCCTTAAAAACCTTGCGTCCGCCCTGGAGGACAAGCGAGCTGCCACCAACTCCCTACCACCCCCAGCAGCATCACACCCCTTACGGACGACCTTTGTCCGCGAAGGGGCTAAACCACCGAAGAGCAGCTCTACACCAATAGAGCGAGATCAGCTGCGCTTGGCCCGCGACTGGAAAATGCTAGCTGACATTGGCCGGCTACTTGTGTTTCCTCCTGAGATCGCAACCACCACCATAAGACCTGACATGGTGCTCTGGTCCCGTTCGCTCAAGAAGGTCTTCATCAGAGCTCACAGTACCCTGGGAGGACTCAGTAGATGAGGCTTATGAGCGAAAACATCTGCGCTATGCCGATCTAGCTGTCGAAGCACGGCATCATGGCTGGAACACAGAAGTCCGACCAGTGGAGGTGGGCTGCAGAGGTTTTGTGGCAACATCTACAACCAGACTGCTTAGAGACCTGGGAATTAAGGGCCAGAGCCAGCGTTCGGCAATCAGAGCTGTATTGGAGGCAGCAGAAGGCAGCAGTCAGTGGCTCTGGGTGAAAAGGAGAGACCCCAGCTGGGCCCCAAAGTGAGAGGGCCAGGAGGTATGCAGTCAACAATGCTTGACTCAGGGAGGAGGACGGCCCTGCCATGCATAGTCCCATGGGATGTTGGCTATCAACAACAAGGCAACTCCTATGACTAATTGGGAATGGGACGCAAGCGTAGGATTGATCACCCTGTCGCTGGCCGCCTTTGGGGAGGGTGTATAGTATGAAAGGCCGAAACACCCTAGGACCCAAAGGTTCACTACTGACGATGCGCTCCCCAAATTTCACCAGGCTCACTGTTCATGAACTCTTGGAAGTGCTTGCACAAAGGATAGTAACATCTCATCCTGTGATTCTTTGGAATCCACACATTCAGTGAACTCGCCACGTGACAGTGACCCAGATGAAACTGTATATTAAGTGATCTTTGCGATTAAATTGTGAATACTAATTTGTAAATATCTTGTTAATTTGTTATTAAGGATTGTTTAAATGGCTTGGAAGTTAACATATGAGTGTAATAAAACTGTCACATTTAATTTTCTCAATTATTTAATTACATTATTTGCAATATGCTCTCCCACCAATTAGTCCAACTTGAAAAGGTTTCTCAGATTATTTCGAAAAGACACACCAATCGTAAAATGTTACAATGCCCGCAATGCGTGCACAAGCTGACAATAAGTAAGAGTAAATAAATATTCAACGTAGCACGCTTTCAAAACAAAAATAAACCACTTGGCGTTGCTCCAGAAAACGAGGCCTCCGGATATTTTGTTCAAAGCATATATACGATGCATCGTCGCGAGGGCACACCAGCGGGATCACGGCGTTAATTTGAGGCACAAATGTCACCGTAAATCCAACGAGCAATTCCGCGCGTACGCGTCCAAGTAAACGCCGAAGGCGACCGTTCAAACGCCCGCGGTTTGTTTTCATATTCTTTAAACAGCCGACGGAACCAATGGGACAACTTGCAAAGCAGAAAGTCGCGTGCGTGTGAGTGGCAAACGGGCACAACTCTGAGTGCTACAGCTGTAAAAAATTAACCCGTAAAAACAAAGTTTTTCACTATAAATCCTTTATATGCGTGGCGGGCTAGAGTCCTCTCGTCCTCTGGCTTGAGATGGCTGCCACCTATGGGTCAGATGATTGCATTGCACCATTAAGCAATTGGTAATTAAATATAATATTTTTGTCCTAAAAAGTGTAAAATTTTGGAAAAAAAATTTTCACGAAAATAAATTGTCACGCACAACGAGTCTGTGTGCAAAATGTACAGCTCGATTGGATCACGGGAAGTGGGTTACAAAATGACCGAAGATTGGCACGGTCCTAAGCAAGCAAGCGAACTTAATATAAAGGATTTTTAAAAAGAAAGAGACAGTCACAACCGTGATTTCCTGCTCAAAATGAGCATTTGAGGCAGTGCTCATTTCCCGTGTACAGCCCTGAGCCAGTGTCTGCAAATCCCACATTCCTATGGCCGAGACAAGGCTGTGCATCGTAGAACACTGTTGACTTACCCACGAAAGTGGTATACAAATTATTGACCCCGGAGGGATGGATTGGCTAAATCAACCCCGAACCAGGATTCCAACTCTAAACCTTCTGATTACGTGTCGCACACAACCGCCGAGCCACCGGGCTGGAGCCAATTCCATCACTCTTCTTCACTTGATATTTGGGGGATTTACTGAGTGCAATCTCAGACTGACATGCCCAATGTGCACGTTGCAGAATGCAGTCAATTTCACCCACAGAACAAAAGGTCAATGGTAAATTTAGCCAATCATTTTCACTGGAGCAGCAGCAGAATAACTTAATGTGGAAATGTATCGACTGACTGTCTTCTGTTCGTCCAGGTGAGATCCTTTCGAGATTCGTCGCGTTCTTATCCGACTCTTGTCAATGATGACGACATCATAGCTTCTTTACTATATAGCATAAAATCCTGAGGTCGCCAGTTTAATTTTCAATCTCCCGGCGCAGCAACTGAAACAATGTTGCAAATGTCTAAAAATCCTCCCTTCCTGCCCACAACTCTCCACCCAGCAGTATAAATAGAAGTACAACGCAGTAAGTCGTGTACTCCACACACTTCTTTCAAAGGCATTTGGCGAGTGTGGAAGAGTAGGCCAAAATTACCCTCCAGAGCTCACTATAATGGAGGTGATTCCAGGAGCAGTGGCATGAGCAAGCGATTGCAGGGCTGCCCCTTTATCCTCTCATACAGCAGATGGCACACTCTCACAAATACCCACGATATACAGGCATTTAAAATAGCATGTGCATTATGTAACTTCAAAAACAAGACAACAACGCTGCCTTCCCAGGCATAAAACCTCCTGGGGCCACCGACAACGAATTTGACATCGCTGCGAGTGAAACGGAAGGGCAATTTAATTCACCCCGAGTAAGGCACAACAAATGCGCGTTGTGACGTTTTAAAAGAGCAACTCAATTCTGGCTGCACAAAGACGATGTGGATGGCAAGTGAGTATCTCGGAATAAGAATGCTTATTTAAGACAGGAGGAATCCGATGAGCTATGAAGCTCTTGTTAGCAGATGTCCAGTATGGGCGGGTGACCAAGTTACAACCGCAAACAAAAAAAATATCAGAGTGCAAAATAAAAAAAATGGTAGGCAAGTAACACAATGTAAATAAATAATGTCGTTATGTAAGTCCGATTTATCAAGGTCGGTCATTGCATCGTGCGCATTCAGATGAGCTTCTGCTGGCCGTCTGGACCACTCTTCCTCCCGATATTAGGAAGCGACTGGAGCTATGCACTTTTAAATCTAGATTAAAAACGAATTTTATTAGAACTGCTTTTGTGTTGAGGCTGTTGACCTTCCTCCGCACCTCCGATTAGCATGGTGGGCTAGGCATGGCGTGAAAGAAGTTCACACATACATACAGCGCTGCGAAAACAACAAGAAAGCAGTCCCAGACCACATCAAGATAACACACAACGGATAGCCCCCCCAACAGAATGTCACATTCAACACGACGCACACGCACGCATTCTCTACGGCGCCCACAAACGGAGCGGCTCATGACCTTTAATATCTGAAAGCAGGTGGCTCCTCCACCCCACCAATCTTCCCCCTCCCCTCCTACTCCTATACTCAAACACCCTCCTCCCCCCCCACCCCCATGTGCCTGTCCACCAACTAACCATCGACTTTGACAAGTGGTGCACTCCTGGACAATGAACGCACAAACTCTCCGGACACGTGCCATGTACGCGTGGCCAGACGCACGTGGAAATACGGTTACAAACCGTGCATTCGATAAAGTGACAAACAGTGCACTCGATAAAGTTACAAACTGTGCAGTCGATAAAGTTACAAACTGTGCATTCGATAAAGTTACAAACAGTGCACTCGATAAAGTTACGAACTGTGCACTCTACCTGGGTTAACGTGGCAGCAGGGGATTGCAAACAATCAGAGTCTTCCCTTCCAACCACCTATGAGAGTGCAAGGTTGACCCCATACAGATGTGTGGAGTGGTGTCATGCTCACAAAAACCCAAACTCTGGGACCCCACTGTAAACCGGTTCACAGCCGATTGCAGGGTAAGTTACCTCTTTCTTTACCCGGGCATGTGTCAATGAGTCTCAACGAACACTCGTTCTTTTTTTTAGCTCATGTACGCGTGGCCAGGCACACGCGGAGGCACGAATCAAACCAAAAAAGTAGATATTCTATGGGTCTTTCGGTAAAGCCACGTAGATAGAACAATAATAAAAATGTCTCCGACGTTTCCATCGCAACACAAGCAATCGTCTTCAGGTGAGAGAGAAAGCTGGTGAGACAAGGTCTTATATATGCCCGAGATGTGTGCATCAAGGTAGGTGGGTGGAGCTAGAGATGGTCGGGCGCCACCACGCTGTGGAGATTGAATACACTATGAGGACCTCCTTGTACCAGTGGCAAATATAGTAGTAGGTTTTTACCCTTTAAACTGGTATAAAGGTGTCAGTTTTGTACCAGTTTAAAGGGTAAAAACCTACTACTACGAAATTTGACTACTTTCGTTAAAGCTGGTTTTCATAAGTGGTCACCCCACGGCTCCCAATCATACACAGTAGAACACCATTGCAATGTCCGGCACTCTGGGAACTTTGACAAATGCAACAAGTTTAGCATTTTCTACATATATCAATTAAAATTCGTACTCATAGGGGTGTGGGGAATTTCTTCCACGCCCCTCCGGGCAGGGAGCCGCGGGGGATTGAGCCCCCACCACCCGAGTCACCACCCCACGGCCATCTCCCTCAGTGATCGATTGTGTCACTCGAGGTCAGGGGCGGGGAACCTTTTTTCTGCCAAGGGCCATTTGGATATTTATAACATCATTCGCGGGACATACAAAATTATCAACTTAAAAATTAGCCTGTCATATTTGGTCAAACATTTAATTAACTCACCCCTAATGTGATGGCTGGAACTGCTTCTCTTTGTTGAGGCGTGTGATGTTAGCCGGTATTGATGATGTTGCTACTCGCAACTGATTTTCCAGGTTTGCTGCGAGATTTATTGAATTTCAAGTCCCGCCTGCGGTTGCCTTGGCAGGGCCAGAACAAATAACTTCGCGGGCCTTGTACGGCCCACGGGCCGGACGTTACCCACCCCTGCTCTAAGTAGACAGAGGGGAGGGGGAAAAAACTGTGTCCAAGCCGGCTTCGGTGGGCAAAGGACAAACGCCGGCGCATATCCTCATAAGTTCTCCATGAAGCAGTACTGCTTCAGGTTCGGTCAAGGCCTGCTGAGCCCGGCTTACCGCAGAAGCAACGAAGGCTGATTACCTTCGAGGACGTGACGGCTGCCAGACAGAACAACTTCATTACCGTCCTCCTCTGCTGCCCTCTCTTGCATATCGGGGGAGTTGGATCATTTGATCCTCCGTTCCTCGACTTGCTTGGCATGATGCGACTTGCCACATCTGCATCAACTAAAGGTAACCAACCCCTGGGTCAGGGCCTTGCGTTGATCCTCTTTAAAAATCAGTTTTACCCAGGATCATGAGGATTTAATTTTTTCTCTCCCAGTTGAGCCCCTTCGTGACCGACCTTATCCAACAGACGCTGGTGCTGCAGGACTCCCACTGCCTTGGGCACTGGCGGTTTATTAAACACCGCAGGCTTCTTGCCCTGATCTGCCTCTCAACCTTCGTCACTGAGCAAGTGTCTGGCGCAGGACTTATACGTGTTAATTTCAATATTCTTCTTCTTGGTTCTTTCGGTAAAGTCACGTAGAATGGAAATAATAAAATAATAAAAATAAAACAATCAAATAATTCTCACGACGTTTCGGCCACAACGCAAGCAGACAGACTCTGTCTCCTCGACAGACCTATTCTCCACCTAAGGACGGCTGCTTGCATTGTGGCCGAAACGTCGTGAGAATTATTTTATTATGTTTAATTTTTAGCATTTTATTATTTCCATTCTATGTGACTTTACCGAAAGAACCAAGAAGATTAATCCCTGCAGTCACGAAAGCTTTAAATCAAAATTTTATATTTTTATTTTTGATGGGAGGATCGCTCCTCAGACCACTCTCCGATGGACACTGGAGTCTCCTCTGCCCTCAACGTGCATAGGTACTGTCCAGGAGGTGATTTCAAATGCTCTCTGACCCAGGTTCAGGGCCAATTTGCCAATTTCTTGTGACAGAGATCCCTCCTGAGCCCTATTGGAGGTCTTCCTTTGTCCGTGAGCCATCCAATTTCGAGGCCTCCTCCCAAGGTTCCTCCCCAAGGGGGTTCCACTCATCCTGATCTAAGTCCTCTCGGCTGGGCGGTTCAGGCAGCGCTTGGCACTCCCCGCGTCTGCGCGTGAGGGTTGCCCTCTATCTCTGGCCCTATTGACAGCCTTTGCCCACTTCTTCTCTCTTTCGTACGGCTGCCGAGTTTTACATTTAGGTGGTCGGGCCAAGACAGCCACGTGAGGAGCAGTGGAGTGTGTCGCCGTGAGGTCTCCTTCTTCGCGTTTGTGGAATGGAGCATTGCGTCGTTATACGCTGCACGGTCTGTTCTGGATGACCACAGTCGCACACTACTGGAGAGTTTCTAATTTTCCATTTGTGCATCAGGTGCCCGCATCTGCCACGGTTTGTGCCGTGGATACGGTTTAGGGTGGACATCTCTCACCCGTCGCGGGTGGTGACCCCCCCCCCCCCCCCACCGTACCGCGGGGCCCGGGTGTGGGCGCTCATCGCGTGGGTGAAGCAGGTGAGAGATTTGCCCGATGGTCCGGGTCTGTCTTTGTCTCTCCCGCGCTCCGGCGGCCAGGCATCTCGCTGGTGACGGCGGCTGGCCGGGCCCCGGTGGAGGCCAACGTGGGCCGTTCCCCCGGGTTCCTCACCTACCGCCGCTACGCTCGAGGCCGCGGACCCTGTAACTACCGAGGGGGGGGGGGGTGGTAACCATCGCCCCGGGGGTGTCCATCCAAGGCCGAGGTCCCAGCGCTTGACCCGGGGCCCTCCGTCGGAACACCCCCACCCCCTCCGCCCCCCCCCGCCTCCCCTTTTAACGTCCCATTTTATTGAGGCTCTGCTTGTTGGTGTCTTGGTGTGGTCTGGGACCGTTGTTGTTGCTGCCTTGCCCAAGGTTCCATTGCGTGTTGAAAAATCAGCCGGAATTGATGTACTTGTGCAATTTGTACTTACATTTTTTTTTTCGTGACTCGCTAACCTTTTCTCTATTTTGCGCTTCTATCGTTCATGGTATCGTGTTTGTTGTTGTAAAACTTGCTGACCCCCTGTGGCCCCTACTGAGCCTTCTTCATAGCTCACCGGATTCCTCCTCCACTCTGAATAAAGATTCCGATTCGACTCGACATGCTACTGGTTCTGTGGAAACCCGAATGTCCCTTCGCATGCGCTATCGCCGCTACAGGCCCGCGGCTCTCACGACACCAACTTCTCAATGCCCGCGCTCCCTCTTCTTAGTATGTATGCCGAACTTCTTTCGCAGCGTACGTAGCCAACCGGGCTAATCGGAGATGCGTCGTATGTATGTATGTCAAACTTCTTTCACACCGTACGTAGCCAAGCGTGCAAATCGGATGTGCGGGTCTTCAGCGGGCAGGGAGCTGCATTTAACCGACGACTCCACTCTATATCCCCTACGCCCCCCCCCCCCCCATAATTTTTTCTTTACATTAATGCATTACACTGGTCAACAAAAAAAACATTTGTTTCTGGCCTGGACTTTTGCAGCTGTTTTAGACTAATTTCAGGGTGCCGATTCCAAATCTGATCTCAGATTTGCTCTATCACATCTCATTTTATGCTATCGGCATACCCCATTTTCATTGATTTTACCCGAAATTAACTCTGTCACTTATGATTGCAAGTTGTTGCGAGTCAGTGACTGCTTTAGTGTTAAAATATGGTGCTGTATTTTTAGGATAGTGTGTTTATAATATAATTTCATGTAGATATCCACATTTACTTAATATTTTTCTTCTGCAGTTTTTATTGAACATGCAATATTTGATATCTCAAAAACCTGATGTGATAGACAAAAACTGATGCCAGATTTGGAATCACCTTAAAACCGTTGGAATACCTTATGCCAGAAAAAGTGTGTTGACCAGTGTTATTATTGTCCCTTCATTAAGGTCGCACACGTAAGGCAGTGAACACACGGCTGGGAGTGTAATCGCGATTCCTTCGGGGCGATGATTCACCCTCTTCTCACTCCTGCACGAGCCGCGTCGGTGTCGCAATCTCCACAAGCACCGCCTCCTGCCCGGGGGGGGGGGGGCCCTCTTGTAAGATTTAATTAATTGTAGATTTACTACTGATCATATCACGCAATCAGTACAGAATTTAAATCTTCACTTAAAGCTTTCGTGACTGCAAGAATTCATATTCTTGGGTCGTTCCGTAAAGTCACGTAGATAGGTTCAAAGAAATAATAAAAAAACAAAAACTACCAGAAGTGGTCGTCTTCCCCCGTTTTCCTGTAGACGACCGCTCGTGTTGCGATAGAAACGTCGTAGTTTTTTGTTATTTTCTTTGAACCGATCTACGTGACTTTACCGAAAGACCTAAGAATATCGTAAAGAATTTGCCCGCAGACCTAAAAAAAACGCTCTCCACGAACGCTCAGGGACTCGTACACACGTCCTGCTACGAAATGTTTAATTATATAGCTCACAATTCGAAGACCGTGAAAAGCTTTGGAGCCGAGCTCGTGAACTTTTAACACGGAGGATATGGCTTTGGCGTGACCACAGGGGTGAAAGCTCCATCCCCTGGCCTCCTCCCAACCCCCCAGGAGAGAGGAGGGGCAAGGGGGGGGGGAGATTACCCCTACCTATAAGTACTAAAAGTACTTGTACATATAAAGCACAAAGAGTGATGCATTAGCGAAGAAGCACTGCAGTGGTGTTCGGAGCATGTCAGCGACTACCGTACGGTAACGTGAAATTCACAGCGATGGAATAGGCTCACATTTAGCGAAAACTGTCAAGGGCTCTTGCCTAGTGAACGGTGACCGTCAACTGGTTACAATCGAGAATCTGGTTTATTAATCAAAGTGTGGTCAAGACGCGAAACACGGACGTCAGCCGTGCCCGGCTTGGTGTATTGACATGACCATTATGAGTACGATGAATAATCCAGCCACCTTATTCTTGGTTCTTTCGGTAAAGTCACGTAGAAGGGAAAAAATAAAATATATAAATATATTATTTTTTTATTTCCCTTCTACGTGACTTTACCGAAAGAACCAAGAATATGGATCCCTGCAGTCACGAAAGCTTTAAATCAAAACATCCAGCCACCTCTTACATTTTTTTTTAAAGGCTCATGTGTATCGAGGAGAACAATGTGTGTAAACATCAGGTCTTCATAACCGAATGCCATGCTATGTTCTGTCTGATTTCAATCAAAAGTGAGGGGTTGAGAGAAATTGGGACACAGACTCTCGTTTGGGAACATCCCTTGTTCCACAATATAACCATTAGAATAATACATCCCTGAATCACAGCAGACACGGAAATCAAAAAACATCCGTCTGTCCCTCAATCGAGCAGTCAAGGGGAATTAAGAGGCAGAATCTGCCTGCAATTAATCTGTGCTGCATGAGACTTTTTCCCTGCGCTGGTCTCTCGCGAAATCTACTAATGAGGCGGCTGCATATATCATTAACCCTCCGATGTCCATGTTTTACCACCCACCCCCGAACGCGGCACTCTTGTGATCGGAGCGAGCCTCTGTCACTCGGCAAGAACAACCCCGGAGCATCCGCCGTCAGTTCCAAGTCAAAAGTGCGGATAAACCGGTCCTTGGGGCGCGCAGTGACGCACTCCGTTCTTTAGAATCAGGTGGTCGAGACACGCCGGGAGGGGGGCCTGCATGTTCTTGAGTCAGGGGAACATTAACTGCGTGGGAGGTGCACCATTGTACTGTGACTCAGAAGCCGAAACAACAACAACAGCTCTCCACACAAAAGACGTCCCCGTTGTTCAATGCAGATTGTCCAATGACAGCAGAGCCATGAGACAAAATAACACCTCTGGAATTGGCACGGTCCCACCGACTATGAAAAATAAGAAAAGGTTTTATCCCTTCTGGCAATAACACAGGTCGTGTTAAGATGTTCAAACGCCAAATAGATATCTTTTGCAAGGAATCAAGTCTGCATTAACCATACTTCGTACTTGTGGTGAACGTGCAAGGAAATACGCTCTGATGATATATTTGCATTGTATTTGAAACCGATTTGCCTACACCAGAGACAGCCTTCTTTACGATCCAGTCGCACCAGTTGTGTTAGACCAGAGAACGCCATGAGGTGAACAGTACAAAGACAATGCACGTATCAGAGCATTCATAGCTCGGGGGTTAGCAGCTGTATCACGGGACCTTTTTGGCAGGATCAACATTATGAAAAATCAGATTAGGTTTTACCCTTTCTGGCAATGATACGGGTGTTAAGATCTTACCGAATAATATTTATTTTGTTAAAATTAGACTAGTATTAGCTCAGTAAACTTTTTTTTACTAAACTTTAGTCATCATCATCATCGTCGTCGTCATCTTCAGCCATGGTTATTCCACCGATGGATGAAAGCCTCACCCAGCCCCAGGCCGCACTCAACTCTCACCATCCTGCAATGTTGTAAATCCACCTGGCACCTGCGCATGAACCGATTTCACCGCTCTATCTCCACGGTGGAAGGCTTCATTTGTTTAAATTAATATTTAATATTAATTTAAACAAATGAAGCAATCAAATGAATTTTCTAATCCTCTCGCTGTGGGTAGAAACGGGGGCGAAACATAATCGAAGACCGTTTGCGTTTTGCAAACCTGCTCTTTGATGTTCGCACTTTTAACGTGGATCAAAGTAGATTAATATGAATTAAACTGCATTCATTATAACATCTGCTTCGGTTAAAACGATCCAATTTACCGTGGCTTATTTGGGATCTCAGACTGCACAATGCAAAGAAAGCTTCTGGATTTTTAGAGCTGGACAGGGTTAGCTTGCATATTCCCAACAGCTTTGCCGGCTTTCATTTAACCACAGCTCTTTGAATTATAAGCAACATAGTAATGCCAGGCATTAAATACATTTCTGCATAGGCCTGCACACCCACATCAGCACACTCTATCGCCAATGCCACTGAGTGAGCGCATTGTGGCGAAGCGAGCTTTTACACTGCCCTCATGCCAAGCTATCAAAACATATATTACCCTTTCCCACTCCGATATCGTATGTGTACATCATCGGGTTTTTTTCCACGCGTACCTGGAGAAATCCCACTCCGTGTTCAAGAGGGCGGGGGGGGGGGGGACACACTCAACACTGCCATCTCCTGACCACAGCTGGAAAGCCCACCTGGTCAGCCCTGGAGGCCACACATCTTTTAATGTGTGTGTGTTTGCATGTTGACCTTCTTTCGCACCGTAAGTAACCAACCGTGCTAATCGGAGGTGCGGGGAAAGGGACCAACTAAACGCAAAAAGCAGTTCTAAATAAATTCGTTTTCAATCTAGACTTAAAAGTGCATAGCTCCAGTGGCTTCCTAATAGCGGAAGGAAGAGCATTCCAGATGGCCGCAGAAGCGCATCTGAAAAGGGGCGATGCGGTTGCCGTCTTTGTTTCATGGATAGCCAAAAGCCGCTGCTGCGAGGATGACCGGAGTTTGCCTAACGGTTTAAAAACCAATGCATCGATTCATCAAAGGCAATACGAATCTTACACTCGTGGTACGCGCATAAAGTCGTTCGCGAATTGCATTTTCGATTCCTACGCCCTGCATGCAATGGGCTCACGTGACGCTCCACTACCACATTACATTTGCCACGGGAGAATTAAAGAATTGATTCTCGGATGGAATTGCACGCCGTAAACCACGAGGGGCAGGGCGACTTGTTGATCGTCCGTCACGTGTGCTAAATAAATAAAAACAAAGGCGAGAACAGCGGACAATAAGGAAGATGCAGGAAAGCAAAACGTTGTTGGTGGAATGAGATGGGGGGGGGGTAAGTGGAGGAAAGGGGGTCGGCGGCGGGGGGGAAGCGACTCTTACCGTCTCAGAGACCGCAAGCGGAATCCAGATCAGCCATTCCTCCCGAGACGAGTCTGCGATGAACGAGCACACGGCAGGGGGCTCGCTCACGTGGCGGCGGGGGTGGCTGCGACTGCGAGCAATCCGCCGTATTCCCAACGTTCCAGCGACGTTCCAACGGGGTTTCCGGACCGAGGGCGGCCGCGTCTCGGCGCGAGCACCTGCCGAGCGCTCTCGTTGTCTTGCCGTGAACTTTATCTTCGCGCCGCGATCCTCTCGGGTTCAACGGGCGCCCAGAGGCAGGGGGTCAGTCGGGTTCTGCCGAATTCAAATCGCGCAGGTGGGGAACCCCAAGATATCTATGTGTTTATAACAATAAATCGCTTTATCTTCATCCAGGTGAGCACAAGGTCAAGCGGCGGACGTCGTCGTCGTCGTCGATTCCTGTGCACAGGCAGAGGTAAAACGGCGACAGACTGTGACTTACTCAAACGTGGACGCATGCAGGACGTACTCGTGTTAAGAGATCCAGTCGAGTGTATATTCAAGTAAAATATCAAGGACAAAGAGCCTGCAGCAACTTGATTTGTGTGCCTGTTTTGCAGGAGTCTGTTGTCAAGTTTACACGTAAGGTTACGTCCTAATATCTGTACTCCCTCTTTGTATCTTACCCCGAGTCTACTTTGCAAAAGAGACACGTCATGTTGGCGGTGTTGCATTAAGTTAGAGAGCCTCATCGACTGACTCACTGACTGATACGGAATGAATAATGAGGAATACACATATAACAATAATAGCAGCCATTCGTACAGCAGTAGACAGGTTAGTAAATTACTATTTAAAATTATTTTATCTTTCCACATATATTTATGCATCTGTAAGGATGGTCGCCAATGCGAATCGTCCAGCAGCGGATTGACCATGGCTCACGACGACAAAGGTCGAGGAGTATTTGAGGCTGACCCTCAGCAACAATGGTGCCCCCCCCCTTAAACTGTCGTCCCCACAAGTTTGGGACGCACTGTGACCACGTCGGGAGGAGAGGCAATCTTATCCACGTGATAAACATCACACACGCACCCCCCCTCCCCACATCCCAACATTAGAATCGCTGTCCTCTTACGCGATGGAGCAGCACGACAAAACAAAGTAATCGCGATCGTAATGCAGCAGCAGCAGCAGCAGGAGAAGCACTCCTTTTGTTCGTACCATGCCGCTTCGTCCGTCGCAGAAAAGAGGGGCTTAGCCCCGGACCCGCGGCAGATATATATGAAATCACACTTGCATTGGGCACCCAGAACTTATATTAGGGGCTTTGGCTCCAAAGTGTTTTTTTCTTTGCAAAACTTCAAGTGGGCAAGGAAAGGTACGGACGGAACGATCTGTGCTCGACATGCCATGTATATTGTTAGCGTGCCAAGCACTGCTGTTTGACCGAGCCACTGCCAGCCCTCTCACAGAGAGCCATTGCTCCAAAAAGCCCAACCACTGACCATTTTCACAGCGGTTGTCCTGGCCTCGATCCCACGAAGGAAAACGTTAATTCCCTCTGTGTGCACTTGAAGCCTGCGCTGCCAGGGGATTCCGTGTTCGAGGGGAGGGGGAAACTGGGCTGTGGGAAACTACCACTGCCCCGCCCTTCGTTCCATCGTGTCAACAAATTAAATTCATATTTGTCATGGCCCGTTCCTTAACAAACGTCTTCTTGGAGCATGTTTTATTTAGCCTAGGGACCCCCCCCCCCAATGACAGCTGCCCCTGTGTGGTAAAAGATGAAGATGAACGCAGCACCATACTGAGAGTCGGCATTAATCTGCCAGTCGGGTTGTGATGTTTGCTGCTGGTCTTTCAATGAAGCGATTCCATCCTCAACGACAAGTAACATGGGAATGTGCCTTCAGGAGAGGCGCTCGTAATGGGTGTGTACTACACCCGCCATGACATGCAGTTCAGAAACACCGTGGTCATTCACGAAATATACACAAACACAAACTTGAATTGCATTGGGGACATCCTTGCAGCAGCGGTTTTTGGCTGGCCATCGAACAAAGATGGTTATCGGTATTACGCGCTTTCGGATGCGCTTCTGCGGCCGTTTTGAACGCTCTCTGATATTAGGAAGCCACTGGAGCTATGCACTTGTAAATCTAGATTGAATACTCATTTCCTTAGAACTGCTTTTTGTGTTTAGTTTGTAGTCCTTCTCCGCGCAACTCCAATTGGCGCGGTTGGCTACGTACGACGCAAAAAAATCTCAACGTACACACATCCAGTAACCGTGTCTCACTGCGAGTGGCGGTGGCGTGGCACTTGGCGAGGAACCTTTCAGGGGTCCCTTGGACGTGCACCGAGTGGGAGGGTGGCTCTTGCCGCGTGCCCATTGCCAATATTAACTCGACCCTGTAGTCGCCCACTAATACACTTAAGCATTTCATTTATCAGGCAGGAAAGTATTGTATTGTGTAAGAGTTGACCCATGCCCAGCCAATTAGAATAACCCACCATCAATCACGCTTGCACGGTAAGGGGGGGGGGGGGAGATCAATTTAAGAATTAAACAGAATCTACTCTGAACTGCCCGTAATCAGAGTTACCTGAGATCAATTATAATCCACCTAGGAAACCACCATGCCAAAGCACGGTCGCGGTTAACACCACCCCCTCGGTCGCTCGCTACGCAGGCAGCCTTGGGCTCGACGCACACACACACAAACCATCGCGACCCGGCGCGCTTCAAATCCCAGCTGCCGGCGGCTTTCACCATGGTTACCACATCTACGTCTCTATGTAAGGAACGAAACAGTAAGACTTCTCCACAAATCTGGCTGTCGCCTGATGAAGCTGGTTGTAATTACTGGCGAGACGTCGTGCTCAGATTGTAAATGTTGTGGCTTGGCTCTCCAACACATCGGTGTGCTGTACTAGTATACTACACTATACACTACACACTAGTGCTGTACTAGTGACGAATTGGCCACGTTCTGTTTACATGACAACCCTTACTAACTGGCCGTGTCGGGTGGTGGCGGGTTTGAACGACACATTTATATATTTACGCGATCTAACCCAAAAGACCTCTGTTATGGAAATTGTTCGCGAGAGCCTACGTGTTAAACTCATTTTTATTTATTTACCCCGCTAAATGTTTTCCCGCGCGCGTGTAATTGCACCGCTAACGCCGCACTCTGCGCATTCCAACGGTGGCAGGGGGTGGCGGCTGCGTTGGCAGGCGCACACCACGGTCGGGGCACTTGAACGTATCCGCACTTTACACCTCGCACCGTATCCTCATTATCAAGCTGGCGAGCGAGCACCGGGCAGTCAAGCCGTTTACAGCCGTCCGACTCATTACACCAGGCAGCTGCTCTCTTTACGTCGCGTGGACAGGCCCCCGTCGTCGTCGTCGTCGTCGTCGCCGCCGCCACCGCCCCGTGACGGATGGGCCAACGTCGGGCCCCGTGTGGGTCCGCGAGCGACGCAGCAACAAACAGATTTACTCACAGCGTGAAGAGACGCGCGCCGACCTGTGCGCCGTTTGCGCACCGAGCTACGAGAGCAAGCGTTCTTGTACATGCTATGTCAGCCGGCAGTTGACTGATCAACACGCAGTGGTGATGATTGCTTGTTGATCATGATGATGGACAATGTCCTAGCACTGGCCGCAGCTTAGCTAAATAGAAGAATCGTGGCTCCAGGTCAGGTAGTTGCGCACCGAGCTACGAGAGGAAGCGTTCTTGATCATGCTACGTCAGCCGGCAGTTGACTGATCAACGCGCAGTGGTGATGATTGTTTGTTGATCATGATGATGGACAATGTCCTAGCACTGGCCGCAGCTTAGCTAAATAGAAGAATCGTGGCTCCAGGTCAGGTAGTTGCGCATTGAGCTACAAGAGGAAGCGTTCTTGATCATGCTACGTCAGCCAGCAGTTGACTGATCAACGCACAGTGGTGATGATTGCTTGTTGATCATGATGATGGGCAATGTCCTAGCACTGGCTGCAGCTTAGCTAAATAGAAGAATCGTGGCTCCAGGTCAGGTAGTTGCGCATTGAGCTACAAGAGGAAGCGTTCTTGTACATGCTCCATCATCCAGCAGTTGACTGATCAACACACACTGGTGATGATTGCTTGTTGATCATCATGATGGACAACGTCCTAGCACTGGCTGCAGCTTAGCTAAATAGAAGAATCGTGGCTCCAGGTCAGGTAGTTGGCACATTTAGCTACGAGAGCAAGCGTTCTTGTACATGTTCGACATCCAGTAGTTGACTGATCAACGATGATGGACAATGTCCAGGCCTGGCTGCAGCTTAGCTAAACAGAAGAATGGCGGCTCCTGGTCAGGTAGTTGCAAGTCCAATTTCTCAAATCATCATCCATTATTATTATCGTCATCATCATCCATCTGGGATGGGTAAAATGAACACGACCTGACAATGTTGTAATAACTGGTGGAAAGACGATGATGATTGTTCTGTGGATGGTCCTTGTCATAGGAATGTGGAATGGCTACCACTGACGCAGCACAACAATGGAGCGATGGAAATGATCTTGTGTGCAGCGAGAAGGCGAACTTGTTACATGACAAGAACACGAGATGGCGACAGCTTAAGGAGGTCTTAATCCAACAGTGGATTTATCGGGGCTGCTGCTGTTGATGATGTCACAGCTTTAATCATGGAGGTAAAGCATCGCCAATGTTTTCTCGTGAACAAGGAGGCTACGAGTTTGCAGTGTATAATTACAATGTACACATTTTTTTTTGTTACAACAAAAATGCTAAAAATGCCACGCTTGTTATACACAGGTGCACATTCGTTTTCTTTTTTATATGAAAAAGCTTGCTGGCGGTATGCGACTGAGCATTAAATAAATAAAGGCGCGCACACACGCACGCACGTACATTCGCGCCGATGTAAATGGAAATCCAGCTCTGTACACACACACACACACCTGTGATCTCACGACATTCACTCAAGGTGGCACAAAGGGTCTTTGCACGTACTTGCTTGTCCTGAGATGCACTCGTGTGTACAGTGGTATCGAGAGCGCTGGTTACGAAAGACCATCGGTCTGACTCTACTCCCTCCAGTGTTCTTTGCTAATTTTCAGAGGGGGGCCCACTTTCGCCGATAAGACATCATCAGTGCTGCGAGGGCCGCCACACCGCCTTGCAAGAGGTGGTTGTCGCGTGTTGTGTATTGTCGGGGGCCGTACGTCAGGGACCCGCACTGAAGGCCACCAGGGGCTGCCAGTGGTCTGCTGGCCTTGCAATGAAGAACACCTGCTCTACTGAATTTCGATTTAAAGCTTTCGTGACTGCAGGGATTCATCTTCTTGGTTCTTTTGGTAAAGTCACGTAGAAGGGAGATAATAAAATAATAAAACATAATTAAATACAATTCTCACGACGTTTCGGCCACAACGCAAGCAGCCGTCCTCAGGTGAAGAACAGGTCTGTCGGAGAGACAGCGTCTGAGTCAAGGTCTTCAAAGTCAAGGTTCTTTGGATGAGAACACATGTCACTAACCCACCACCACCCGACACAGCCAATTAGCTTCGTCCTGTTAACAATACATGCCCAATAGTTACTACTTTAGCAGACCGTTGTGTTGGAGAGTAAACCCACATTCTAGATTTGAAGCTTTCGTGACTGCAAGGATTCATACTCTTAGTTTTTACGGTAAAGTCACCTGAAGACGGAAGCTTGTGTTGCCTCTGAACGTCGTGATTTTTATTCTTTAATTTTTATTAATTTTTATTTCATTTTTTACCTACGTGACTTTACCGAAAAAACTAAGAGTAGTAAACCCACAATAACCCACGACTTTCTTCTCTTCCTAGTTTGAAAGCGGTCATGTGCTACAGGGAAGGACTATGCCCATAACGTCATCTCAATGCAGATGTTTCCCTTTCGTGGCAGAATTGACGACTGCATTGAGTCTTTGTTATCTGTGCTAACGTGCCACTGCCCGTCCACAGAATCACCAAAGACATTGTTTGATTTTGAATATGATGCACGGCTCGTGTGTGTGCAGGGAAGCCCTGTGCATCACGATTGGTAAAAAGATGTTGGTAATTGTGGGTAATTTTTCTGCAGGCTGGGGAGAAGTTATGATGATCCACATTTGTTCTTGTCTCGTTCCACGTGGGATCTGCTATGTGTTTGCCTCATCAGTGCCAACAGCGACCCTTCGAACATCAGCATTTAGCATCCTTAATTAAAGACGCGGACCGTTCAACGGCAATGACATACGCGCTTAAGCGCTCCATGCATATGTAAATCCTTTACCCTTATAGTTAAGCAAGTGGATAAGCCTTAAGATCCACATGCTGAGCCAGTGTACAGGCGAATGGCGGTGGCCTCGGTAACTATTCCCATCTGCCTAGAAATGTCAAGTCACGTTACGGACTGCGATACAAATGCAAGTTGTCGTTACCATTGCGGTGGTGGTGCGCTACCCACCAACTTGATGGGTGCAGAAAAAAAGTTCGCATAATGAGGCAAACGCCCCATCAAACTTTGGCATCAGAGCTGAAGAGGAGAGGGGGGGCGACTTTCACTTCTCTCCCCATTCTCGTCAAGAACCTTGCTCAAACTTTGCCAAACGGAACTCAACACTTTTCACTTTACAGCCAACGTCCAAAGTGTCGGTAATGGCCCGCGAAACGGCCGATCATAAAACTCTACGGAGTAAAAAAGTTGGACCTTTAAAAGCGAGAGAAGAGCTACAACAAAAGGGTCTGGTTGCTTGTCGACACTCCTGCCCCCCAAGGGAGAGGGCGGTGAACTTCGCTGTAAACCTGACAAAACAACAACAGAAGAAAAACTAAACGTCGCACCAAACGTTTCTCACTTTCGGTTCAAGGGAGGTTTTTCTGCACCAAATTCGCTCTTTTGAAACAACGCGTGCCTTCTCACAAATCACGACCAAGGCCGACTCAGCAAGCAGCCTTCTCTGCGAAGTTCTACAACCATCTCCCTGCAGTTCGTTCTCGACTGCTCGTTAACCGCGGACTCTGTCGTCCGTGCATTGGAGACGGACGAAAAGAAAAGTCTCGATATATATTGAGGCTTTTAACTTCGGCAATCTAATCTTTGGACAAATATATTCGAGTGGAGCTACAAGTAACCTTGGTCACAAGAGGATCTCCTTGCCCGATTTTCTCTTCTGATGAGTATTTTACCACTCTTTTCTTGCTATCTCAATGGAGAAATGCCTTCTTTAGAAATGGTTTTGATAATTCGAAAATATTTTTATATTTGATACATCTCTCCATGGATCTTTAACTGTGCTCCAGTTGGTTATTACTTATGACTTATATCCCTTTATTAACCCATGGATGGATGAATATTATGGGGGTTGTTTGACCACACTTCACCACAAAGGTCAGAGTGGGGGGCTGCTGAAGAAGTGTCTAGGATTGGGTCAGACATAGCTTACCTCTGATGTTAGCCACAGCCAGGAATCAAACACAGGAAGCCAGATTCAGTGCAGGATGCACGAACCTACCCAGTGATAACGGTAATCTATATACATATCTATGTATACACAGAATACAGGCTGATGGAATGCTTAATTCAATATATCTGCAAAGTTGATCCCAAGAGTCACAATATGACATTTTAAATATCGCACACGCCATCATTGAAGGCACCCAGCGTTTCATTATTAAAGCGCCCCCCCCCCCCCCCCCCGTTTTCGGCTCGTCATGGATAGGGTTGGCAATTTTCAGCAATTAAAGTGAAGGCAGGGTTTATTGAAAAAAAAAATTTCAACTTGAAAATAAATTCCAGTCGTGTTCATTTTGCGGACTGATTTGCATACTGAAAAAAATGCTGGAAAGCCTACATTTTAGAAACCATCTTAGATCTCATTAAGGAAATGCCAAACACCTGATTCATTGGCACTTGAAAGCCACACACTGATACTATAAACTGCTGCTTAGCATTGTTAAGCACCATCTGTCATAAGAAAACAAATATTACTTTTTTTCTCTCCAATATATAAGTTAATTAGCATTTAGAATTTTTCATCATCATCAACAGCCGCATTCTATCCACTGATGAATGAAGGCTTTCCCAAGTTATCAACCATTAAACGAAACTATTTAAACTACTTTTTATTTTACCAGGGTAAGGCCTACTGAGCTATAATATCAATACAGCTCTTTTTGAGAAGCGACCTGGCCACAAACGATGGCTCAATGGAGTGGCTTACCACGTGGAAATGCATTGCAGCCAAATACTCTAAAAACATGACTGTTCATTCTAAATGTTGGTGGGAAAAAGTGGAGGACCCGGACAAAAATCCACACGATCACGGGGAGAGAGACATGCAAAGTCCTAAACATACAGGCGTCAGGGTCGGGATCGAACCCACAACCATGGTTCATACCAGGCGAGGTCGTTAACATCTCCCCCACCATGGTACTCCTTCCAGTGATGGATCCTGCCCAAGGCCACTTACGTTTCTGAAGAGTCACAACGATGTTCTCTGATCCATGTCCTCCTCTCTCCGTCTCTCTATGTCATTAATTCTCTGCAAGCAACTCTTCACCCTTCTTTGTGTACTTCTCAGGTTTTGTTGCATTGTCTGTCGGTTTCCACACGTCCGAACCGAAGCAAGCGAAAGGCACCGATTGAAAATGTTCCTCTTTACGCAATTGGGGGACGCCACTTTCGATTATATGAAATACATTTTCTAAAAGCGCTTCAACCTGGTTTTGCCAACCTCATTTCATTACTAGAAGTCCTCGCTCACCGCGTGTTCACACAATGCGTTTTCGCTATGACACGGTTATTCTTTTCGGGAAACTTTTCGCACAATGCGGAACGCGCACCCCTGTTATAACGTGGTTTCTGAGTGGTCTACGACAAACTAATTTCTTGAGCTGCGCGGCCGACCGGTGTGGGAATGCTGGGTACACACGCGGAATGATACGGCACGTGGCGTACCCTCATCTCAGTTCTTTGTCCGGTCATAAAAAATTACATATATATACTTTTGATTCATCCCCTTCGTTCCACTGCGACTCCTGCCCAGCTCTGGCCTTCGACACCACGACATTTAACGAAGCGAAAATATTTTTGTTCCGAGGGTAGCTTTTGCGAGCCGAGCTTAGGAGCGGACGAACCGCAGGGCATTCAAAAGTCAACAGCGCAAAAATCCCACCTCTGTAGGAGTTGCCACTTTTGCAGCCCTGCGGGCGGCTGGCCCGAGGGCACAAAATAAAACGGCGGGGGGTGTGTGCACGCTTGTCCCGCCGGGACGGCGAGGTCTCCGATGGCCCTCGGCCCCCGTCACGACGTCTCCGCTGTGGCACCCAACTCCTCGGCCTGAATGACGACCACTACCGGCAGCCAGCCCCAACTCCCCTTCCGTGACACCAACACAGCACCCTCCCCCCATGCCCCTCACCCTCCAGCGTCTTTCAGTCACCAGGGATTAATGCCACGAGCCAGGCATATTTATGGGCTTAATAGAAGATAAACAGCCGGGCAAGAAACCCTCTCTGTTCACCAAGCTCGGACGCTCGCAGAAAAAAAGCCACGGGATAAAGCTGCCACCGCCGCTGCTACTGCTGCTGCCACCTTTCCAGGGTGTACGGCGAAGGCTGGGGTTGGCCAACAGTGGCAGCAGAGTGGCTGATTCTTTTGGCTCGGAACAACTCCACTGTGAGCACAATGGAGTATGAGCAAGGCGCCGATTTAGAAGGTCGCTGCAGAATAGGTATGGCTGCGTAAATTCTCACCAGTCTCCATGCGTATCCAACGCAGCAGCGGTGCGTTCTGGGAGCTTACTCATCATTACCCACAAGTCAGTCCACTCACTTCCCCTCCCTCCCCACCTGAAGCATGGATCTTGATAATCAAAGACAACGTATTTAAATGAGAATTATAAATTCGACGGTATATTCTTTTAAATGTGCGCATGTTCAATACGAGTACCACCAGGGGGTTTTACACCTGTGAGTCATGTCAACTGCAGTTAAATAGCAGGTTATGCATCTGCAAAGAACACTTTGTATCGCAGAGTCCGTGTCGGAATGTGATCACATAATGAAGACAACTGTAGACGGGAGCCAGTGGCACTGTGGTTTGCGCGCTGCGCGATGAACCTCACACTCCGAGTCCGATTCCTGGCCACGGTGAGCATTGTTGGGCAAGTGCTATGTGAAGTGGTTTTTGGGCAATGCCCTTCACCAACCAGCACTGACCAGCACAGTGAGGTATGGTCAAGCAAATCCTGAGACTGACGCAGTGTGAGGCAGTCTTCATCCAGCAGTGGACGGCTAAAGATTGGAGCTTTAACGAACGACCTCGTTTTTAATTAAAAAGTGTTTGATTTAGAAACGCAAAGACGTTCACACATGAGCGTCTGCACCGTCGGCATGTATTATCTGTGGAAAGTCAACTTGAAGCGGTATGAAAAGTGACAGGATGTCTTTTCGGAAATGTTGCTGTTATTCGTACGACTTTAAGAGAGGGCAGATTGGAAGAGGGCAGACATCCCCCGCAGCCAATCCCACGCGGGAGAATCTGAGGTCACGTGACTTCATTGGACCAATCGAGCATGCCATAATGAATGCCTGATTGCTTGAAATATGCTCTGTCTGCAGTGCATCAATAATGCATCTGTTCGCCTTGTAACGTGGATGTTCATAAAAAATTAAATGTTTAATGATTGTGGGCGAGTAAATGCAGTAATTAAAATCACAACAATGGTTTTTACCGGACTGTGTTTTGACCACTCAGGATTGGTACAAACAAGGTATTTTCGCGTGATAGTCAACGTGGGTTGGTGAAGACGGGAGCATAGATGTGGGATCAAAGAAGTACAGTGCAACAACGGGTGATGCTGCACCGCTCCCCGAGGAGCTGGGCCCTCTCGAGACGGTAAACATTCGGTCGCAAGAAAAACTAAACTTGGTAGGTTTTCCTTTTTATAAACGGTCAAAGTCTGCAGTGTGAATTAAATATGCAGCTCTCACCCAGTACCCCGGCCAT
The DNA here is from genome assembly GCF_015708825.2 of Lethenteron reissneri. Lineage (NCBI taxonomy): Eukaryota > Metazoa > Chordata > Hyperoartia > Petromyzontiformes > Petromyzontidae > Lethenteron > Lethenteron reissneri. The sequence continues at coordinate 5,051,209 of NC_083791.1, forward strand.
GTCCAGATGTCGGGATGTACGTTGACCGTCCCTGTGTGGTGTCTCCTAACAGCCTTGTTCCCAACCTGCCCCATCACGCTCAACTCTCGCTCGACTACGCGAACGCCGACACGTGACAAAACTTTGAGGGCCGGGGGGGGGGGTGACGGCTCTCGGTGCCGAGCCCTGTGTAATCCGACGTCCCAACGATTCAGCCGGGTTCTCAAGCGCGTAGCGCCGCTGATGATTCGTATGTACGTTGAACTTCTTTCATATCGTACGTAGCCAGCCGTGCTAATCGGAGGTGCGGAGTTACTCAGCCTCGTCACCAATGACCGCACAATGAAACATTGTTGGCCGTGATTTTTTTTGTTACCCAAGGCGGCGGCTACGCGGCCGGTTTGGCACTGTTGAGCACTTCAGTTAGAATCTGGGAAAGCCCTCCTCTCACAGATTTGACGCTCCCATGCCGGTCACCAATGACTCAACCAAAACAAAGGTCTGCCAGTTGTTGCAGAGGTGCACATTGAAGTTCAGGGATTCTAGCCGAACGGCCGCCCTGGTTAATACTGCGGGTGGATTAACCGTAAAAATGTGCACGAGCTGCTTTACCGTGAGTGTTAAAGATCACGTGAAGCAATTTTAAAAAAAAGTTAGGCCACGGTTCGAATTTGCGAAATTTGAAAAATAACCCTCAAAATAACTTACTTGAATGAAGCCACGTAGTTAAATCGCCCCTGCTGTGAATCTACCGCAGACAATGTCCGTGAAGCAAAAGCGTCTTTGTGACAGCCTTGCAACTGTAAGTATGGGGGCGGGTACCAATGTACTCACGATTTTGTTTATTTCATTTGATAAACGCAACTGGAATACACTCGGGGCAAAAAAGTGATGACTGCTGCCTGGAGGCAAACCACTTTCAATCAGGGCGTGAGCGAGCGCCGAGTGTTGGTTGAGAGAGGCCCCCATTGAAGTGGATCGGGTATCCACAAAGGTCGACTCAGCCTTAAAGGGGCACCTTGTGCAGTGTGTAAACATCAGCACTGGGTATAATAAAGTGGCTGGGAGTAGCGCAAGCGATGCCGCCACGTTGCACACCGAGATGTTCACGAACACTGAAGCCATCCTCTGGCCACGGCTCGAGTTTCCCCACGCAATGTAATTCTCAGATGACCATGGAGAGACATTTCCTCACCTCACTAAAACTCTGAAACTTGGCTATCACAAATTATTGCTCAACCAAGTGGCTCACCGTGTGGAAATTTACAGCAGCCAAATATTCCAAATGCACATTTCTCAATGTGGAGGGAAAAACCGGAGGGTCTGGAGAAAAATCCACGTGACCACGGGGAGAACATGCAAACTTCAAATATACAGGTGTAAGGGTCAGGTTCGACCTGCAGACCAAGCAAGGTAGTTTAAATCTCGCCAGCGCGGCTCAAAACAAGAGTCCAACAGCACTCCCGGCACATGATCGCTCGTGAAATAAACGGCTTGGCTAAGAATAATTATATACGTGTGCCTCCCGCACCTGCACCCAAATTGCTGTGACTAAATCACCCGGAATGTGCCCGGATCTCGTCAGAACCCAGAAGCTAAGCAGGTTTTAGGCATAGACAGGGATTGGATGGGCAACCACCATGGATAACAGGTGCTGTAGCCTGCAAGATTACCCGGTGGGCAGCAGAGGGCAGTACTGTACAACCTATTATTGTACAGTACTTCTATGCTGCCGCAACGATGCTCCCCGCCCTTCACCAAACCACACATTTGCTCTGTGTATCGTAACCTACCGGGGCATATATATTTCTCGATTAATTTAAACCGACGTAAAAATGCAGCGCGGTGTGTGGCCATCAGCGCGACCGAGGCAAGCCCTTTAGTGCTCCGCGCAGAGGATCAATGTTGAATAATACCGGTTATTATATTTACAACGCGGCCACACGTCAAAGGTATTGAATTGGGGCGACCGTTTTACACGCGTTCTTATTGAATAAGCGTGTGTTGCGAGGGCAGGGTGGACATCGCTGCCAATAAACAACAGGCTCCGAGGCGCGCAGCGCACACCCCGCAGCGATCCGTCTTAACCCACTTTATTTAATCTCCTGGGCTCTGCAGTTTAACTTTTAAGAGGACCCCACGTCGCGGCGCGTGAGTGTGGCGGAATAAAACGAATCGAGGCCTCGACGGAAGGCTTTCGACCCCCCCCCTCTGCTGTGGGCAAAACAAAAAACATGAACCGCGATAAACAGCGAGGTCGCCTTGTGCTGCAGTGCGGGTCGCTGTGGCGAGCGCGGCTCTCTGTCGCGCGCGGGCAGGGCAACCCACTGTCGGATGAGGGCCTTCCCCACGTCGCGCGTGTTGCAAGTGGCCACACTTCAGCACGCACTTCGGGCGTGGGTTGGTGAACGTGGGCGGCATAGGAGTACAGAACAACCGCAGATGTGTCTGCATCGACCTCCCCTCCGCTGACAACGCAGCTGCGCAGCAACCAATAACACCTTTTTTTTCCGCGTGTCGCTGGAGTGGTGGTTCAAATTGCAGCGCAAATACGTCGTAGCAAATTTTTGCCTCATTTAAAAAAGTCCGTCTTAAACATCCGATGCGAGTAATCATTCGGTGGCTGCCGTCGAATATTTTGCGGCACCGTAGTCGACGCTTAACAACAGTTGTCATCCCGGTGCTTCCTTTTTAAAAACCCGCGCCATCTCACAAGCGCGGTACCCCGTCACTTCATTGAATACAACATCAGAGAGCGAAATGGCACGCTGCAGGTCCTGCAGCCGTGGGGCACGCCGATATTGTGCCCGACGGCAGCTGATTTGCATTCTGAATTTAATGCGATGAGACCGACCGGACGGATCAGTAAGCTCGCTATGGAAGGAGAAGAAGGGCGATTTTGTTTAAAGTCGCCGAAAAAATTTACGTGGCAACGTTTAAAGTGCCGGGGAACGACAATTTAAAGCTCGGAACATTGTGCAGCGGACTAAAAGTCGTAACGTCAGCCGGTCGTGATTAATTACCGCAATACTCTCGGTGAACAACTGTTGTTACGCGAGAAAAATAGCCGGCGATAAAGTGTATTAACGCGCAATATGTACGTTGCAGTTTTTCTCATTTGCCATTAAAAACACGTTAGGCAATTGATAAAGTGAAGTACTGAAGGGGCCACAATAACGGTGTGAAAAGAGAAATGACACCTGCGGTAATATTTGGTGCGCAGGCGCGTGGCTGGCACACGCCTGTGCCACGATAGCCCCGTGGCCTCACCGCTTGCCCCAAAGTCAGTGGCCGCAGTTCAATTCCCACCACTGGTTGTCAAGTCTCCACGAAAATGTAATTTCGATGGAGACTATTCTGTACCAAGCTTCCGAGCATAATAAACTCTCATGTGGCTATATATACAGAATAATAACATCAACCTTTTAAACTAAACTCAACGATTTTTATTTTATCAGGTAAGGCCCACTGAGCTGTACAGCTCTTTTTCAGAAGCAACCTGGCCACAAATTAAGGCCCAAAGAAGTGGCCTTACCACGTGGAAATGTATAGCAGCCAAATGCTCTAAACGCATGTTTCTAAATGTATACAGGCATCAAGGTCGGGATTCAACCGACGACCTCCTGCGTACCAAGCGAGGTAGTCAACACCGCACCACCGCCGTTGCACGGCAGAGGTCGCAACCGGGTACCCGATACCCGTACCCTACCCGATACCCGGCTACCCGTACCCGGCCGGGTACGGGTAGGGTACGGGTACGGCCGGGTACGGGTACCCGTTTGCGACCCTGGTGCACGGTATTCGCTCGCTCGCCAAGAGAGGGAACACGACTCGGGAGGCGTGGGGAGCCAGCACAGACAAGCGGGCAAGGCAGCAGCCAGGCGGTGAACCAACGATGCCAGATTCCCCCCCCCCCCAGCTCTGCAGTCCTCTATATATTCAGGTGTTATCATCCAATTGATTGACTTTAGTAATGCGGTAATTTGTTATGATATTACAATTTATAGTATAGTACCTTAGAGCACAACTATTTTATAACCCCAGATTGCGCTGATGGTTACTGAAACCACGAGCTATTAGATTGTGTTATTAGCCAAAATGCAGTGTTTATTAATATTCATTCGTCTTCATCCATACTAAGACACGTGGCACTCATCCTAGGCGCACACACGGAGGCAAAGATACCCCATGTAGCTTCACTGCCTGGAAAATGCTGTTAGCGAGCACCTATTAAGGTCAGTGCGTGGCAGTGTGGCAAGCATCACATCAAGCTATCTTTATCTGCCCAGTGCTGATGTTTACATGCTTATTTAAAGGTTAAGTTGACCTCGGGGAAGCCCCGGGCAGGTTCAGACACCATGTTATTATCCTTGACTGAGAATCAAACTCGGGTTACCAACATCACAGAACAGCACGTGAGCCATTACACCACCGCTCCACACACATCCCCACGCTGAAAGAAAGATACGGCCTCTGTGGACAGTTGGGACAAATGGCGTTCTAGGAAAAAACTCTCTTAAGGCTGGCGCAGTACGTGACGTGGCGGCATAGCTCACACTACTAACAGCCACTTTTTTTTTCCAGTGCTGATGTCTATATTAAACTAAACTATTTTTTATTTTACCAGGTAAGGCCCAGCTGGGCTATATAACTGTTTTTCAAGGAGCGACCTGGCCACAAATGATAGCTCACCGAAGTGGCTTATCACGTGGAAATTTACAGCAGCCGAATACTCTAAACACATGTTTCTAAATGTGGAAAGAAACCCGGAGGACCCGGAGAAAAATCAACACGACCACGGGGAGAACATACAAACTCCAAATGTACAGACGTCATGGTCGACCTCCTGTATACCAGGCGAGGGAGTTAACATCTCGCCACCGTGGCACCGCACAAGGTACTCATTTAAGGCTGAATCGACCTAGAGGATACCCAGGAACGGTTCAGATCATCACCAGTGATGTTGGCCAGGAATCAATTTTAAGTCCCTGGGACCCACACTCATCCAAACACAAAGAGCCCCCGTATAGCCTCACGGGACTGTTGGGTCAAGTCAGAATCAAAATCTTTGATTCCAATTAAGGCTGGCACGGCACACGAGGGGTTGGTTTGGCCAGCATCACACCATGCAAACATCCATACACACGCACTCGTGCACACGGTGTGCACGAGCAATACATTTACATACGGCCGCATCAGCAAGTATGTGCAAGTCGGCTAAATTGCCACTGCAAGGAGCAGTCAAAGTTTCGACCGCTGCGTGCATCTGCGAGCTTGTCATGTCAGCTTCGTTTTTTACCAAAACGAGAGCACTACTCGGGGGAAGCCGGTGGGGGGGGGGGGGGCCCTGCCTTGTCCGTCCAGTCGCAGGGAAGCGGCGTGAAAATGTCTGCGGGTGGTCCCCGCACGAAACGCGTCGTGATTCACTGCCCAGCGATGTTCCGTGCCCTTGAAATCTTGAAATGAGCTCCGCGGGTTTGGCACGGACGGGCACGGACTGCCGGGAGCTGCGCGATGTGCGGTTAAACGACAGGCATTCCGCGACGGGGGGTGGGGGGGGGGGCGGTTGTGACACCGAGCGATGTCGAAAGGACCCGGGCGACGTGAGCGTATCTAGGTTTGGGATTGCAGTTCAAACGAGTGACGACTCTTGCCCTTACATCTCCCGTTTTGCTTACAGCCCCCTGAACCAGTGGTGGAAATACCACATTCCCATGACGGTGGGAGTCTATCTCTCACAAGGCAGCCACTGCTGACTTCCACATAGATTGATACTTATTTTTTTATTCGCCTCAGAGGGAATGGGCCAAGGCGACCGCCAAAGGGCATTTGGAACTCGCGAGCTTCCAATTGCGAGACATTCGCTCACCTGGCCGGCTTCTGGTTAACAGGATCATGGTTACCAAAAAGAATTGGGTATTGGGAGTTAAACTTAAATGGAAAATATAATTGGCAGAATGAAGAGTAAGGCTAGGGGATTTGGGGGAAGTGTATCCGATTCCCATTAAAAAAAACACGCTACTCTACGATTTTAACTCTCTCCGCACCACATCCTGTGACCTTCACTAGTCAAGATTAACAAAGTGACCAGAGTCCATGCGGCACTGACGCAGAGCAAACAAGTAACTCCATGACATTTTTTTTCTCTCCCTATAATCTTGTTTTTGACCCCCAGGTCTTCTTTGAAGCAGTCTTTCCTTAGGAATGTGGAATTACCAACCACAACAGACATTTAGCATGAGCACTGTGTCCCACCCTTCTTTGAACGAGGAAACCCCTTTGAATATTTAAAATTGCCTTGGCCTTGAAAACAGAGGCAGCATCTCGGACGGACTCTCACCTGGCTATAGATAAAGGGAGTTTTACTTGCATCACAGATTACGAGTGGAAGAACGCACTCTTCGTCTGATTCTCGGGGTGATGAAACAGTCATTGAATCGCATCTTGGAGAATCAATTGCAAGAGATTCCCATCACCCCTTGGAGGCGGTGCCATTAGTCGCAATGCTCAAAAAAGAGATGCAATCGAGTAACACATTCGTCAAACAAGTGGCCTTAAAACGAAAGATAACAGGCGACGTTTCAGGCAAGGGTCCTCTTTCATAGCCCGTAAAGGCAAGAGAGACAGAGTGGATAAGAGTTCTATCTCTGGCCCCTATGTGCTATAACTATAAAGAAGGACCAGCCACCAACTGCATGCTCCCTACCGTTACCAAACGGCACTGACCAGTGTGGTGAAGGGTGCTCAAGGAACCCCAACGAGTAGCACGGTGAGGGCAGGGACTCATCCAGTCATGGACACGTACATTTGCGTTTGTGTCTTTGTATGTGCGTGTGCGTGCGACAAACCCGGCGACCACAGTTCGATTTCCGCTCATGGCCAAAAATTTGTGACGAATATCTGTACCGGTCCTGGGCCTCCCCTAAGGAGACTCAGCCTTAAATCACTTATTAAGTGCTGTGAGTAAACGTTAGCAAAGGAGAGACAAAGGCGGCCGGGCGTGGTACTGGCCACCCAACGCCTTCGTGTACCTTGCCGACGACCTTAATCGGTGCTCGCTAACAGCACTCGCCCCCAACAGCCTGTTCCAGTCTATATAGGGGACATTTGTCTTTGTCAGTCGTGCCACTGGAAAGCATGTGGAGCGGGCTACTCTGGGATCCGCAAACTGGCTGCTCGTTGTGAGAGCGTTATTTGCCGAGCACTTGACGCTCCGGGCCAAGTAAGAGCCGTCCCCCTGGTGATTTCCCAGCACTGCCAATGCCACGGCGCCTTCACACCGCCCCCCCCCACCCGATCAATAGCAGCGCATTTCCCCCCCCCCCCCCCGCTTTAACCCTTCCGTGGGCCAACAGGCCATTCTTTCTGCCAGATTGACGCGCGAGGACGGGATGAATAATAACCTCACCTGAAGGCAATCAATCCAACGGCGCGCAAATGCTCAAATCAGTATTGGCCGCCGCTTATCTTCCGCCGGGGGGGGACCGCGCCGTGGTGGGACTGTCGGCACGCCCGACTTGAAATCCAAAGGTCCGCCAGATGAATTCGATCTCTGGGCGCGGCAGTTGAGGTCGCACTCATTACACACAAAGTGCTTGCTACAAATGAACCACAATAACCTTGCCGATCTCGTCGAGGAGCATAAATCATCACGCGAACTCCGGTCATCTTTGCAGCAGCAGCTGTTGGCTGGTCATCGAACAAAGACGGGCACTGTATCGCGCGCTTTCGGATGCGCTTCTGCGGCCATCTGGAAGGCTCTTCCTTCCGAAATTAGGTAGTCACTGGAGGTATGAACTTTTAAACCATCTAGATTGAAGACTCAATTCTTGAAAACTACTTTTTGTATTTAGTTTGTTGTCCTTCCCCTGCACCTCCGATTAGCAAGGTTGGCTACGTACGGTGCGAAAGAAGTTCAACAGACATACATACGAAACGACTGTGCAAGTTTCTTAAATCCACCACTCCACCCACCCCCGTCCACCCAGCGGTAGAGATGGATGCACCACAGTCGATTGGCAGAATGCGTGCGGTGGGGACAAGTGTGGGTACTCCCATTCCCTGTTCCTCCAAGACGTCTTGGCCAACGTGGAAGAGTAGACCAACATACCCCCCGAGCTCCCTTCAGCGGACGGACGTCTTTTCCGCCAGCAATTTTGCGTGAGAAGGCTGCCCCTTGTGTTCGGCGGCGATGTCCTAAGCCACTGGGGAAGTCCCACATTCCTCTGGCAATGACGCGTCTATTAATACTACAACCAATTACTGCGAGTTCCCACGTGGTGAGGCACCCTCGCCTCGGGCTGTTGCTCATTCTCCTGACCCTCGAGGGAGGAGGAGGATGACGATGACGACCACGACGATGATGAGAATGAGTCAATCTTTTTGCCGTGATCTGAACTCTTACTCTCTTGAATAACGCCCGCTTCCGAGATGTCTTTCCACGCCAAAAAAAATAAAAGCATTTCCTTTTTTAACAACAACCCATCGCGGTCACGTGGACTTCGAGAAAAACAGATTATCAGCAGCATTGGTTCAATACAAGTAAACTCTGGAACGGTTTCATAATCCAGTGTCTCATCAGCGGGCATGCTTTTATCAATGCTGGTGAACTGCCAGATGCGTATCGGCAAGGAGCCTCGATTAAAGAAATGAGTAGTGAGTGGTTCGTAGCAAAACTATACAATACATAGCACAACCTGTACAATCATAACAAAATACATCCTCCTGCTTCCCCGTCTTTGTCTCTCCACGTAAAAAAATTACCATCTCACGAATTGGCGGCTCCTGCCGTTCTCCCAGCCGAGCCGAGGTGTGCGCGTGTACAAAGCGTCTCTTCGGGAAAAGATGAAGTGTTCCCTTCGGAGAGCGTGACGTTAGGAAGAGGAAAATGACGTGAGAGCTGAGGGCACAACGACGCGTTGACACGTTCTTATTGTAAGTCGTCGTTGTCGTCGTCGTCATCATTTTTTCTAGATTTGAAGCTTTCGTGACTGCAAGGATTCATATTCTTAGGTTTTTTCGGTAAAGTCACGTAGGTAAAAAATTAAAATTAATAAAAATAAAATAAAAATCACAACGTTTCGGAGGCAACACAAGCTTCTGTCTTCAGGTGGAACCGTCACAGCACGATAGCTTGATACAGCTATCGTGCTGTGACGGTTCCACCTGAAGACGGAAGCTTGTGTTGCCTCCGAAACGTCGTGATTTTTATTTTAATTTTACTTTTATTAATTTAATTTTTTTTACCTACGTGACTTTACCAAAAAAAACTAAGAATATTATAATTTTTTCCCAACACGCGATCCCAGCAGGCGCACGACCTTTTAACGACACCCGAATTGGGATCGATCGATGGATCCGACGAAAAATTCCCGACTCTGGAAGACGTGGAAGACGACAAAGATGAAGCTTGGGGGGGGGGTTGGGGGTGGGAAGAAACCCACACCCAACCCACCATCCCATAACCACTGCACCACCGGCACAGCACTCGTCACATGACAGCAGTGAACTGGTTCAGACTGGTTCGAAAGGCTAAATATAGTTGTGTGCCGGGTGGTGGGGAGGAGGAGGAGGGGGGCAGCAGCAGCAGCCATGGCAGTGGCGGGCGGCTGTGTGAGAGCGCTCGCGAGAGGCGGGGGAGGAGGAGATGGATCGTGACTGCTCACGGGGACGCGAGGCTGGGTCTGCCTCCCCCCTTCTCCTCCGTGCGTCTCGCCGGTCCCCCCCCCCCCTACCCACAAACAAAGAGAAATATCCCCCGTGCTGCCTTAACAGAGTGTTGGGGCAAGTGCTGTTGGCGAGTAGCACCTATGAAGGCCGGCGCAGCACACGAGGGCGTTGGGTGGTCAGGCACCACGCCCGGCCGCCTTTGTCTCCCCAATGGCGATGTTTTTACACTCCGCACCAGGTACTCATTTTAAGCCGAGTCGAGCTAGAGGAGGCCCAGGACCAGGTTCAGGCAATCATCACTTGGTGTTGGTGGCTGTGAGCGGGAATGGAACTCGGTTCGCCGGGCTCGAAGCGCAGCGCGCCGCTAACCGCTCCACCACCCCCACCACCCCACAGCTCACCACCCCCCTCCACCACTGCACCACCCACCCCACTCACCCACCCCACTCACCCCACTCACCCCACTCGCCCAACCCACCCACCCCACCCCACCCCACTCACCCACCCCACTCACCCACCCCACCCCACTCACCCACCCACCCCACTCACCCCACTCACCCACCCACCCCACTCACCCACCCACCCCACTCACCCACCCACCCCACTCACCCACCCACCCCACTCACCCCACTCACCCACCCACCCCACTCACCCCACTCACCCACCCACCCCACTCACCCACCCACCCCACTCACCCACCCCACCCCACCCAACCCACTCACCCACCCACCCACCCCACTCACCCACCCACCCACCCCACTCACCCACCCACCCACTCCACTCGCCCACCCCACTCACCCCACTCACCCAACCCACTCACCCACCCCACTCACCCACCCACCCCAATCACCCACCCCACTCACCCACCGCCGTGCCTACTCTCGGTGCGTCTTTTTCAGTCGCGGGCGGCTGTCTGTCGCTCGCGCACCTGTTGGCGGTGACGAGACCCACCACGAGAAGCAGCAGCAGATTTGGGAATGGGTGATGGGGCGGGCGGGGGGCGGGGGGGTAACTGGCCGCTCTACTGAGCGGCAAAAGAATGAATGAAAACCACGAAGAGCGAGCAGGAGGAGAAATTGCGACCGGCGGATGATTTACCGGCGTGCTGGATGGCGCTCGTGTGAATCGTGACAGCCGTGGTGTCAGATTTGTGATAATTGTATTTACTGGTGACAATGATGACGGCTGTGTTTATGATTGACGTTGGATTGGCGACGCTGATGATGATCGTAAGTCCAATAATATTCCACACGCCTACGAAGAGATATCGTTTGTAAATGTAATATACAGCCCTACAATGACACCAATTATTACCATCATTATTATTCTTATTAGACCAATTCTCATTACAGTCATAATGCATCATAATTGGGCTTTTTTGGGTGAGGTCGTGTAAAAAAAAGAAAATGTGTCGTAAAAACCTCCTCCGCCCGACACAGCCAATTAACACGTGTCACGTGAACAAACGTGGCACAAACGCATTACTGTGTCAGCACACCCCCCGAATGTCGGAGAGTAATCGCACACCACATTGAAACAGGAGCGACGCTTGGCTGCGGGATTTCACCCGGCAATTATGAATCATATTGGCCGTGAAAGCCTTACGAATAAAATGTAGTCGTAATGAAGTTCTTAATGGCATTGCCGTGTTGATGATTAATACACGATGACAATGTTCTGTTGATGTGAGTGATGGCAAGATGAAGATATTACGTCTGATAGGAGCATTCCATCTCCAAGACCAGGCGCTACACGACATTGGCTATGCCACACACACAACCCCTTTTGAAGCGAGTGCCAAAAATAAAACCCCACTAAGTGTATTTCCGTCATGAAATGCCCAAAAACAGCTTCGACATCGTGTCATTTTGTACAGTATGTATCACTGCCTGCCGATGTTTAAAAAAAAAAGACAGTTCTAAAATTATCTCTTATTCAAGAAGCGCGTATAATTTGTATTCGGACTGGTGCCATTTCACGCAAGACACAGGTGAAGAGCAGAATGTCTCTCCCTAGAGAAGCTTCTTAGCCTGAGCTCCCAGACCTGACCGGGATAAGTAGCAATGCCCCGTGCATTATTTATGTAATAACATTTTCAATATCTATACGCGGAATGTAAAGCGCGCGGGCTGCGGCGAAACAAAAAACTGACATTTAGAACGCAAACTCGGATTGCTCAGGAACCCGTGAACACGCCGTAGGCCCGCCAGCCAAACAAAGGCATCTGCAGCAACCAGACTAATCTGCACACTGCTTGGCGATTCAACATTCTGCAGCGCACACACACACACACTCCGCTATGTAAAATGTCCAATATTCAAAATGCACCGGGTTTGTATCACCTGTCATTGCCTGGTTTCCTACGCAGTGAGGACGTGAAGATTTTGCGGCAGTTACCAACTCCGTGATAATCCCCCCCACCTCCCCCGCCGTCTCCTTCCCTGCGGTCTGTCAATGATTTTTGACAGAAGTCGAGGTCAAGTCAAGGTCAAGAGGTCATCGTTGCCGGCGCCACTGATTCCACCACAAGGTCCCCCATCGCTTGATTCTGCTCGATCGATCCTGCAGCTGTTGCGGAGTTGACACACGTCCAACGATGTCTGCTCGATGTCTGCTCTGACGCTACACCACCGTCTGGCTTTAGAGGTCTTCCCCCCTTGGTCACCAACGTCCAACGCCCGACCTCGGTAAACCTGCCCTCCTCCATCCTGCACACGTCCCATCCATCACAAAACCTCCTCTTCCTTCCTCATTGCATCATAACACTTTCTTGCCACACTCTATCCTGACCTTCCAAGTGGGTATTCCATCATTCTCCAAAAGCAACTGGCTTAATCTAAAAAAAAACGATAAGCCAACAGTAAAGAATTCCGTAACGTTAGCCCTTGGCAGTTGAAATGTTACCACTGTTGGGGGCATCTTAAAACTTGCATCCCCTGCTTTCAGTTAGACTTTTAAATGCCAGTGGCATATTTTATGCACACTTGCAATTGTGTGCTGAATTCATGAATCAAATTTTACAAAGCCTGAAATTTATGGAAAATTTAAATACACGTAGGCTTTCGGGACCAATATTATCCACAGGTCTTTTGGGTTAGATCGCGTAAATATAAATGTGTCGCTAAACCCGCCACCACCCGACACGGACAATGAGTAAGGCTCGTCACGCAAACATAATATGCCAACTAGAACAGCACACCGGTGTGTTGGAAAGTAAATCCACAACATTTACAATCTGAGTATGAAGTTTTGGAAGTAATTACAACCAGCATCATCAGGCAAAAGCTTGATGATGCTGGTTGTGGATTTACTCTCCAACACACCGGTGTGCTGTACTAGTGACGAGTTGGCATGTTCTGTTTGCGAGACAAACCCTTACTAGTTGGCTGTGTCGGGTGGTGGCGGGTTTAGCGACACATTTATATTTACGCGATCTAACCCAACAAAAAAAACCTGTATTTTGGAAATTGAAATACGTTTCACCCCCCGGTGGTTTGTGCGTGTGAACATAGATTGTTCTACGGTGCGCACTCAGGGTAGACTTTCGGGATGAAATGTTGGTGAAATAATTTCCAAATAGGAAAAAAGCGGCCCAAAGGAACTTCCTCAAGAAAAGCACAACTTTTAAAGCAGCGATCGTTACCGCAGGTACATCCTGGGAAGCAAAATCTGCGTAGCCTCTACCTGCAAGCCAACTGCAATGACCTATAGTGCAAGAAGGCCCCGGGTTCAATTCCCGGCTCGGGCGCTTTTCTGCGCGAGGTGTGCATGTTCTCCCGCTGTTCTGCATGGATTTCCTCTGGGTTCTCCAGTTTCCTCCCATAGCGAGAAAAAAAAACAATCATGCACTGTAACTGGGATTGGCCAGATATCCCAACGCTGAACATTTTCCAGCAATTTACTAAATTAGGCTTACACACAGCAGCAGCAGCAGCATGCCCCTTCCCCCCCGCCCCCCTAACTCCGAAAACTTGGCAGGACCCTCCTGAAAAAGAGCCGTGAGACACGGCGAGGCCTTCCTGGGTAAAACAAGCGTCAAGGCCACGACCGCTTCTCAATTCCACTGCCGTCGATGGGACACAGTTTTCTCCACACCACCACCACGGCGGCGGTGGACACAAACACTGTGGTTGAGGTGGCTTCCCGTGGGCCACCTCCAAGGTGTGCATGTGACCACCACCACAGTGTGGGTGTGATTACCATGGTGTGTGTGTGTGTGACGACCACCACAGTGGCGGTGGTCACAAACAGGCACGAGATGGCCTCGTGCGTGCCACATCTCCCAGGCTACGCGCAAATAAACAAACCAATCCTAATACCGGGACGAGCTTGCGTTCGGAGTCGCAACAAGTCAGGTTCCGTTGAGCGCAAACGAGCATGGGAGCAATTTTTTGCCGGCTATTTATAACCGGCACTGTCTATTTTGGACACAGGACAAATATGAACGCAGATAGCTGGGCATGACATCTCAGAGTTAATTTTGCCCCACGTGAAGCTTGCGGCATTAGGGTGATGGGCGCAGCCACCTTAAGGTTTGTCGAAGGTTGCTTGAAGGTTAATCTGGTGCTATTGTTTGTATGGGCCTAGCGTTGGTTGCTGGTTGCTCCAGTGGTCGCAATGTGGTCTGGTCGTATTGAGCACGAATCCACTGTGTGTGCCATGTTAGCGCGGAGGTATTCTACTGCTTCATTTTCATTTCACCAGGTCGAACCTCCAAAGACCAGGCGGAGTCTCATTGGCGAGAACAACCCGGGTCACAAATCAAGTTTTCAGCGACGCGAAACAAAAATATATCAGGGCAAAAATCAACTGTGTGTCTTACATGAGAAATCTAATTTATCGCGAGGTGCAGTGGTGGCACGGTGGCAAGTGTGCTGTGCTTTGAGCCCAGAGACCCGAGTTTGATAACCCACTCACAGCTAACACCAGTGGCGAGTGTACACTGCTTTCAACCCAGAGACCCGAGTTTGATAACCCACTCACAGCTAACACCAGTGGCGAGTGTACACTGCTTTCAACCCAGAGACCCGAGTTTGATAACCCAATAACAGCTAACACCAGTGGCGAGTGTACACTGCTTTCAACCCAGAGACCCGAGTTTGATAACCCACTCACAGCTAACACCAGTGGCGAGTGTACACTGCTTTCAACCCAGAGACCCGAGTTTGATAACCCACTCACAGCTAACACCAGTGGCGAGTGTACACTGCTTTCAACCCAGAGACCCGAGTTTGATAACCCACTCACAGCTAACACCAGTGGCGAGTGTACACTGCTTTCAACCCAGAGACCCGAGTTTGATAACCCAATAACAGCTAACACCAGTGGCGAGTGTACACTGCTTTCAACCCAGAGACCCGAGTTTGATAACCCAATAACAGCTAACACCAGTGGCGAGTGTACACTGCTTTCAACCCAGAGACCCGAGTTTGATAACCCAATAACAGCTAACACCAGTGGCGAGTGTACACTGCTTTCAACCCAGAGACCCGAGTTTGATAACCCAATAACAGCTAACACCAGTGGCGAGTGTACACTGCTTTCAACCCAGAGACCCGAGTTTGATAACCCACTCACAGCTAACACCAGTGGCGAGTGTACACTGCTTTCAACCCAGAGACCCGAGTTTGATAACCCACTCACAGCTAATACCAGTGGCTAGTGATCTCTGAATTGGTCCCCCTCCCCAACTACCCATCCACCACTTCATCAACGTGCATTAACCATTAGGGGGGCAGTATGGTCTCCTATATCTGTCAGGAGACTGCCCTTCATCTCGCAGTGGTTTAATAAAAAGACCAAAATATTCTCTTCGCAGATTCTAGCTCCTGCATTAAGGGGTCTAAACGCTGCATCGATTAACCGATGTCAATTGCTCGTGATACACACATCCAATCACATGTAGAAGAATTGATGGTTCCCCCACCCGCCCCCCACCCGGCTGTTCTGATGAGTCTGGTGTGCACGATACCATCGATGCACCTTGTAATCCCGTCCAGAACGTCAGGATGTTGCAATGTATGACGTCGAAGGATGTGGAATAAATATATTTTTAATGATGGTTTTCGATTCATGCATTTTGCAAGATTTCGGGATGATATAACCACTCCCCAGCCACTAGAGGAAGCTGCATTCACAGGAATGTTCCAAGTGTGGTCTTCCAGGCAAATCCACATGTTGAACATTTCTCTCTCTCCCTCAAATTTTCACCACTCACCACTGCGGGCATCTCCTGGAGTTGAAGACTCTGAAATTTGTAGCAGTGCGTGGCAAAAGCTTGAGAGAAGAAATCCTCGACCCATGGCCTAACCGGGAAGACCGCACTTGGATTACGATCGGCCCTAAGACCTAACACACCCAAATCCGCCGCAAATATTGACAAAATGATAATCCCTTTGGGAAACGAATCGCAGCAACGCTCATTGAATTGCATGCCGATTTGTCATGCCCACTGTATAAACCACCAGGCATGACGCGGCTTAGCCCGGAGAGGTCGTTGAAACTTTTGCTCTCCTGCAAGGAAATCTACAACGGCGTGAACTTTCGCTCGCGGGCCACGGCGGTGGCCACACTCTGCCGGGAAATTGTTCTGCTCCGCCTCACTGGAGTTGCGGGGACAGTGATTTATTGCGGGCTAGCAGTTAACGACGAGACACAATTGCCCAGTGTAAAGGGGGCACTTAGAGAAGAAGAAAAAAAAACAATGGCCGCTCTCTCTGCGCTAAGAACTTCAACTGCAGCGGCGCAGACGTAATTGACGATATTAGGCCCCATGCCCTTGACAACAACAAAGCCCAGGCGGCTGCTGCTGCTGCTGTTGCGGCTGATGATGTTGCTGTGGACACGAGCACAGCGCGTAAATTCGCACGGCGATGTTTGCGTTAGCGCCTGTTGTTCCAACGTGGGCAACATCAAGGCGCATTCCATAGTGCGCCCGGGCGCTCCGGCTCGGTAAGCGAATTGGGGCTGGGAAGGATGTCTAAATAAAACATTCCCGGTCTCACCAGATGAGGGGCTTTAAGCGACTTCTTGTCAAACCCCGTTACTGGAGCATTACGTCAATATTTATTTTTTACACGGGGTGACTGAACTACGGAGGCTCTGCGTCGGCCAGTAAACACTGCGTATATCACGCGGGGCAATTTGGCCGAGACGCACTAATAGGGCGTTTATGTTCACGAGACGGGCCGCCGACTGCTTTCGGTTTCTCTCAATTGTGCGTGGTGGGGGGGGGGGGGGGGGGGAGCCTGGCCTGGCCGAGATGCTTAGAAACGTAAACACATTTACACTTGTGAGCGTACAGCACGGTGGGGGGGGGGGAGCCCAAGTGAATTGGCGGTGGGGGGGCCGGGGATTTTAGTTTGCTTCGGCCGAGCTAAGGGGCAAGTGTCAGGAGCCAGCACACATGGTGTGGCAGTCACAGCCAGCCCCCCCCCCCCCCCCCCCCCCCCACTATGACCAATTGCTAAAATCACCACCCATTGGTCAATCCACTGCTGGATGAAGGCCTCCGCCCTGCCACCTCTCAAGAGTCCTGCAATGTAATAATCCACCTGGCACACGAACTGAATTCATCGGCCCCCCGTTTCCTCGGTGGATCCAACCAGGAGGGGGTTTCATCGTATAACTGTCGGGTTTTCGAACGAAGCGAAGCTGTGCGGCCCAACGTCAGTCACGCTGCCCACGCAAAGCGACGCTGTCCGACTGTCGGCCCAATGGATTAGCTTCAAAAGTCCGACCCGGCTTTGTTCAACAGTCCCCAAGACGTCGCATCGAAGCGAAGCACGTGGGCAACTTGGCATGGCCGAGCGGTAGCGCATTCGACGCTTGATGTTGAAGAAGTCCGCGGTTCTATGTATGTATATTGAACTTCTTTCGTACTGTGGGTAGCCAACCGTGCTAATCAGAGGTGCGCGAAAGGACAACAAACTGAACACAGCCCAGCGTCCGCCCTGTGCGACACGTTTGTAACCGCATGTTCAACTTCTTTCACCTCCGTACGTAGCCAAACGCGACGCGACCGCTTGGCAGTGGACGATGAAGATCCATTGGCATTATTCGCGACGAGGTTGGCCACGTGTGCTGCACCTTACCCGATTGGGTGAAGCCACCGCGTAGCGGCATCGCTGGTCCTTACCGTGAAACGACTGCGGACTACGCTGGGTCATCGAAAACACGCCGCCTTCACGAGACCCTTGAGCCATCACAACGGGCGCAGATTAACAAACGTGGATTAACAAACGAACGGACGGTATCGTTCCGATTCACCCCTTCACCACCCCCCAGCTTGTGAGCTGATGACCCCTCTCGATGAAAGGTCACGGGGTCGAGTCAGGAGCTGATGGTTTTTTGTTTTTATCTTCTCATTTGTACTGTTTGTACCACCGCTCAATCGTTATCGCTCAATCGTTACAGTCGTCCAAAGTGGACTCTGTAACGATCCGTGGCTTAATGAAGGCGTATTAATATCGCTATTATTCCCAAAGCATTATTACTTTTTTAATTCTTGTGCAGTGTGCCAGCGTTCTTGGAAACGGCTGTGCGTGATGTGTACACTGGGCTAAAGCCACAGGCAGGTAATCTTCTTAGCAACAAATAAATCCATAAGTTTCATTTTAAATGAGCGCAAAGTTTTAAAACCGCACGGAATTTGCACTTTTGCATTAGAATGGCGCGCGTCTTTGGGGCTCTACGGGACATTTGTTTTGTTATCCTACCCACGGAGGATTTGGGGGGGGGGGGGTGGAGGGGGTTAATGCTATTATTAGTTAGTCGCTGTATTCGGAACAAAATATCTCATCCAGGTATCAATGAAATGCAGGCCAGAGCACGACGGTTGGCTGTTTAGTCCCTTGAGAGAGGCCTGCACTTGAAGTCTGAGGCTAGGGTGAAACACAGCTCTGCTGTTTAACAATGAACACAATTAGAAACAAAACCCTTGCAACTTCACTGACCTGTAACGGGGCAGTCATTAGCTCAATTAAAGCCGACAGCTTCGGAAGTGGGCACGCGTTACTCTACCGGTCCCTGTTCCCATTTGCACCTCCGAAAACGCGACGAGCTTTTTTTTTTTAACAAAGGCGGGTCATTCATCGAGTGACCTGACGTCCGCCCGAAAGTGTAACATGTGCACGCTCTCGCTCGCTCTCCCTTCACCTTTTGTTAATTGCCGTGTTGACTTTTGCAGACCCTCGTAATCATGAAAGAGGGTGTTTTTTTGTAAACCTGCTATTTTCTTTCATTTACATTCAAGGAACGCCGGCCGTTTTAGCTTCCCAATTGCAGGCTTACGACGTAGCCAACCGTTTCGTTTGAAAACAGCGCGCGTGCACACATTATTTATATTCATCTCGTTGCTTGGAAGATGGCAGTAAATAGGATTTACTTGTTTAATTAGCACTGATGTATGCTCCTTTTGCTTTGGGTAAAGCGGCATTATTATTTAAAATTTTGCCACATTTTGTATCAACTCCTGGCCGAATTAGTTTAGTGCAATGGCACACACCATTTGTTTGGGTGCTGGTCTCCACTGAACTCTATCGTACAAATACAAATATACGGGGGATCATATAGCCTTCACATACTGCAGGGGGCAAGTGCTCTGAGCGAGCACCCTATGAAGGCCATCATTGTGAAGGACACAATAAACCTATGAAGCCAAGCGTGGGTGCGCATCGCGACAACTGTAAATGTTCTCGGCAAAATGTTCACAACACAGCCAGGTAGGGGACGAGCAGTGACAAGGACCGACGCGCCGTTGGGGCCGTGAGACCCGGCTTCCTTCCTCTGCTCTCTCGTCCTCTGCGCAACAGCAACTCTTATTGGCTTCAACTCCCTCCATCCTGTCCGATCTCAGATTGTCTTCTTCCTTTCACTGTCAGGACCCCCCCCCCCTTTTCCCGCTTCCTTCGAGCCGTCCTTCAAGTCAAAGCAGCATCTATCTTTGGCTGCCTCTTGGCTTTTTTCCCCAAAGTCATTCCAGAACTTCCTTCATCAATTCTAGATTTGAAGCTTTCGTGACTGCAAGGATTCATACTCTTAGTTTTTCGGTAAAGTCACGTAGGTAAGAAATGAAATTAAAATTAATAAATAATAAAATAATAAAAATCACGACGTTTCGGAGGCAACACAAGTCTCCGTCATCAGGTGGGACCGTCACAGCCAGATTTGCTGTATCAAGTGAGGCAGGGATTCCAAGATGCAAGTTCTTAAATACAAGTTAAGGGGGAGGAGAGGGGGGGGAGCTTATCAGAATGTGGTAGCCAATGAATGGAACGTATTGGGAGGGGGGGGCGGGGCTAAAAGAGAGCACGAGGTGTACGTAGACGTGGACGTGTTTGTGCGCAAACCCCTGTTGGTGCACATCAAGCTCGCACCACCTCTGAGATTGTTCTCACTCCATCTCTATCGCCTTGTCTGGGTTACCCTCTCCTGCTGAACCTGTTCGAGAGCTCCATTCGACGCCACGACACCACATCTGAAAACCTTGCAGTCCCCCCCCCCACCTCCCCTCCATTCAAAAATAAAAATAAAAATTAACCCGTAAATATAACGTTTTTCACGATAAATCCTTTATATGCGTGGCATCGGTTTTATTTTATTATTAATTTCTGTTTTTCTTGAGTAAGAGTTTCATTTTTATCACATTAGTATTTTAAATTAAATATGAAAAAAAAAATTCCTAAAAAGTGGAAAATTTTGGAAAAAAAATTTCACGAAAATAAATTGTCACGCACAACGAGTCTGTGTGCAAACTGTCAGCTCGATTGGATCACGGGAAGTGGGTTAAAAAACGACCGAAAGATTTGCACGGTCGTAAGCGCGCAAGCAAGCAAGTGAACTTAATATAAAGGATATAAAAATACACCTGGTACTATAACAATCAACTATTTAACTATTTTTTTATTTTACCAGGTAACGCCCTCTGGGCTATATAGCTCTTTTTCAGAAGCGACCTGTCCACAAATGATAGCTCAACGACATAGCTTATCGTGTGGAAATTTATCGCAGCCAAATACTCTCATCACACGTTTCCAAAAGTGGAGGGAAAAACCAGAGTACCCGAAGAAATATCCACGCGACCACAGGGAGAACGTGCAAACTCCAAATTTCCAGGCGTCAGACGGTATCGAACACACGACCTCCTGGATACCAGACGAGGTAGTTAACATCTTGCCACCGTGGCACCCTCACCCGCATCATCACACGGTCAGGAGGGATAGCCCAAAAAAGAACAGACCAGCCCTAACCAGCACTAACCAAACATAACGCAGTGCCAATGGAAATGCAACCACAGCAAGAGAATGATCCGAAAGTGGCCGTGTCCATGTGCAAGCCGAACAAAGTTCAGAGCGATTAGTACCAAGACATACGTCATCCAGCATCACTAATGAACTCCCTCACTGCCAATCAGCTGCTTTCTTACAATACCTCTATTGCTGCTACAATGGTCGGAGCTCCGGGGAACTTCACTCACGGATTCATCCACCAACGATGACTCAGTCTGCCAGACCGACTTTCATCTCATCCACAACATGTTCACACACTCACCCACCCACTCGCCAATTCACTCACCAACTTACTCATCCACCAACTCACCAATATACTCACCCACCCACTCACACACCAACATACTCGCCCACCTACTCACTCGCCAACTCACCCACCCAACCACCCACTCACTCGCCAACTCACCCACCCACCCACTCACTCGCCAACTCATTCACCCACCCACCAACTCAGTCACCCACCCACTCACCCACCCACCCACTCACTCACCCACCCACCCACTCACCAACCCACTCACTCACCCACCCACTCACCAACCCACTCACCAACTCACTCACCCACCCACCCACTCACCAACTCATTCACCTACCCACTCACCAACTCACTCACCAACCCACTCACCAACCCACTCACCCACCCACCCACCCACCACACTGGGAGGTCACAACGCTCCCCTTTCTGCTTCATCCCTCGCACTGCTCGACTCTGGAATCCCCTCCCATCGTCTCTTTTTTCCCCCAACCTCGTTACTGCAACCTTGCTCGTTTCAAGAAATGTATTACGTATATACGGTACATTCAAATAGTGCTATTTGTTGCCAGCAGCTTGGCATTTAGGGCCTTTGCGCTCGGGACACACGATAAGTGTGTCTTGGGCCACGTGTGGCCGCCACCACTCTCACCTGGCACACAAGTGACCACGGATCCTCGGCAAGCGTAGACAGCAGTGGCCCACGGGGCCAACAACACTGACCCACCGACAGCCTCCTGACCGATTCAGAATCGGAATCTTTATTTAGACTGGAGGAATCCGATGAGCTATGAAGCTCTTTTTCACAGATTTTCCCATCAAGGAGCGTAAACCATCGAGCAGACTCCTCCTGTCGTCCTCGCAGCAGCAGAAGCATCGGCGGCTTTTGGCTGCTGGCCATCGAACAAAGACGGAGGTCATCGCATTGCGCGGCGCTTTCAGATGCGCTTCTGCGGCCGTCTGTAAATGGTCTTCCTTCCGATATTTGGAAGCCACTGGAGCTATGCACTTTACATTATCTCGATTGAAAACGAATTTATTCAGAACTGCTTTTCGTGTTTAGTTTTTTGTCCTTCCCCCGAACACACTCCGATGAGCATGTACGGCTACGTATGGCGCGAAAGAAGTTAAACATTCATAAAGATGTCCAGGAGGGGCAGGTCAGAAAGTTATAACCAAACACACCCACTGTGAGGCATGTTAGAAGTCAACACCTTGCAACCACATAAACCTAAAACTAAACTATTATTATTTTACCAGGGAAGGCCCAATGAGTTATATAGCTCTGTTTCACGTGGACATTTATAGCAGCCAAATACACTAAACGTATGTTTTGTAAATGTGGAGGGAAAAGCCGGAGGAGCCGGAGAAAAATCCACGTGACCACGAGGAGAACATACAAACTCCAAATATACAGCAGGCGTCAGGGTTGGGATCGAACCCACGACCTCCTGCATACCTGGTGAGAGAGTTAACATCTCGCCACCACGACACCCCTCTGTGGTTACATGTTGTAACCACCTACCTCCCGACTGGGCCCCCCTTTACCTGCGCCCAGCCGCTCACTCGGAGCCACCCTACCCCACCTGCAACATGAGCCCACAGCCCCACCTGTCCTGTTCCAAAGCCGTGCGGGATTTATACGGAGCTGCAATCTAATGAGCTCATTTAACACTTTTCTTTTAAATAAATAAAAAGGAGATGATACTGCAACATGACGCAAGAGGTGCTTACGGCGGGGGACCGTATAAATATCCGAGCGGAGTCACTCTAATCAGTTCTTGTCACCATATCGCAGGCATAAAAGGAGAAATGTTCCGCGCCCTACGAATAACTCTTCTATATTGCCAACTTTCGCGGAATCGGGGCGCGTCGTAATATTTCTGTGCTCGCCGATGAAATCCGCACATCAGCAGTACGGTGGCTCTACTGCGGTGCACGGTCAGCGCAAATTTCGCGGCAGTTATAGCGCGCGACAAGCAAAGCACGCTCGCCACTCCTCGCGAGCCGACACACAACGGCAGGGCGAGCGCCCACGGTGGCCTGCGGTCGGCTGCATACAAGCAATATTTTACCGTTTGTTTGCAATGTCAATCAGCGTGAACCGAGGGGGTTCCCGATTCATAATTGATTTTGTTTAATCAGATCGCGACGTAAAACCCTCCCCCACCCGACGCAGCCAATGAATACGACTGTCACGTGATGAACAAACACGCCGATTTATTGCTGCTTGAGCGTCACCCGGTGAGTTGGAGAGCAATCAAAACATTTTAACAATTAGGTACGACGTTTCGACAAGTGTACGTATTCACGACGAACTTCTTTCGCACCGTACGTAACCAACCGTGCTAAACGGCGCAAGTTACAACCACCATCAAGAGGCATTTGCTAGAACTACGGCATGCATTTTACTTGCGCAATCATGAATCGTAACATCGGTCGTGAGAGCCTACAATCGCGTGTTAAAATTCACCCAAGGTTCACTTCATGGAATGTTATGCAACTGGTCACTGGCTTGCACACACAAGAGAATATTTTGGCAAACATAATGAAGGTGAGATTGAGAGAATGTCAGAGGTGTGGACTCGAGTCATGTGACTTGGACTCGAGTCAGACTCGAGTCATGAATTTGATGACTTCAGACTCGACTTGGAATTGCATAACAATGACTTTGTCCCACCTCTGAGGTGTGGACTCGAGTCATGTGACTTGGACTCGAGTCAGACTCGAGTCATGAATTTGATGACTTCAGACTCGACTTGGACTTGCATAACAATGACTTTGTCCCACCTCTGAGGTGTGGACTCGAGTCATGTGACTTGGACTCGAGTCAGACTCGAGTCATGAATTTGATGACTTCAGACTCGACTTGGACTTGCATAACAATGACTTTGTCCCACCTCTGAGGTGTGGACTCGAGTCATGTGACTTGGACTCGAGTCAGACTCGAGTCATGAATTTGATGACTTCAGACTCGACTTGGACTTGCATAACAATGACTTTGTCCCACCTCTGAGGTGTGGACTCGAGTCATGTGACTTGGACTCGAGTCAGACTCGAGTCATGAATTTGATGACTTCAGACTCGACTTGGACTTGCATAACAATGACTTTGTCCCACCTCTGAGGTGTGGACTCGAGTCATGTGACTTGGACTCGAGTCAGACTCGAGTCATGAATTTGATGACTTCAGACTCGACTTGGACTTGCATAACAATGACTTTGTCCCACCTCTGAGGTGTGGACTCGAGTCATGTGACTTGGACTCGAGTCAGACTCGAGTCATGAATTTGATGACTTCAGACTCGACTTGGACTTGCATAACAATGACTTTGTCCCACCTCTGGAGAATGTACAAGGCATCTTAATTTAATTTGAGGAGATGCAATTTGCATTCATGGCCCTATCTATGCTCACTCAGGCTCTTGGCCTGTTCTCGTTCATCTCTGTTTCATCACCGCTTACTTAATTATTTTGTCGCCTCTTTATTTTACCACTTCGATTCCAACCCGCCTTCATTAATTGTCTTCGGTTCATATTCCCACTGGTTCTTTTCCAGTGTTGTTGCCACACACACGGCCATGGTTTTGTGACAAGCGCAGTGTTATTGAACAGGCCGGTTCGAGGTGGTGCATTGTTTTAAGTCTCCCATTCTAAAACGTCCCAGTCTCTCCTGTAATTCAATTAATTGAAGTGTATTCAGTCAACCGCCTACTTTTCACAAATGTAATATTGTTGGCAAACGTTGCACGGCTTCTCCAAAAAAAGAATTCAAGTCAGCACTTCCACAGATGCCTGTGCAAGCGTGTGCTAATGCATTGCATGTGTAGTGGCGTAACGCGCAGGGTTAGCAAAGAGAGGGTGCAACGGAGGTCGCGCAGGTGCATTTGTGGACTAACAGGTGCAAGCATCGAGACATGGCTTAGGCGCCGTAGAGGCGGCAGCAATTAAGGGAAGAAGCATTAATTAAGCGGGTGCAATTGGGGACGGGCAGGTGCGAGCGTTGGAGCACGGGGTAGACGCCGGAGAGGCGGGCGATGGAGGCGATAAGAGAGAGAGAGCGCGCATGCTGGAGGTGCAGTAGAGCGCCAGCTTAATGGGGAGTAATTGAGGACCTTTAATGAGGAGGGATATATAAGGGAGTGTGCGAGCAACACGGTGTTGGCTGATCCCCTGCTGGGGGCAGAGACAAGGGTGGAGGTGTGAGGGAAGCAGGACAGGTAAGCGGAGTACAGAGTGAGAGGTTAGCGGCGTACAGAGTGAGAGAGATATCGGAGTATAGAGTGAGAGAGATAGCGGAGCGGGGAGTTTGGAACAAGGGTGTGTGTATGTTAGTGTAAGGCGACGTCATGTCAAAGAAAGCTGCTAAGAAAAGGATCCTACCCGTCGACTTCTTCGATGACGAAAACAACGGAGACATCGTTCTCGCCATGGTTTGCAATGGGAATCGTGCCTTATTTATCTAGATGACATCATTGTCTTCGGTTGCACTTTCAACAAACACTTGCACCGACTGCGCTTTGTTTTCTCTCGAGTGCGTGATGCAAACTTAAAATTTAAGCCGCAAAAATGCCATTTGTTGCGATATCGTCAGCGTCTCAGGGGTCACTACCGACCCGGATAAAACGGCCTGCGTGCGCATCGGGCCGATCCCCAAATCGGTGGTGGAGGTCCGCAGCTTTGTGGGGTTCGCCTCGTACGATCGCAGGTTTGTAAAGAATTTTGCGACAATTGCAAAATCGCTCCATGCTCCAACGGCCAAGGGACAGAGATTTAATTGGGACAAGCCGAAAATGATTCTTTTGCAGCGCTTCGTGATGCTCTGGCCAGTGCACCACCGCTCATTTATCCATATTTCGCCAAGTCCTTTATCCTGGACACTGACGCCAGTGATACGTGCAGAGGCGCGGTCTTGTCCCAGGTCGTCGACGGGGTAGAGAGGGTTGTGGCGTACGGCAGCCGCGCTTTGTCTCCCGCTGAGCAGCGGTATTGCGTCACACGCAGGGAGCTGCGTGCCATGATCCATACTTGTACGGCAGGGACTTCCTTGTCCGTACCGACCATGCAGCACTCCAATACTCCCTGCGTGTGGATCAACCCTCCGGCCAAATGGCCCGTTGGATTGAAATTCTTCAGGGATTCTCCTTTACTGTACTGTATAGGAAGGAGACGCGCCATGTGAGTGCGGATGCGCTGTCCCGGCTGCCGCCGCCCGACTCGTGCAGGTACGTGATGGGCTCAACTCGGTGCGGACCGCCGGTGCAGAAATCGCCCGAGATGGTCGCCGCAGTTGACTCGGTCCCGGCAAGCGACGCGGAAGCGCCGGCCGACTACACATTAGGCCTGAACCACAGCGAGTGGGGACGGCTCCAGGTTGAGGATGCCTCCCTGCTGAGATTGAGACGCCGTACCTCCTGACAACCGAGTGCTGCCGGGCACCCTTTTCTGCGGCTCAGTGAGAGGCTCCTCGTACGTTGGGTGGTAGAGCTCCAACGGTTTTGACTAGTGGTGCTCACGAGCCTACAAGGCAGACTTACGCACGCGGTGCACGAAAAATGAATACATTTGGGTGTCAAGAAAACGCTCTCAACCTTAAAGATGGATTTCTATTGGCCAGGGAAGGACAACGATGTGTATCTGTTCGCTAAGGCTTGTCCAGAGTGCGCGCGTCGGAAGTCACCTGCACAACTGCACAGGGTGCCGCTGCAATCCATAACGGTGAATCGCGTGAACGAATTGGTGGCATTAGACATTTTGGGACCATTTCCCGTTACCCAGAGGGGTCACAAATATTTGCTGGTCGGAGTTGAGTATCTCGTCCGTTGGCCAATGGCGTGGCCTTTGGTCTGACCAGTCGGCTGCGTCCATAACGGAGGCCTTTCCGCAGGGGTATGTGCTTGATAAAGGTGCCCCGGTATATCTGCTCACTGAGCAGGGTAAAACATTTTCCTCCAAGCGACTGAAGGAAGTGTGACTTCCTGGGTCCTTCCTCCTACCACCCACAAACAGACTGAATGGTTGAGCGATTGCACCGGACCTTGACATCCATGTTGTGTCAGCAGGTAAACGCGGCTCGGTCCGATTGGGACTTGCACATTCTGGATGTCCTTGCCGCCTATAGGCTGGCCCCCCACGCCTCAACGGGGTTTTTGCACTTTTATTTAATGTATGGTAGGGAACCCGAAACCCCCACATTGGTGCAACTGGACGTGCGTCCACCGGGCAAGGCATCCACTGTGCCGGTTCCCACGCAGGTGACCCTCGACCGGCTACGAGAAGCTTGAGAGCCCGCCATAAGGCGGCCAACGAACGGCTGCGAGGTACACAACCGCCACGTGACCCATGGCTTCATTGCCCTCAGGTGCCCGTGGGCACGTCGCCCAAGCTGCATCGCCCATGGCGGCGTCCCGTTGAGGTCGTAGATGTTCAACGACCCCAGTGTGTTCGCATTCAAGTCGGGCGACGTCGTTGGTTCGTACGCCCGTCACGCCTCAAAAGATTTGTACCGCCACGTCTCGATGCGTCATCTCCCATCCCAGAACGGCCTGTGTTGGATGCGTCCGGCGAGCTGGTCACACCGCCCCAAGCGGATGCGCGTCAGGAGTATTGTCCTCTTCTGCCCACAGGATTGCGACGACCGACGCCCCAGGACAAGCCTACTGGGCCACCGCCTGAGTCCGGGCCGCCAGACACGCCGCGAGCACGTCGCTCGTTATTAAAAGGACATTTGAACAGAGATGGCCCGGCCGGGGGAACCCGCTTCCAGAGAGTTACGTTCAACCTGAAAGTTACGACAGTTACGTTCCCACGTGACCCGCCGTCGGTACACCGGTCATCATGGAAGCGACATCGCTCCTTGTCTAGTTCTGGCCCTCTTCTGGCCGTGCTGGACCTGGTTCACAGGGAAGGGCCGGGCGCAGGAACCCGCTCCCGGAGAATTACGTTCCGTTGAGGAATGTTGGATCAACGGCGCGACGGACTGCTGCGTCGTTCTATCCTCAGCGGAACAGACTGCACTCTTACACTCCTACAAATTGTTTAATTGTTGTACTTTTTTTTCTTGTTGCTACCTGTGCCACAGGTTCGCGCGTTACTTGAGTTGTATATGAGGTCAGCCGGGACAGCTGGGATTTTCATCACGGGAGGGTGGGGGAGTAATGTAGTGGCGTGACGCGCAGGGTTAGCAAAGAGAGGGTGCAACTGAGGTCGCGAAGAGGTAAGCGGGGAGAAGCAGTGATTGAGTGGGTGCATTTGGGGACGAACAGGTGCAAGCGTCGAGACATGGCTTAGGCGCCGGAGAGGCGGCAGCAATTAGGAGAAGCATTAATTAAGTGGGTGCAATTGGGGACAGGCAGGTACAAGCGTTGGAACACGGGGCAGACGCCGGAGAAATGGGCGATGGAGGCGATAAGAGAGAGAGCGTGCTGGAGGCGCCGTAGAGGCGCCAGCTTAATGGGGGGGTAATTGAGGACAGGTTAGCGGAGTACAGAGTGAGAGGTTAGTGGAGTACAGAGTGAGAGGTTAGCGGAGTATAGAGTGAAAGAAATATCGGAGTATAGAGTGAGAGAGATAGCGGAATGGGGAGTTCAGAACAAGGGTGGTGTGTATGTTAGTGTAAGTAAGGAGCATCCACACTGGATGCAAGGTAAATAAAGTAACACAGGAGAAAAGCTAGGAGTGTCCGTGTGAGTACTTCACTATACGTGTTTTTTTTTCATTTTTGTAAATTATCGACATTCATTTCTTTCCAAAAATAGTTTTACTTTATGCCCAAATGAACATTGAGGCGTTGCGCATCCACCGTTTGCAGCCCTGAGCCGGTGGTGAACACTCCACATTCCTATGATGCGGGGAGTTGAACTCGCAATCAACCGATTGCGAGACGGTTGCTCGACTGATTTTATAAATTATCTTAATTTAAAAGGAAGGGTAAAAAGTGTAACACTTTAAATCCAAATTTCTCAAAGTGCCAGCTATGCTGGACGGAGCGCCGATATTAATCCTAATTTCCTCGCCCCCACATGCGGTATCACATCATGTTCTCTTCTTGAGCCTACACCGCAGAGAAGATAAGATTAAATGTAGATAATTTCTGAATGAAATCGCAGCACTGCCACAAAAAACTGGGTGGTCTAAGTTACGAAAAAAATACACCAAAAGAACACGATGCCACTGTTGAGACTCATGGCGGTAATAACTCGCGTGATAATTTGACATGAGGCGGCGCAAGTGGCGTTGAACAAAGCGGCGCAGATGTCGGCAAGAGCCAGCCACACTTAAGTGCTTGCCACGACGTGCCAATCGGGAGACACAATCTGGAATGGACAATGCACTCCGGTTTAATCGTCTCCACCATAGGAAATAAGGGGCCCGTTTTGTTTGCAGAGCATCATGTATGTGAGCATATGCTCGCGGTGATAAAACTATTCCAATATAACCCATTTAAGAATTGCACCGACCCGCATGATAATAAAATTATGAGTGTTTAACACGGCGTGGTTTATTTATAATTTAACTCTCATTTTTTACTTTCGCCCCTTCCAAATTGCTGTTTAGTTAAAAAATGTAAGTGTAAGATCTCACCAAATAACCCTCCTCAAATCTTGCGAACAAACAGCACTTTTTAAAATTTCAAGCGTCTTCTAAAATATTTATATATGTCAGAGACGCCATGGATTGGTGGTGCAATCTAATTACGTAATTACGTGCACGCATTCAGCGTGACCGGGGGTGGGTGTGTAAAACGCTGGCACACAGCAAGCACCCCGTGCTATCAGCCAAAATCTCTCTATCTGGTGTCACCCTCATAGCTCAGGGTTGATGTCCCATGACAGACGCTTTCCGCCTTTCGCGATCATCGGCATCTCTTGCGATCATCGGCATCTCTCGCGGAGAGAGTCCCAACAACTGTCCCAACGCTGTCCCACCAACTGTCTCACACTGTCCCACCAACTGTCTAGCGTTGTCCCACCAACTGTGTCACGCTGTCCCACCAACTGGCCCATACTGTCCCACCAACTGTCCCACACTGTCCCACCAACTGTCTAGCGTTGTCCCACCAACTGTCTCACAATATCCCAACTGTCTCATGTTGTCCCACCAACTGTCTAGCGTTGCCCCACCAACTGCCTCACATTGCCCCACCAACTGCCTCACATTGTCCCACCAACTGTCTCACACTGTCCCACCAACTGCCTCACACTGTCCCACCAACTGCCTCACACTGTCCCACCAACTGCCTCACACTGTCCCACCAACTGCCTCGCACTGTCTCACCAACTGTCCCAAGCTGTCCCACCAACTGTCTCACACTGTCCCACCAACTGCCTCACATTGTCCCACCAACTGCTCACACTGTCCCACCAACTGCCTCACGTTGTCCCACCAACTGTCCCATCAACTGTCCCATCAACTGTCCCACACTGTCCCACCAACTGTCTCGCACTGTCCCACCAACTGTCTCGAACTGTCCCACCAACTGTCTCGCACTGTCCCACCAACTGTCTCACACTGTCCCAACAACTGTCCCAAGCTGTCCCACCAACCGTCTCACGGTGTCCCACCAACTGTCCCACGTAATTTTCTATGCTGTGGATTTCAGACCTGATGATGATGGCTTGTGTAGCAGTCGAAACGTCGTGAGAAATTAATTTTTTATATTTTTATTATTGTATTATTTCCCTTCTATGTGACTTTACCGAAAGAACCAAGAATATGTCCCACATCCCACCAACTGTCTCATGCTGTCCCACCAACTGATGCATTACCTTCCTCTACCCCCCCAATTTCCACATCAGAATCATCTTCGTTATTACTCCAGCCGTTGACCCGCTTAGACTATGTCCCGTATAGGCCACCTTCCTTGTCAGTATCCTACTTGTATTTATTCCCTCTCGTATCTTCTTTCTTCTTATCAAACCAGTTCGCCCTTTCACTTCTTCTCCAACACGACATCTCATCCTTCCGCATCACCCATGTTTCACTCGCGAATCCAACTGCACTCCGTACAATATCCTCATCCTCACTTTTACTTTTATTCCTGTAATTTTAAACAAATTTTTTTGTACGTTCACAATACATGCATTGCAAATCACGCCTGTGGGACTTTAGTTTGTTTTTGTATTTTACACGCACAGAAAGTGGGTTCACGTAATCCCTGCAGCCACCGGAGACTATAATATTCCACAGGACGCTCAAAAAACAATCGATTCTTGAACCAAATCGTGATCTCAAAGGTTCACGTGAAGGTTCACCAAATCGCAAGGGTTGCTCATCGGTGCATGCCTCAATGTACAACGGGAAAAAGTCCATCTGTAGGCTGGGTTAAAGTGGCAGTGCGCACCTAATTACAACCAACAGATCGCACCGTGGTACTCATGGAGCCAGAATCATGTATACGAGCAGACTGTGTACGAATTATGACATCAAGCTGGCCCACGGGATAATATAAAAACTGCTTTTAGTGTTTAGTTTGTTGTCCTTCCCCCGCACCTCCGATTACCACGGTTGGCTACGTACGGTGCGAAAGTTCTACATACATATTCTTTGAGTCTTTCGGTAAAACCACTTAAATAGAAAATTAATACAAATAATAAAATCACGACGTTTCAATCGCAACACAAGCAATCGTCATAAAGTGAAAAATATAGCGGGAGAGCTGCTGAGGCAGGAAAAATACAATATCATATAGAAACGTCGTGATATTGTTATTATTTGTATTATTTTTCTATCTACGTGGCTTTGCCGAAAGACCCAAGAATATGAATTCCTGCAGTCACGAAAGCTTTAAGTCAAGATTCTACATACATACCCAAACGTAACGCCAATGGGACAACAAAGACAAAGATCCACCCCCCCCCCCCCCCCGCGTATAGCCTTCATAGACTGCTGGGACCGGTGCTGTTAGCGAGCACTGATGAAGGCCGGCATAGCACACGAGGGAGTTCTAAAGAAATTCGTTTTCAATCTAGATTTAAAAGTGCACAGCTCCAGTAGCTTCCTAATATCGGAAGGAAGAGCGTTCCAGACGGCCGCAGAAGCGCATCTGAACGATGCAGTGACCGTCTTTGTTCGACGGCTAGCCAAAAGCCGTTGCGAAGAGGACCGGAGTCCGTGTGATGGTTAATGATCCTTGACAAGGGTTTATGCTCCTTGATGATACTTGCAGTGGTCCATGCTGTCTTGTTAACATGCGGGACTGGATATCCGATAACAATGTGCATGCCTAACAAATGTCAAAATGTCAAATTTACGAAGATGAAATTAAATTATTTCCGTTTAATTACGAAAGACCACATTTAAGATAAAGCAAGGAAATTGAAATTTAAGAAGGCCACTTGCACTGATTATTTTCTTTTTTCAGGAAAGATGTAATTTGCTTTTAGCTTCGTGTGATTTTTTCTTTTACGTAAGGGGGAAAATAAATTCATAAACCGTCAAATAAAAACTTGAAAGTTGTCTTCAAACAGCGAAATGTATTGGTAACCAAAGGTGTTTATTTATTAGCCAAGCAACTGAACATGTTGAAGCGGACATACATCAAGAAGATGGAGCGAATTAATCAATCCGTGTGCAGGTGCGAGATCAGTTTCAAAATATTTTCTTATACTGGAGGAATCCGATGAGCTACAAAGCTCATTTTCGCAGACGTTCAGCTGTAAGGAACCATTGCATTTCAAGATCGCAAAAGGCGGCATCTGCTGGGGTAGGCCTTCGTCCAGCAGTTGATTGACTATGGCTCACGACGACAATGATGCAAGAAGCGATAACGACGATAGTGGCGATCATTCTGCTTTGTGCTTGCACACACCAGTGATGGTGTGCCAAATCGTAATATTCATTTGGGAATCATTTTTAAAGGGTCTTGAACAAAATTACAATTTCAAAACACACCGCTGTCCTGCGCACTCGCACATCTTCCAATATGTCTGGGCCAGCGTGGAAGCATCGGTTAAGAATACCAACTTCAGACGGGCTTTTCCGAAGATTCCTCTCGTTGGAGACCCTTCTGTAAGCAGTGGCACGAGCAAGGAATTGGAGGGCTGCGCCTCTCGCCACGTTTTTTTTCTATTCTCTCCCTGCAAGGTAGTTGACGCTCCGTGTCCTAGCTGCTAGGGATCCTCGGCATTTGGCGGCATCGGCGATCTCCCAAGGCAGTGGTGGTGCCAGCCCAAGGATCGGCAAACCAAGAAGAGACAATTTTGTTCGAATTCGGTTAGAAACCCAATATTTCAACAGCCGCGAATACAAAGACGGTGGGCCCCTTGATAAATTACTGTCACAAAGCGGTCCTCGAAGAGCCACACGCGGCTCTGGAGCCGCAGGTTGCTGGCTCCTTCGCGAGCCCCCATTGGGGCACGAAGCGGAAATCACGTTTCGGTAACGTCACGTCGATGCCACACATCGTATGCCGGACAAGCTACGTAATCTAATTGCATCACAGGTGTGTGACAATATTAAAATATACGACCGATTGCAATTAAACGTTGTTTCGGTGTTACTATAATTATGGGATTTTTTTCAGTTTGTAAGGATAATAAAAATAGTAGACATGAGATAGAGTCGTAGTAAGATGAGAGCATAGAGACACGAGAGAGGGAGAAATGCAGTGAGAGCTGTAAACAGGAGACAATATAGGGATGACAGACATGAATATATTTTGTTCTGTTTATTGTAAGGGTTTGTATTTTTTCCATTAATCCAGAACCCCTTGAGTTACTGAGAGCACGAAGCTGTTGCTTAGCTCGATTATGTCTAGTGTCATCCAGTGCTGCTGGGTCACTCTCACCGGATACCTAATAACGAGCAAGACGCCGCCTTCCGTCCGGCAAGGCGCTCCAAATCGTGCGTGAAGATCACAGAGCAGTCCTCTCTGTGTGCATTAGCCGCGACTTTCCTGCATAATTAAGGATCGCGCCTCTCCCTGCAGACGCAAATGCACACGCCTGCCCTCATGACCCGTTCTTGTTTGTTTCCATTCATGGATATGTGTGTGCGATAGTGTGTGTACGCAGGCGTGTGTATACGCAGGTATGTGTGTGTGTGTACCAATGCTAGTGCGCGTGTGCATTTGCGTGTTTGCGTGACAGTGCGTGGGGGAAAAACAGTGTTGGGAGTGATAGTTTCGTGGTTAGAGCACTGAGCTCACAGGCATAATTAGTGACGAATGTCTGAACCGGTCCCAGGTTTCTCCTAGGTCAATTCAGCATTAAATGAGTATCTACAGTGGCGTCTAAGCAACAACACTGGGGAAGACAAAGGAAGCCGGACACGGTATTGGCCACAACACCCCAGAGCGCTTGTTCCCATTTCTCCACTGTAGCTCCCCTTCTAGGTTAGCTCAGCCTAAAATGCGCTATGCAGGCCTTAATCGGTGCTCTATTAGAACAACACTTGGTCTACATGGTCTCTCAAGGCTGAACGTCGGAGGGAGATACCATTGTGTATGTGTGCGTGCACGCGTGGGGAGCGGTAGTGTAGTGGTTAGCAGGCTGCACAAACACCAGTGATTTTTATCTGAACCAGTCATGGGCTTTCCCCAGGTCGACTCAGCCTCAAATGAGTACCTGGTGAGGTGTGTAAACATCGCCACTGGGGGAGACAAAGGTGGCCGGGCACGGTGTTGGCTACCCACCCCCTCGTGTGCCATCCCGGCCTTTATAGGTGCTCAATAACAGCACTTGCCTCCACAACCTGTTACAGGCTATACGGGGGATCTTTGTCTATGTCTTGGTGTGTGCATGTGTATGGACGAATGTTATGACAGCGAAGATAGCTCTGGGACTGCTCGCCGGGATGGCTAAGTGTGAACAGCAGCAGCAGCAGCGTATTAAGACAGAATGTGAATCCAGTTCATATTTGCACACACATAGACATTTTGCTGCCTTAATGAAGTG
Organism: Lethenteron reissneri; assembly: GCF_015708825.2. Classification (NCBI taxonomy): domain Eukaryota; kingdom Metazoa; phylum Chordata; class Hyperoartia; order Petromyzontiformes; family Petromyzontidae; genus Lethenteron; species Lethenteron reissneri. The sequence goes on from NC_083791.1 coordinate 5,086,289, forward strand.
CATTAATGTCAGAATTTCTCGCAATTAAATGTTGTATTCATATATTATCTCTTGTTTATTTGGCAATTAGCCACTTTGCAGCTCGGAATATTAATGAGATTTATTATTATAATATACATTTTAGATTTCCCCCCCCCCCCCCAATTTGTATCCAGAATGTACAATCGGGGTCATGTCATTAGAAGTAGTATCCATATCCTTCGCATTAATGAATGTCCCACGGAAGCGGATTTCGCAGATCTACCTCTGAGATCCCTTGAAGTGACCTCTCGTCCACACACAGTAGAGGGGCAGAACCTCTCTCAACCACTCTGCATACGAGAGCGGGGTTCTTTGCATTACATTGGAGACGATATTTTACATCTCACGGCTGGAGTTTAGCGCAGTTAAGTGCAGAACCAAATTTTATGCGATTCTGTATTCTTTGTGCAGTCATTGGCAATTGGGCTGAGACCATTGCATTAAAAGATGACAATATATATATATGCCCTGGTGATTTTTCATGTCCAGAGTCAGCGCTGTGGCTGCATAGTGAAAACACCTTATCCCCTGCTGGTGAGCAAGGCAGCTTTACAGCATCGAAGCGACTCGCTTGGCATCTCCAGGTTAACACAACACAAAACCTGTCCGGAGGTCTGGCCACCAATGGCCTCATTTATGGCCTCTCTTCAAAAGCCGAAACCGGCTTGCCATGGCTATCGTAAGACATCGCTGTCATACCCTGGTCACTATTGAAATAACAGATTTTGCATCTCAATCAGACTCTCATATTAATAAGTACCAATTCACGCACTTTCTAGCCAGTAGCAGGGCTGCATTGTCAGTGTGGTGACCAATGTGATGACCAGCGTGGTGAAGTGTCGGTCAACCAACCCCCATCACCTCCGATTAGCACGTTTGGCTACCTAAGGTGTGAAACAAGCTCATGATACCTGCGCAATAAGTCTGGGGCGGCCCTCATATCGCAGCGGATTGAGAAAAAGGCTATACCTGGACATACACCAGCCTGCGAGATATTTATGAGCGTGTCAAGTTGACGCTCTGCCCATTCACCAATGTTGACTCCCCCACAAAATGGTACTCATTGCCTACACCCGAGGGATGATGGGCCGCGTGAACCCCCAACAAGGATGTGAATAACGCAACCTTCTGATCGTGAGTCGCTTGCTCTACCACTGAGCTACCTAGCTTATCGAGGATTTTATCGGATTTTTTGCTGGATTGATGTTTGAGGATGAACGGAACAGGGCCTCTGTACTCAATACAATTCAAGCGTGAGTTGATAACGTGCACTATTTTGTCTCTAACGAGGGGGGAGGGATGCAGGCTCACTGGTGCAGTATTGTCTACAGCCAAATAATAAGCCACTTAATCACATTGCTAAACGGAATTTATAAATATGTGGACACCACAGGAGCTGATGTGTTAATATTATGAATCTACAAATTAACGCAACAGAGAATAACATTGGGACGAGAATTATTTTTCAGTTCACAATCGAGAGAAAGTTTTAAACGGCGGTAATACCAAGCCAAACATTTTGGCTGAGTACACGGGGTTAATTGAATTTGATTCATTACACGGAACATGTTGTGTCTTATGTGTCCACACCACAGATAAAACCAAAGGGCTTCTGTCAATTTGAAAATCATTACGCTTTAATTTCAAAAGACCAATTTAAAGTTTTTCGAGAGGATGTCTTCATAATTTGATTTTAACAGTTTAAAAGCAAACAAATTTTAATACGTATTTATTTGCTTTCGACGGCCAAAATTACCCCACATTGTTTTGGATTTAACATCACACTAACACACTGAGAACGCTGGCAGTAATTTATTTTTCTAATACAAAAGTGAGGATGTTTCTGCCAAACATTTCAGATGATTTCATGCGCAGTTTCAGACTTCTCGGATAGCCTCAACAATTAATTAACAACACAAAATCTATTTCCTGTTGCTCGCGCATCTTTCAAAAACTTTTGCCCAATGCACTGAATGAATTTCAGAAATCTATAAGAACACGTCCCCCCCCTTGCGACAAGACATACAACATCGACAGGCAATGTGTCAGAACCCAATATCTCTACCCACTCTTGTTATTATCATAGTAAAAAAAAACATGCGTAATTAAAATCTAAACAACTATGACTCGGATCTAGTTGCCGTAGAAAGGAAACCCTGCAAATATATAAAAGTGCCATCATCATCATAACCATTTAGGTCTCCACAAGATGCCATAAGCTCTCATGATTCCGCTATGCGAAAAAGACAAAGATCCCCGAAATAGCGTTAACAGAGTGTTGGGGTAAGTGCTGTTGGCGAGCACCTATGAAGGCCGGCACGGCACACAAGGAGAGGGCGGGTGGCCAGCACCACGCCCGGCAGCCTTTGTCTCCCCAGTGGCGATGTTTACACACATCACCGGGTACCCATTTGAGGCTAAGTCGACGTAGGGGAGGCCCAGGACCGGTTCAGATAATCGTTACTGGTGTTCAGCATGAGCAGGAATCAAACTCGGGTCACTGGGTTCAAAGCACGGTGTGCTAATCGCGATCATAACGCTCCCCACTATGCAACAACCCATCCCAACACCTGCACGCAAACCGTTACAAATTACTAAACATTGTCTCATATCTACATACTGAAGGTTTTGAGAATCACTCCAGTATATCTGTAAAGTTCTGAAGGTTTTGGGGGCGAGCACACTATGACCCATTCTTCCAAATATAACCCAAGGCACCTGTGTTTGTTTAGAGAGGCAAATGAAGGCACAAGATGTGTCTGAGCAGGTGACATTGTTCCCATCACCCAGCAGACAAGTGTAAAGCAATCACGCGGAACGTAACCAATCTAATTAAATCCGGAAGCTAAGCGGGTTTGAGACTGGATAGCGCTTGGATGGGTGACCACCGGGTGGACAACAGAGAGCAGTGCAGCAAAATCAATTGTTGTAATGTACTTCTATGCTCGCACGTCCAAGCTCCTCATCTTCACTAACCCGCACTAACCATTGTGGTTGGTGGTGTGCGGTCAAATAATCCCCCACAACTTACGTGGAGAGTGGGGGAGGCCCTAGTCCAGCAGCGGGAACGCCAAGGGCCGTACGGATATACGTAGGCACGGAATGAAACTCTCTCGCTCTTGCGGGTCACACTCGCAAACGTGCGTACCGATAGCATTCCCAGAAATACAGATTGTAAAAACGGAGGCTTGTAGATCGTTATTATAACATAATCTGGCCTGAGACAGCGCGCTACGGATTCCCAAACAGGTGCCGCCCACGACAAGGAGCGAAGCATGCTTGCCAATGCGGAGGGTGCCGTAGTACAATAAAAGCGGACTGCGATGAAATCACCGATCTTGCTGATTTTAGCCAATCAAATAAAGGGGGGTGTGTCACATGACTACTCGATCCAAAGTATCGCTTGCCAATTAATAGACTGCCAATGAATCCATTGCCAATGAATAGACATTTTGAAGATCGTTGCCCGATCAACTTTGAGCGACTGCCGGATTGACTGAACTGAATCTATTACGATTAACCTCAATTCGCGACCCACAAGAGGCCGACACCACGCCTACTTTCTTCCATATATGGGCAAATCTCTGATCGGTGATTTCGTCGGGTGTCCAATTTCATCGTATTCCAGCGTCGCCCCCTTTCTGCCGCGGCAAGTCCCCGTATGGCGAGAGCCAAAATCGGTACCACCAGGGGTAGCAAACAGTACACTTCAGCTGTACCGCAATCGTCGAGTGAGATATCTGGCCTGAGCTCATGGTCTTGGCCCCATGGCAATGATTGCCAGTGTCTCGTATGTACGTATGTATGTGCGTAGCCAACCACTGGCTCGCAGCTGGTTCAGGGTCACTACTGGTACAGCCACATCTTTCACGCTTTCGTTTGTCCTGGAAGGTTTGTTTTGTCCGACAGTGTAAATATATTGGTAAAATGCCGCCGTGATGAGAAAATTACATTTTGTTCAACCCGTATAATTTGTCACCAATGGATTTAAATGACACTCGGATGACGATGCTGTCACCTGAATTTGGCCGCCACCACTTCTTCCAACCGTGCAGTGATCATGCGCACGCAAGCGAACGGGCGACTGAATGAGCGAGCGAGCGTGGTGTGGTTGAGTGAGCGAGCCAGGGAGGTGAGCGACTGCACGAATGAGTGACTGCGAGAGTGAACGAGTGAATTAGCGATTGATGGAAAGAGTGCCGCGAGTGGTTTAACAAGCGTTTGGGGGTTAGCGAGGAAGCGAATGAGCAGGTAATTGAATGAGTGAGTTAGCGACTGGGGGGCAAGCAAGTGAGCGAGTGGGGCCCGAGTGAGCAAGTGAGTAAGTTAAAGAATGAGCTTGTTAGCAAGCAAGTGAGCGTCGCGGTGAGCGGATGAGTAAGTGAGCAAGCATACGTGTATCCGTCAATGACCAATGATGTAAAATCCCCCGTTTGCACGTGCATTTTTGCCGAATCCTGAGAATCCTCAGAATTCCGTTTTATCGGTGTGTTTTTTTTGGTTTCGCCCCGTTGCGGGCTCAGAGGGCTTCTCCCAAAGCCACAGGGAAGGAGCCTTTGAGGTTCCAAAAGGTCAAGTTGTTCCTTGTTGTTGGGCCAATAAACAGAGAGGCACGCGCTGCTCACTGTGCAAATGCTAAACTCCGCGGGTTCACAGGCCACTCTGTAACACAACAAACGGACCGCCCCCCCCCCGCCCCCCCCAGCGCTCTCCCCCTTTCACCTGCTCCGGCGTGACGAGCCAAAGTGAATCACGCAATCACGCGCGCTCGGTCCCGGCGATGGATCACAATGGACGTTTCCGAGAAAGTGAGTGCGGCGGCAGCGGCGACGGCGGCGGCCACAGGCGCAGCTTTCCCCGAAGCTTCAGGATCCGTCTGTTTGTTTTATTTTGACGGCACGGAAAGGGGGGGGGGGGGGGCCCGGTTCAAGGCGGGAAGGGTGAATCAGATGACACTGCTTTGTTGTTGAATCGCGAATGACTTTACTTACGAGCGGGGCGATGCAGTGTCGCCGCGGTTAGCGCACTCGACTTGAAATGAGCCACCCGAGTTCAATTCGTGGGTACAGATAACATCGGTGGCGAGTGAAATATTACGGGGTCCCGGGCCCCCCTCTCTTCACGAATGGTGAAGTGTGGTCAAACAACTCCCCATGACCGACACGCCATTGGGAGGCTTTCATCCATCGATAGATTGACAAAGAGCTGTAAATTACTATTATTACTTACAAGAGCTGCCTAGACGCGTCACTCGCGTCCCCTATGATGCATTTCGCTAACATTTAAGAGGCTAATTTAGTTTTCGTTATCGTCTTACTTGCATGTTCGTTCATTGATATTTAGAGCAGTTTTCTCGCTAACTACTACAGTGCCTGTTTAATGAAACACAACTTGTATTGTGCTGGATAAGGGCCTTGCCCACTGTCGTTGAGACACCAACTCATGAAATGAGGTTCAGATGTTCGTCACCGATGTTGGCCGAGAGCGGGAACTGAAGCATGATCGTCGTATTTGTAATGCAACAGCAATTTGTTTTTTTAAATGTCGTTTCAGACCGTTTTCAAGTGTCCACTTTGGGCCACGACATCGCGATATGCAACCTCCCTGCCATTTGCGGGCAACGTCGAAAAGACTTCACAACCCACTTCCACAACTGCCGGGGTGGGCGATGTCCCATAACCCGCAAGGGAACATGTTGCGTGATGCAAGCGGTGCAGATTGTAAAGTTGCAAAGACTAAATAAAAGACTTATGCACAACTCATTTTGATTGAACAGCAGTTAACATAATTTTGAGTGATCTCTATTCGTACTTGAAGCAAAGAAAAGATAAAAAGCGACAACAAAAAATGCTAAACATCATCACAACGTTGGGGGAAGCTGATATCGCGCTCATAGTCACATCCCCGAAATCTGAAGTCGTAAAACGATATTGCCGTAACCTTATCAGTGAGTCACCAACCCGTGATGACCAGTGTGGTGAAGTATGGACAAACAGCTCCCATAACTGATATGTCCTGGACAGATGTTCACACAGCAATGATTTAAATATGGACTGAAAATTAGTATGACTACTACACGTCTTATAAAATATTATTTCCAAAAATAAACATTACTTTTAAATTGTATTGATTACAATCATAAATATTGACCTTCTCATGAGCCTATTTGCACATTTTAAACAAAAAAATAAATTTAAACTGCATACTCTGACGCGCAGTTCAGAAACACGGCCGTAAAGGAAAACTACAGAACAAAAAGTAAAAATTGCGCTAAGAAGCATGGAGAGACGCACCCATGGAATTACCCTGAAAGACAGAGGAAGTCGTGGATTGGTGAACACACACACAGGTTAATAACATCATTCAAGCTATTAAGAACAGCACACAAGATTGGGCAGGATGCATCATGGCGAGAAGGGACAATGGACGATGCATGTACGAATGTTGAACTTCTTTCGCACCGTACCTAGCCAACCGTGCTCATCGGAGGTGCGGGGGAAGGACAACAAACTAAACACAAAAAGCAGTCTTCTTGGTTCTTTCGGTAAAGTCACGTAGAAGGGAAATAATAAAATAATAAACATTAAACATAATAAAATAATTCTCACGACGTTTCGGAGACAACACAAGCTTCCGTCTTTAGGTGGAACCGTCACAGCACGATTGCTGTATCAAGTAAGAGAATTCCAAGAAAACAGTCCTTGTATATATACTGGTTGAGGGTGGGAGGAGCCAAGGTAGGCCATGGATATCCAGGTTCCACCTCAAAATGGAAGCTTGTGTTGCCTCCGAAACGTCGTGAGAATAATTTTATCATGTTTTATTTTTATTATTTTATTATTTCCCTTCTACGTGACTTTACCGAAAGAACCAAGAAGATGAATAGCTGCAGTCACGAAAGCGTTAAATCGAAACAAAAGCACTTCTGAAGAAATGAGTTTTCAGTCGAGATTTATAAGTGAACAGCTCCAGTGGCTTCCTAATATCGGAAAGAAGAGAGTTGCAGATGGCCGCTAAAAGCACATCTGAAACCGCGCGATGCGGTGACCCTCCTTTGTTCGATGGACAGCTACCAAAAGCTGTGGCTACGAGGATGACCGGAGTTCACGCAATGACGCTTTATGCTCCTAAACGAGATCGACGAGGTATTGCGCTTTCATTTGTGGCAAGAAAGAATAACTATGGTTAAGGATAATGGTGGAGTGGCAGCCAAGGTACGGAACGGCATCCGAGACTACGTCCGTCGAAGATATGGAGCGAATAAATGAGTTCGTGTGCAGGCGCTGGGGTGCAACACTGCATCGTAGAAGTTGACCGACGGTGAGCCAACGACGACGACGACGTCACTGTGAAAGCGTACCGTCTACAACGCAGGGGGGAGCCTCCGCCGAGGCTCTTCGTGGGGTGCGACACGGAAGTGTGAACCTGCGCCTGCTACGGCGTGCGACTTGCCGGGGCGGAGCAGCACCGGCAAGGCAGGGCCACCCCGCCGCTGCACGGCCACGTCACTTATCGCTCCACGTTTGACGAATGTTGCCGCTCAAAGGTCAAAATTCTCAGGCAACCGCCGTTTACAGCTCAACAAATTGAAACGTAACCTCCACTTAGCAGGATGCCTGGCCCAGGCAGCAACTCAGGGCTACCTTTTTCTGCTCCTGAAACGAGCGTTCTGCACTGACGCATTGCAGGAGGGGGGGGGGGGAGCGGGATAGTGGGAGAAATTCTGATGAACTTTCAATTTCTTGACAACAAAAATGTAAACATTGTCAGGAGTTAATATGCAACGGGACCACAGATCAAATTGTGCTCATCCCATCTGCTTACTCTCACCACTGCTGGCATAAGGGCCTCGGCTTGAGGCAGCTCCAGAGAGCCCCCTCGAGCAGGACTTCTGCCTACTCTTCCACACCGGTCAAACGTCTCGGAAGAGCTGGGACTACACACACTCTACCCCACCACCAAACGCAACCTGCCGATTGACTAACTGCGGTGGTGTAACCCATTTATACTGCTTGGTAGCCAGAGATGAGAGGGTGAGGGGGGTGTCATTTAATAAACCGGGCCAGCAGACTAATTAAAACGTGCACACATTACTCACGTCCGTGTTTGTTGTGCACACGCATTCGCTTCCGTACGATTCGGAAGCCATACCGGATTTGATTTCGCGAGGTGCCAACGCTGACGTGTGAAGCGATTGTTTGCGGGGCAACAACCGCCACCAACGGAGCCCGTCCGCACGCTGCCAACTTCGCACCGGCGATCGCCAAAGCCGCCGCCAAGCACCCATCAGCCTCGCTACGGCTGATTGTATTAATCCACGGCGGCAACGACTGTTGCGTGTTCGCGCACACGCACACTCGCGCACACGCACACACCCGCACACGCGCACCCTCTTGTCGAACACACTCTACCCGTCCCACACATGTCTCCAGCACACACTACAGCCGCCGTCACCTAGCAGGTGTAAAAAGTAGACGGCAAAAAAAAAAGAGATGTTTGAAGCGACGCATTGATTTTGTTTTGTTTACTTTCGTTTTTGTGCAGAAATCTGAACCTACAAGGGCTCTCTTCGCACTTTAAGAAGGAGCGTATGCTCTGGATCGGGGCTCTCCATAAGGAGGGGGGCGAGGGGCCCGGGGCAAACCACACTGTGTGGGCAACCCCCCCACCCCCGATGCCTTCAAACTATTCCATCCCCCCCCACCCCAAAGCGCGGGGCCACGGGCGGTCGCCCCTATTCGCCGTACACCCGAGGGACGGCCCTGCTCCGGATTGTAAAACGCTCCGGCAAGTAAGGCGCACCCCAATGGATGCGGTACGTGATTCGTTCACGCGATTCGACCGCAGGCGCTGCAATGCTCCGTGAAGTTAAAATGAGAATGCCCAGTAATCATCGAACGATGGACCAACGTCAGTCCGACATTTCCAACCGATCCAATATTGGCATGTTTCTCTTTGGTTCTTAACGGTAAAGTCACATATCAAGAGAAAATAATAAATTAAATACTAGCACACGACGTTTCGATTGCGATCGTATGCTAGTATTTATTTTTTTATTTTCTCTTGATACGTGACTTTACCGAAAGAACCAAAGAGTAATTCCTGCAGTCACGAAAGCTCCAAATTAAGTATTGGCATGTTTACTGGGCGGACTCTTTAATCAAATCGCGACTCGTGATCGTTTTTTGCATCGCATGCATTGGGGGATGTGGAGGATGAATAGTCACGAGGCCCATTAAGAATTATGACCTATCAAGCAAGTAAGACGCACCTCTAAACTTGTGTGATCTCTATTGAGTAATTGTACCGATGTCCATAAAGTTATACAAATCAATCTGGGCACAAATGCAATTAGCGGATTATAACACACGCACCCCAACTTTTGCTTAAAAATACAGGGAGAGGGGGGAAATATAAACATTAATCCAGAGAACAGGGTAATACTACGTTGCTCTGTTAGCAAGGATTTCAATTGTGCAGCGTCCATGCGTTGCTTCACTCGCGATATTGTTGCTATGCACAGAGGCTGTGAATGAGATACAGGGATTTACTCAGATTGGCACACGCGTGACTTGGTCAAACACCAAACAACGGCCGTAAATATTACCTCCTATTGCTGCATGCGGCAACGCGCAAGAGCAGCTAGATGAAGAAGAAAAATTACGAGCAATAAAATATGACCGAATGGGCTTTGGGCTCCGACTAATGTATTTTGGGATTTAAAGTCACTCCAGTGCAGGAATTGGACCACAGTGGGACAGAGCGTAAGGATAATCGGGTAGGTGAGGGATGGAATTGTAGCATTCAATACACTGGAAATGCTCATCAAAGTTTTCATTAAAAATTATGTAGCCTCCAATGATTTTGCAATCACAAAGTCGTCAATGGAATGATTGCGTCGTGTGTTTCGACATTTTATTGCCAGCATTTTTATTAATAAGATAACCACATTTTACATTGGCTTGTACATCAATGGTATGCATCATGTGAATCGTATGGAATATCCATGTGTCGCGCACCACAAGTCGTTTTCGATCATCTAGCTCCACAGATGCACTGCAGCCCTTTACAAACTGTCAAAAGAAGCCATCTCTGCACTGAAACACCACGAGACTGTCATGTACAATTCATCAATGAGCGTCTGGGAGGGCGATTGGCTCTCGGTGAAATAAATGTAGGTATTTCATTCCACTCCCTCTCACCAAAGCAGTCGTCACGCCTTGGCTGAGAGCATGTGAACCGAGCACTGTCATCTACTTTTTGTTCCGATGCAATTCCGAGAGACAAAAAAACCATGGAAGGACAACAACGGGACAAACGCGCAAGCTTCAATCCAAAACAAAGTGCCACGCAAACTTCTCTTCACCTGGCAAAGTATTCGGGGGCACCACCAACTTAGCGGCAGCAGGTAGCAGCTGTGCACCACGTGACAGCCGATGGCTCCTGAACACAAAGGGCGGCAAGAGGAGACAAAGCAAAAATGAAGTTGCATTGCACCAGAAAGGCATCAATTCATTGCGAATATTAAATGCTGCACGGCAGCGTATTATGGACTTGCGTCATCGTGGTCAACAGGGGAATAAAACGAGACCTCACGGCGGCTCGATGCGATGCATGCGCAGCGGCGCTTCGTGCAAATCTCTGGCGAGCGTGATTGCGACTGGGTTAACCTTGAAGGAGAAAACCCAACCCCGACACAGCCATCCTCCTCGATAACAAGAAACGTAATCCGCGGACCGGCACCCAGCAACCGCTGAATGCGAGCGCATGGCTTATTACCGTGAGCGTTCGGCGCAGTTTCCGTCAAACCACGCGGAACACTTCCGTCGGAGAGGGTTGTGACAGCACTCGGAATCTCGAGAATCAGGGGGTGGGGGGGGGCCTCCCCCAAGTGGTATTTCACATTGGCCCAGTGCCACTCTGACCACCAGTAGCTAATCCATTTCCATAATCCCTTTGGTCTGACCCCCCCCCCCGCAGCCTCCAACCCGTTGACTCTCAAAATTAATCAACACCCCCCCTTCACCGCCTGTCGCAAGGTGTCTCGCACCTTGCGAGACGGCATCTCGCGTCACTAAAAGGCCGGGCTGAAAACTACGTGGGACGTGAGCTGTCAAAATTACTCTGCCACAAAATCAATTTGCAGCAGTTCCCCCCCCCCCCTCCACCCCCACCCACCTCGCTAGGGATGTGCCCGCGCGCGCCGCCTGCAAACAATCCGCTGCAGACAAATTGCATTTCCAACGGGATTGAGTCCCCATTTTTACCGCCCAACCGCCCATTTCCGCCGTCCTTTTCTTGCCAACCACTTACCGGCAAGCGACTACCGGCGAACAACCGCGAGAATTCTTCGCCATAATCACATCGGAAGCGTGGAGGACCCTCCATTAACCTTCCCTGCCCGGCGACTCGTTTATTTTTACCGCGTTTCGATGTGTGAACGCTTTTTCGGGGAATTGCAGCGCACGCCCCGCCATTTATTTTCGAGCGTCGCCGTTGCGCGATATTTCAGAGCACGCCACCCGACTCGCAAATTGGTTGGGCTGCACGGAGTGCACTTTCGGTGATTTGCAAAATACAGCTCGGGTACAAAGAGAGAGAAAAAATTAATATTTCACACATTAATTCCCGATAAATGGTTTTTTCATAGAAAAATATATGCAGGCCATGCCCAAGAGTAACAAGACGTACTCTGTGTCACTACGCGTGTGCACGCATCAGTGGTTATTGAACCTGCGATATGTGCATGTGATTGAATTATGCACATGCATGTGTGTGTAATATACTACTGTATAGTCAACGAGGCTACTGGGCAGTTGGAGGCAGTCGCCCTCAAGCAGCAACAGAGGGCAGAGGAGTGACGCTCACAACAACGAGCGGAGAGCCGGGCGGTTAAAATACAGCAAGCTCGCACAGTAGGGGGCACAGGCGGTGCATCTGCAAGTCACCTCAGTCAGTCAATTTATGGCACCTGGGTCTGTCCCGTGACTTCCTGCCAGCAGGCGTTCGACACTTGACGTGGCCTTAACGTGCACACAGCCTGGCACAGGCACCGTGGTGACGTTACCGCTACATGTGAATCGCACACTGCAATGTAAATGAACGTGTAAATTTTTTTATTCCGCTAAAAACAATTAAACACTGGGGGCTGTAAGTATCCATGAAATACAATTAATGCATAATTTCTCCAAATCTCAATCGTCACTGATGCATGTACGAGGCGTTCAAATATGCAATTTGATGAGGACTTGCACGTATCAACATTTTATACGCGACAGTTCTGGCATCTGGCCAGAGTCGAAGAGTTGGGCAAATGATCCTCTAGAGGGCTGAGAGCTCCGACTGACGGAGCCCAGCAGTGGTCTGCCCAAGCAAACTGCAGGGCTGCACCTTTACCTTTGCCGGGTTTGTGATGAAGCCAGTTCTGCAAGATGCAAGCGCATTGTGCCACGTGTATCCGGCGACCGCCGTTCAACACCGAGCCACGGCTAACAGCGGTGGCGAGCGAGGTCCGAACCGGCGGTGAAGCCCTACCTTCACCAAACTGCAGTTAACCAGTGGCGGTGAAGTATGGTGAAACAACCGCACAGCGCGGGGAGGCCTTCATCCAGCAGTGGCTTGACGAAACGTCTGTAAAAATATGTTTTTATTGCATTGCACTGAGTACCCCTGAAAACCCGCATTGTAAGCGGAGTAAAAAAGGTGCAAGTGCCATCAACAGGCGGTGGAGTTAAATAAGCACACGCTTTGACGGTTAGGAGAGAGAGACTGAAAGGAGTTTATTGTTTATTGGTTAATAAAGACGTATTTATTGTTACGAGACCATCCCGAGAGCAAGTCACCTTCGACTACATAATTAGTGAGGTGCTGAGCAAGAAAAATAGACAATGAAAGTGAAATTATTTTACGATAAAGCCCCTAGTGTCTCCGTCAATATCCGAATAGGCGTTAGCTGACAGATGTTTACGTTTCCATTACATGACCAGAGTAAAAACAACAACAAATCTGCAATAGATTGAATCACAGCCTGCACCTTGGGTGAAAGTGACACTCCATCTTCAACCGTGTCATTATCATAAACTCGCGTAGCTTTCGTGATTAATAATTACCCGTGTCCCTACACGGCCGCATTTGATCAACTAACTTCTTGTTATCGCCAGAGAAGTGGGGTGGGTGGGGTTATTTCTGGTGTCACCGGATCGCGGCGCGGTAGTACACCGAGATAAGATACGGCACGGCTCATGCCACGTGCTTCCCCAAAAAGTTAGCATCGCCGCCGCCACCACCGCCACCACCGCTACCACCCTGCAAATCGCCACTCTTTTATGGTGCAAAATCAGAATCTCGATCTAGACTGGAGGAGGAATCCGAGGAGGCTCTGAAGCTCTTTTTGACAGATGTCCAGTCGGGGTGGGTCAGCAAGTTACAACAAACGATACAAAACACATTCCTCCTGCGGAGGGAGCTGGTAGGAACGTTGGGTTGCTCGGTCAATGGCCAGGGTCAACAGCGGCGTGGTGTATTCCGCAAATATGCCCGACTGTGACGGCGGGCACAAGCCGGCGTGAGTAGGTTAAACGTTGAGTTTTATAAGGGCACAACGAGGTGACCAGCCCCACCCCACCCAGCCCCTCCCCTCCCACCCCCCACCCAGCCCCACCCTCCCCACCAGCCCCTCCCCACCCTCCCCACCCAGCCCCTCCCCACCCTCCCCACACAGCCCCTCCCCACCCTCCCCACCCAGCCCCTCCCCACCCTCCCCACCCAGCCCCTCCCCACCCTCCCCACCCAGCCCCTCCCCACCCTCCCCACACAGCCTCTCCCCACCCTCCCCACCCAGCCCCTCCCCACCCTCCCCACCCAGCCCCTCCCCACCCTCCCCACCCATCCCCACCCAGCCCCACCCTCCCCATCCAACCACTCCCCACCCTCCCCTCCCCTCCCCACCCAGCCCCTCCCTCCCCACCCAGCCCCTTCCTGCACGACAGACGGACACAATAATCCCCTGTGGGCTGGTAGAACCAGTGGGTTCCTACCAGTAAAAATAACAGGAGTGCAAAGTAGAGAAGAGGTAAGCGCAAGTCACTAATAATAGATAAAACAAATACAAATAAATAAAGTATAAAAGTACAAGTTGCATAGGTACATATATTCCTGGCGATTTTCAACACTAAATGCAAGCTTGGGTAAGGCAAAAGGGGCCTTATAACAGAAGAGTTTGACAAGACAGAACCGTCGCGAATGTATTGAGCCACAACAAAGCGACGACAACACAACACGGCAAAGCATCAGCGCGCGGACAACCCGAGCCGCCGAGTACGGACGTTGAACTTTTTTCACTCTGTACATCGATAACCGTGCTAATCGGATGTGCGGGCGGGGGGAGGGACACCGAACTAAAAGCAAAAAGCAGTTCTAGAGAAATACGATTTCAATGTAGATTTAAAAGTGACATAGCTCCAGTGGCATCCTCATATCGGAAGGCAGAGCGTTCCAGACGGGCATCTGAGAGAGCGCATGCGCGATGCGGCGACCCGTCTTCGTTCGACGTTAGCCAAATGCCGCTGCCGCTGCTGCCGCCGCTGCTACTCCAGGGATGACCGACGGCGGTTCTCTCCGTAAGACGCCGCACTAATTGTGGCACCCGCGTGTTAGTTTAACGAATGTAACAAATGGGTTTCAAATAAAAATTGACTGGAGCCAGAAACCCCCCACACTTCTGAAATGTCTACAACGCCTTCATTATCCCATCATTTATCTAACTGGGATTATCGTTGCGTGTCAGTGTCATAGCGCAAATCCCACATTTGAAAATTGCCCGCAATTAAATAAAAAAATTAATAACTGTCCCTTGCTAAAGAGATAATGAATCTCAATGGGCTCTCATCTGGTAAAATAAAGGGTAATAAATCAATCATGTTTCTTTAGTCTCATTTAAAAAATTCCAACATAGGAGTATTCCGGTCAATTCGGTGAGCCTTGCTACATTGCTGCACGTTTACGATACAAAGGCAAAAATAACGTGCCCACTAACATTCACTGAACCTTGTAAACAGATTGCTTACAATTCATAATAGAGGTATTTTTGGGTTAGATCACGTAAATATATAAATGTGTCGTTCAACCCGCCACCACCCGACACAGCCAATTAGTAAGGTTTGTCCCGTAAACAGAACATGCAAACCATTGGAACCTCCTTTGCCAGTAGCAAAATATGATAATTGTTTTTTTACCCTTTTATCTGGCAACAAAACTGACACCTTTTTACAAGGAGTCATGTTTGCATTGGCCACAATACCTGCGGTCGGAATGCAAACAAAAAACACAACTCTGATAATGTATGCACTGTCCTTGAAATATATTGGTCCACACCCGAGACGACTAGGCTCTAAAAAAAGCTGTCTCGGGTGTGGACCAATCAATTTCAAGGACAGTGCATACATTATCAGAGTTGTGTTTTTTGTTTGCATTCCGACCGCAGGTATTGTGGTCAATGCAAACATGACTCCTTGTAAAAAAAGGTGTCAGTTTTGTTGCCAGATAAAAGGGTAAAAAAAACAATTATCAGAACATGCCAATTAGTCACTAGTACAGCACGCTGGTGTGTTGGAGAGTCAAGCCACACCATTTACAATTGAGTACGACGTTTCACCAGTAATTACAACCAGCAAAGGCCTACGTGTCAAACTGCTTACTATTTATTAGTGCATTTTAACAAGTAAGCTTTCGCGACCAATATTATTCACAATTAAGGTTTTTGGGTTAGATCACGTAAATATAAATGTTGTCGTAACCCTCCACCACCCGACACAGCCAGTGAGGTTTGTCACGTAAACAACGCGCCAATTAGTTACTACCGCAGCCCACCGGTGTGTTGGAGAGTAAATCCACAACATTTACATGTTGTGGGATGAAGTAGTCACTAATTGGCACGTTGTTTACGTGACAAACCTTACAGGCTGTGTTTGGTGGTGGAAGGTTACGACCACATTTATACCTACGCGATCTAACCCAAAAAACATCATTAGTGCATTAACAATAAAAGTGTCAACAATCCCACAGATTACTGTTACCAAAAATCACACCGTGACCACACGGGGAAGCTGCCGTGGTTATACGGCAAGTCCTTGCTGAACACGCGGTGTTCACACGAGAACGCGTTTTCGCTAGAACGCGGTTCTTCTATTTGGGGGTATGTTGTGCACAGCGCGGAACGCGCGCACCGTTATTACGTGGTAATGTGAGCGGCCGACGACTAACTACACTCATGCGCTGCGCAGCTCACTAAAGGAGTTTGCCGTTCCACGTGGAACTTTTCAGGAACGCATCTACTATCTCGCGAGCAAAACGAGGCCTCGCTGCATAGCGGGCTTAGACGATATTCAGAGATTCTGCCTTTCAATGGAGCGCAACAAAAACCATGGGACAAGCGCAGCCAATGGATGCGGACCTCTCCCTGACGCCGTGCGGGTTGTGGGCGGTCGTTTAACCATACCTCCCCGCGCTGGTCAGTGCGGGTCGGTGAAGTCGGTAAGCACAGATGCGTGACCATAGAAGTGCAGTAGAATAATTAAATTTGCTGCACTGCCCTCTGTTGCCCGCTACGTGATAATTCACTGTGCATGCTGGTCAACCATTCAAGCATGATCCAGGCTCACTGCTGCTAAGCTTCTGGGATCTTACGAAATTTGGCACACGCAGGTACATTTGGTTGATGGGTTTAATACATCATATGGATATATTTTCTTTCCGTAAAGCAGTTTTCATCATCATCATCATCGTCGTCGTCATCAACTTCATTACACCCGCTGGAGGCATCGGATGTCTCTGGCAAGGAATGGCTCCAGGTCAAACAAGTGACACCAGTCCAGTTGCAATACAGTACAGGTCTAACGGACAAAAAGACGAAGGCAGGTCAACAGAGAAATTACGCAACAGAATTCAAAGCAAGCAAAACGTGTACAGTGGCGCGTTATCCGAAGTACTAAAAAGGCAACATCTAAAGGTGCAGCCCTGCAATAGCTTGCTCGTGACACTGTTGACAGGGAGCTCTCGAGTGGGTACTTGGTCTCCTCTTCCTAGATGACAATATGCCTTGGGTTAGAGGTGGGAGCAACCACGCTCTACCGGAGCCACATGCAAAATGTCAATTCGACAAAGTGTGGTGAAACCCATTTATACCTCTGGGTTGCAAGTCCAGTTCGCTAACCCATTACACCACGGCAGCTCACGTATCCGGTACTCGAGACAAAGAATAAAACGCCATCAAAGTGGACTGCAGATGCCAGGTTGCGTTCAGGTTCGCGTGACGTCGTGCACAAACGAATTGGGTTTTCAGAATCTGTATCTACGCTGTAGAAATGATATTAGCTATTGAAGTTTTTTTTCACAGATGCCCCCCGTCAGGGCGGGTCAGAAAGTTACAACAATACAAATACATTACAGGAGTGCAAAGTATAGGAAAGGTAATAAAATGACCAATTTCCAAGCTTGAGAAAGGCAGCAAACAACAGCAAAAACAGTCCCAGACCACACCAAGATAACACGCAGTTCCTCCATAAAATCTCAGGTTTAAATGTTCAGCACTGTACAGCAGCATACAGAGTGCAATACAACTCAAAAAAATGCGTGAACAAAAAAAACACGTTCTGTGCAAACAAGAGTACAGGACAGGCGGTAGTCCACATTAATACAACAGATTTTTATTTTTTCGGGGGAGGGGGGGGCCAAAAAAACCGCAACCCACCCTAAAAATATTTCAGGCTGCATACTTTCCAAACAACTACAATACAGTGCAAAATAAACAGTCGGCTTTTGGTCGACGCTCAGACTAGCCTTTCGCGTTGCACGCACGCTGCGCTGGAAGGAATTAATAACGCGCTGAAAAGCATTACCCCCGGTTCTCCAAACGCTTCGGACTATCGCACAGACGTACGGCGCGACCTTTGCGCCCTCATGGACGAGGCATGAAATCAAATCGGAGCTGAGAATTTGTGATCACACGGACGGCCTTAATGAATACGTACACCGCCGCCGTGGAAGCAGCGGTGTTCCTGACGGTGTTCTTCAGCGATACTATTCCCACAAAACCCTCTTCAGTGCGATCCAAAGAGCCTCTCTCTCTCTCTTATGCGACCGGACAAAATACCCAGGGCCACGCAGCGCCTAAACCAACACAGACAACAGCTAGATTTGAAGCTTTCGTGACTGCAAGGATTCATACTCTTAGGTTTTTTCGGTAAAGTCACGTAGGTAAAAAATGTAAATTTATAAAAGTAAAATAAAATAAAAATCACGACGTTTTTGAGGCAACACGGTTCCACTGAAGACGGAAGCTTGTGTTGCCTCCGAAACGTCGTGATTTTTATTTTATTTTTATTTTACTTTAATTAATTTTAATTTTTTACCTATGTAACTTTAACGGAAAAAACCTAAGAATACAGACAACAGCATCAGCCACGGTCGATCCACTGTTGAATGAAGGCCCACTCAAGCCGCTGTTAACTCTCACGATCCTACGGTGTAATAAATCGACCCGGTGCCTGCATCGTCATCATTACGATCCATGGGCAGATAGCCCGTGAGTGTCCACTGCACATTTCGTCATTGGTTCTCCACTTTCCTCTCTGTCTTGTGCCAATATGCTCAAGTCGTGGCCACGTCGTTCTGGCACCAATCTCTTCTTATGTAGTCATCAGGCCGTTCTCTGTTAGGTCTTCCTCTCTCTTTCCGGTTCCTTCCATTTTTCCCAAACCAGCACACACTTCGACGTACTCGCTGACACGTTCCACCCCTTGGCTGCTGCTCCATTATAATTCTTGACCTGCGTCCACCATCCCTTCGAGTGACCGTGTCCCACCCAAGCTACCGCTTGCTTTTCTTAACAGTTTGAGTGATACTCTTAGGTATTTTCGGTAAAGTCACGTAGGTAAAAAAATAAAATAAAACATTTCTAAAAGTAATAATATTTTAATTACTTTATTATTTCCATTCTACGTGACTTTACCAAAAGAACCAATAAGATGAATCCCTGCAGTCACGAAAGCTTTAAATCGAAAAGTAATAATAGAAATAAAATAAAATAATAAATCACGACGTTTCGGAGGCAACACAAGTCTCCGTCTTCAGGTGGGACCGTCACAACTAGATTTGCTGTATCAAGTGAATCAAGTGAGGCCAGCAAATCTAGCTGTGACGGTCCCACCTGAAGACGGAGACTTGTGTTGCCTCCGAAATGTCGTGATTTATTATTTTTTTTAGCTACGTGACTTTACCGAAAAAACATAAGAGTATGAATCCTTGCAGTCACTAAAGCTTCAAATCTAGTTTGAGTGATGTCACTGACCTGCATGTGTTTCTGTAATCCATGTGTTCCTCGTTCTGTCCGTCAGTGTAATTTGAAACATGCATCTCCCCGTGGTTCTTTGCCCGTCGCAGACGTACATACACAAATTACAATTACTCTCACAATAAACAAGGTCCGCATACTTGGAGCACGCGCGTAAACTGTGTATACCACATGCAACATTCCGGCATTCGTGCTTAAAGTGACACTAACAGTGTTTAACTCTGGACAAATAAACTGGAACAAAGTTATCAAATTGAAACCAAATATGCAACAAATATAGTGTGCTCTGTCATGCACAGCAGAATGATCAAATTCAATGGCTCCGAGCATATCAAACACTGATGTTTAGGAGTGGTGCAAAGAGTGCCTCCGTGTGGTACAATCCAGGCAGGTAAAAATGCAATAACAAGCTGGAACTTATAATGCACCGCCTTAAAACACAACACTGGTGTATCAACGTTGCGTAGAGCACTTGCATTTTCAACTGTGCTGCTCAATATAGAAGACGCGTTTTTCTTATTAAGCCGGCAGAAGGGGGGTGGAGAGGGGAGAGGCGGGTGACATTTTGTTTGCTTACAAGACCGTAAACCTTGTCATTATTTAAACAAAACAAAAAATGGGGCTCGAACAAGCGTGATGCCACATCCTTTCAGTGTTTGTTGCCAGGCGCTAAGTTTGGTCGAGGGATTTTACGGCGAGCATCAAGGGCAACGCGAGTCCCGCCTCGCCCTCTTTGATGTGGGGCTTTCACATCGTCCGCCTCGACGGGTCCGAGATGACCAAAGCATTCGTGTTTCACGCGAGCCGATTCTACAGGTGACGACTTCATCACCATCACCACGTCCGCCATCCTTGGGATGTTGTTATTTTTTTCTTCTGATTTTGTTTTATCCCGATTGTGCTGTCACAGCGTCACGTCCCTCGAAGACAGGCCGATACGCACATATTCTTAGGTTTTTTCGGTAAAGTCACGTAGGTAAAAAAATTAAAATAAATTATTATTTTTATTTTACTTTTATTAATTTTAATTTTTAAAAAATTTTACCTACGTGACTTTACCGAAAAACCTAAGAATATGAATCCTTGCAGTCACGAAAGCTTGAAATCTAGAATCGATATGCACATCTCTTTCGTGAATGGAAATTAAAGACACGAGCCAGACTGGTGCAAGTTGTGGACATCCAATGCAAACTAAGGGTCGTATAGTAAACCCAGAGACTCACGGAGATGCTTAGAGACTCAATGAGACAGACAACCATAGAGATACAGTCAAGACAAACCACAGCAGTGTGATTGTGGCCATACAACCCACACAGTAAACCACTGTAGCATGCACTCAGCTTACAATCAAAACCGATGGGGTTTTGTTCTCAATTCTCCGAGCTGGAATTGAACAAAATTTCAGTGCGGAAGCAAATTTTGAGTGTGACAATTTTTTTGCGTGTGTCATTGGTGACTGGGCTGAAACCACGATGAACTCATCACACTTGGATGGAAACCAAGCGTTGGGATTTAAAGCAACATAATCACAGCTGACGAAGAGCAGAGGCTACCCCTTTCAAACAAACTTTACCCACCGCCGAACAGGGTTGGCAAACATTAAGAAATTACGACGTTAAGCATGCGCGGCAACCGACATCATTACTACGCGCATACGGTGCATCGTTTTAATCAACCGAAAGCGATTAGGCGGAACATATTATTTTTAAAATGAAAATATTGCGGAATTATTGTGACGTGTGTGCCCCTAATCAGATCACTTGGAAGCTAGGCCAAGCTTCAGCTTGGACAAGGCTTGGATGGGCGACTACCATGCTAGCCAGGTTGTCACAGTCGACTGTTCGGCTGTGTTCTGAGGTGGGCAGTGCAATATTCACGGTCGTACCATCCTTCTATGCTTCCATGTCTACGATCCCCGCCTTCACCAACGCACGCTACCCATCGGCGTGGTCAACATACATACAAATAACCATCCCAGTGACCCGCACGGTGTGGGGAGAGGGCCCTCATCTGACATTGGCTCGACAAAAGAGCCGCAGACAAACGCGCGCGTGCACATCGCGACGTGCGCACACCGCGTGTCAATGGAGAGCCTCTTTCCCCGCTGAATGAACGGCTACTCCACAGGGCGCAGCGGGCCGCTGCAACTCTCTTCGCACCTCGCAAGCATCACCCGACGGGGGCCACACGACTCTTACTTTTCCGAGGGCTGTAACCTGCTAACCGCAGCAATGACTGATAAGTGCAATGCATTGGGGGCTAAGGAGGGTGACCCTTTCATGCCAGCACCCCCTCTCACCCCACCCCTGGGCGACATAAACGAGCGACAGGTGCGACGTCTCGGTCGACGCGTGCCACTCCCAGCATCCCCAGGATTCAAGGGAATCGCTCCAGACAGGGCACCCCCCCCCCCCTGCTATACGAACCGAGGGATGGGGGGGGGGGTCGGCAGGGATCAAAGGTCGAGGTTTGGAAGGCTGTTGCTAGTGCTGACGGCGTGCGAATGGGGCGCCCAATCCTCTGGGGACCGTCGACCGACGTACAACAGCTGACCCGGGGCTGGCGAGAAGCCTGAAACCGAAACCTCTCAAAGTGGGTCTACACGACCAAAGCCAACAGCTTAAAGTGTGTGTTACCGTATTCTCCGAATTATAAGGTACACGTGTGTCCCCCGCCTGTATTTCAAGACAACGGTTTAGGCGTGCATCTCATAGCCCGGCGAGATGTGGGAGGAAACCAGAGAAGATTTTCATGCAGACGGGAGGATAACGCTCAAAAATAATTCACTGCGCTTCTGCCATCTCCAAGTTACCGATAATACCCGGCATGCCGAGGCAGCCTACGATTCAAGTACTAACCAGGCTTTTACCTGCTTAGCTTGAGATCTGATGAGAATGGCGAACAAATGCAAACATGTATACATCAGTATAAACATTGCTAAATATTGCACATTTTAAGTCAGTTTCTCTCTGACATGACCTCTGACTGTGTTCACTACAGAGGGAAGCTGGGCTGAGTACAGACGGCCTAGGATTTCAAACTTACCATATTCTCTGGATTAGAGGATCTATTTTTTTTAACCCTGTATTTTAAAACCAACGTTGGACGTGCGTCTCATACGGAGAATAAATGTTATCTTCCAGAAGACGCACTTTAACTTTAGAACAATATTCCGGAAGTTTGTACTCCAAAGCAAATCGGTGACCAGCGCAGAGAACCAGGCGTTCAGAATCAACATCGAGAAAACCAAATCTCAATATTTTTAAGCAACCCGTTCATTCTAGATTTGAAGCTTTTGTGACTGCAAGGATTCATATTATTAGGTTTTTTCGTTAAAGTCACGTAGGTAAAAAAATCAAATTAAAATTAATAAAAGTAAAATATTTTACTTTTATTAATAAAAAAAAAATCTTTTTTTTACCTACGTTACTTTACCGAAAAAACCTAATAATATCAACCCATTCATAATGATCTTCAGGAAGACGACTCTCCATATAATACTGCATTCTGTTTAACACGTAAGCTTTCGCGACCAATATTATCCATAATAGAGGTTTTCGGGTTAGATTGCGTAAATATATAAATGTGTCGTTAAACCCGCCACCACCCGACACAGCCAATTAGTAAGGTTTGTGACGTAAACAACGTGACCAATTTGTTACTAGTACAGCACACCGGTGTGTTGGAGAGCAAATCCACAACATTTACAATCTGAGTAAAACGTTTCGCCAGTAATTAGAACTAGCAACACAAGGCGACAGCCAGATTTGTGGAGAAATCCTCCTGTTTCAGTCGAATTGCATTGTCAATTATAAGATGCACTTTTATTCAAAATGCCTCCAACGTCTAGGGTATGTCTTCCTTTCCAAAGGGGTCTGATCATCTGGTGAATACAATGATTCCTTTCGGCCATAACTCCACACTGTTTGACCAAGTGACCTATCCCAGCCATCGAAATGCTTAGAATAGTGTAAACTGTATTTTGTGTGCAGTATATAATGCGACCCAGAATACAATTAAGTTAATTCCTCATAAAATCAAAGGTGTTGCACATGTGACATACCCTTTGATGTTCCTAAAAGCCAAATAACAGTCAGGGGACATGCATAAAAACGCATACAATTTGATTACAGTTTATGCTACTTGAATTATTCATATTTTCACCATTAAAAAAAATCCACCAATGACCTAAACAGATGGTGGTAAAAATAAATTCATCCACACCTTTCAAATAACTATCAAATCGAACTGTTCATTAAGAGAAATTTAAAACAAAATGACTTGGCATAAAACTACCACACTTCAGAATACAAATATAATTTTCCGCAAAAAAAGGTTAAAAAGTTATCTTAGACATTTCAAGTAGTTTATGATCTATGATCAAGGCTAAATTGTTTCTCTATGATTGTGCCATTTGTTTTACAGAATTTTGTTAATCCACTGCTGGATGAAAGCTTTCCCACTCGCATACTTCACGTGAGTCAGTGAGTTAGTGCAGAAGGGAGTGACAAATCTTGCTTGGAAACATTCTGATATGCCCCCCCCCCCCCTCAAATTTAGACCCCATTGTGCTTATTGGCATCATGTCACGATACGAAGAATCCAATCGGATCACTCGCCGAGCAATGCCAACAATAAAAGTGGATATCGCAGAGTTACCACTGAAATCCCGTAAAGCGGTCCACACAGCGGAGGCAGCATTCTCCTGCCCCATTCTACCACGAGAGTAGTAATATTCGTCGCACGACAGTCCAACTGCTGTGTTTGATACTCAGAGCTGAAAGTTTGGTCAAATTAAGTACAGAATCAAATTAAATGTGATGGGCTATTTTTTGTGTGCAGTCACTCATAACTGCAAAGACCCTCCACTCACTACCCTTGAGAATCTGGTTTAATTACAGGCTGTATACAGAACTTAAACAAGCTGAAATATTGTATTCCTCAATTCATTGCTACAATGGAATTAAATATCACAGCACGAGTTACACATACAAAATCAATGGAGTTCATTTCATTATCTAGGGCATTTTTTACGACGAATGTTCACATTGAATTGTTTTTCACATCTAGAATACATAACATTACTGTAATTCATCTTGATTTGAAGCTTTCGTGACTGCAGGAATCAATGCTCTTTGGTTTTCGGTAAAGTCATGTAGGTATAAAAATAAACAATTATTTTTTGCTGTAATTAAACAATAAACTGCATGGCACTGCAATCGTATAGTTTCTTTTATAATTATTCCGTGTCAAAACAATAAAAGTTAGCACTTGGTAGATACCTAAACTTTATTTTATTTGTTTGCCACTACAAGTTTACAACAGGATAAACGAGCGTTTGTTGACATCACCGCCAATTCACGTCAACATCACTGGCACACGGACGCACGCACACTCACGCGGTAAAGCCAATGGTCACGCCACCACCAATCCTGGATCAGTCGCACGTTCTCTCTCGCATCTCAAAGACGAAGATCTCCCACATAGCATGAAAGGACTGTTGGAGCATCAGGTGCTGTTAGCGAGCACCTACGAAAGCCGGCACGGCACATGAGGGGGTGGGTGGCCAACACCACGCTCGGCCGCCTTTGTCTCCCCAGTGGTGATGTTTACACACTGCACCAGGTTTCAGGTTGAGTCGACCTAGGGGAGGCCCATAACCACTTCAGATAATCGTCACTGGTGTTGGCCATGATTGGGAATCGAACTCGGGTCACGAGGTTAGTAGCGCGGAGCGCCAACTGCTACACTACCGCTCCCGCATGTCACACGCGTACACGAAGACAAATATGTCTCGTATAGCCCTTTCCCCTGCTGCGGCAAAAGCGAGCAGCGCCACACTAGACCTTTGCATCCCCGGCGCTGAAGTGCGCACATCCAGGCATTCATGTATGGCCTAGTCAGACGAGAGGGGCCACACGCAGGAGCAGGCTCAGGACCACTCACCAAGCATGTGGGAATATGGTCAAGAATCGAACTGGGGTCACCAGGCTTGTAGGGGCAGCATGTGAACCATTGCCACCCCCAGCACTCCACACAGACGCACGAGCTGTACCTACAATGGTGGACAGTGCTCTTTAGAACTCACTGAAACTAAACGATTTTATATTTTAGCAGGTAAGGCCCACTGAGCTATATAGCTCGTTTTCAAAAGTGACCTGGCCACAAATTACTGCTCAACGAAATGGCGTATTACGTGGAAAGTTATATTAGCCAAATACTCGAAACGCTTGTTGTTTCTAAAGGTGGAGGGAAAAACCGGAGGACCCAGAGAAAATGTCACTTGACCACGGGGAGAACATGCAACTCCAAATATACAGGTGTCAGGGTAGGGATCAAACCCAGGACCTCCTGTATACCAGGTGAAGTAGTTAATATCTCGGCACTAAAAGCCAGCTTCTATCGCTATAGCATCATGAGAGGGGCGCAAAAGATATACAGCAGAAATGCCAAAGGTGTATTATTAACCGATGTTTGCATATTACAGTTACTTCAAGTTTCAGGTGGAGCAGTGGCACAGTGGTTAGCACACTGCTGCATGAACCTGAAGACCTGAGTGAGTTCCATTCCCAGCCACGGCCACCATCAGTGGCGACTGATATCCGAATGGGTCCTGCCACCCCTCCCTCTTTGACCAAAGCGCAAAGACTAGCGTAGTGAAGTGTGGTTAAACGACTCTGATCAACACGGTATGGGGAGGGAGGCCTTCATCCAGCATTTCATTGTTGAAGGGCTCAAAAAAAATGAAATGTTCAGCACACATGTCTATAAATCATATGCAATGGCAATGTTACTACTGGTATCCAAGATTGGACAGGAAGACATACACCATGCATTGACATGCACCACTGAGCGAGTGCACAAAGTGCCAATTCATGTTAGTGCCCTTTTCATCCAGGTTAGAGATCTCCGAGATCCATTATCTCTTTTGCAAGAGACCTGGGGTGACCATATTATTGTAAGGCAGAGGGGCTTTTGCGGTTTTCTGTTGTCTACGTTGCTATGAACAGGTTTTTTTGAATATGAAACGTGGGAACTCATGATACAGTAGTTCACAAACGCCCACTTCTGACGAATGATTCACAGGTACGGGTGTTAAGTCACGAATTAAGTAACATGCGTTTAGGATAGAAGTCGATTATAATTCGTATTTGGCTCACGTAGCGTCAGCACTAGTATGTTGACATTGGAGGAAAACACCTCTCGTCTGAGGTTGTAATACCTGTGTGATTCATATTATCTACAGCAACAAAAGCGTCATCTAGAATTCCGATTACCCACCACACAAACACTTCCCGTCATAGGTGACTATTCACATACAGTATTTCACGTCGCGTTTTTTTGCGAAACAGCATTTTCTGTTTTCGCAGATTGGAGGAGTCGGTCGTCAAAGAATTACCCGCGGGGTTATCCGTAACAACGCTGAAGCTTCCGGATAATGTTGTCTCCGTATCTTTTTTGTGGAAAAGAGGAGCCGATCAGTAAATGTATCCTTTCATTGATTGGAAAAAAATCCAAAATTCAAAGTGGTTTCATCTGGAACTCGTACACATTTCTTCATATCCCGTGAACTTCATTCATAGGCCAAAACTTCCATGCGTTCTGTGAAATTCAAATTCGAATGAACTTTTTTTTTCGTAATTTTTTTGTTAACAATATGAATCTATGGGGAAATTCATCCCATTACCAAGTATTTATCCGTATATATTTTTTTGCTCATAAAGTGAAGCCAATTTCACGGATAACCCAGCAGATAATAAGATCCTCCATATTTGGCTCTCAAATCACTGCGGACAAGAAGAGTTCTGTATTCCAATTGCAAAATAAACCGGGCCACACATGATTAAACCACTGTACTTATTTGCCTAACGTTATGTAGTTCGCAAAGCAAGCACTATACTCTGGTGGTATAAATTGATTGGAAAAAAATACATATATAACAGTTGAGTAGCTTACTTGTACAATTCGTGCAGCCGAAAAGGAGCCATTGGCAGCTAAACATCTGTGTAAACACAGTCGCTCATCCCAAAAGGAGTTCCAAAGGACAGCGGCGCTAGCCAAACCAAATGAGCTGAGCGTTTCCCATTGGTCCAAGTGCCTCTGCCCAGCTCAAGTAAACAGTACATTGCACCTTATCCCCCCCACCAGCCAACTCCGTTCCAAATGCACCCCACCTCCACAACAACACTCACTCACTCTGCCACAAAAACAAAGATCCCACATATAGCCTTAACAGACTGTTGGGGCAAGTGCTGTTAGCGAGCACCTATGAAGGCCGGAACGGCACACAAGGGGGTGGGTGGTCAGCACCACGCCCGACCGCCTTTGTCTCCCCAGTGGCGATGTTTTAACACACCGTACCAGGTATTTGAGGCTGAGTCAGGTATTTGAGGCTGAGTCACCCTAGGGGAGGCCCAGCATCAGTTCAGATAATCGTCACTGGTGTTGTCCGCGAGCAGGAATCGAACTCAGCTCGCTGAGTTCGTAGCGCAGAGCGCTAACCGCTACACTGCCGCTCCCCACACACACACGCATGACAGTGCAGTACAACGCGTACGGACTCCTGCACACAGAACCAATGCCAGTGTGTGTGTGCGAAAGGGCCTCCCCTCCTATAGTGAGTTATTTATCCAATTTTGGCAAGCAGGCCAGACGAGCTTGGAGAGACGTGGGATTCACCCACGCTTTGCCCCACCAAAAGCGATCCGCCAACAGACCCGCCCGCGCGTAACGTGCCCATGGGTGGCAGCAGGTGGACCGGTGGCAAATGCGGGCGAAGAAACCCGCCGATGACTTCACGGGAGGAATTAAAGCCGACGGTTCCCATATTCCTACACCATGGGGGCTTGCGCACACGCACACGCACGGTAGGGCTGCCGATAACATTCGCAGTCTAAAGCACGCGTGCGCGCTTACGTTAAAAGCTTGGTGAAGTATGGTCATACAACCCCCCCCCACTCCCACATTGACAAAACCTGGAATGGGGAGGCATTCATCCATGAGGTGAGCGATCTTTTCCTGTACTTTTCAAGTTGTATTCAACAGGGCAACGCACACTAAGGGTGAGGGATAAGTGGCGCACTGGTTAGTACGATGTGCACTAAAACCCGGCGACCCGGTGTTAAATTCCTGGCCGAGGCCAACAACAGCGGAAAGTGATGTCTGACCCCCCCCCCCACCGACTCCCCCCATCACCAACCCGCACTGGACAGCAGTGAACTTGCAAAAGGCTTCTTGGTTCTTTCGGTAAAGTCACGTAGAATGGAAATAATAAGATAATACGAATAAAACATAATAAAATAATTCTCACGACGTTTCGGCCACAACGCAAGCGGCCGTTCTCAGGTGGAGAACAGGTCTGCTTGCGTTGTGGCCGAAACGTGGTGAGAATTATTTTATTATGTTTTATTTGTATTATTTTATTATTTCCATTTTACGTGGCTTTACCGAAAGAACCAAGAAGATGAATCCCTGCAGTCACGAAAGCTTTAAATCGAAATTTGCAAAAGGCTGTCAATTATGAACCCACATCATCTCCTCTGTTATGATAAAACCATGCGTGGATTGAGGCAACATCACATGAGTTTGGTCGAATATTTGTTTTTGTTATCTTGCCCTGGAAAAACAATCGACCGCTTAACCAATGTAAAACGTTCACCGCATTCTCTGGATTTTAAAAGACGCTCAGTAAAGTAAGACCCACCACCCCAAACTCGTGGCCGTTGTCAAAACATTATACAAATCTGGTCGTGTACTCTACATACACACAGGCTACCTGAATTGTAAGATGCTCCCCAAATGTTTTTAAACACGATAATAGGGTTTTCCCCTTTTATCTGCCAACAAAACAGGTGTTAAGATGTTAAAACACCAAACTGAAACCTTTTACAAGGAATCATGTCTGCATTAACCACTATGCTTGTGGTCAGAATGCAAACAAAAAAGCACTCTGATGATATATGCATTGTTCTTGAAACTGATTGGTCCACACCAGAGACAGCTTTCTTTTGAGCCTCTTCTCAAAGGGTTTTAGGCCAGAGGACGCCAAAAGGCGTACAGCCCAAAGACAATGCACTATCAGAGTAATGAGAGCTCGGGGTGAGTTTCTACATCATGGGATCTCCTTTGCCAGTACCAAAAACACCTCTGAAAACAGCCCATCATCCAGACAATACGATAATGATTTAACACAGCACCATGTGCTACTGCACGTAACATTATACATTGTACATCCCTCGTCGTGAACGCTTACCAACCCAAACCTTACATTTGCTGTTACATGAAGATGCTACACTGGAATCATGAAATCATGGGGCTTCTACACAACCGACCAATGCGCGTGTCAGGAGAAGCAACCCATGGATCATCTCCTCAAGATGCCCTGCAGCACCCACAATGCACTCCTCAACATTTAGCATGCCAACAGCAGAAGCGGTGGCCTGTGCAGAATATTTGGAGAAGACCCATATAGGTTGAATAGGAGACACGTCGACGAAAAAGGACTAGATTTTATTTCTCGAAACATCGCGGGTTTCCCCTGCTTAACAGCTTCACGTTGATGATGACAAAAATAAGGAAACCTACGCAAGTGTGAAAGGGAGCTGTGCGAACCACAATAGGAGTGCAAGCAAGCAAGACGACAAGACAAAGATCCACCATATAGCCTCAACAGAGAGTAGGGGCAAGTGCTCTTAGCGAGCACCTGTGAAGGGCGGCACGGCACACGAGAAGGTGGGTGGTCAGCACCACGCCCGACCGCCTTTGTCTCCCCAGTGGCGATATTTTAACACTCATTTGAGGCCGTGTCGGCCTAGGGGCAGTCCAGGATTGGTACAAATAATAGTCACTTATGTTGGCCACGAGCGAGAATCCAACTCGGCTCGCCGGGTTTCGTAACGCAGCACGCTAACTAACCGCTACACTGCGGCTCCCCACACACACAAGACACACACAAGACACACACACACGGAATCAGGTTGCGGAGCTTACAGCTGTCACGCCGGCTATAATGCAGTCGCGGCACAGCCGGAGTGAATCAATGCGGGTGGGTGTACAACACCTGGTTTAATAAGCTCGCCGAATGAGATAATGTTTAATTTTGTAGCGTGGCCTAATTGAGTAATAGTTGTCCGTATTAGGCCTGTGACCTTACCGTGCCACCAGCGGCTATATACGCGGTATATAGATCAGCGCCAAGCAACAAACGCAGTGTGACACTGCGGTGTGCACAGCATTGTTCACGTCACAGCTGGCAGTGCTGCTCCTGAGGATGATCACATCCAAGTTCAAATCCTGACCAGGGATGACTCTGCGGTTAATCCGCCCCACCCACCCACTCCTGCTAGAGTTGGTATAAAATGAGTACCACCTTGTTGATTTGAAGCTTTCGTAACTGCAGGAATCCATACTCTTTACATGCTAATTTCTCACATTAACATCACTAAACCCCGGCCACATCTTTATAACCCTTGGGCTACACCCATTTCAAACCTTTTAAAACAGTCTGCCTCAGCAGCAGACCATGCTTTCACACCTGATGACGGACGCTTGTGTTGCGCCCGAAACGTCGTGATTTATTTTATTTTATACCTACGTGAGTTTACCGAAAAACCAAAGAGTACCACCTTGTTAACCACAAAACAGGAAATAATCGTCGAGCGTCGTTTGTAAAGAATGTAAACAAATAAATAAGCAGCCAGAGAGCATGCCTCCTTCCCATATTTGTCTATCCACATCAAACAAAGGCATTTTAAACACATTACATCATTTGCACGGCTTTATGAGAGTGCATCTCATCAGCAACACTGGTTCCATGCAAGCAAACTCTGGACCAGTCTCGACATTCAAAGTCTCATCAGCAGATTCAAGCTTGCTGAAACCAATGCGGAATACATGTCTGATGTGTATTAAAGCAAAGACCCTTTCTGTTAGAAACGGGTATTAAACCAATGCTTCTGACAACAGTAGAGGCAAGTCTCTTAAATACTCCGCCTTTGTTAACACGTAAGTCTGAATGGGTACATCACACTTAGTTGATCCGTAGGTTAGTGGAGACCCTTCTGCTAAGAGTGGCGTGAGCAAGTCATTGCAGGGCTGCACCTTTACCAGCTTAAACCCGACACAGTTAAATGTCAAATTAACATTTTCATATTACAGTACATCCTGTCAAGTCAGCATATTGTGTCTTAGTCATCTCCTATGGTCGGGACATAATGTTACAGAATACATTCTCTCCTGCAGGTCAAAGAAAGCCAGCAGAAAATCATCATCTTCAACATTAGCCATGATCAATCCACTGCTGCATGAAGGCCCCTTTAAGTTACCACCATTTCTCACGATTCTCTTAAAAACCTCAACTTCCTGACCATGTCTTTGAGGGTTTGGGACAATTTTATCCGTTTGCTTCGAATAACCCATCCCTCACTGCCACCAATGTAACTCTCCATGAATCCATTAACGTGCTCGTTACATCCCTCATTTAAAACGGTGACATCGACCGAATCAATTTGATCCCACACGCATTTGAATCTGGCGTGACACAAGCCGCGCTTCAACACAGCCAAAGGAAGAGGGCTAAAAAAAACGAAGTGCCAAGCAAAACCAAAATAGTTCGCGTCAAAAAAATCAAGGTCAGCGGGCCCAGCTCGTTTTAGACTAAACTCTAAGCAGATGATCGGATTGGTTTGGTATTGCATATGCGCCATCATCTCATGAAACTTTAAATACCGACGATAATTATCTTGAGCAGCAGTGTACGAAAAACGTTTGCGTTCACAAAAACATAAATTTTGCCTTTGGGTCCTCGTGTTCAACTGCCGTATTCGTAAACGTCCGTGACGCAATGGCGATTTACAGCTCTAATTCAGTGGCGGCTACAGTTACAAAATCCTCATTTGCACGGCCTCCAATAGACCTCGGTCGAATAGTGCAACGGTAATCTGTGATCCGCAGTAAATTCACAAATCCAGCCATTAAAAAAAAAAGTCCCTGGCAGCCAGCGCAATCACCATCAAACCATTATTATTTCCGTGGCGATATTTCAGCACTGCATCAAAAGAACATTTCACAATCTTCTCCAAGTGTCAAACGAACGTGGCACTTTTTATCCCCCCCCTCCCAACCCGACATGCACATTCCCTTCTAAATCAATTTAATTTACGGCACTTGCCTTATCTATGTTTCCGTGCGGCAAACAACATCTGTCTGGTAAAGGTCCAATAAGATTTACAAATTCAGGCTCTGTATTTTTAAATATAAACCAAGCAGTTTTTATTCCTCCTACAGTGTTATCGGAGTCTTGGTAAGAGTGGTGTTTGGCTTAAGAGTTCTAATGTTCGGCTCATAAAAGGTTAGGGGGAAAAAACGTTGCACTTTTCTGTGAGAATTGGGCTCCTCGATTATCAGCGAGGTACTCGGCACAAGCGTGATCATTTATTTCAAAAAAACCTTAGTTTTCTTGAGTGCGTTTTCAGAAATAGCTACTGGACCAACTATCTGTTCAGCAAAAACGGAAGGACCTATTTCCTCTTTTTGCTAGCCATCGAACAAAGACGGTCACTGCATCACGCGCTCAGATTCTGCGGCCGTCCGGAACGCTTTTCCGTCCGATATTAGGAAGCCACTGGAGTTATGTACTTTTAAATCTAAATTGAAAACTAATTTCTTTGGAACTGCTTTTTGTGTTCAGCTTGTTGTCCTTCCCCCACACCTTCGATTAGCACGGTTGGCTACGTACAGTGCGAAAGAAGTTCAACGTACACGCATGCATATACGTCGTGTTGATATTCATCGCATTGTGCAGTTACTCAACCAAAATGTCATCAGACCGACCGTCGGAAAGCGGTGTGACATCGTGCCACCACGTCGGGTGAGATGGCTTCAAAGGATTGAACATCGAGCACTCATCCTCCAATAGATTCACCAACTCCCCATCCCCGCCAGTCTCCGATGTGCCCAAAAAAATTACAGGCGACCACCACCTTTACGTGGCACAAAAAAAACCGCATTCTTCTCTTAAACAACGCTTACCCTCCATGTATATTACTTCTGCCGGGGCCTCGACTCACAGCAGCGTATCGCCTTACAGGGGTTATTTTAGGCTATAAAAACAAGAAGCCACATTTCTCGCTTTAAAACAAAGGACGGGCAAAATGTAAAAAAAAATTAAATGTAACTGCTGGTCGGTTAGACAAAGTGATTATTGCTGCATACCCGGGGCGCTTAAATCCAGTGCTCGAAAACGAGATTTCACAGCTTGCTGCAAAGTTGTTACTTATATATTACGCATACATTCGCTGCTGCTGCTGTCACCCTGAAAGCCGGACGCTCTTCTTTGTTTATGAATTGCATGTATTTTCCTGCACACTGTATTACGGAGTGTCGCACTATCACTGTGGAAAACCTGCTGAATAAACTACTAACCCAGAGGCAGACCGTCAACACGAGCAGCAGCAGCAGCAGCATAGAAAAAGTACAAACCCAACATGTTTACATGGCTTGTAAGTGCCACACACTTTGCGCCAATGCGTGGTGTCTGTGTGGCCTGTAACAATAAGTCGGGGGCATTATTTCTGTAATGCGATTCATCCACTCGGCACTTCAGAACACCCAGCAACTGAGAAAACGGGCGACCCCAAGGGTGTCAATTTGGCCACTTTATTTCGCTCGGATAAGAGAACCATCCTCAAGAGACACAGAGGCAGGGGGAGACATCGCTAACAAAAGACACAGACAAAGCTCCCCCGTATAGCCTTAACAGACTGTTAGGGCAAGTGTTGTTAGCCAGCACCTATGAAGGCCGGCACGGCACACGAGGGGGTGAGTGGGCGGCTAGCACCACGCCTGGCCGCCTTTGTCTCCCCAGTGGCAATATTTACACACCGCACCAGCTACTAATTTGAGGCTGAGTCGACCTAGGGGAGGCCCAGGACCAGTACAGATAATCGTCACTGGTGTTGGCCGTGAGCGGGAATTGAACTCGGGTCCCCTGGTTAGAAGCGCTAACCGCTACACCACCGGAATGGAATTATGACCGAGCGTGCGGTAACTGCCTTCTCACGATCAAACCACAACAAAAAAGCGCCTCACCCTAGAATTTCTCGCGTTGCTAGCACGCACGTTTCTTGAGAAGCAGCCACTCAAACAGGGTGTGTGGCGGGCACCCCCGTGACCCGAAATGCCTCACAGATGCAGCCCTCCACAGCCCGCAAGAGGTGCTGCTGCTGCTGCTTGCTGGCTTCCATGTTAAGCTGAATGCGTCTTAAAACGCGTGTTCATACACGACCAGGGCAACATACAGAGTGCGCATTGGACACGTCTGTCGTTTAGCTCACTTGCAAAGTTTAGAGTGTGCGGTAACGTTGAAGGGCCACCATAACGTAAGAATTGTCTATATATGGGGCGCAAAGGAATTTACTTGCAGTGCCGCGGTATGGTGGAGATGAAATGCTTAATCTCAATCGTGGAATACAGACTCCAATCATTCTGATTTTCACAACGAGAGCAAAAAAAACGGATTTGAAGAATTTTTCTGAACAATTAGCCTCTTAACACGAACATCAAAATCATGATCTTTATTTAGACTGGAGGAATCCAATGATAAGCATAGAAAAGAAGACCTACACAGTGTATTAAATGCATGTGTTTTGTGTATGTATTGAATTAAGGTTACCTTTGTATATTTCTTCATTGCTGTACTATTATTGTACTATTCTGTATGTTTATGTTCGCAAGCATAATGTGGAACTGAATAACGTGCATTCCGAATGCAAATCAATCACGTAAGATTCAGAAAAAAAGTTGTGTCTACCATTGAACAGATATATACTCTCAAACCAGACAAATGAACATCAATGATTCCTGACGTGTATAGACGATGAAAAGGCGTTTTCATTCAGTTGAAACCGAACCTGTGTGCCGAGCTCTCGCAAATCCGAGGGCATGAGTAAAAAAACACGTAGAAATTATCAAACTCATTTAGAAACATGGAGAAAGTATCGAAACCCATTTGTAGGCGTTGAACCGGTACACTGAAAACAGAATAAAAGTGGTATAACACAAATCACAGGAGGAGTAATAGCACAGGAACATTAGCGGACATTATCCAAAAATTTGATTGGGGAAGTTAAGGCATGAACCTAGTATTAACCATCTCATTCCCCGATGGTATAGTCATTATAACAACAAATGAAAGCGAAATACAGCGAATGATTTAACAATTGAACAAAGGGTATGAAGTTGGCTTCAAGATAAATTGTATGAACCAAAACAAAAGTCATTTATAAGTTTGCTCAGTTAAAGGGTTATAATTGTTGTGGGGTCACTGTAAGACAACAGAGAATGTGTTGTATAGCTAGGGCAATCATGGATGGAAGATTGAGTTCACATTGATCAAACAGAGGTGAACTTGAACAGGATAGTGTTTTTTTGTAAAACTGCTTTTGAACATAAAAACACCATATCAATGTGAAGACCATTTTAAATCGGTACATATAATCCATTATAACATGAATCAGAGATATGGAGAGAGTGACAAGTAATATGGAACAAAATATTGTTTTTCAGTGCACAAAGTGTGGAGTAATGCATGACCGGAATGACAATGAAATATGAGCAAGTGGATCAGGAAACAAACCCAAATCAGAAACATGGACTGGTAAGGAAGGCAAGTCGGCTTGAGCAGGACACAATGCTAGGGACAAGGCTGGCCATGGGACGACACTGGTGATGGAATGGCAGCTAAAGGAGAGAATGAACTCAACGGGAAGACCATCGTGGAGATGGAGCGATGAGATCAGCTCACAAACAGCAGCAATGGCGAGAAAGATTGAGGAATTGCAAGTGGCCACACGGGGAGGGCCCTTCATCCAACTGTGGATAAATATACGATAATAATTCTAGATTTGAAGCTTTCGTGACTGCAAGGATTCATATTCGTCGTGATTTGTATTTTATTTTAATTTTACTTTTATTAATTAAATTGTTTTACCTACGTGACTTTACCGAAAAAACCTAAGAATATGAATCCGATAACTTGAAACAATACATAGCGTAGCATTATTTAAGTATGTAAAAAAAATCGTAAGTGGGATTAAGTTATACATATATTTTTAGAGATTCAAATTATGTTTACATTTATTTCTATAGCAGTGCCTTAAACTACAGGATTTTATTATCTTAAAAA
This sequence comes from Lethenteron reissneri, assembly GCF_015708825.2. Classification (NCBI taxonomy): domain Eukaryota; kingdom Metazoa; phylum Chordata; class Hyperoartia; order Petromyzontiformes; family Petromyzontidae; genus Lethenteron; species Lethenteron reissneri. Next base: position 5,122,840 of record NC_083791.1, read on the forward strand.
AATGACGAATCTGTGTCCTTTATTAAATCAACGGTGAAAAGCCCTCCGAGAAGCGATATCACTTTTGACAAAGACATGCCCAGGCTGGCAGTGGTGGTTGCCAGTCCACTCGTGAAGGCCCTAAGCATAAATAATATTTGCGTGCATCACATCACTACAAACATCACAAGCTTGACAAGATACGTTACGTATTTACATCACAATTGTGTTCAATAATTAAGTGAACACACTGAGAACTATTACTTTAATGCGTGGTGTTATTAGAATGATGAGCTCTTTATGTGTACTGAATAAAGTTCAACATTTCCAGCTGATGACAGTAATTATTTGGTGCACTCACGATTTTTTTTGCCACGAGTTCACTTGGGGAACCCCAAGGGCCTTCTTTAGTGCTTAATTTCTCATGCCGGACGGTGACGACGACTAAACATTACAAAATTATTACAACACCACCGATGGACAACGCGCCAGCTTGCTTGAGCAGCTAGACGTCGTGAAACGTTGGACAACATGGAGAGGAGGGAGGGGGTGTGGAGGTGGAGGTGGAAACCCTCGGTGGCTACGCAGAAGCAAAAAGAAGAAGACAGCCAAACCAGTGGCATAAATGTCCTGGTCTAAAACCAAAATACACGCCACTTATCTCCTGGCCGAGTGGACTTTGGTCTAATGGTGTAAACAGATACAACGTTAAGCTCTCGACGGGTTCCATTTGTCGAAGCGAATCGCACTTTTTGGGGGGAGTCCCATGTGCATCTTGCCAGTCGCAATCTCTTGGCTAGTAACGAGAGCGGGCAGGAGAAACGAAATGCTTGAGCGTGCACTGCGTGGTGTCTCGTGTGTTCTTCATGTCAAATGGAGAAATCGCAATGAATTCAACAACAACAACAAAGGCCACACACACACAAACAAAGTTGTCACGGTTTTCAAACTCTCACTGGTCAATTTAGGGAGTTTAATGTTTTAGGGAGTTTAAGCGGCGGGCACGGCACTCACTAACTAACCCTGCTGCCAAAATGTAACGTTTTAGTGTCCGGTTGTATTATTCTAAATACAATGGAACATTTGTGTAGCAAGTTAGTGCTGATAACTTCCCATTAACACGGATACACAGTATATACGAGCCGTGTGTAAACAAGCAAGATGTAAGCACACAGTATATTATAAAGACACACAAACTATGCACACAGTGTGGACTGTACTTTAAAGACAACATCTAAATCGTGGATGTACAGCCAAGACATTGTGAAAATCCACTGCTGGATGAGTGCCTCCGCACGCCGTTGTGGCTTAGTAGCAATGTTTGACCATACTTCACCACGCTGGTCAATGGGGGGGGGGGGGTGGGGGGTAGGTGAAAACACACTGTCTTGAACAGGATATGAATACTTGCAACATAGATACACCCCCAGTATATAAACGTAGATTTAATGTGCGTTTAATAAACAAACGCTCACAATTAGCAGCAGAGGGAGGTGCCTTTCAATGCGTTGTGTCTCGATGCCGTTCCCAGTACTGCGATTGTCATGAACAATTATTGACAACATTCCAACATTACTGTACATTAGTGACATTGGCACGGCTTCGCAAAGTTTTAAATAACAACAATGATGATGATGCTACGTGGAGATTCTATGACCTTTCGTGAAATTATCCACGTGTCCTGCTTAATTCGTGGCATTACAGCACCGAGATGACCCATACGGAGTCAGTCATCTGACACGACACGGACATCATTACAAATAATACCATTAAACATCAGCACGAGCAAAAACAATCATCTCCTTTATAAAACAAAAACACTTTGTTTGCTGCTGTTGCTGTGTGAGCGAGAGACGAGCAAATATCCCAACATTGTTAACGTCAATAGCTAAGGGGATGATGATGGTGATGATGGTGGTGATGATGGTGGTGATGATGGTGGTGATGATGATGGTGATGATGATGGTGGTGGTGATGGTGGTGGTGATGGTGGTGGTGATGATGATGGTGATGATGGTGGTGGTGGTGGTGATGATGGTGGTGATGATGATGATGATGGTGGTGATGGTGATGATGATGGTGATGATGATGATGGTGGTGATGGTGATGATGATGGTGATGATGATGATGGTGATGATGATGATGATGGTGGTGATGATGATGGTGGTGATGATGGTGGTGATGATGGTGATGATGGTGGTGATGATGGTGGTGATGATGGTGGTGGTGGTGATGATGATGGTGGTGATGATGATGATGGTGGTGATGATGATGGTGGTGGTGGTGATGATGGTGGTGATGATGATGGTGGTGATGATGATGGTGATGATGGTGGTGATGATGGTGGTGATGATGATGGTGGTGATGATGATGGTGATGATGGTGGTGATGATGGTGGTGATGATGATGATGGTGATGATGATGGTGGTGATGATGATGGTGGTGATGATGATGGTGGTGATGATGATGGTGATGATAATGGTGATGATGGTGATGATGATGGTGGTGATGATAATGATGGTGGTGATGATGATGATGGTGATGATGGTGGTGATGATGGTGGTGATGATGATGGTGATGATGATGGTGGTGATGATGATGATGGTGATGCTGGTGATGATGATGATGATGTGTCGGTGTTACTCACAGACTCCCAGTGCTTGAGGGCAGCAGCAGCAGCCAGCAGCACTTCACATGACGCAGGGCAGCCCTGCTGCCCCCCTCACCCTCACGGCTCGCTGTCCTGCTTCCCCTGTGTGCCTTGCTGCCCTATATATAGAGACGACCATACACACACACACGCGCGCGCTCCTTCCTATATAGACTGTACGTATAGATTATAACATGAGGGCTATTACGCCGCTGTAAACACGACACCGACACTAATCATGTCCTAGCCCTACTATAACTACTACTGCTACAACCTTTCTACTTCAGTTGAGAGGGCTGTCGGTAAGCAAGCTGGGCTCGATAGCTTGCCCCACACACTCGGGGTTCCCGAGACGACTGTGCGAGTGGTACGAGTGTGGAGAGAGCATCGCCTTCCGCCCTCAAAGCGTGCGTCTGAAGCTCTCTCTCCAATCCCCTCCCCCCCCTCTCTCTCTGGGAGGCTTAACGCCCCGCCCCCTTTCTCACTAGCCCCGCCCCCTCCTCACACGCCCCGCCCCCTCTCCACACGCCCCGCCCCCTCTTCACACGCCCCGCCCACTCTATAACACGCCCCGCCCCCCTCTCTCTCTCACACGCCCCGCCCCCTCCTCCACACGCCCCGCCCCCTCTCTCACACGCCCCGCCCCCTCTCCACACGCCCCGCCCCCCTCTCTCACACGCCCCGCCCCCCTCTCCACACGCCCCGCCCCCTCTTCACACGCCCCGCCCCCCTCTCCACACGCCCCGCCCCCTCTTCACACGCCCCGCCCACTCTATAACACGCCCCGCCCCCCTCTCTCTCACACGCCCCGCCCCCTCTCTCACACGCCCCGCCCACTCTATAACACGCCCCGCCCCCCTCTCTCTCACACGCCCCGCCCCCTCTCTCACACGCCCCGCCCACTCTATAACACGCCCCGCCCCCCTCTCTCTCACACGCCCCGCCCCCTCTCTCACACGCCCCGCCCCCCTCTCCACACGCCCCGCCCCCTCTTCACACGCCCCGCCCACTCTATAACACGCCCCGCCCCCCTCTCTCTCACACGCCCCGCCCCCTCTCTCTCACACGCCCCGCCCACTCTATAACACGCCCCGCCCACTCTATAACACGCCCCGCCCCCCTCTCTCTCACACGCCCCGCCCCCTCTCTCACACGCCCCGCCCCCTCTCTCACACGCCCCGCCCACTCTCACACACGCCCCGCCCCCTCTTCACACGCCTCCGCCCCATCTCACGCACGCCCCGCCCCCTCTCTCACACGCCCCGCCCCCTCTCACACACGCCCCGCCCCCCTCTCTCACACGCCCCGCCCCCTCTCACACACGCCCCGCCCCATTTCTAACACGCCCCGCCCCCTCCTCCACACGCCCCCGCCCATCGCGTGCACGCCGCGACCCTTTCATTTTAGCCCCTCCCCCTCATTCCTCTCTAGCCCCGCCCCCTTCTCGTTAGCTCCACCCCCTTATCGTTAGCCCCGCCCCCTTATCATTAGCCCCTCCCCCTTATCGGTAGCCCCGCCCTCTTCGTGTTTAGACTCCGCCCACCCTCGGCAGTCTGGCCCCGCCTCTTCCCTATTGTCTTGCCACTTGGAGAATCACACGGATCGGTGACTAACTCACGACCCTCCTGTATTCTTATGCCAATTATACAAACAAATGTTCACCGGAAGGGAACACATAACTGCAGTTTTAATTACTATCCGCCACCCCCCCGACCTCACGTTTAGTGTAAAGTCTCCAACTCTTAGTATTCACACGGTCTCACAGGCTTAATGTGTGTGCTCTGAAGAAGGGCCAATTGCCCGAAACGTCGTGCCAGTTAAACATTTCCCCGTGTTAAGTCCATGGTCTCATTGCCACGGAACGTGTTGAGTTGAATGTGGGGTGAGAGGTGGGGGGGGAGGGTATATGTGCTTGTGCATCACCGACTGCCACGCAGTGTCACCAAATCACTGCCAAACGAGTATCGTTTTTGCATCTCACCGTGGGAATAACCCTCTCTGCTCATCATCATCCTCCTTGGGAAGCTTCTCCTCCTCCTCCTCGCTTCAATCTCCCCCCCCGCCCCCCCCAAAAAATATGCAACAAATTCTTCATCAATAACTAACTGCCTTTTAAATATATATAATCGGCGACGTTTCGGGTAACAGCCCTTAATTAAGCACGTACGATTCACGGCTGCTCTGGATCTCCGGACCCCCAGCCCGCATCCCAGGCACGCCCCGTGGCCACGCAAGCCCCGGCGGATCCGCTACAGCCCGTCCGTCTTTGTCTTCCCGTCTCGCCGGAGAGGCGTTGTTGTGGTCGTTCGAGCACGGGGCTGGACAGCCTTGTCCATTAACCCCACCCTCCTCCTACTCCTCCACGCGTGTGCGTGCGTGTGGTTTGGTGTTCGTGTGGACGGATGGTTGAGTGAATGTTGATGGGGGGTGGGTGTGCGTTTCGTGGATGAATGGGTGTGTGTGTGTCTCTCGATACACTGGTCGGGTATGTGGTTGCGTGGCTCTGTGGGTGTCACTGTAGGGGTGTGTGTGTGGGTGTATTCTCGCTCATGGCCAATACCAAATACGATTGTCTAAACAGGTCCTGGGCCTCCCTCTAGGTCGACTCAGCCTCAAATGAGTACCTGGTGCGCTGTGTAAACATCGCCACTGGGGAGACAAAGGCGGCCGGGCGTGGTGCTGTCCACCCACCCCCTCGTGTGCCGTGCCGGCCTTCATAGGTGCTCGCTAACAGCACTTGCCTCCAACACTTTGATAAGGCAATACGGGGTGATCTTTGTTCCCCAAGTATGTACAATTGAGGCTCTGTATATGCGGATGACCGGTTGTGTCTGCGTGTGGGTGTGCGTTACGTTAATGCCACCGCGTGTGTATTGAACATGCGGATGTCTGGGTGTAATGTGGATGAGTGTGCGTTGCAGGGTAAGTGTGTGCGTGGGTGGTATGTATTTTTGTGGGTGGGTGGTTGTGTGTGTGTGGGTGGTGATAGGACGTGAGTGTGATGGGGGGGGTGATGGAGGGGAGTGGAGTTATGTCGTCACTGGAGTGGGATTGGAGGCTTTGGGGAAGGCATTAATTACCACGTATACACTCATACAGCTTGACGTATCCTATGGATGTACTTGCTACACAGCATACAGTATTTACCAGCGTCTTATACAAGCATTTTACGTGCACTCAATATTTCATATCGGATGTAATGAGGTCTCCACGTCATGTTAAATACTGCATAATTCTCGTGTGATTATACCCTTTGTATAATATGAAGATGCACGTGTACACACGTGCCTGCTACTGCGGATGCTGTATTTTTAAGTTACTGCACGTGTCAGTCATTCACATTATGACAGTCATGTGTATATAGTGCGGCAAATGCAAGCAGCACACGTACATTACGTGCAATTTACGCGTACAATTTGTACGCAAGCAGCAAATATGCGCTTGCAATTATTATTATTTTTTAACCAAAGCTACAACAAATGCACGCGTACTCCGTCGGTGCATTAATCGTCTTATAACAACACGCGCTTATAAAGTGCGACTGTGTGTACTGAAATATTCATCTAATACGACACTGAATGCAAAGCGAGCTTTAACAAACCCCTTTGAATGCCATTCCCACCCCGCGCGCGTGCAATACCTATCGAATATGTATGCTGTTTATGGGCCCAAGCCTTGCTTTGCTCATTTGGAGTGGACGAGAGTGATGTCTGGGTTCCTTGTGGCTGTGTCGAGGCACATCACGGCTGGCTGGCTGGCTGACTGGCTGCTCGTGATCGCTTGCGGTTCTGTGGTGACATTCCATGGAAGCCAGCCACGTCAAGCTCCTGAGCTGTCTTCATATTTGCATCCCTGTAAGCCCCGTGTATACTGTAGTTATACTATGGTTGTTTAGGGTGGGTGTGTGCAGATTTATTATAATTAAAAAAATACAGGATTGAGGTGCCTGGTTTACAGAATGAACGGCACTTCGATGTCACCAATTTAAATTTCTTGTTTAATTCGGTGGCAGCCGAGTGCATCGGGAATTGGTGAACGTGTGAAACGCCAATCACAATCACGTGGCATGGCAAACCGAGGCATTATTACCGGCGATGTTGGTGGCAAGCTGCCTCTTTGGCGAGGCAGGGATATAAATCAAATGACATACAACCCGAGGAAATGCAACAGCTGTATCACGCCACGAATTGCGATACGTGGGGTACAGTGTAGTATTATTATTAAATGCATGGCTCAGGATTGCCATGTTGACTTGCTGCGGTCTTAGCATTTCGCGTGTGCTCCCCGCCAATTAAAGCTAAACGTGTGCTTATAACCGCGTTGTGAAATACGTGGCAGGCTCGTGAGAGAGCTCAGCCCCACAGTGTGTGGGTGAAAAGTCAATAGTGTGCGAGAGAGATAAACGCAGAAATTTAGAATGCATGCGAATTAGAACGTAGTGTTGGTTCAAAGAACAGGGCATGTAAACTTATTTCATTCTTTGTTACAATGTGGGGTCGGTGGAACGGGTGGTGGGGTGGGGGGGTTTCCAAGTCTGGCGTTTCAGGGAAGGATGATGGTTTGGCTTCAACATTCACTGCTCTTTGCTCACCAACAAAAACACAATGAAACTGTATGACTTAAGTGTTATTGCTCCTTTCTGCAATATTCATTCCCGCTGCTGCAGCAGCAGCAGCCGCAGTATCAGGGAGACATCCAGTTAATGTGTTACAGTGCCGTGCGGACCGCGTTTCACTGGGCTTGCCACCTCTGATTTACACAGGGTGGTCCAAATGTCACGTGACCCCCCCCCCCCCACATTTAATTGTCTAAAACGTAATATTTGTTTAAAGTAAGGTTTATTTAAAAATACAAATGAATATGCAAAGGGAAGTCAATGTTAGGGGTCAATTAATTGGGGGGTCACAAGATATCTGGATCGCCCTGTACAACCACAAATTGGGACATATGACGGGAAGAATAATATCTCGCGATGCTAATATTGTACATTAATCGTCTTGCGTATTGGTGTACTATTATTATTTAACGCGACTGCCAAAACAATGTGACTTTCAACGGCCCTGGGAAGACTCAACGATTTCCCAGGACAGCTACCTCAAATAGAGAGCCATCCGAGGAAAAATCATTACAAAATGTTAAAGTATACTACAGAATGTACCCTGCGCTTGTAAACAGTAGGCAGACTATATGTGTGAGTGCATCATCCATGCAGTGCTAAACGCACACTCCGTAGTCCATAAGGCGAATGTGTTGTTACTCTGTGGAATGGCATTCTTTATTTGCATAAGTGACAGCGAATAAATGCTACTAATGGTGTTTAAACATCGTGCAGCGGGCACTAATCTGATAACAACAACAAAAGTGTATAAGCATACTTTACAGAATTAGAATAGTACAGAAATACACATTTTCTATGGTAGCAATTAAGTACGTAATTGCGAGGCTGATAAAAAAAAACGTTATGGGTTCTAACATAAACTGGTGGCTACGATTACTGTATCGTTATATGCATGTACCGTAACTGTCCATCACACGAACGCTATTTTTTGGATCCTCAGACACTCTTCTTACTGTTGTCTTTAAATAAAATATTGGGGGGAGGAGAGGGGTGCATCTTATAATCCGGCACGTGTGTGAGAGATAGAAAGACAAAGGCGGTCGGGACGTGGTGCTGGTCACCCACAAAGGCGGTCGGGACGTGGTGCTGGTCACCCACCTTATCGTGTACCGTTCCGGTCTTCATAGGTGGTCGCTAACAGCACTTGCCCCAACAGTCTGTGGTAAAGGTTACACGGGGGGTCTTTTGTCTAGAGCGAAAGACAGCGGATTTGTACAACTTTATTATTGACACCGGGCAAACGTTTGGGGTGCGTCTTACTTTTGAACAGCGTCTTATAATCCGCAGTTGTATGGTATAACATCACACTCCTACCAAATGCAACCCCCCCCCCCCCCCCGATGCCTTGTTTGAGTGTGGATCATATACCAGTGCCTACCTGATTACAGGCCAATTCAGACCTTATGGGTCACCCCGTGCCCTTATAAATCTCAACGTTCATCCTACAAAGTCCCATCGCAAGGCAGAGACACAAACAAGTAGGCAAACAAAACATGTTGCCCGTACTGAAACGGCTGTGCGTCGTATGGACCTGAAAACTCAATTTTCCTGGACAAGAATACGGGCTAAACCGTATGGGTTGACAGGTATGGGATCGTGTACCTACGGCGGATGTATCCCGGGCTTCGTCGCATCTTAGATGCTAAGCAGCGTTTGGGCCTGTGGTTTAGCACTTGAATTGGGGTAGACTGCCTGGGGAACATGTCAGGGTCGATTTGAAGCTTTCGTGACTGCAAGGATTCATACTTTTAGGTGTTTTCGGTAAAGTCACGTAGGTTAAAAATAATAAATAATAAAATAAAAAAGGTTAAATATATAAGTATTAATTATTTGCTTCCATTTATTATTATTATGAAAATTATCACGACGTTTCGGCCACAACGCAAGCAGCAGACGGTTGCTTGCGTTGTGACCGAAACGTCGTGAGAATTTTGTTATTTTATTATGTTTTATTTTTATTATTGTATTATTTCCCTTCTACGTGACTTTACCGAAAGAACCAAGAATATTTGAGGGTCGGTTTGAGCTGTCGGGAAGGCCCAGTAGATATCAGCCGTACGGCAACGTTATTCATGAATCCATCTGTGTGGAGATGTGAGCGTTAGTATCCCCCCTTTGCATGCCCTGTTTTTTTTGTTGGTGCTGGTCCTCCGGTTTCCTCCCCACGTGAGGGCTCGTTGACGGAAATGGCCAAACATTCCACAATGCAGTAGCCTGTCTAAAAGGAGCTTTTGAGGCTCGGTGAGGCTTTTTGTGGGCATTAACATTGTTGTTTTATGACAAAGTCATTACAAATGTTCTTTACATTTCAACTCAACTCGGGGGGAAAAATGGGATTAGCCATATACAAACAAAACATTGTACACGGTAAACTCGATACTATGCATATGTACAACCACATAAAGCAGTGATGTTAAAATAGAGAGTAAAATACCGTGTATTTTGTTGATTAATAAGAAAATAAAAACTTGACATTTGGGCCAGTTGATATTTCCAATAACATGCCTCGTGTTTAACAGAGTTGAGGCTTCAGAGCGTGAGCGGTCTAGTGGGCTGCTGTCTTTACGATAGAGAGGAGGCAGGCGGCGTTTCGAGATTGGTATCGGAAAAATGATCCGGTCATGACACCAATGCCGCTCAACCATTCAATAAGTTAACAACGGGGTATTTTCACAGTAGTGGCTCTGGTTTTAAGCCGTTATTTTCCTTCACCTCCGCGCAATCTTGAACGGCAGCACTTTAAACATGTACACACACAGAGAGAGAGAAAGTATAACGTCGTATATGGACAAAGACACAGACCACACGCGTGTTCTACTTTTTTCAGCCTGTTGTCGGAAATTTCTGTTTGCGAGCACCTATTAAAGCCGCCACGGCGCGCGTACGAAATGGGTGGTGTGACCGGGTCAAAAAAAAAAACCTCGCCCAGCCGCCTTTGTCTTCCTCCAATGCTGACACAGTAGTTACACACACCGCGCCAGCAACTCAATTAGACGCTGAGTCGACCTTGGAATTGGGCCCAGCGGCCCCCAGGCACTGCTTTGAAATATTCGTCACCGATAGTTGGCCGTGAGCCGGAATCTAACTCGGCGACCGCATACATTTGTGGCGCAGCGCGTTAACCACTGCGCCACCGCTACATACAAGTTATAGAGATACCCCGTGTAGCCTGAACAGACTGTTGGGGCAAGTGCTGTGAGCGAGCAGCACCTATGAAGGCTGGCAGCGGCACACGAGGGGGTGGGTGGCCAGCACCACGCCCGGTCGCCTTTGTCTCCCCAGTGGCGATGTTTTACACACCGCACCAGGTAGTCATTTGAGGCTGAGTAGACCTAGGGGGGGGCACCGAGACCGGTTTAGATACTCGTCACTGATGTCGGTGGCCGTGAGCGGGAATTGAACTCGGGCAGCCGGGTTTCGTAGCGCTAACCGCGGCACCACCGCTCCCCGCACACACGCACACAAAGACCCACCCACACACAGTTGTAGCCACCTATGTAGTTCTAGGACAATCCCAGCCCAAGGGCGCTGTGTCGCCGCTGAGCAGTTTATTTACATGGCAGGGCTGACAGAGAGGCACCACACGCCTCAAAGCGGCGGTGGGCTGGCTGGCTAAGGAGATGGTGGGTGGAGGGCGCGGGTGGGGGGGGGGGTCCTGTCGGAGGAAGGGGAGGTGACGGGAGAAAGTGGGCAGCCGTGCGGGGTATAAGGGCTTGGTGGCGGCGATGGTGGTGGGGTGATGGGGATGGGTGATGTGATGGAGGGGCGGCGGCAGCGGGAGAGAGAGGAGGGGGGGTGCTCACGTTCTGTGCAGGAGCGCCCACGACGAGCATGACAACAAGCACGCGCACGCACGCGCGCGCACGCACGCACGCTCCCATAGTAGGCAGCTCACACCACTTATGTATGCGATGTGCAACCCCGGTTTGGTTGTGGTGGTGGTGGTGGGGGAGGTTTGTGGTGGTGGTGGTGGGGAGGGGGAAGGTTGGCTGGTTGAGGATGGAGAGAAGGGTTGGGAGTCGGGGAGGATGGGGGAGGGGGCACGATGTGGATTGATTGGAATAAGAGGGTCGTGGGATTCGAGAGGGGCTGGGCTTCAATGCTGAGCAACATTCATCGGACCCCTGCTTGCCTAGGTCTATGGAAACTATACAGTGTCTTTGTGTCTCCGAGGGTAAATATTCCCGGGCAAGTCCCAGGATAATATGGGGGGGGGGGGGAGGAGGGGCGTTTATGTTTTCGGTAATCCTATATTGCAAGAGTTCGGAGATTTCAATCGCGCCTTTGTTGTGTTGGCATTACCAAGCTGTGCTCGCTGCTGTGGAGTCAATGGTCTAAAGACCTTGCGATGAGCACTCAGCGGACCTGTTGGCATTGCCCTACTGCCGTGACCGTGCAGATTTTGGTATCGAAGAAAAGAAAAAAAACGTCAACCGCAGTTGCTAAAATTAGTCAACCCTAAATAATAATATTATTCATCCATCCGTCGTACGCTGAGTGGGATAAGAAGCAATTGAGGAGTCTCTGTGAGCAGACTGCGCGCGGGTATAATTGGTGCAGAGATGAAGAACGCGTTCGTATGAATCCCCAACAATGCACGTTTCTGTTTTGCTACGAGGCTTAACCCAGACGCTCGGCTGTTTTAATGGGAATGAGAAAATGATATCACAGCGCAGTACGGATTAAACGATCAGACATCGGCCTGTGCGTTCACAGCCCTGCCACGCGCGAAACGATTTTCAAATCGACATTAGGCTTATTTAGGTGGGTGGAAACAATGTGAACCCTTGTTTTTGTTTTGTGTGTGTCATGGAACAGAGTCCATTGGTGCCCTTTGAATCGACTGATCAGGGATAGGTTCCTGTGTCATCGGGTGCTAACCTTGAATGAAGAGATGATCCACAGTAAATATGCTTGTGTCAAAATCAAGAAGGCTCCCCAGTCAATAGTTAACATGGAAGGGTAAATATAATTATAGATAGCACAGTTTATATATGCGTATGTCACGCGTGTGTATTTACAGCATATTAAATTGTGCATTCCACCAATGGTTGTTTAAGAGTCAAATTGCTCCTTTGCTGAGCTCAGAGGCTCTCCGAATCTGAGTTATTATTTAAGTGACTTTAAATCTCGGTCGGCAACCTGACGTTTGCGGGATGAAAATGATTGCCTAATTTGTGTGGACGTAAAATATTTCGCGGGCGTGATGTTCGCAAAGATGCAGCGATCGTGCGGGAGAGGCTGCGTGTGAATACGGCACGACCGCCTCGCCACGGAGACAAAGTTTTCGCTCGCGATGCGTTCCGATGTCGTCCGCTCGGTCACTAACGAACTTGCAAAAGACACGAACCTTCCCGTGACTTAACTGTGCCTTCTTCTTGGTTCTTTCGGTAAAGTCACGTAGAAGGGAAATCATAAAATAATACAAATAAAACATAATAAAATACAATTCTCTCGACGTTTCGGCCACAACTCAGGTGAAGAACAGGTACTGTCGGAAAGACAGCGACAGACCTGTTCTTCACCTGAGGACGGCTGCTTGCGTTGTGGCCGAAACGTCGTGAGAATTGTATTTTATTATGATTTATTTTTATTATTTTATTATTTCCCTTCTACGTGACTTTACCGAAAGAACCAAGAAGATGAATCGCTGCAGTCACGAAAGCTTTAAATCTAAATTTAACTGTGCCTTTAAATTGGCCGTTCGCAGGTTTCCGAGGGCTCGTTCTGAACTGCAAGCCCGCGTGTGCGGTGGCGTCAGAGGTTCCGGATGCATCGTCGCAGATATGTCCACGGCAAATGACCTCGACAACTTGTGCAGCAGTTTTATTTGACACTCTATCCTGATACTCTTAGGGTTTTTCCCAAGAGTAGCAGTAATTTTAGCTGTGACGGTCCCTCCTGATGACGGAGACTTGTGTTGTCTCCGAAACGTCGTGATTTCTTATTTTATTTTTGTTATTACTTTTAGTAAATTTTAATTTAATTTTTTTACCTACGTGACTTTACCGAAAAAACCTAAGAGTATGAATCCTTGCAGTCACGAAAGCTTCAAATCTAGAACTCTATCCTGAGGTTGTCGTCTTGAAACAAATTATTCGTTTAGATTATTGCGCTCTCCGACCGTACCGCGTGCCGTTCGGCAGGATGTCAGACGTTTCGCTTTATTCGGGAACTGAAATTGGTAATCCGATATTGCAAGAGTTTTTAGATTTCAATCGCTGCCTTTGTTGTGTTGGCATTACCAAGCTGAGCTCTCTGTCGTGAAGTCAATTCCTTGGTTCCCGCTCATGACCAACACCGGTGAATATTATCTGAACCGGTTCCCTGGCCTCCCTTAGGTCGGCTCAGCCTCAAATGAATACCTGGCACGATGTGTACACGTCTGCACTTGGGAAGACAAAGAAGGTCGGGCGTGGTGCTGGCCACCCACCCCCTCGTGTACAACGCCAGCCTTCATAGGTGCTCGCGAACAGCACTTGCCCCAACAGTCTGTTAGAAAGGGCTACACGGGGGATCTTTGTCTGTGTGCGTCAATTCCGTTGCTGGAGCAAAACTTGGGGCATTATCCCAGATACAAACACATCACAGAGAGATACATATATATGGCAGCGTGACCTCTACAACCTATACAGCAGTTCGGTGTGGTACTCTTCTTATAGATACGCCAAAAGAACATCAATCTCAATGTATCTGGAACACGGGAGGCACGTAAAGGAAAACAAACGTCAGACTGCCATCTGGTATTGTTTTCATACAAATGAACATTATTGCAAAAATGTTATTTGTAAGTCAGAGCTGCGTTGAGAGGAGAGCTACTGAGGATTATGCAGTAAATACCGAGATATACGATGTCAATGCGTTTATGGAGCTTCGTATATTGAAACTTCGTATATTGAATAACTTGTAACACTAGTACTATGAGGATGCGTTCCCAGCCGTCGTAACTCACGACTTCATACTATAAACACTTCACAATTTAGCATTCGTATTGTACGCAAGGACAATTTATATTGAAAATAATGTTGTATTGTATACTGTACAGTATTAAAATGAAAAGCTGACGTATGGTAAATTAAACGTAGTGAAGAAACGTAGTTTAATTCTTCTTTATATATCGCACCAGACATCGATACATGTATTAATCATTAAGTAATTTCCGTTTAATTTATTATTTTACTTAATTTGTATTACCATTAAAATAATGGTGATCAATCCAAAGTTAGTTCTACTCTAAAACTACTGATATCGAATGTTCGCATGTCGAAGTATGCCTGTATAGTTAAATGAGAGAGTAAAATAAAAATAAAAATCACGACGTTTAGATTGCAACACAAGCAATCATCATACCTACGTGACTTTACCGAAAAAACCTAAGAATATGAATCCTTGCAGTCACGAAAGCTTCAAATCTAGAATTAAATGAGAGAGGTTAATTTCGACAGGAGATACAAAAATTGTGGAGTTCGTTGAGAGAACCAACATTAATTATATATATATATATCCCATATTAACGATCGCTGTCATATTTATTAGGGTTTGAATTCCGAGCTGATATTTGCTTTGGCCCTATTATTTTGTAAGGATCCGTCATACCCCCTCGGCAGCCGCTTTGGGAACACGAGAAGAACGCCGCTTCGGTCTGTTCGTGGCGAGACACTGACACGGATTGCGGCCTCTGCCGGCGACCGAGAGCACGTGCAGACGGACGAGATCAATAGGCCGGAGCCAAATCTGCGGTGAGAGAGAGAGGAGAGTGCAGAGGTCGCAAACGGGTTTTGATTCCCTACCCGTACCCGGCCAGGTACGGGTTCCCGTTCCCTACCCGTACCCTACCCGAAATGAGTGACAAACGGTGACTCACCAGTGACTCACGGCCTACCCTTACCCGGCCGCACCAGGGTCGCAAACGGGTATCGGGTAGGGTACGGGTATCGGATACCCGGTTGCGACCTCTGGGAGAGTGTGGGTGGTGATCTTTGGGAAGAGAATGCGGAGGGAGCAGCAATTCACGGGGGGGGGGGGGGGGCTTCACTCCAGGGCATCCTTGTCTCACGGAGCCACTCACTGACTCAGCCGCGTCTGCAGAACGCTCCGCGCACCCACAGACAAAGATCCCCCGTATAGCCTTAACAGACTTTTGGGGGCAAGTGCTGTGCGCGAGCACCTATGAAGGCCGGTACGGCACACGAGGGGGATGGGTGGCCAGCACCACGCCCGGCCGCCTTTGTAACCCCAGTGGCGATGTTTACACAGCGCACCGATGGGTGAGTGGGTGGGTGAGTTGTGTTGTGACCTGCAGTGCGGTTGTTGGTGGCTGGTTGAGTGAGCGATGGGTGAGTGGGTGGGTGAGTGTGTTGTGACCTGCAGTGTGGTTGTTGATGGGTGGTTGAGTGAGCGATGGGTGAGTGTGTTGTGAACTGCAGTGTGGTTGGTGGCTGGTTGAGTGAGCAAGTGGGTGAGTGTGTTGTGAACTGCAGTGTTGTTGTTGGTGGGTGGTTGAGTGAGCGATGGGTGAGTGTGTTGTGAACTGCAGTGTTGTTGGTGGGTGGTTGAGTGAGCGATGGGTGAGTGTGTTGTGAACTGCAGTGTGGTTGTTGGTGGGTGGTTGAGTGAGCGATGGGTGAGTGTGTGGGTGAGTGTGTTGTGACCTGCAGTGTGGTTGTTGGTGGGTGGTTGAGTGAGCGATGGGTGAGTGTGTTGTGAACTGCAGTGTGGTTGTTGGTGGGTGGTTGAGTGAGCGATGGGTGAGTGTGTGGGTGAGTGTGTTGTGACCTGCAGTGTGGTTGTTGGTGGGTGGTTGAGTGAGCGATGGGTGAGTGTGTTGTGAACTGCAGTGTGGTTGTTGGTGGGTGGTTGAGTGAGCGATGGGTGAGTGTGTGGGTGAGTGTGTTGTGACCTGCAGTGTGGTTGTTGGTGGGTGGTTGAGTGAGCGATGGGTGAGTGTGTTGTGAACTGCAGTGTGGTTGTTGGTGGGTGGTTGAGTGAGCGATGGGTGAGTGTGTTGTGACCTGCAGTGTGGTTGTTGGTGGGTGGTTGAGTGAGCAAGTGGGTGAGTGTGTGGGTGAGTGTGTTGTGACCTGCAGTGTGGTTGTTGGTGGGTGGTTGAGTGAGCGATGGGTGAGTGTGTTGTGAACTGCAGTGTGGTTGTTGGTGGGTGGTTGAGTGAGCGATGGGTGAGTGTGTTGTGAACTGCAGTGTGGTTGTTGGTGGGTGGTTGAGTGAGCGATGGGTGAGTGTGTTGTGACCTGCAGTGTGGTTGTTGGTGGGTGGTTGAGTGAGCGATGGGTGAGTGTGTTGTGAACTGCAGTGTGGTTGTTGGTGGGTGGTTGAGTGAGCGATGGGTGAGTGTGTTGTGTGCTGCAGTGTGGTTGTTGGTGGGTGGTGGAGGGAGCAAGTGGGTGAGTGTGTGGGTGAGTGTGTTGTGACCTGCAGTGTGGTTGTTGGTGGGTGGTTGAGTGAGCGATGGGTGAGTGTGTTGTGAACTGCAGTGTGGTTGTTGGTGGGTGGTTGAGTGAGCGATGGGTGAGTGTGTTGTGAACTGCAGTGTGGTTGTTGGTGGGTGGTTGAGTGAGCGATGGGTGAGTGTGTTGTGACCTGCAGTGTGGTTGTTGGTGGGTGGTTGAGTGAGCGATGGGTGAGTGTGTTGTGAACTGCAGTGTGGTTGTTGGTGGGTGGTTGAGTGAGCGATGGGTGAGTGTGTTGTGACCTGCAGTGTGGTTGTTGGTGGGTGGTTGAGTGAGCAAGTGGGTGAGTGTGTGGGTGAGTGTGTTGTGACCTGCAGTGTGGTTGTTGTACACACTGAGACGAAACAGTCGATCTGACAAACTGAGTTCTCAACATGGGTGCGTGAATTCATGAGTGAATCAATGATGGTGCTACTGAGCATTACTGCTTGTGTGGATATTGGATTGAACATGACTCAGTTACGTCCTCACTTAGAAATAAAGTAAACACATTTAAGACCGTTCAACTAAAATAAATTATAGGAACGAGAAGATAGTTCGGTATTTTTTTTAAACCCCACTAAGACATCGTAATCAAGTTTCTGTTTGGTCCGTCAGCCTATT
Source organism: Lethenteron reissneri (assembly GCF_015708825.2). Classification (NCBI taxonomy): domain Eukaryota; kingdom Metazoa; phylum Chordata; class Hyperoartia; order Petromyzontiformes; family Petromyzontidae; genus Lethenteron; species Lethenteron reissneri. Next base: position 5,140,157 of record NC_083791.1, read on the forward strand.
GGTTTTCCAGAACAATACTCATCACACAGCATTTGCTTAAGGATACAACCTCTGAACCTGTTTCGACTTTTCTTGGGTTTATTTTACAGAGTCAGCCTTGTTAAACAAATGCCAGCACCTATCTGTGAAAACAAATATATATATAGGATTTCGTGGCTGTTAAGAGTTCACGGAAGGTGAGATGACGATGAAAATAAGACACAACCAAAACATATCAGGAGGACTTAGAACTTAAAGGTGCATTGAAAAATTATAATACTCCGATTGATGCTCCTGCTGTTGTGGAGTGACTCATACAGCCAGCTATCGCTGCAGGGTTTTGGTAGTACATGTTGTTTGTCGTTTATTGTGAAAATTCCGTCACAGTTCCCATTGATCACTGTTTCATTGCTTTATTTTGGTGATTTAGAAAAGTTTACTGGTTTGGCCATGTTTGTTTTTGTAGTACGGAGTAAGACTGATGGCCTTAATCTAAGTCATCTTGTGGTTGTTGTTGTTGTTTGACTTGCATCCCGCTGGGATTTTTGCACACAGCGTTGGTGTACGGTGCTTTTTTCTGCAATATTTAGCTGTCTTTTCTTGGATTTTCTGTTTGCACTCAGTCACATAGTCACTTTAAGATGTTTTCTTGTTTATGTTTTTGTTTTTTGCGGTTGCACCCGATTGAAGAGCCGAATGGCTCACAGGGCTATACCTAATACATGAACTTGAACTTGAAGACTCAGCTCAAAGTGGCGAAGGGCTGAAGGCATGACCACAGCGAGGTGGTATTCAAGGGTAGAACGATGACATCAACATCACCACGGCAACACGAACACCACCACAGTTTAAAGAAAACACAGAATGCTGAATCAATATGCCTATTTCCCCGCGTCCGTTTCCTGAATCGCACCTCTGCGGGGTTGCAGCTTTCTGCCCGTGGCAGACAACGGTACATTCATGAGCATCCTTGGCACTGACGGGAACTTAGTCGAGGCCTGTAAGCGACCAAGTCATCGTAGATCCGAGCTGGGCAAGTCACCACATCGGGTGAGACAGCATCTCCGGCACTGGTAGCGTCGCTGGCGAGCAGAAGGCATGACCGGCCCCTCTAGACATGTTCTTCCCTGCGTGAGTGGCTCCTCTGAAAGGTCATTGTGAGCGATCAAATTAGCACACGGTACGATATACAATGTCTACGGTGTATCTGTGAAGCCGCATCTCGAGACAATTTACAATGAAATAAAAATTGAGAAGACTAAATACGTAGTGTACAATGAACCGACTACAGTGGTGGGATTTCTACCTTCAAATGGTCGGGGCAGGTACCTCGATAGTACAACCACAAGACAAAGTGGTACCCCATCTTCTTGGTTCTTTCCGTAAAGTCACGTAGAAGGGAAATAATAAAATAATAAAAATAAAACATAATAAAATAATTCTCACGACGTTTCGGCCACAACGCAAGCAGCCGTCCTCAGGTGAAGAACAGGTCTGTCGGGAAGATGAATCCCTGCAGTCACGAAAGCTTTAAATCGAAAAGTGGTACCCGTTATATCGACCCCGAAAGGAGATGATGGGCTAAAGTCACCCCACACAACGAGGATTACGCTCCACTGGTCCGACCGCTGAGCGACTTGGCGAGGCGGTAGTACATCAAGGTGTGCTGATAAGTGGAGTTTGTGATGCACTGTTCTACGAGTGTTTTACACAAACACGTGGGGTGGGTTAATGGGTCAATTGATTAATTGGACTGCAATTTCGATGTTTAATTTACTACGGCTTCACTGGGTCCTCAGAAGCAGCAGGATCTTCGGAACAGCTGCCTGACTTTCAATTAAAAGGCTCATCCAGGCAGTGATCCAGCTGTGATGAAACTACCGCTATCGCTATTCCCTGTCCCTAACCTTTTAACCCAGACTCAATTTTCTCCTTGGCCAGGCTTTCAGAAGCATTGGATTGATTGGGCAATCTATTTTTTCCCACCCGCTGGCAACGGCTGTGATTGGGCCAGATTCTAGCGACTCTAATTATTCGTCATATCTCGACACTTCATAACCCTTCTAAAAACACGCACACACAAAAACCTGGGCAGAGGCTTTAAGCTAATCAAATCATTTTACTCGAATTGGAATTTCATGAGGCACGGGTGCATGTAAACAAGCTGTCATTGGGTTTACAATTGTTGATTATGTGCATAAATATGGTCTCATTTTTTTTTGCCATGTCTGCATGGCTAAAAACAATCTTATATTTTTAAAAGTGCACAGCGTATCTCGCTCAATGCCAGAAAATATATTTTACGCGTCCCTTTTTATCCCCCTGAATAAATGCATTTAAAATGCAGTGAATGAGAATATAATTTAGTCCCAATTACTGCATAAAATTACACCAGTTGTGATTTGTTTTTGTTTGCAGGCATTAACATTCTTTCTTTATTGGCTCGGTATAATTAATTTTGGTTCAATACCAGCCGTGCGTTTATATCTGCCGTGGTTTCTCTGTTCCTGTCCACTTCACTCATCGATTCCTCTACCCTCTTACTTGGTGATGAGGAGTCGGCCAACCACCGCACTGCAGGTCACCTCACTTCCCTTTGAGCTCCTTCCATCCCTCGCAACTGCTCCACTCTGGAATTCCCCACAATCATCCCTATCCCATTCCAAGCTCTCGTGACAACAATAATGTTGCTCAATTCAACAAACGTGCTACACTCTTGTTCGTGACAACTTTGACAGTGCTCCATCATAAATATAAATGTGTCGTTAACCCACTTACCACCCGACTCAGCCAATTAGTAAGGTTCCGTCACGTGAACAGAATGTGCCAATTAGTTACTCATTCAGCACACTGGTGTGTTGGAGAGTAAACGTACAATTTGAGTACGACGTTTCGCTGAAGATTACAACCAGCTTCATCAGGCGATTTTCCAGAATTGTGAAGAAGTCCTCCTGTTTAGGTCTTACAGAGAGCAATGGTGATGTCATCGCTGTGAGCTTATCAGGTGCGAATACTAAAGAGGGGGGTTAATGCAGTCATGTACATTACAATGGATTATATTAATCTGTACCTACAATTATTATCGGTTGGGTTAGTCACATTTCATCGACATACAGTGGAATGCTTTAAGTGTTTAGTTTAGTTTGTTGTCCTTCCCCCGCACCTTCGATTAGCACGGTCGGCTACGTACGGTGCGAAAGAAGTTCAACATACATACGGACAACCCCTGTTGAACCCCCCACAAAGCGGTATCTATTTTAGCGACCCCCCTGGGGGAATGATGTTGCTGGCCACTTCACATTTTGGGCCTTTTGGCCTTTGGGACTTTGCTCAGTAAATGTGTTTTTTTTTTATCCATCGAATATTGCTGCGATTTTGTTGTTGTTGTTAAATGTTGACGTTGAAGCGCTAGAATAATAAAACAACCCTCCCTCCTTCCTGCTATCACGATTACTCAAGTGGCACGCATTGCGGAGTTGGTGAACAATGGGCAACGGTTCCCCATCACCCCATGCGATGGGAACCACGTTCCTGCGGAGGGAGCTGGTAGGAACGTTGGGTTGCTCGGTCAACGGCCAGGGTCAACGGCGGCGTGGTGTGTTCCGCAAATATGGCCGACTGTGAGGGCAGGCACAAGCCGGCGTGAGTAGGTGAAACGTTGAGTTTTATAAGGGCACCACGGGGTGACCAGCCCCTCCCCACCCAGCCCCCACCCCTCCCACCCCCCACCCAGCCCCTCCCCACCCTCCTCACCCAGCCCCTCCCTGCACGACGGACGGACACAATAATCCCCTGTGGGCTGGTGTAACCAGGAGGTCCCTACCAGTATAAAGTGTCGTCGGTTACCGCGGTGATATTACGATGGCCGTCGTCGGAATGCCATCAGTATTCGGTGGCCATGTTGGAAAAATGAACATGCAAATTTTGGCTGGGTTCCCAATTTTGAAGGGGATGGCAACGAATTGGATGGGGCCTTTCATCCAGCAGTGGATGTAGGACGGCTGATAATGACGAGGATGACGATACAGAGTGCAGTCAACAAAACTGCGATGAAAGCGGCACGGCGATTACACACGGCAGTGCTAATATCGCACACGATAGACGCTCATTTAGTTTCAATAAACATTACAGCTTCATACTTGGATTGTGTATTCCACTGTTATACAGCTTTACTAGGCTGACAATACATCATGTACTTCATAATGCAGTCCTGCACTTGACTGTGAGTGATTGCTCGACTAGGCAGTCACCAAATGGCAGAGACACTATATGTTATTGGTATTTGATTAATGATGGAACATACATAAAGTCACGCCGTTGATGATAAAGTGTGCATGAAGACTTAATTTGGCACACCGCTCTATTGATTTTTATTTGACGCGTATGAAAGGAGAAACATGAAAAGATTTGTACTCTGCCACTGAGCACACACACTCGCTCACGCCGCCTCTAATTCGGCTATTAGCATGGATAATGAATTAAAGATTTCTCATCTATAATGTGGATTTATTCCATTGTTATCCCACATATTAGCCACAATTATTTAGGTATACCAGGTGCCTTCCCTTTTCACGGATGCAGTGAAACAGATGCTGGGCTCAGATTTAAATTCTGTTCATTAATTCGGAATCCTTTGCATGTGTAGTGAGTCCAACTGTGGCGCAGACGTTGTCTCGGGAGCAACACTATTTATGACATCAGCTCAACACAACATCACGTGACCTACACTCGGGTGTTGAACGCCCATCGAACCTTGCTACTACGGCAGAACTAAACACGGTTCGCTATCCCGGTCCGGACCACGAGCTGGGTCCCGGACCGCGTGGCTAGAGGCTGCTTCAACCTGACGTGGATCTTCACTCACCAACAGTCAAGAACCCCGAGCCCCACACGGAGTCCCGTTATATCGGCCCAGGCTGGGGCTGGCCCCGCCTCTCGCCCCGCCCACCTTCTCGATCTCTCTGGCCCTTTCCCCAAGGCTCCCGAGAGCTCTTTTATACCACGTGACCACCCAGCAGCCCCCGTCCACCGGTGGCTCCCCTCCAATATCATCCGGTCACGTGTCGGCAGGTCAACCAGCGTATAATGCCCCAACGTAACCCTGGCTGGTTGACGCTCCCTCTCGCTCCCTCACTGGGAGCCCGCACCGCACACTGTACGTGGTGCCTCTGCGCTAACCAGCGCTCACCCAAGCCCCGCTAGGGCTGGTACTACACCCAGTAACCGGGCTGCACATGACAACATATTATCCGCCGTGGCCTCGCAAGCCCGGCACCACACAGTGACATGCACAGTCACTACACGTGTAAGTGTGGCGGTCTCGGTTAGACAAAAACAACGGCGGAAAAGGCAGTATGAGAGTAAATCATTAAAATCATCGGCCTTGGTCAATCCACTGCTGGATGAAGCCCTCCCCAAGCCACCACCACCTCTCACAGTGGCACGATGCAACGATGCAACGCAGCCACCTGCACGAGAGTTGATTCCATCGCTCCATCTCCGCGGTGGGGTCATCACCTCGGAGCCGTTCCGTTCCTTGGGGCCGACACTCCGTTATCATTCTCGACCATGTGTTCCAGCTATGAGCGTTGATAATGAATTGAAGATTCATATTTTGTAAGGGGGGGGGGGGAGAAAGCGAATATATAAAGTGAGGCTGCGTTGATTGGCGGTGGTGAGTGCACGTCGCCGTGAACGCAGTGACAAACAAAAAACACAGCTCGGATAATGTATGCACTGTCCTTGAAGTTGATTGGTCCAATGCCTGCATTATGACTGCAGGTATTGTGGTCTATGCAAACATGACTCCTTGTAGAAAAAAGGTGTCAGTTTTGTTGCCAGATAAAAGGGTAATAAACCAATTATCATATTTTTTCTTCTCGCAAATGAGGTTCCAATGGTGCAGTGACAAACGTTCAATTCCACGCCGTTGCCGACATTGATGGCAAGTGGTATCTGAACCGGTCCTGCGGTACCTATTTCAACAACCCACTCCGACCATGGTGGCGAAGTGTGGTCAGATTATCCCTCCCCCAAATCGACACTGCATTGGGAGGTCTTTTAGCCAGCGGTTGATTGACAAATGGCAAAAAAATTGTGGGTTTACTCTCCAATATCCCGGTGTGCTCAAGTAGTAACTAATCGACACGTTTTGTTTTTCGTGACAAACCTTAATAATTGACTTTGTCGGGTGGTAGTGGGTTTAATTACACACTTATATTTACGTGATCTAACCCCAAAAAAAATCTTTGTTATTGATAGAGACCCATAGACTAACCTAGATACCCACAGACTAACATAGAGGTCTATAGACTAGCATAGAGACCCACAGACTAACACAGAGACCCACAGACTAACATAGAGACCCACGGACTAATATAGAGACCCACGGACTAATATAGAGACCCACGGACTAACACAGAGACCCACAGACTAACACAGAGACCCACAGACTAACACAGAGACCCACAGACTAACATAGAGACCCACGGACTAATATAGAGACCCACGGACTAATATAGAGACCCACGGACTAACACAGAGACCCACAGACTAACACAGAGACCCACAGACTAACATAGAGACCCATGGACTCACATAGAGACCCATGGACTCACATAGAGACTCATGGACTCACATAGAGACCCACAGACTAACATAGAGACCCATTGACTGACATAGAGACCCATGGACTCACATAGAGACTCATGGACTCACATAGAGACCCACGGACTCACATAGAGACCCACGGACTCACATAGAGACCCATGGACTCACATAGAGACCTATAGATTAACACAGCTCAAGGAGTTGCCACCAATGGTGGAGCAGCAGATCTTGGGGGCGAGGAGGAGTCTGTGAAGCAGAGGGACTGAGCTGCAGGGACACGAGAGTGGAGATGGTTAAACTAAACAATTAAACTAGATTTTTTTAAATGTTTTACCAGGTAAGGCCCACTCAGCTATATATAGCCCTTTTTCAGAAGCGGCCTGTCCACAAATGATAGCTCAACATAATGGCTTATCGTGTGGAAATTAATAGCAGCTGAATATTCTTAACACACGTTGATTCTAGATGTGGAGGGGGAAAAACCGAAGGACCCGAAGAAAATTCCACGCCACCACGGGGAGATACACGGAAACTCCAAATACACAGCAGGCATCAGGGTCGGGATCGAACCCACGACCTCATGTATACCAGGCTAGGTAGTTAACATCTCCTAGCCACCGTGATGATGATGAGAGACAGAGACACATACAAACTCCAAATATACAGCGGGCGTCGGGGTCGGGATCGAACCCACGACCTCCTGTGTATCAGGCGAGGTATTTAACATCTCCTAGCCACCGTGGTTTCAGAGGTTGGGAGGAGGATAGGCAAGGCCGGGCCGGGTGGATTTGAATGCGATGTCATAGAAAGGGACATCTTGATTATTGGCACTTTAAACAACAATAGATAATGCAATCTCAACGATATGATGTAAATGGCACTGGTAAACGCCTCTTGCAGTGAGAAACGCCGCCGTCTTAAAGTGTTTTCTCACCCCAACTCTATCTTCTTAACGTGCTCCAGTTACATCACTAAATTCGTGCTTTTAAAATATACGTGGCGACTAGCCTTTGTTTAATCGATGATATGAAGCACGGAGTTAGCGCTACAGAGCACACATCACAAGTTACAGTTTTATGCAGTGGTGAAAATACATTTTTGCACATTAATATTTAACATGCGTTTGTTTTACACACGGTCGATTGTACTAAACTGTGCTCGCAAGGACAGAAAAGAAAACGCCTAACGAGGTTTTCTATATATGTTTTTTATTCATGCTGCATTATAATAAAAAAAAAACATTCTCGAATTCTATTAGCCTTCGGCAAAGCAGATTGGATTAATGTGACATGTGTTGGAATTACTGTGAGTATGTTTGCATGCCCTACATGGAGTACTACTTGTGTAACAGTTTATTCACAGAAAGCCTTCCAGGATAGAATGGATGCCAAGTGAATTGTCGGGCAGCAACAGGGCAGTGTGTTCATTCTCGTCGTTTCAGTGGCTCAAATGAACAGGCAAACATGTAACAAACATTTTATAACCATTGCTTATTCTCTTGAATTATAAGACGCACCTTTGCCACGGCAGGTGAGTGCGTGTGTGTAGTAGCGGGCGGTAGAGTAGCGGTGAACGGAGTTCGATACCTGCTCACGGCCAACACCAGTGACGATTATCTGAACTGGTCCAGGGCCTCACCTAGGTCGACTCAGCCTCAAATGAGTACCTGGTGCGCTGTGTAAACATCGCCACTGGGGAGACAAAGGCGGCCGGGCGTGGTGTTGGTCACCCACCCCCTCGTGTGCCATTCTGGCCTTCATATGCGCTTGCCAAACAATACTTGCCTCAAAAGTCTGTTGAGGCTATACGGGGAATATTTATATTTGTAGTAGGGGGCACAGCTGGTACCATCTGCCAATCATCTCAGTCACTCAAACTTATGGCACCTGGGTCTGTCCCGTGCACCTGGCCTGGCACAGGCGCCGTGATGACGTCACTGCCACTTAGTGCGTAGGTCGACTCAGCCTCAAATGAGTACCTGGTTCGGTTCGTGTGAACATCGCTACGAGGGAGACAAAGGCGATGCTGGTCATCCACCCCCTCACGTGCCGTGCCAGCCTTCATAGATGCTCGGGAAGGCTTTCATCCAGCAGCAGATCGACCATGGCTGATGATTATGACAGCGCTGTGATATGGTTAATACAAGTGATGATTATGCGGGCATTCGGATCTGCAGCCGCCGAGATTGTAACAGTAATGTCCGGCACGTATCCACTTCCCAGAAAGTTCATTGTCTAAACGCAGGCCTCTGTCAGTCCACTGCTGGATGAGGGCCTCTCAAAGCCACGCATCTCCTGGGGTTGTTTGCTTTTTGTTCACTACCGCAACCCACCGCGGTTGGCGCAGGCTGGGAACACAGAGAGATGGGAGCTTAGAAGTACAGTCCAACAAGGCAGGCGGCTCATTGCTGCACCGCCCTCTGCTGACCACAGCATGGCACCTCGGCTTTAGAAAAATGTCGTGCAAAGTGCCAACCCATCCAAGCACCTATCATCCTGGCTCGACACCTGCTGAATCTACGAAACCTGGCGGCATCGGTCACAGCCTTGCAGCTGATTTGGTCAAATACAACGATGATCAACAGCGCTTATTCGACTCAGACCATTTAGCCCATAGACGGTCAACTGCATTGCGCGCTTAATTCAGATGCGCTTCTGCGACCGTCTCGAACACTCTTTCTTAAGATATCAGTGAAGGCACTGGGAGCTATGCACTGTTAAATCATCTAGATTTAAAACTCATTTCTTTAGGACTGGTTTTTTTGCGTTTAGTTTGTTGTCCTTCCCCTGCACCTCCGATTAGCACGGTTGGCCATGTACGGTGCGGAAGAAGTTCAACACACGTAACATACTTACATTATCAAGCCACTATAGCTATGCATTTTGAAATCATCTACATTGAAAACGAATTCCGTCAGAACTGCTTTGTGTGTGTTTAGTTTGCTATCCTTTCCCCGCACCTCCGACAAGCACGCTTGGCAACGTACGGCGCGAAAGAAGTTCAACATACAGACAACACATACATAACCCCATCTCAGTTGTCCATCCGTCCAAGCGTCGGGGCCAAATCTGAGCCCCTGGCCGTCATCGGAGAGCGATGGAGCGCTTGCTGCAGTCCCCCGAATGACAACACCGGCACCTGCCACGCGCTAATGTTGAGGGTGCAGGGGGACCAGTTCCCATTCTGCGCGAAGGTGATTATTGTGAAATTAACCCGGCACGAATCGGCCCGCAACGTGGTCTCGTCCGTGAATTGTCAGGAGATGGGAAGCGACGCTTCGGACGCGCGGTGACTTTCAAGTGGCTCTGCCCTGGGCGGCTCAACGTTGCCTGGGAGTCATATTCTTGGGTTTTTTCGGTAAAGTCACGTAGGTAAAAAAATTAAATTAATAAAAGTAAAATTAAAATAAAATAAAAATCACGACGTTTCGGAGGCAACACAAACTTCCGTCTTCAGGTGGAACCGTCACAGCACGATAGCTGTATCTCTTACTTGATACATCTCCGACTTGATACAGCTATCACAACACTTGATACAGCTATCGTGCTGTGACGGTTCCACCTGAAGACGGAAGCTTGTGTTGCCTCCGAAACGTCGTGATTTTTATTTTATTTTTATTTTACTTTTATTAATTTAATTTTTTTACCTACGTGACTTTACCGGAAAAAAACTATGAATATGAATCCTTGCAGTCATGAAAGCTTCAAATCTAGAGTTGCCTGGGAGCTCTGACGGTTTGAGCCCCCCGTCACCGCGCAGATATTGAAGTGAAATTGAACGGATCGCTAAGTGACAAAATATTTATCATTCTCCGAAGTGAGCGAGACAAAAAAAAATGGCTTGAGCAAAAAAGGTGCTCGTATTAAACCGGCAAATCAAAACGTGGGCAAAAAAGTGCCGGTCGAAATGAATTGTTTTTATTACGTTACTTTCAAATTTAAATGCGTGTCATTTGTCCATAAAAGTCGGGATTAAAATGCTTTAAAATAAGCTTTCGTTAAGTCATCTGAATAGGCGGTATACAATAAGACTGCTGCGGGATCAAACAGCATGAGCGAGGAAGAGATAAATCAGCACCGCTCCGTGGGCATTTGACGCTGTTTAACCCATGGCAATAATACTGACCCGTCACGAGAATGTAGAATTTTCACCATTGGACATCAACAGAAGGTCACCAACGAAACTCATCACTGCCCTTGTTGTTCAGCGCCGACAGTGGAGATGATGAGACTCTTTTTGTTTCAAGATAAGCTCACAACGCCACATGTTATTTTGTCTCTTGATTTGAAAACATCTCGAACCAGACATTGTACATTCAACAACAAAAAAACACCTTTTTGTGCAAGGCTCAAACAGTTTGGAGAATGCAAATGGTTTACAAGGAATCTGCGAGGAGGGGGAGGGGTGGGGGAGTTTCTTCCATCTATGGAGTCGAATGCTGGTGGGGAAAAAAATCTATCAAATTTTAAACAACTCGATGGTGGAATTCAAAAAATCCAAGGGCCCGCATTTTCCTCAGGAAATACGTCTCGTCTGTTTTCTACCTCTTCTCCTGCTCGTGGTTGACTCTGCGCAAGGAATTTTTCCACAACAAGGGCGGGGAGGCAAAACAGGAATAAGCAGTTTTTGTTGTTGTTGTTGTTATAAAAACGCGTTTACGCAATGCATGCGTTCATATTTATTTTGCGGTGCAAGTTATTTTCATCACGCTTGTTAATGTTCGCCACGTGCCAAAGTGTTGCGTGGTTTTGTTTTGAGCGCCTCAATCAATCTGTGCGTCATCTGTCAATTAATCAATTAATGGAAATGAATTAGGTCCAAATTAATTCCTCGTTTGTTTTCGTTTTCCAATTGGGGAAACTCGGGTGTCAGTCGTAGTTTGCGGCTCTTCATCAACGTCAGCCGTTTGGAAAATATTTTTTTCCGTGCATTTTGAGGCGACACTTTGGTCGATGACACCCCGGCATGTAATGACTCTTGGCAGTATGGTTTCAACGACAAACTAAATAAGACACGATGAATAATTGGCAAATAAATAATTTATCTGACCGTGCTCGCTGGAATGCGATGGGCACTCACGCGGTTGGTGAAGTCATCAGCCAGTCGGGGCACTGTCTGCTCAGCTATATTATTTATATATATATATTTTTGGGAAGCGATGTTACGTAAATTTTTACAATATTACATAAAACGTCGTCGGCCCGACATTTTGATGGAGCCAAGGGCTGCTCTTTTGTGCCACGTGGCATCGGGTCCCCATCTACCGCCATCACCGTGGTATCGTAACTCACCTGACGCTATTTCACGTCAGTATGACCAAGCGCTCTCGTGCTTGTGTGTTCCACTGCAGGATTGGAGGCATCATTCCAAATTATTGAGATGTCTTCTCGCGGCAATGATCCATTAAGATTAGAGCACCCGATTGGCCATGTTTCAGTGGCCATGCTTCCCCCCAACCCCCCGAGCCAAAACGTAAACGCAATGAAGCAAAACACAACCACTACGTTGCTAAAATTACTATTATTGTTATTAATTATTTGAAGTTCACACTAGCTATATTTGTTCACTCGCTTCACGGCGATGTTGGGACGCGTTGTTAGAGCTCGCATTGATTTTTTTTCAGGCGATAATAACGTCAACATTAGTTTTATGACTCAAATATATTATTAAGGTCACGTAAAAAATATACACCACGTGTGAATTAACTGGGTTCTCGTGTGCGGTGAGCTAATGGTGGTCTCAGCTCGGTCACCAATGTCCGTGCAAAGAAAATAAAAATAACAAACCACCACATTCAATTTGGTTCCATTTCTGAGAATGACATTTCTTAGTCTCACGACACGATGCCGATGGCACGATCAGGATTAAAATTGAGGATTTATTTTCAACTTGTCATAAATACAGCAAGTATCAAAGATCAAAGATTTCCCCATATAGCCTGAACAGACTGTAGGGGCAAGTGCTGTTAGCGAGCACCTATGAAGGCCAGAACGGTACACGAGGGGGGTGGGTGGCCAGCACCACGCCCGACCGCCTTTGTCTCCCTAGTGGCAATGTTTACACACCTCACCAGGTACTCATTTGAGGCTGAGTCGACCTAGGGGAGGCCCGGGACCGGTTCAGATAATCGTCACTGGTGTTGGCCGTGAGCGGGAATCGAACTCGTGTCGCCGGGTTCATAGCGCAGCGTAGCGCTAACCGCTACACTAGCGCTCCCCACAACAGCAAGTATGAACACACACACGCACAACATACGCAGGGTAACAGCTAAAGGTGCAGCCCTGCAAATGCTTGCTCGTGCCACTGCTAGCCTCCACTGGAGAGAGCAGAGAGCCTGCCAATTATCTAACTGCGGTGTACACATTTATACTGGCTGGGTGGACAGAGGCTCGTGTGGTGTAAGAAACTGCCGCGCCGCAGATCGAATTGGAGTGGCAACCTGTGGGTTGCAAGTCCGACGTGCTCACCACGACACCGCGGCAGCGTCCCTGCGTGCATCGTGCCGCGTATAAAACGTGACACGCGGTGTCTGCTGTGTTCCATTGGGGAGAGACTAAAATGGAACTAATGGTTCCCCCCCAAAGGCATGCAAATCTGTCAGCCACCAGGGTCATGGTGGAAGGGGGGGGGGGGAAAGTATATTTATTTAAAATAAATAATTAAATGCATATTATTCCCCCCCCCCCCCCCGGCGGGAGAGGCCGAGTGGAGGATTCCGAAAAGGAGACCTTTAGGATCCCATTAGGATCCCATTAGGATGTTAACATTCACACGAGATGACCGACCGTCCTTTGAGCAATTCAAGAGTTGCCTCAATTTTTTTTTGTCGAATAGCATCCCATGGTGTCATTTTTAATATCCTTAACATACATAAAATCCCGTGGGATTTTTTATGATTATTATTCTTCACAAGGGATTGTGTGTAACTTCATCTTGTCCAACCCGGGATCACGTTTGAGAGCGGATGTTGATCCACTGCTCGGAACGGGCTTCAGCGCGTGGGGATAGCTGCAAGACCAATGTGGCTTAATAACAGCGCGGAGGGGATAGGTTAATCTGCCACGTCTACCTTGAGCGGTTCATTATCGCTCACGCCCCACAGCTACAGACAGCCCACGTTCAAAAACAACCACTGGCTTGGAAGAAAGCGCCCCGCGGTGCTCGAGAAATTGTTGCTGATTAATTGAAAGCCCCCCCCCCCCCCACCCAGTCCGTTAGGCTGTATCTTTAAAGGCGCCATGATGGCAAGATGTTAACTACCTCGCCTGGTATGCAGGAAGTCGTGGGTTCGATCCCGACCCTGACGCCTGCTGCTGTATATTTGGAGTTTGCGTGTCTCTCTCTCACCGTGGTCGCGTGGATTTTTCTCCGGGTCCTCCGTTTTTTTTTCCCGCTACACGTTTAGAATCAACAGCACGCGTTGAAGAGTATTTGGCCGCTATAAATGTTCACACGATGATATGCAACTTTAGCTGAGCTGTCATTTGTGGTGGCCAGGTCAATTCTGAAAACTAGCTGCATAGCTCAGTGCGACTTACCTGGTAAAAATTGGGAAAGTTTAGTTTTAGTTTAAAGGGCAATGCCCCGATTCCTTTTTTGCTTTAATTTATTTACTCGTAGACCAACTACAGAGAGTTTATTAAACAGCCAGCAATACATTTAAATTATTCTTTTGGTTCTGCTTCGTCTGATTAATTTATTTGTTTGTTTCCGTTAGATTTTTTTTGGGGGGATATTTTTCCAATGCCACGTGCCCCCATAGTTACGTCGCTAATGACGTCTCAGATCGGACGTTCACAGCAAGGCTAAACGCTCTGTACATAGACTTCGAATTGTATTTAAACAAAAAATATATATATTATTTCCGCACTCGCAAAAGGCAGCTTTTATAACTGTAGGATAAAAAGGAATGCGTACGTACGCGGGTTATGTAACTCTTTCCAACGTGCGTGTTTTGTCAGATTTATTTAGTCGGCAATAAAAACGACGTTACCTTTGCTAGACGCGCAAGGGAGATGGTGCCTTGGCCGTAGAGACTGAATCTGTACGACGATGGATTTTTTTTTGGGTTATCGGCAAGTTTCGGGCAAACAATTTGGTCAATGTGCCTGGATTTCTGTAGGCGAAGTCCCCAATTGTAACGCGACTTATTCTAAAGTTTAACTCATATTGGATCGTTGCTACGAGAGTTATAGTGACCCCACGTTATGGATGGACGCAACTAACGCATTAGCGCTCTCAACTTTAGTCAGATGGCATTTTTTTGGGAGGACCCCTCAGAATATTATCCACAATAGAGGGTGGTTTGGAGTTAGATCGCGTAAATAAAAATGTGCCGTAAAATCCGCCAATGAGTAATGTTTCTCTCTATTTTTTTTAAACTGACAGCAAACACGTGTCAATTTGCGGCGACGAAGGGTGCCTTCGAGATGGTAAAAAAAAAGTTAAAATCAATCAAACTTCTTTTCTATAGCACTATTCGTGCAAAAAATGCAATACATAATGATTTACAGGCATGAACAATAAAAGTTAAATTGTTGGCAAAATAAATTCACGTTGTTACAAATTTCTAGCAAAGACATAATAAACAATATAACAGATTAAGAAAATCCTACTTAATTTTAAATTGCCTTAATGATTTTGAAGCCCTCAGAATTTCGCTACATCGATTTTTTTAAAATTCACCCAGGGCTCCCCTCGTATTGTTTGTCTTTACACGTTCCTTAACGCGAATGCTCTCGATCTAATAAGGGGCCGTCCATAAATGACGTCACGCACCTAGGGGGGGGGGGGGTCAGCCATTTGTGACGATGTGTGACGATGGGGGGGGGGGTGAGAAATGTGACGTCACATAAAAATTCGCAACTTTAAATAAATATAGACAACACGTTCTACTTTATTAAATAGACTTTTAAATACATGTTTTCTCCTACAACATCAGAGCACAGCGCCAAATTAAATACGCACTACAATGACAATAGTTTAAAGCGATTTGAAGCATGTTTTATTTTTTTATGGGGGGGAGGGCAGAGCTTTGTGACGTCATACTTGAGAGGTGGGGTCTGACTTTTTGTGACGCCGTGTGACGAGGGGGGGGGGGGGGTCAAAAATCGTCCAAAATTGCGTGACGTCATTTATGGACGGCCCCCTAACTCCCACGGACAACGAAGAGCCTAGCCGGGGCCCCTTTTGTCTTCTCGTTCGGCTGCTACTTTGCAATGCCCCCCGGAGGCAGGCGATGACATCACGCGATGTACGGTTGCCATGGCGATGGAAATCGGAGCCCCAGATTTTTTTTTTTAACGCGGTTGAGAGGCCAATTTGTGTTTGTGGCCGTCTCTTGATTGCAAACCCGTCCAATGCGAGCGATAAATTAATGCAATTATTAAACGGGATTTTTTTGTTTGTTAAAATTTATTAATGAGGAATGGGCTTTCCCGATGCAATTGTCGTCAACGTCTAAACTTTATATTGGACCAGGTGAGGATCCGCTGAGATAATAAGATCGTATTTATTACAGGGAAGGAATGGTTCATTGTAAACGGAGGAAACACGCCGTCGTCGAATTTGCCCTTAACCTTTGATTTGTACGATAACAAAACAAACACATTTGTGCGAGACGTAATCGATGGTGGTGAGCAAAACAACCACAATAACAGTCATGACGGGAACCCCCCCTCCCCCCGCGCAAATGTCATTATCGACAATTTAATTCGCCACGGAATCCCATTGCGACACTAAAACACACTCGCGCACACACACGCGCACACACGCGCACACACACGCACACACACACACGCGCGCACACACGCACGCACACGCGCGCACACTCACACGCGCACACACACACGCGCACACACACGCACACACACACGCGCACACACACACGCGCGCGCACACACACGCACACACACACACGCGCACACACACACGCGCACACACACGCACACACACACGCACACGCGCGCGCACACACACGCGCGCACACACACGCGCACACGCGCGCACACACACGCGCGCACACACACGCGCACACACACACGCGCACGCACACACACGCGCGCACACACACGCGCACACGCGCGCACACACACGCGCGCACACACACGCGCACACGCGCACGCACATACACGCGCGCACACACACGCGCACACGCGCGCACACACACGCGCACACACACGCGCGCGCACACACACGCACACACACACACGCGCACACACACACGCACACGCGCGCGCACACACACGCGCGCACACACACGCGCACACGCGCGCACACACATATGACCCAGATTATTGAAACAAATCGTGTCGGAGGCCCTTTCTCCCGATTTCCCTGCCCGCAAACTACAGCCTCGTCGTTTTCAGTCCCGATAAGCCAACGAGAGACCCGTTCAGCGGCACCAGCCATCGACTTGGCAGCAGCAAATTGAATGAACATCAAAAAACAACAAAAACACGCAGAAGTATGGCTGCCTCGACTTGTGATAAAGTGAAATTGTGTCAACTAGTGACACATTGTGAGTGCGTGCGATGTTGCGTGTGTTCATCCCCCTCTGTGCCTAAGCAGTTTCCCTTCGGCGCCTTGTGCACGCACCACCCCGCAGCCCGTAAGAAACACGTGGAGGGGTTTTGTTTTTCTTAACCCGGTCAAGAATTCAGGAAAGAGGCAGCTGAAAGAGAGAAACCGGAACGAGATGGGGAAGAGCCTAACAGAGAATGGCTTCATATTCTTGGGTCTTTCGGTAAAGTCACGTAGATAGGTTCAAAGAGAATAACAAAAAAACTACGACGTTTCGATCGCAACGCAAGAATTTGAATTCCTGCAGTCACGAAAGCTTTAAGTCAAGAGACATCGCAGATTTGTGGTCGGAAAGATGTGGCCGCTACTTGAGCATATTGGCACTACAAGACAGAGAGGAAAGTGGAGAACTAATGACGAAATGTGCAGTGGACACCCACGAGCTATCTGTCCATGGATCGTGATGATGACGATGCAGGCACCGGGTGGATTTATTACACCGTAGGATCGTGAGAGTTAACAGCGGCTTGAGTGGGCCTTCATTCAGCAGTGGATCGACCGTGGCTGATGCTGTTGTCTGTATTCTTAGGGTTTTTCCGTTACAGTCACGTAGGTAAAAAATTACAATTAATAAACGTAAAATAAAAATAAAATAAAAATCACGACGTTTCGGAGGCAACACAAGCTTCCGTCTTCAGGTGGGACCGTGTTGCCTCCGAAACGTCGTGATTTTTATTTTATTTTTTATTTTACTTTTATTAATTGTTATTTTTTACCTACGTGGCTTTACCGAAAAAACCTAAGAATATGAATCCTTGCAATCACGAAAGCTTCAAATCTAGCTGTTGTCTGTGTTGGTTTAGGCGCTGCGTGGCCCTGGGTATTTTGTCCTGTCGCATGAGAGAGGCTCTTTGGATCGCACCGGAGAGGGTTTCGTGGGAACAGTTTCGCTGAAGAACACCGTCAGGAATACCGCTCCTTCCACGGCGGCGGTGTACGTATTCATTAAGGCCGTCCATGTGATCACAAATTCTCAGCTCCGATTTGATTTCATGCCTCGTCCATGAGGGCCAAAGGTCGCCGTCCGTGCGATTGTCCGAAGCGGAAACAAAGTGGAAACAAGTGACGAAATGTGCAGTGGACACCCACGGGCTCTCTGCACATGGATCGTGATGATGATGAGGGATTGTTACTGAAAACGTGCGGCCCTCTGTAATCGCTTGCTCGCAGCACTGATGGCAAGACGACTCCAACTAGAAGGAGCTGTGAATAACCTCCCTCACGTGGTATTTTTTGGCCCATTCTTCTCGACATGTGAGCTACGGATGGACTCACTATGGGTGCACCCTATATAGATTTGAAGCTTTCGTGACTGCAAGGATTCATACTCTTTGGTTCTTTCGGTAAAGTCACGTAGGTAATAAATACATAATAATATAAATACAATTATTTTTATTTTTACTTTATTTCTATTATTATTTATATTATTTTTTATTTTTTACCTACGTGCCTTTACCGAAAAACCTAAGAGTATGCACCCTATATATATATATATTTTACCAGGTAAGGCCCACAGAGCTATATGGCTCTTTTTCAGAAGCGATCTGGCTACAAATGATAGCTCAACGAAGTGGCTTATCACGTGGAAATGTATAGCAGCCAGACACTCTAAACGCGTGTTTCTAAATGTGGAGGGAAAAACCAGAGGACCCGGAGAAAAATCCACGCGACCACGGCGAGATAGACACGCAAACTCCAAATTTGCAGGCATCTTTCAGGGTCGGGATCGAACCCACGACCTCCTGTATGCCAGGCGAGGGAGTTAACATCTCGCTACCGTGTTGGGTGGAGTTAAGCCCCCGGGAGATGGAATCGAACCCGCGACCTCTGGATCGCAAGTCCAGTGCGCCGATCATTCGATTAGCACGGTTGGCTACATACATGCATACGTCTCACCACGGTGGCAGTGTCCCTTGTTGTTGTATAACGAGTTGAATTTGCTCGGTTATGAGCACGGAATGCCCTTCCCGCTGAGCCCTTTAGCCTTGAATGAATTTGAAGGTTTCAAATCCAGGAATGTCTGTCTGGCTAAATGTGAGGCATTATTGCAGTGAAATATAAACCATTTGTTTCATGTATCAAGTTGACGGCTTGGCTCGGTCACCAATGAATGCACACACACACACACACAAATCACATTAAACTTTGTTTACAAATAAATGCTGGCATCAATTTGAGCTACGAGACTAAAACACTTCATCAACACGGCAATGAACATCAGTATGTCACGACGAATATCTGTGGGGCATTCACGCGCCTGTGCGCCAGAAGTAGTTCTGCAACATCATCTTCCGTAGCTGCTCTCTGGGACACAGGGTGATGCACTGCTAGCTGCAGCGTTTGAACATCTAAATACAGTCGCCCCAACGGTGTGATGACGGCAGGACAAAATGATTACAATGAGCAAAGATCAAAATTTTTTGTTGCCCTGACATATTGAAAACATTTTCTGAGCAAGACTAGGCCATTTAAAAGAAACTGAGGTAAATTAAATGAAACATTTTTAAATTACCTGAAACAAAATAGGAGAGTATACTCTTAGGTTTTTTCGGTACCCGTTTTTGGGGAAAATAATAAAAGTAATAATAATTTATTATTAATTTTATAATTTTTTTACCTACGTGACTTTACCGAAAAAAACCTAAGAGTATGAATCCTTGCAGTCACGAAAGCTTCAAATAAAGATAGGAGTTGCAACATCAATGGCCACTCCTAAGCGAAATACCATTTACTCAAGTCTCCCTCACCAATAGGACAATGCATCTCAATGGACTCTCACCTGCAGAGCCGGCCCAGCCACTAAGCGACCCTTGCAATTGCAAAGGGCCCCGTGGCCAGCAGAGGGCCCCCTAGAGTCACTGCTAGCGAGTGGGTGAAAAAAATCATACATCAAAGGGGCCTCCAATCCAAATTTTGCTTAGGGCCCCCAAAGGTCTAGGGCCGGTTCTGCTCACCTGGCATCATAAAGGGACATCGCTCGGCGAACGCGGTTCATTTTAGTACACAGGGGACATAATCGCGGCGCTCGCATGTGTGCGTGTGTGACCTACTTGTCCGCGTCGATGTCACGGGGCCTTTGATTGAGCACGCAGCAACTTCATACTCGTCGTTACAATTCGACCAGGTGGCTGCTCAGATGTCGCAGGGAGCGGGCTCGTGATCGGGAGGTTGCGAGTTCAAAAATCCTGATTGGGAAGTCGGCTCGACCCATCATCCCTCCGAGGTCGATAAAACGGGTACCACTTTGCGGGGAAGTCAACAGCGGTTTTGCTATGGATAGAAAGCTAAATGAAACTACTTTTTTTTGTTTTACCAGGTAAGGCTCACTTTTAGGTGGAGCTATTTTTCAGAAGCGACCTGGCTACAAACGATAACTCACCCAAGTGGCTTATCACGTGGAAATTAATAGCAGTACATTACTCTAAACGATACGCTGATTATAAGTGTGGAGGGAACAATCTGAGGACAGGGAGAAAAATCCCCGTGACCACGGGGAGAGACTTTGACTTTTAAACAACTTTTATTGCCGCCAGCAGCAACAGCACTGGAGGCGATTCCGATACGAAACACACAAAGTCACCAGCAACACAAATAACAAACGCTATAAATCCATGCGCTGTGGCGCTAAATGCGCCACGCAGAACACAAAATAAAAGTCACGTGGTGGTGGTCATCGCGCACGCCACGGTGACGAGCGAGCGCTTCAGAAGGTGAACACGAGGGTGCCGTTTCGAGAGAGAGAGAGACACGGAAACTCCAAATATACAGCTGGCGTCAGGGTCGGGATTGAATCCACGACCTCCTTGCATACCACACTCACTCACCTCTGTCACAAGAATGCGGAATTTCCACCACTGGCTCAGGGCTGTAAAGAGGAGATGAACACCAATGCCTCAATGTTCATTGAAGCAGCACACCGCCGTGAAATCGAGTCTGGGACGGGAGTCGAACGAATGAATTCGAGTCGTTTGGTGACCCCCTCCATCAGCAAAGGCCACCAGGGGGCTGTACAGTCGCGCCCACATTATACAACACGAACAACATGCTTTATTTAGAACTGCACGGTGAATCTGGTTATTCGTCCGACGGCGTCACGCGTTGTTGTTCCTGGGCAGTGGTCGGCTATGCGATGGACACAGAGCAGAGCTCACAAGTCGCAATAGAACCGCTCAAACAGTTAATTAATAACTGTAATAATATACGACTTGGCTAAGTGACATAAAACACTTAACACCACCGCTAACTCGAGGTAATGCCTCAATAAATAAAGTACATTAATACTCGTACCAATAAACTCGGCGAGGTAATTCCGTGGATGTTTTCACTGCCATTTCACCGCCTCGAGTGCATAATCGCAATGTCGCCTTTCTTTCCTCCAGAGAATAATCAATCTGAAGGTAATTGCTTTGTTCCCTCACTAATTAGCCATTCGCCTAAATTATCACTAATTAATCTAGCATGTGCTACTTTTTGGGAATGCGTTACACCTCATGCGTCGAAAATACAACGTGCATGTACAAAAGACGAAGATTTCCCACCCCCTCACACCACCCCGTATAGCCTGAACAGATTGTGGGGTCAAGTGCTGTTAGCGAGCACCTATGAAGGCCGAAGCAACACACAAGGGGGGTAGGTGGCCAGCACCACGCCCGGCCGCCTTTGTCTCCCTAGTGGCGATGTTTACACACCGCACCAGGTACTCATTTGAGGCGGAGTCGACCTAGGGGAGGCCCAGGACCGGTTCAGATAGTCGTCACCGGTGTTGTCCGTGAGCGGGAGTTGAACTCGGGTCGCCAGGTTCGTAGCGCTCCCCACTATGTATGCAATACACAATTCAATCAATGACTTGTACGTTCTGTCTGTTCCAGTTCCTTCCCCTGGCAGAATGACAGATCTGGACAGGGTCCCATTTCTCACTCGATATTTTCCGGAACGCTGCTCGGCTGTTTTGGAGTCGGGATTGTCGGCACAAGGCACTGCAACTGGAATACCAAGGCACCTCGATCATTAACAACAACAACAACAACCGCCATTCGCCACTAAGTGGCGGTGACGTCACCACGACGCTTGTGCCAGGCCATGTGCACCTTGAGGCCACGTGAAGTGTCGAACGCCCGCTGGCAGGAGGTCACGGGGCAGACCCAAGGTGCCACGGGTCGACTGACCGAGATGACCGAGATGACTGGCTGATGCACCACCTGTGCCCCCCTACTGTACCAACTTGCTGTGTCACATACACTTTGGGTAGCAAGTGTTATTTCCTAATTGCGTATGCCTCAAAAGTAGAGAAAATGGCTATTATTCCCCACAAACTTTGCTTTTGTGACCAAGACACAAAAGCAAAGTTAATAATCCACTCCATTAATAACACTGTGTAACAATTTTTTTTCTTGTTCCTGGATAGCAAGTGTTATTTCCTAATTGCTTATGCCTCAAACGTACAGAAAATGGCTATTATTCCCCACAAACTTTGCTTTTGTGACCAGGACAATGATATTTTGAAATTTACCTATTTTCAATGAGAAAACGCGGTGTGCATTTGTGTCATTCCTTCACATAAAGTCCTGGTTCACAAAGCCAAATTTTGTGGGGAATAATAGCCATTTTGTATACTTTTTAGGCATAAGCTATTAAAAAATAACACTTTCTACCCAGGGACAAAAATCGTGTTACATAGTGCAATCCTGTACGATCGCACTATATGACGCCATGCAGTGTTATTGTACAATCTGGCAAGGACAAAAGAAGTATCATGGGGACAAAATGATGGCGTGCCAACATTTCGCAGACCAACCATCCGGACTGTACCGGCTGGGATTAAACCCCGATTTTCAGTGTGTGTTGTGTGAGTGCGCGACTTTTGTGAACGGTGGCAAACGCCACAACGGCTTAAACCGCTCACAGGATCGAATCAATGCTTACGATCTGAATGAAAGGCGACTTTCGGAGTCCAAGGGTCCTTCTTTAACGATTTTTTTAAATCTAATAGCAGTAAGGGTTTTTTTTTTCCTCTTACCAAAGTCATCCTCCGTGCCACGATCAGCCCAAACGTCGAAAATGATGGAGCCCCTTGTCTCTCATATCTGCTGGGCGCTGCCGCCAGAAATAAATAATTGCAATGGTTTGTTTTAACACCCGGCACTCGCCCTGCACACATACACACACACTCGCGAACTGGAGCACGTTCAAACAACATAACGATGGTCCCTGCGATTTTCGGAAAAAGCGTAAACAATTGACAATTTCTCGAAGCGAAATGATTCGGTTTGATTGTGAGCAAAGCAAAGGAGTGGGGGGCACATCTAGCCCGCAGATAACCCGCTCCTGGAGCCCCCCCCCCCTATCGCATCAGATCTCAGTAAAATAGACAGGCTTTGACTGGGGTCTCTCTCGCCGGCATCAGTTTTAGTGTCCGTGTCTTGTCCAGAATCTCATTACGCGATAATAAAACACCCCAAAGTCCCGGCGACATTCACCGCTCACGGAATTAATTCTCAAACCGACGTGCCTCCACCTACAAATGAGAGGGCTCGGTGTGCACCCTTAAGAGCGCTTCACGTGAAGTGTAGCGGAGAAATCAATTTGGGGTTACTTTCGAGAAAGAAAAAAAAACAAGGCAGCCAGCCACACGATGGCCTGGGCCGTTTCTCCTCCTGCAATTACACTCGTCTAAAGGCTGCCTGAGTGTGGCTATTTGAGCGTTGGTATTACCCATTGATTGGTAAATGTCTTGGTTTGGGCCCAGTCAAATTGTGCTGACTCATGGCTCTTAAAAACACCACGGCTGGAAACGGTCACATTTATGCATTGTATTTGTTTTTATGTCCAATTTGTTTTCTTTCAAATCGTGCTTTTGTCGTGACGACATCAGATGACGAATACATTCGGTATGGATTCGTCGGTACGATCCAATTGTAATGACGACTTGACACACTTCTCTTGAGATGGCACTTTATTGAAGACACGTTCACTTGACGTCAGGCGGAGACCCCCACTGCAACAGCCCCGAGTCTCCTGCACATCTCGCTTTTATATACCAACACGAGGCCACGCCCCCTTCTCGATCATTCTCGCCGACTCTGGACGCTTGCTCCACCAGCAGACTCCACCGTCCTCTTCCGTCACCTGACCACGCTCCTTCTCCAACATTCCCGTGGCCACCAGTCCCTTTGCACTCACAACTGACTCCCCTGTCAATACCTCCCGTGGCCACCAGTCACTTCGCACTCGCAACTGATACCCGTCATTACCTCCCGTGGCCACCAGTTCCTTCACACTCACAACTGACTCCCCTGTCATTACCCCCCGTGGCCACCAGTCACTTCGCACTCGCAACTGATACCCGTCATTACCTCTTGTGGGCCACCAGTCCCTTCGCACTCACAACTGACTCCCCTGTCATTACCTCTCGTGGCCACTAGTGCATTCACTAGTGGCCACTAGTGAATGAAGAGTCCTAAGATGTTAATTCTCTCGCCTGGTGTCCAGGAGGTCGTGGGTTCAATCCCGACCCTGACACCTGCTATATATTTGGAGTTTGCATGTCTCTCCCTGTGGTCGCATGGATTTATCGCCGGGTCCTCGAGTTTTTCCTTCCACATTTAGAATCGACACGCGTTTTGAGTATTTGGCCGCTCTACATTTCCACGTGATGATGAGCCACTTTGTCAAGCTATTATTTGCAATGGACCGGTCACTTCTTTACTTTACCTGGTAAAATAAAAAATATAGTTTAGTTGAGTTTAACTGTGGACATCATAAAATAAGCAGGACCAGGATGGAACAAAACGAGCGGGCTTGTTCATTGAAACAAAACGTCCACACAAAAGCTAAATACTAAGGACAAAACAATAATATATTTATACACAAGTGACAAGGGGAAAATTCCGTCACATGGGGACGACGCAGGAGAGGCGACGGCCGCTGGTTTTGAAAGTGCCACGAACGGACCGCGGAAGGAGGGCACAATTGGTGACGCGCGGTTGGCTACGTACGGCGGTGCGAAAGAAGTTCGACTGCCAGTGCTATTCAGTGGCCTAAAATAAAATGTTTCGCTCCGGATGATCGCTACAAAGTATGACCTGTGTTTTGATTTAGTGTGCTGATCTTAAAGGTGCATTGAAAAATTATAATACTCCGATTGATGCTCCTGCTGTTGTGGAGTGACTCATACAGCCAGCTCGGGCTGCAGGGTTTTGGTAGTACATGTTGTTTATGCCATTTATTGTGAAAATTCCGTCACAGTTCCTATGATTGCTTTTACATTGCTTTCGTGGCTTTATTTTGGTGATTTCGAAAAGTGTATTGGTTTAGCCATGTTTGTTTGTTGTAGTACAGAGTTAGACTGATGGCCTTAATATAAGTTGTCTTGTGGTTGTTGTTGTTTGACTTGCATCCCACTGGGATTTTTGCACACAGCGTTGGTGTACGGTGTTTTTTTGTGCAATATTTTGCTGTCTTTTCTTGGATTTTCTGTTTGCACTTAGTCACATATTCACTTTAAGATGTTTTTTGTTCATGTTTTTTGTTTGTTGCGGTTGCACCCGATTCAAGAGCCGAATGGCTCACAGGGCTATACCTAATAAATGAACTTGAACTTGAGAGACGCGGGGGGGGGGGGGGCCGTTGGGTCGACGCCGTCAAAGGGACGATGAACGACAACACGGGTTGCAGGATGAGGAAGCCGTGGGGCTGATACGAGACAAAGCAGGCGGGAGAGACTTCGTGTTTTAATTTGATTGTCACCGTTCAGCTGACGGATGAGAACCCCACGGGAGGAAGGGCAGAGGCATCGTTCGCCAGCTCGCGGCGCCTCGCCCGTGGCACAGAGGTCGCAACCGGGTACCCGATACCCGTACCCTACCCGATACCCGGCTACCCGTACCCGGTCGGGTACGGGTACGGGTACCCGTTTGCGACCCTGGTGCCGCCGGGTACGGGTAAGCCGTGAGTCACTGGTGAGTAACTGTTTGTCACTCATTTCCCAACGTCTTGTCTCTTCTCACAATTCAAGTTCCGAGAATCAACCCACCTGCGCCTGCAACGTGGCTTCATCCCAGAGGTCGCAATCAGGTACCCGATACCCGTACCCTACCCCTACCCGGCCGGGCACGGGTAGGGTACGGGTACGGCCGGGTACAGGTACCCGTTTGCGACCCTGGTGCGGCCGGGTACGGGTAAGGAATCAAAACCCGTTTGCGATCTCTGCCATGGCAGCACCACAACTGCCCACAAAAAGGCTCAGTGATGTATTGGGGGGGGGGGGGGGGGTTGCGAATGTTTCACCGGCTGACAATGCCTTACACCACATCTGATTTCAAGCATTTCAGTGCCCAGCTGTGGTAGGGTTTTTTTACGCCTAGGGGACCCCCCGGTGGCAGCTCTCCCCATGCGGCACGAAGTGAACGCAGCGCCTCCGATCAGCACGGCTGGCTACGTGCGGTGTGAAATAAATTCAACATACATACAACATACATACAACATGCATACATGAGGAAGCCACTGGAAATATGCACTTTTAACTCATCTAGATTGAAAACGAATTCAGTTAGAACTGCTTTTTGTGCGTTTAGTTTGCTGTCCTTCCTCTGCACCTCCAATTAGCACGGTTGGCTACGTACCGTGCAAAATAAATTCAACATTTATACATACTGCACCAAACTGCAAGTGGGCATTATTCTGCCAGTAGGGGGGCAATTATGAAGTTCAAACCTATATATGTTTTATATTTAAACATACACACGAGGAGATAATACAGTGGCCTGAGAGATGGTAGATGAAATTAAATAACAAAAAATTCAGTAAATGATGTCATCCTGTTGTGGATAGAGAATGTCAAACATCCTGAATGAGAATAAGCAGCTGCCGCACGAGGATTTCACATTCAACATCGCACTCTTAATTTGGAACGTAGGAGACATCTTTCATGCAGGAAACAGAATATAGAGTGAGATCGCAGTCATTAGGACGGTACGAATGTAATATTGCTGTATAATGCATTCTCAACAGATGGGTGGAGTGGTGGCTCAGTGGTTAGTGGGTTGTGCTATGAACCCGATCACCACAGTTTGATTCCCGGCCAAGGTTAACTTTGGTGGCGAGTGATATTAGAACTGGTTCTACCCTCCCCGCCCCGCTCACCAGTGTGGTGAAGTATGGTAAAAAACAAACACGTGTGACCAAACATTGCGTGGCGATGCTGGTCATCCCATTGGTGGATTGATAACGGATTGAATCTCTATATTATTTGTACTTAATTTGACGCTTTCGTGACTGCAGGAATCCATACTCTTTGGTTCTTTCGGTAAAGTCACGTGGGTAGAAAATAAAATAAATCACGACGTTTCGGGCGCAACACAAGCGTCCGTTATCAGATGATGATGGTGATGATTGGACGCTTGTGTTGCGCCCGAAACGTCGTGATTTATTTTATTTTATACCTACGTGACTTTACCGAAAGAACCAAAGAGTATTATTTGTACTTTAAACACAAACATTTGTAGCGCTTCTTACGAGTCTGCTCGTAACGTTAATCACTGTATTACGCTTGGCATAACCGACGTGGCTTTCATCACAGAGGTACAAAAGCCTTGCACAAACAAACACAATTTACATAACCCTCAACAATTACATTTATACGACTTGAGACGCAAGCATTTGGCTGGGTTATATCGTTACATAAAACCAGTGCAATCTAAGTTTGTTTTGCATCGATTTTTTATATAAATATATTACTATTCTCATTATTATTATTATTCAATCGGATTGTTTCATCCCTCGGAGAGCTCTGTGCAATTCTCGCACCAGCTCTGAACAATTACAAGGCCATTGGAATAAGTCATTTAGAAACATCGCAGAATATGAGTCGTGCACTTTGTTTTCGTCTTCAAGTGAAGGCATTTAAATATGTAACTTATGGACATACTTTTTTTTAATAACTCAGGCAGCAGCAGCAGCAACAGCAGCAGCAGCAACAGCAGCAGCAACAGCAGCAGCGTGTCCTGGTCCGGCCTCCGGGGGTCTTCACCAAGTGGGACGTTGCTGCTGCCCGGTAGAGTTCCATGGCGGATTCTAGATTTGAAGCTTCACTTGATGCAGCAATCGTGCTGTGACGGTTCCACCTGAAGACGGAGGCTTGTGTTGCCTCCGAAACGTCGTGATTTTTTTTCTATTTTACTTTTATTAATTTTAATTTTTTTATCTACGTGACTTTACCGAGAAAAAAAACCTAAGAATATGAATTCCATGGGGGAGTCTACCGGGGGGCATCCTTACCAGGTGCCCGAACCACCTCGACTGGCTCCTCTCTGGTGAGCCCAGCAACCCTGTGGAGAAACCTCAGTTCGGCCCCTTGTACCCGCGATCTCATCCTCTCGGTCATCACAACAAAGCTCACGACCATAGGTGAGGGTGGGAACGTAGATCGACCTGTAAGCCGCGAGCTTTGTTCGAGAACTCAGCTCCCGTTCTGTTTCAAGCGGTGACCCTCACCACGTCCCACTGGAGAGACGGCGCGCGCGCGCGGGATGTCACGAGTCGGCGGCTTAGAGGAACAGTCGGCCTTCAAGGAGCAGTGGGCGATGGAGGAGGCCGTGTGCTCGGTGGCAGATGACAGGGAGCTCTGCATGCTGATATGAGCAACCCGTCGGAGGCCGTCGGACTGTGAGAAGGGCTGCGTGCAGAACGAGAGAGTGAGCGAGAGAGTGAGCGAGAGGTGGGAGTTTACATAAAGCAAAGTTTAGAAATTTAAATTAAAAAAAATTACGAAATGATGAACGAAGCAAAGTGCCTAATACACCGAGCATCTTCTTGTTTCCACTGATCGTAAAAAAAAAACAGCTGATGTTTCCCGGGAGCCGCCAGTGATGCTGGAACACTGCAAGAACACAGCCCGGAGAAGAGTATTCAGGTGCAAACATTTACAACAACACACACACGCACGCACACACCTTGTGATTGAACACAGAGCCAGGGGGCTCTGCCGAATGGTGTTGATGAAAATAAATCCAAAGTAGAGACACCGAGCAAGCCGATGATAATCACAAATAACACGGAATTAGAATTTGTAAACGCGCTTTGCCTTTGAAAAAAATATATATTTTTTTTGCACAGAGGCGTGGAAAGCCGCGGACAAGCGGGGAAAGCAGCCCTGACGTGCGCCACCAACGAGCGCCCCAAGTTCTGTTGGATCCTACGTTGCCGCTGTTCGAGCTAACCCAGAGGCGTAGCTAGGGGGGGGGGGCAGGGGGGTACATATGTCCCCGGGCGCCAAGGTAAAGGGGCGCCAAAATTAGGCTTACAACGTTACATTATAACTTATTGCGGCGGGCGCGGCAGCCTGAAACTGCTGCACAAATATACACCTCAACCTAAAAGTTTATATATCCCGCCACACACAGCCTACATGTCATGTAATTATATTTTGGTAAGTGATTAAACGGAAGGGGGGGGCGCCAATTTTATAGTTAGTCCCCCCGGGCGCAAAATATTCTAGCTACGCCACTGAGCCAACCCCATGTTCGTGAGTGTTTTCGACGCGTGCGGCGAGGAACGTGGAGGTGCCCGGAGGAAACCCGCACGCGGTGCGGTCACCCGTGACGGGCACGGAGGGAGTTTCACGAAGCTGCGATTCGCCAAACCTCGCAGCTTGCACAGACAGTGCACGATCACAAGCCACGTGCAGCAGAGCCACCAGCGCCCAGCACCCAGCCGGTGATAACGACGCGAATGATGGTACCCTGCAACTTTGGCCCATCTATGTATCAATCTTGATCTGAAGCTTTCGTGACTGCAGGAATCCATACTCTTTGGGTCTATCGGTAAAGTCACGTAGGTAGAAACATAAAATAGATCACGACGTTTCGGGCGCAACACAAGCGTCCGTCATCAGGTGTATGTGTGTTGAACTTCTTTCGCGCCGTACGTAGTCAACCGCGCTAATGGGAGGTGCGGGGGAAGGAAAACAAACTGAACACAAAAAGTAATTCCTAAGAAATTAGTTTGTCAATATAGACGATTTTAAAGTGCACAGCTCCAGCGGAAGAGCGTCTGAAAGCGCGCGACGCGGGCGACCGTCTTCGTTCGGACTTGTCGTGATGACGGGTCATGCTCCTTGACGAGATTCAGCACTTGTTGCGTAATGAGTGCGAGCCGATGACAACGTGTTCGTTCAGCAATGCAGCTCGCCAAGCACGGGACGGACACGGTCGGATCTTGCAGTGCCCGTCACGACGCGTGCCAGAGAACGTTGTTCATGTTGCCACCGATGTTCCAAGACTTTAGTCTTGACCCATAGCGATGCCTCGCCTCGCCCATCAGTTTCACGTGCGCTGTGCGCTATGAAGAAGCGCCGTTGGAACCCCAAAGAGGTCGCCTGTTATATAATTTTCTATTTTGGCCACAGTGTTATTATTGACGAATATGTTGTCGTTGCTAATTATGAGAGCGTATATATGTCGCGTACAATCACACTCAACAAACGAAGGCCGCAGAGAGTGTTTGACCCATTCGCTAATGTTACAAAATAAATCCCTTAGTGGTCGTCATCGTTACCGACAGACGTGTCGCGTTTTGCATTACAAGGGTGCTCTTGATCCATTCCACAGTCCGCGCTGTGCCTATCACTCGCATTGGCTCCACGGCCAAAAGGGAAATCGATGTGGTTCATTATATCGGATCGATATCTTTCTCCCAACGACGCGGTGGAAATTTTCCGAATCGCATTCAAATAACTAAATCACACGAGTGGCGAAACTGCATTGGCAATGGCGCATCCAGTGCGCCCTGGCTTTGGACGGGAATAATCCAAATCTTGATTCGTTTTTCTCTTAAAGCCGGCTCATCGTGCGCAGGGCTCTCATGTCTCTCCTGGACGTCTGTGACGAAGAGCTTCATAGCTCATCGGATTTGGGATTAATAAATACTGATTCTGATGTTTCAAATATAATCACACAGGGTCGCGTTTAAACAAAAAAGCCATGTAAATGTGTTAATGTCCGTTAAGTTTCAGATTGTTTTTTTGTTTGTTTGTCTGCAGTTGGTGCACAAGCACAATAAGAACAACATCAACACAAACTCAGCACATCCGTCAACAACACCCCGCGTGCGTGCGCGTGTGTAGCCTGAAAAAGATATATATAAATCGACGACGTTTTGGGAAATGACCCTTCTGCATGCTTTTTTAAATATATATATATAGCTTGGGATCGTTGACATCGCGTGCCATACTTAACGCACAATGTCCTCGCGATGATGACCATCGTGTCGTCCTATTTGGACGGGAAGAAAAAAAGAACCCGTGAAAGTGACCTCACAGCAGCCCTGTTCTCGGATCAATCCGATCAACAACAACAACAAAAAGCACCCTTTCATTGCCCATCTGGGTGTGTAATTATATTATCTGAGAGTATATTTAGGATTAATCTAAAGAATCCGGAGCACGTCCCCATGCGAGCGTCAATCACTTCACAAGCAGGCGCCGCATGTATTTGTGTTTTGTTGTTGTTGTTTAACCCACAGCGACGAATCGCGATTGTGAGTCAATCCCGAGCGCTGGGTTAAATTCTGCGTTTCAAACTTGAATCCCACGACATTGAATCAAATCGGCTCGCAGGCCAAGTTTGTTAACGCCATAAGAAGCCAAGTCTCCACGGGTCAAATTAAATAAAAACAATTGATTTTTTTTTTACCACGTCTGCTGATGGTTCTCACCTGCTGAATGCTGAAATAAAGCATCTATTGATTTTATTGTTTGGGAGGCGAGATTGTTCGACGTCGTAGAACGGGATTCGTGCGCACACACAGCCAAAGATCCCCCGCATAGCCTTGAAGAGGCAGATGGGGGCAAGTGTTGTTAGCGAGCACCTATTAAGGCCGCTACGGCACATGATCGATTGGGGGTTGTGTGGCCAACGCCACACACAGACACACCGCACCGGGTACTCGTATGAGGCTGAGTAGATCTAGGGGGGGTGGGCACAGGACTTGTATGGGGAAAATCGTCACCAGTGGTTGTTTGTAAGCGAGGGAGTCGAACTCGGGTTGCCAGCCGTGGCACTCAACCGCTCTCCACACACACGCGAGGCACTCGTATGAAAGACAACACAGAGAGAGAGAGAGAGTTAGAGACGAAACCGCACCATAAATGTTGCCATCCGTAAACAACAAACAAAAAATCGTCCTCACCTCTATTTCGATTTAAAGCTTTCGTGACTGCAGGGATTCATCTTCTTGGTTCTTTCGGTAAAGTCACGTAGAAGGGAAGTAATAAAATAATAAAAATAAAACATAACAAAATAAAATAATCCTCACGACGTTTCGGCCACAACGCAAGCAGCCGTCTTGTTATGTTTTATTTTTATTATTGTATTACTTCCCTTCTACGTGACTTTACCGAAAGAACCAAGAAGACTCACCTCTATTGTCACCACCGTAGCGTTGAATTGTGTGTGCCCGCCAGCGCGCTGTGATATACTGGGGGTCGCGTTCACACTCGCCGATGGAACCTAACGTCGGGAAAGTGCCACGGGTGGTAAACATTCGAGTGCCTTTTCTGCGTGGCGAGTCCGCTGGGTTGCCTCCAAAACAAGTTGGGGGGGTCCCAAGGACGTTCCGTGCAGCCGCCGCTACCGCTCTGCCTTGCACCACACTGCAGGTCACAACAACTCACTCACTCATCTCACTCAACCATCACACTTCAGATCACAACAACCCACTCACTCACCCACCCAACCACCACACTTCAGGTCACAACAACCCACTCACCCACTCACTCACTCATCCACCACACTGCAGATCACAACAACTCACTCACCCACTCACTCATCCCACTCATCCCACTCAACCACCACACTGCAGGTCACAACAACTCACTCACTCACCCACTCACTCACTCACCCACCCACCACACTGCAGGTCACAACAACAACTCACTCACCCACCCACTCACTCACCCACCCACCCACTCATCCCACCCAACCACCACACTGCAGATCACAACAACTCACTCACCCACTCACCCACCCACTCACTTACC
The DNA here is from genome assembly GCF_015708825.2 of Lethenteron reissneri. Classification (NCBI taxonomy): domain Eukaryota; kingdom Metazoa; phylum Chordata; class Hyperoartia; order Petromyzontiformes; family Petromyzontidae; genus Lethenteron; species Lethenteron reissneri. Next base: position 5,173,359 of record NC_083791.1, read on the forward strand.
CACCCACTCATCCCACCCAACCACCACACTGCAGATCACAACAACTCACTCACCCACTCACTCACCCACCCACTCACTCACCCACCCACCCACTCATCCCACCCAACCACCACACTGCAGATCACAACAACTCACTCACCCACTCACCCACCCACCCACTCACTCACCCACCCACCCACTCATCCCACCCACCCACCACACTGCAGATCACAACAACTCACTCACCCACTCACCCACCCACTCACTCACCCACCCACCCACCACACTGCAGGCTACGACCCTTCTCTTTCCGCTCCCTCCCTCCACTTTGGAATTCTCTCATCGTCTCTTTTGCCAATACGTTGTTACAACCTCGCTCAATTCAAGCGAACGTGTTAACTCCAATCACAACCTTAAACCGTGCTGTTTGCTGTTGGCCACTTGGCGTATTGGACCGTGCGCCTTGCAACCACGATTCTAACAATACCGCAATGCATACGCCTCGCTTCTCCACTGCCGATAAATCCTTTTCTGAAATTGATCCCACTTATTGTACTGTTGTGTTTATCATCCTTCCAGACTTGTACAAACATAATCATTCACAGCCATTGGGTCAGTCGACTGCTTAAAGAAAGCTTCATGGATTTACGTTGAACTTCTTTCGCACCGTACGTAGCCAACCGTGCCAATCATCATGCCGTGTTGGTTGCGAGGACTCTTTGACCATACTTCACCACGCTGGGCATTGCCGATTGGTGGCGAGTGTTGGAGGAGGAGGTGGTGGTGGGAGTGCTAATGTGTGGGTCAAATATCGAGCATCACGTACGCTGGGTCCACACAGCGCAGCACGTTAACCACCGCACCACCATCGACAGTGTTGTGTACAACAAAAACAACAACCCCCGAATGGCCGCGTATAATTACAATCCACGGCTCTCTCAGCGCTGTGATGTTCCTTCGTTTGTTTACCCCTCGGTTGTAAAGAGTCTTCCAGCCAGCTTGTGAGTGGACGCTTCATATAAAGGCAACGTGGAGTCGAGCAGAACACCCGAGCGCATCCTCATCGGCGGTCCCTTTCAGAGCTCATAATGGAATTCCTAAATAAGAGACTCGCAAGTACCTAACCGAGGGCACCTAAATAATGCGTGGTTTTTGTTGCTACCTCGGTTTGAAAAATAAATAAAGCCACGCGCCTCTGAGACCGTGCAGTCCTAACAGCTCTTCGTCGGCAACAAAAACAAATGTCACGGGTAAAAGCGCAGCCCTGCAATGGCTCACTCACGCTGCTGCTGGTGGAAAGGCCTCCACTAGAGGGCAGCTCTCTAGAGCCCCTCTAGGAGGGGATTTTGGGCTCTACTATTCGAAAACATTTTTTTTATTTTACCAGGCAAGGCCCACTGAGCTGTACATCTCTTTTTTTCAGAAGGGGCCTGGTCACAAATGATAACTCAACGAAGTGGCTTATCACGTGGAAATGTACAACATGCAAATACTGTACACGCGTGTTTCCAAATGTGGAGGGGGAAAAAACCGGAGGACGCGGGGAAAAATCCACGCGACCACGGGGAGAGAGACACGCAAACTCCACATATGCAGGCGTCTGGGTCGGGATTGATTGCACGACCTCCTGTATACCAGGCGAGGTAGTTAACATCTCGCCGACAGCACTATCCGTCCTCTCTTGTTATCTGTCGCCTTGGCTTTAGCCTCCACCGACCCTGTAAATTTATTTGGTTTACATCATTTCGATATTCGTTGTCGCACCTTGCAGGAACGCATCCCCAACGTAAACCGAGGTGTTGTTGTAACTCGCCGCGGACAGGGGGTTGTTTGGGGTTGCACAGCCCGTGGTGCCGTGCACTCTCGTCGATTGCCTTCACGAAGGACGCGTGTGTGACCGGACTTGGCCAAGAAACCTTTCCCCCATTCAAATTACTTCATCTCTTTCTCTCTCTCTCTCGCTCGCTTTCCCTCTCAAGTCAGCCGAGTCGCTCGACACTGTGATGTTCTAGAATCAAACAACTGTTTGACCGGTTAAGGGTGCACAAGCACAATTATTTGGAACAAAATAAAGATTTTAATATTTCTAACGCATTCATCAATGGCACAGGCGGTGGAACGAGCGACTCGCAGTCGGAATTGCCGAGTTCGAATCCTGGATGAGAGTCGATTCAGCCCACCATCCCACCAGGGTCGATACAATCCGTACCACTGAGGTGGGGAAGTCAAAAGTGGTCGCCTTATCGATACTGACCCCCGCCACGGGAATCAGGAATTTACAATATCGGCTCAAGACCTGTGAACAGGAGATGGATGGCCATCACCACAACGATTGTCGCGCATGCAAATCCCGTTGACGATGAACAAGAAAGCACCACCTAGTAGCAAACGTTTCAGGCGATGACCCTAGTTTAAACACATTCCTGCGGAGGGAGCTGGTAGGAACGTTAGGTTGCTCGGTGAATGGCCAGGGTTAACGGCGTCGTGGTGTATTCCGCAAATATGGCCGACTGTGAGGGTAGGCACAAGCCGGCGTGAGTAGGTTAAACGTTGAGTTTTATAAGGGCACCATGGGGTGACCAGCCCCTCCCCACCCAGCCCCACCCCTCCCACCCAGCTCCTCCCCACCCAGCCCCTCCCCACCCTCCCCTCTCCACCCAGCCCGACCCCTGCCCATTTTTGGATGCACGACGGACGGACACAATAATCCCCTGTGGGCTGGTGGAACCAGGTGGTTACTACCAGTATGAGTGTCTCTCGCCAGACTGTGCTCCCATTGATAACGAGACAGCTTGAAATCCTGGAGAGGTCCATGAAACAACAAACGGCGTGAAGGCAGACATCGCCACTGATAAGATTTGATAGTGGAACCACGTAACATAAACATCCTGCACACTGCAACTAATACTGCCGATACCTTAATTTAAAAAAAGTAGTTTCCTGCCCAAATGAACATTGAGGCAGTGCTCATCGATTTACGGATTTAAACCGGCGGTGGAAATTCCACGATCCTCTTTCAGGGGCGAGTTTGGTCTAGCAAACTCGAAGGCAGTGTTCTTTACTAAGCATTAATGGGGGAGGCCACTTTCAGTGTGACGACTGCCACACATTTGTAACCCCATTGGGGGTTTGACAGCACGATGATGATGAGGGGTTGTTGTCACGCGTTGTGTATTGTCAGGGGCCACACTAAAGGTCACCAGGGCCCACTAATAGTGACCTGTGGACCTTGCGATGAAGGACGCTGCTATAGAGGGGAGTTAAACAAACCCCCACGAGGCACCGACAACAGGGTTTACTAAACTCGAGTCCTCGAGAGGCGCCACGCTTCGTCTTTCCGCGTTTGACAATTCACTCCTCCCAATTCAAATCAACTCGTTCTACGCGACCGATGATTGTTAAACACGACTCACGTGATGCGGTAAGCGATTAAGAGTCTGCGTTTGGGATCTCAGTGTGCGTGTGCACCAAGGATGGCACAGTCGAGTTTTTTACAATCGGGTTTAATTGCCTTTTTATATTAAACCCGATCATCTGAGATTGGGAGAAATCCGGTTTAATTGGTTCTAATTGCAGAACCGCACTTCTCGACGATGGGCTTCATCCATTCCAAGCTAAGGAACTCACTGGCGCCCACGATTGTGGAGGAGAAGCTCGTGTTCATCAAGACCAACCTGCCCGCCGCATTCTACGACTACCCCGTGCCCGACGCCCCCCCCCCCCCCCCCCCCCCGAGTACGATAGCAGCACCGACGAGGAAGCAGCCTAAGCCTTGGATCAGAGTATCGTATTCATTAAACGAGGTTTTAATTCCCCGAAATCGGGTTTAATTGTATTAAAGAAAAAACCCGATGCCTACCGCTGGAAAAATCGGGGTTTTTTCCCACCCATGGTAGATGCACGCGTTCAACGCGACGCAGGCGACAATTGCTTACGGCGTCACGTGGGACGTTTAACAATCATCAGGCGCGTAACGCGTGGAACCAGTAAATTTATATTTGGATGGGAGGGGCGGAAAATTTACGGGGACTGGAGTTTAGTGGAACCTTTGAGACCAATGACGTGACGATGGTGAGATGTTAACTACCTCGCTTGGTATGCAGGAGGTCGTGGGTTCGATCCCGACCCTGACGCCTGCTGTATAGTTGGAGTTTGCATGTTCTCCCCGTGGTCGCGTGGATTTTTCTCGGGATCCTCCGGTTATATTCCCTCCACATTTAGAATCGACACGCGTTTCGAGTATTTGGCTGCTATACATTTTCACGAGATGATGAGCCACTTCGTTGAGCTATCATTTGTGATAGCCAGGTAAAATAAAACAATTAGTAAAACAACTAAAAGCTCGATGCCACGACTTGGAGGCACAACGCAGAGCACCAGAGCCATCTGCTGGTGTCACGCGAGACGTTGGTGTACCAACCTTTCCATAAAGCGGAGAGAGAAGGAAAATGTAGAGAAACAAAATATAATTGGTTGTTCACCCTTCTATCTGGCAACAAAACTGACACCTTTTTTACAAGGAGTCATGTTTGCATAGACCACAATACCTGCAGCCATAATGCAAACAAAAAACATAACTGATCATATATGCACTGTCATTGAAGTTGATTGGTCCACACCCGGTAAATGAGGTTCCAATAATATATATAGGCAGGGCAATCGTGAGCATAATTTATTTCAGCTGTCAATTAAACAAATCGCCATGGCAACACACCGCGAATGTGTCGACTTTACCAGCAGCCACGACTGGCAAAGGGCGAGGCATCTTTGCATGTCCAGTCGCAGGTGGACAAGAGTCCGTGTCTTGGCGTCTCCAACTTCGACAATGTCCAGTTAACGTGCAGCATCCAACGCTAGACCCTCGCTGTCCACCCTCGGTGTCACCCACCTTCGCTGTAGCCCACCCTCGGCGTCACCCACCTTCTCGTTGGCGCTGTTCACTGGCTTGCAATTAAAAGTCTCAACGAATTAGGTGAGAATGAAAAACAAGACACGAAACCCAGACGTCTGGCTCCAAAATAACACGTTTGCCTACACTGGGTCTGGATCCAATTTGGACTCATTCTCTCTGGAGCAGTTCCCAATCTCGCTCTTCCCGTTAGAAACAAAATAATGCCGCCACCACCCCACCCCCGTCTCTCTCTCTCTCTCTTATAGTCCCCTCCAATCTCACAATTCACAGTAATTCACGGCTCTGTGAGTTTATTAACTTTAAATATACATTTTTATGGTGTAATTATGCTGTTGTGCCTCCCTTAGTCTGCTACAGTGGCATCTGCCAAATATGTCTCTTCGAGAACGAATGCAAATACTGGGGAGTTGACGTCTCACACGCAGCGAAAGTCAGAGATTCTCATAGTTTATCAAACAGGGGAAATGTACGTATCAGAGCGTATCATTGACCCTTTGACACCTGCCGTTTGCCATTCTTTTCACCGTGCCTGGTTTTTTAAGTTGTGTAGCAAAACGAAGTCCATGGGCCAAAGCAGAGATCATTGCCACCTAAGGCAGCCAAACGCTTCAGGAGTGTCGATGTATTTGTGTGGCTAATGAGTGGCTTATGCAATAGCCCACTCATTTGAGACGGCAATCACCCATTCTAGATTTGAAGCTTTCGTGACTGCAATGATTCATACTCTTAGTTATTTCGGTAAAGTCACGTAGGTAAAAAAATGAAATTAAATTTACTTTACCGAGTGTTAACATCCCCAGCGTTTAACAGAACTCTACTGTCAGCCAACACTGGTATACATATGGGCATTTTCGTTTCTTTTCTATCATGTGTATCCACAGTGACTTGCGTACAAACACGTCGACGACGCCCACGAGTACCTCGTGTCCTCTTTTAGCCCCGCCCCCCCCTCCAGATACGTTCCATTCATTGGCTACCACATTCTGATAAGCTCCTCCCCCCTCCCCTCCCCCTTAACTTGTATTTAAGAGCTTGCATCTTGAATCCCTGCCTCACTTGATGCAGCAAATCTGGCTGTGACGGTCCCACCTGATGACAGAGACTTGTGTTGCCTCCGAAACGTCGTGATTTTATTGTTTTATTGTTTAATTTTTAATTTAATTTTTTTACCTACGTGACTTTACCGAAAGAACTAAGAGTATGGCCATCACCCAATTTGTGTGCTGTTGGCCGTGAAGATGTTGAAACCTCTTCAGTCATGCCACGAGTACCGACAAAGTTAAATATTTGGTCTGGGGCTCACGGACCTAACGGGCACTTACAGGCCGAGTGTCAGGTCGAAGGATGGTGAGAGTGAGTGTCATCGGAAGAAGGTATGACAGACCGAGGAGAAATCTGACCAGATCGGCGGAAAACAACAAGTTTCGGGGGTGGAAAGCGCGTTTACCAAAAAAATTAACCCGTAAAAACAAAGTTTTTCACTATAAATCCTTTATATGCGTGGCGGCTAGAGTCCTCTCGTCCTCTGGCTTGAGAAGGCTGCCACCTATGGGTCAGATGATTGCCTGCCACCATTAAGCAATTGGTAATTATATATAATTTATTTTTTCCTAAATAGTGTAAAATTTTGGAAAAAAATGTTAACGAAAATAAATTGTCATGCACAACGAGTCTGTGTGCAAAATGTCAGCTCGATTGGATCACGGGAAGTGGGTTAAAAAACGACCGAAAGATTTGCACGGTCATAAGCGTGCAAGCAAGTGAACTTAATATAAAGGATTTAAAAAGGAAGCCATTTGAACGATCCACTCCTAATGAGATCAGAGTCTCACGCCCGCGTTACAAATCGACAAATCATCAAGACCAGCATAGAGTTTGGTTCCTGATAACAGTAACAGTAGAGTACTTGCCGTATTTATTTTTATCTGGATCTTAAGGTGGGGGGGGGGGGAGGGGGGAGAGTGCTGGGATTTGCGAACATACCAAGTTACTGAGAACCATAGCATATACGGGAATGAAATCGGTCAAAATATATTTTTACTGCGTATATATGTAAACTTTTGTAAACAAATTTTATTTAACCTTTTTGCACTTTGCAATTTTAAAACTTTACATGCTGCAAGTGCAAAACGCGTTTTTTTTATTTTCTTTCGCAAAACTCGAAGAAGTTTTCACATTTTAAATGTGTGCTTGGAAAATGAGCGTGACACGGGCACCAGATTACTTTTACAGCATATCGAAACAAGTCTCAGAAAACACCAAAACTTTTGACAGTACACCATCGTCAAGCGAACACGAAAATTATTTTTGTAATCGTAAGATCAGCCGCTTACCTTTTTTCTGTTCTGGCTATCGTTTGTAAATGAACGTTAGGCCAAAGTTGGCTGCATGTTGGAGTGTAACTCCACTGCTGGATTTCCTAACCCCACCGCAAAGTAGTGCAAGCAACAAAAACAAACACGCCAACACATTTCTCTGATCACACTTTCTTTTTCTGAGCAGAGCACAGCAGATTTTTTTCCTCGCTCAGAGTTTGCGTAACCTCTCTCCAACGGAACGGGAACCAGACCCCGATCACTTTGTGCTTATCCTCAGCCTCTGGCGTTTTATTTTCGTCCCTTCATCGTGTGGAGGACTGCTCCGTCGTTTTACTTTTCACGTGGAAATTTTTTTTTTACGGCGACTTATCCATTAACATCGCGGTCCAATCGGATGGAATTCCAAAACAGCTTTATCAAACAGGGGAAATGAAATCTTTCAAAAGCACAAAGCATTTAGCCTCTTGAATCCACCATTAATTAACGATACGGACGAACAATCATTTACATCGTTTGTTTAAAAAAATTGGTAAAGTTGATCGTATTCTCCACATTGCAACACAACTTCGGAAAGACTCTCCCCAAAATATCTTGGACTCATTTTGAAAACAAAGCGTGTGTGTTTTATATTTCGGGAAGAATGCACGCGACACTGCTACCAGGGGGCTCTGCCATCCAGAGGATGATGGACAAACGCGCCGCTTTAACACGGGGGGAGATGGTGGTATCTTGTAGAAGATGATTTCGAACGGCGGCCAGCGAGCGGGCGGTCCCCTTCTGCACCCGAGGCTGGTCACGGATTGAGTTGGAGAAAACGTCTTCAGGGAGGACGATCCTCATAACCAAAATGCGACAGATCTTGCGGGAAGATTCTTGACGAGAGTAAAGCGGCACACACCGCCCCGGAAGACGCAAGTGTCCTTCTCCGGACTACGAGACGCAAGCCCAACAATGTTTTTACTTAAACATTCGGAGAGGGCTTCGGCACAGCCGCACGCGGCTATTTAAAAAGGACCGTCTCGTGACCCGTTATTTATTAAGGACCAACGCCTCTCGTATGCAGACGTATTGTGGGCCTTGAAATATGAATAAAAATTTTTTTTACCGAATTCGAAAAAAATGTCTCATCTTGTTATTTTGGTCACCGACTCCCCCCTTCGCCCGGAGATCGCTACGGCGATTGTGGCTGCGATGGTTCCCATTTGGTGAGCAACGCTGCCCCGACTGCGCAAGTTGGAAAGACGAGGCACTGAGCCCACTGCATTCTCGGTGGCTTTTGCGAATGCCTGGAATCAACAAGGGTGTTGAAGGCCATAGACCAGAGGTCGCAAACGGGGTTTGATTCCTTACCCGTACCCAGCCGCACCAGGGTCGCAAATGGGTACCCGTACCCGGCTGGGTACGGGTAGCCGTTCCATACCCGAACCCGTACCCTACCCGAAATGAGTGACAAATGGTTACTCACCAGTGACTCACGGCCTACCCGTACCCGTACCCGGCCGCACCAGGGTCGCAAATGGCTACCCGGGTATCGGGTAGGATACGGGTATCAGGTATTGGGTACCCGGTTGCGACCTCTGCCATCGAGGGAGGGAGCGAGAGGGGGTTGTGGCAGCTCCAAGGACAACAAATTAAAAACCGAACCAGACCGTATGGGCAGGCGTAACACGCAAAAAGAAAACCATTCACACATTTTTCTACAAACTTAGAAAATTGGCGACAAAATAAATACTCAACGTAACAACATTACAAGCCCAACTTAACGACTTATAATATATGTGTAAAAAAAAAAACAAGAATGCTCTCATGTTTCCACGTGTCACCCACGTGGCACACAGTAAATTATAAAAGCGGCAAATCAATCCAATTAAAGCTGTTGAGCTTACACGACTGAGAATCATTACAGCATTGGCAGCTCATGGTGGCCCAGCGGGGCAGATGCTGCACATTTGGAAAGTTGTGTGCAATTTGTCTCCACGCAATTGTCCTTGTAATAGCACGAGGAAACGTTTTCTGACCACGGGGAAACGTTGGATTCCGAGAATGTCTTCAAACACGAATAACTGTCAACGTACAGGACGAGACTGTAACATGTGGTGGGGGCACAGATTGGAGGTGTGCAGCAAAATACACAACTGTACTGTACTTCTATGCTCCCATTTCCACATGCTCCCCCGCCTTTCACCAACCCGCGTGCCGACCAGTCCGGCGAAGTATGTTCGTATATTCCCAAAACGTCCGTAATGCTGTGACTGACTCCTGACGAAGGAGCTGCATGCACGTACGTGTCCGTAATGGCAGTGCACGAGAAGATCTGCACACCGATTATCGTGCACAGAAGCACAACGCTAACAATTCGCGAACTTAAGAAAAACTGGAGCGCGCACGATCTCGACGCTCTCAATTTTCCATCCGAGTATTTCGCCACGCTGCCTCTTCGCGGCTGTGTTGCATCGCATCGCATCGCCCGCCGTGTTTTTTTCGCGTCGCGCCGCCCGTCCGTCGTTTCGGCGGCGGCGTCCGACGTTTCGTCCCCGAGCGCCGGGAGCTTCTTGGGCGTCCGAAGCGGAGACGTCGTCCCTCCCCCCTCCGCCGAGAAGCTCCCTGGCACTCGGAGGAATCATCGGATGCAACGGCGAAACGAGTGGTGCTCGGCGACACCGGAAAAAAAACAAGTCGCGGGTTTTTTTTTTTTAAACCAAAAGAGACAAGCGGCTTTCTTCGCGCGAGCCTCGCGAGCCTCGCGGGGCACACGAAACGTCTTCTTGTGCGGAAAGAAAAACCACAACAACAAGGCGCGTTAAGTCAGCGGTCACAGAAATCTGGCTGTTGCCTGATGAAGCAAATCTGGTTGTTGCCTGATGAAGCGAGTTGTAACTACTGGCAACACGTCGTACTCAGATTGTAAGCCTTGTGGCTTGGCTCTCCAACACACCGGTGTGCTGTACTAGTGACGAATTGGCCACGTTCTATTGACGTGACAACCCTTACTAGTTGGCTGTGTCAGGTGGTGGCGGGTTTAAACGACGCATTTATATATTTACGCGATATAACCCCCAAAAAACCTCTATGATGAATTACGGGTCACAGAATCTCCGTCAGATGCGCCTTGACGCACCAGGCAGAGCCACGTCGCGTTTCCAAATGACACCGCAATCTTGCCGCGTGGGGTCTTCCAAGTGACGCACGTGCGTCCGCGTTGCGTCAGCGTCGTTTTGTCGCGTCAACGCCATCTCGTCCTTTCCAACTACAGACGGGACGTAGTTCTGAGGGATCCCATTTTGCTCCTAAAGAGTTCTCTAGATTTGCTGAATGCCGCATCATCTTGTGCCAACGTATCTTACACCAGTTATACATACACATATCAAAAAAAAGAAACGTCTAATTTGTCGTAGAAAGGAAAAAACCAAGCACAGCATGTTACATCGCACATCCCGCCATAGCATGCATAGTCTCTTCATCCCTTCAGCCGACACGATGTCAAATGCGTCTCTCGAACCTTCCGAAACATCCGCCATTCTTCATCGTCAAACAACAAGTGCTGCGGGTGGCCACTCGCGCTTTCGCAACAGTTCACCGGTGGGGGGGGCGGGGGGCTGGCGCGTCTCTCGTCTCTCTACGTGCAGCAAAAGTTGAGAGATGCGCGGAGGAGTCGTCCGACCCCTTCTCCCTCCACTCCCCGCACGAGTTTAAATGTCCCCCACCCCCGCCGCGTCGTCACGAACGCCGCGAGTTCGAGCGCTTTCTCGGGGAGCGTTGCGCGAGCGGAGGGACAGACGTCCGGTCAGGGCGGAGAGCGGCGGAAACCGACGGTTCCACTGAACGCGAAGGTCCTAGCAGCCGCTCTCGCGTTCGTTCCGTTCGTGGCCGCGCGTTTTTCCTTCGGTGCGGATGTCCCGGACGTTTCGGGAGGAGCTTCTTCGGTTCCTGAACTTAAAACAAACATTCCCAAAGAGGATGCCGTGACGTGGGGCGAAACGCCGGACGTCGTCGCGCCAAACAACACGAAATGCAACCAGGAAACGCATCGGAGATAGGCCGTTAAAATGTGGCCTTCCCCCACAAGTCCGAGTGTGGTGTTCCAGGTCAGGCTGCAAGTACGTTGACCATTTCTTCTCTCGAGCTTTTGCCACGAGCTATTGTGGGTATCTACAGGAGTTAAAACTAAACTTTTTTTTTTTACCAGCTAAGGCCCACTGAGCTATGGAGCTATTTTTCAGAAGCGACCTGACCACAAATAATGCCTCAACGAAGTGGCTTATCACGTGGACATTTATAGCAGCGTGTCGATTCTAAATGTGGAGGGAAAAACCGGAGGACCTGGAGAAAAATACACGCGACCACAGGGAGAGCATACAAACTCCAAATATACAGTCGTCCGGGTCGGGATTTAAACCCACGACCTCCTGCATACTCGGCGAGGGAGTTAACATCTCGCCACCGCTGCGAGATGTTGCCTTCAAGTTGACCTGAAAGGTGCCCCACAGTGGTGCGTCGCGAAAGCTCCAGAGAAGAAATGTTCAACTCGCAGCCTGACCCGGATCACCGCACTTGGACAACCAATTCCGTTTGCCCATGAGCCAAGGAGGTTGGTCGGTACCGCCTGAGGTGACAAGTACTACCGGTATCCAGCTGAGCAGATGTAAGTGTTCTTCATTACAAGGCCCGCGGGCCACTGGCGGCCCCTGATGGCCTTTAGTGCGGCCCCTGACGTGCACCCCCCGACAACAGTCAAATTTGTAAACACATCCCATCATCTTCTTGGTTCTTTCGGTAAAGTCACGTAGAAGGGAAATAATAAAACATAATAAAATAATTCTCACGACGTTTCGGCCACAACGCAAGCAGTCGTCCTCCGGTGAAGAACAGGTCTGTCGGGAAGACAGAGTCTGAAGACGCATCTGAATTATTTATTATGTTTTATTTTTATTATTTTATTATTTTCCTTCTACGTGACTTTACCGAAAGAACCAAGAAGATGAATCCCTGCAGTCACGAAAGCTTTAAATCGAAATTTACACCCCATCATCATCATGCTGCTGTCAAAACCCCCCAGTGGTTTCAAATGGTGTGGCGGCCCTGGCACTGATGATGTCTTATCAGCGAAAGTGGACCCCCCCCCCACTGAAAATGAGTGAAGAACACTGATGTATACCGTTTGTTTTATATGCACATGCTTCGTGTTAATATTCCATAGATGCTTTATATATATTAAAACAAATATTCTCCAAAACAATGTTCTCTGTCAAACATACTCGGATACCTCTCCTTAATGACCTTTTTTTTTAATCATAAACAGTTACCATGGTGACCTTACTATTAGATGCATTTGTAATGTAGAGATACAACTCTTCACGAAAATCAAAGTCAGCATTTGCCACCCTGAGTGTCACTGAAAAGCCAAATTTGGGCCAATGGCTCAAGGGCTAAGTTCGAACCCACGACACAACTCCCAAAACATGGGCAAAGGTCACAAGGTCAGGATCACACGCACGGCCAATCAGGCGGTAGGGCACCCTTTTGTGACCACGTGACATACCTGAGCCAATCAGACTCGTCATAAAAAATATATAAATCATGCACATTATCCTGCATTTCGTTACAGAACATGTTTACAAAGCAACATATTTATAAAGCACAAAAAGCTTGCATGTGATTGACGGAGGAGTCCATTATGTACAAACCAATGGTAATTCTTCAATGACCACTGTAGCGTGCTAGGTACCTCATAAATGTGTCAAAGATGCTAAACGCTGAGGGTCACGAACCCTCGAAACAAAAGAAGCTTCAAACGTTTCATTTTACACACTTTTCTCTCTCGCAATGTACATACTTCAACATGACACTGGCCGTCGCCGTGACTACTGCCGAGTAACATCCGCCCGTGATGACATCAGAGCGGCGTCACACTGGCTGGGGCTAATTAAGGAGCCCTCCATTTTTTTTGAAACTCAAATTTAAATAAACTAAATTGGAAATGAGGCCCACCCCCCCTCCCCCCGCCGCCACTTCCGGGAGTACTATCTTGACTCGTTGCAGCAATGGGGGGGGGAGTGGGAGGAGTTGGGTGGTGGTGGAGGGTACTGGTGGAGGGTACAGGCAGAGGGCGCTAATCGGGGGACGGACAGCCGGCGAGCGTGAGGTCGTGAGCGGTGCCGCTGCTGCCCTCATCGTCGTCGTCGTCGTCGCCGCCGCCGCCGTCATCGTCGGTGCCGTCCTGGGAGTCATCGGCGCCGTAGCCGACGCTGGAGCCCGGGCGTGGGAAGGGGGGCTCGCTCGGGTCGCCCCCCGTGGCGTGCCCGTCGCCACCTGGGCACAACGCGCGCAGCGGCAAAGCACGGGAAAAGGTAAGCGAATCGCTTAGAATGTGTACATAAAAAAAACCTTAAACTATTCTTTTTCTTCTAGATTTGAAGCTTTCGTGACTGCAAGGATTCATATTCTTAGGTTTTTTTCGGTAAAGTCACGTAGGTAAAACATTAAAATTAATCAAAGTAAAATAAAATAAAAATCACGACGTTTCGGAGGCAACACAAGCTTCCGTCTTCAGGTGGAACCGTCACAGCCACGACAGCTGTATCAAGTAAATGAGAGATTGCAGGAGCTACCACTCCGTTTATATAATGGTTGGAGAGGGGGGAAGGGCCAAGTACAGCACACTTTTTATTCATATGGTAAGGTGAGGCTTAAGAGGGTGAGCCTGTACTTGGCCCTTCCCCCCTCTCCAACTATTATATAAACGGAGTGGTAGCTCCTGCAATCTCTCATTTACTTGATACAGCTGTCGTGGCTGTGACGGTTCCACCTGAAGACGGAAGCTTGTGTTGCCTCCGAAACGTCGTGATTTTTATTTTATTTTACTTTTATTAATTTTAATGTTTTACCTACGTGACTTTACCGAAAAAACTTAAGAATATTCTTTTTCTATCTTACCAGGTTTAAATAGTTTCTCCGATTCTGATTGTGAACGCCTGGAGATGCCCGCAGTTGTGCGTGGCGAGAGCTTGAGAGAAGAGACGCTCATCACGCAGCCCCGACACGGGGAAAAACAAAAAAAAACTCGGCGGCCGCGGGAAACGTCCACGTGTTGCATCGGCGCGTTCTTAGAAATGAAACGATTCGTGGCGAATTGATTATATCTAACGCAGCTTCTCTCCAAGATTAATATTTTCGTTTAAGGATAAACATGTAATGTCCATGAGTATCAATTTGCACGGTCATTATCGTTGAAATTTCAATCGATATAAACACCATTTTTGTAACCGAGAACTCATGTGAGACCGCGAGTCTTTTTTTTTTTGCAACAGATTGCACACACCAGTGATTAAATCTATATTATTTATTATCGCTATGAGAGTAAATTGTACGGGGAGTAAGTTTTCACAAGTAGAGGTGCGCTATAAAGATTGAATCGCCGTTCTTAAAACTGTTCTCCTGCAACCCCAGGGTAGGCAACCAAACACGATGAGAAAGTAAGTGAATCGGGATTCAGCCACGCTCGATCCACGGCTGGATGAAGGCCTCCCGCAGCCACCGTCACATCCCCACAATTCTGCGTTGTAATAATCTACCCGGCACCCGCGCACGAAGTGATGTCATTGCTCCATCTCCCCAGTGCACCCGGTCTGTTCCTTGGCTGCCACTCCGTCACCATTGTAAAGAATTTGGGATTACGTCGCACTCCCCATGGTACGGCACCCCAGGGCTGTTTAAATTAAAATAAATTAAAAACACTTGTCTGCACAATAACTAAATACAATAAGGCAAATACACTGGCCAACCCATTCCCACTCAAGGATAAAACACATTCCTGCGGGGGGAAGCTGGTAGGAACGTTGGGTTACTCGGTCAATGGCCAGGGTCAACGGCGGCGTGGTGTATTCCGCAAATATGCCCGACTGTGAGGGCGGGCACAAGCCGGCGTGAGTACGTTAAACGTTGAGTTTTATAAGGGCACCACGGGGTGACCAGCCCCTCCCCACCCAGCTCCACCCTCCCCACTCAGCCCCTCCCCACCCCACCCAGCTCCACCCTCCCCACCCTCCCCACCCTCCCCTCGCCACACTCCCCACCCAGCCCCTCCCCACCCTCCCCTCCCCACCCAACCCCTCCCTCCCCACCCCCTCCCTGCACGACGGATGGACACAATAATCCCCTGTGGGCTGGTGTAACCAGGAGGTTCCTACCAGTACCAATGCAAACAAACGTGTGTTCACATTGGACTTCAAAAGATTCGAGTTGCAGGAGCTGGCAGCTAAACGTTGAAATCGAGGAACGCAGAGGAGCCCCCCGGAGGATGTGTCGGTCCCTAGCGAGCGCTCGCCGCACGGGAACGCACGTGGGGGCCTGCTGGGTGGGTGTTGCCCCCCCCCCCGCCCCGCCCCCAGCCACCCACACCCCCTACGCCCCGCGTCCCCGTCGGTACCGTCAGCGTTCGATCCCGACCGCTGAAGGAGTCTCCTCGCCTCCGCTTCTCCCGTCGCTCCCGTCGACGCCAGTTGCTCCGGCCAGAACCTGGCGGGGGGGGGGGGGGGGGGGCGGGGGAGAAGAGACCGACATGAAGAAAAAGCGTTGCAGCGCCGGCAGCTGCTGGTGGTGTGGGCCCCCCAAAAAGGCCCCCCCTCCCCGCCGTTCCTATAAATTACTTTTGGAGGGACCCCGACTCCCCGCCCCCCCCCCCACCTCTCTCGATGTATATATTCCCTGTGAGATGAGAGAAGAGATACTGACGAGGGATAAAGCTATAGTGAGATGGGAAGGGAGATACAAATGAGACAGATGCGGTAAGATGAGATGCGGACAAGGGAGAGATGAAGTCACATGAGAGGGATGCTGCACAGACAAGACAGGGATGAGAGATACATGAATTAGTGTGTTTATTCGGATTGGAATTTGAACTTATTTTGTACACTCATATTATTCTAGGATTACTCTATACTCTACCATGCTATTACATCATCATACCCTCACTATTATACCGCACTATATTAGAACAAATATTAGAGGGAGGTGAGAGTGGGAGATAGAGGAGGGAGCAAGAGATGGAGAGTAGAGGGGCGGGGGGGAGAGAGTGAAAGGGCATGGCACGGAGAGGAAAGAGAGAGCAAAACGGAAAGAGAGAGACAGACAGCGAGGGAAAGCGACAACCAAGAGAGATTAGCGGGAAAGGGAGAGATGAGAGAATAAGGAGAGCGAGGGCGAAAGGTGAGAGATGCGGGGAGAGGGGTGGGGAGAGGGAAGAGGGTCAGAAGCATTGGAGGGACGTGATGGGTCAGAGGAATTGAGAAACGGATAGAAACAGAGACAAAGTGAGAAATAGCGATAAATTGCGATATATAGCACAGAGAAGGCAATTTAAAGGTGGAAAGATAGAGGGCTCTTTAAACAAATAAAACAAGAAAGTTTTGCCGGCTGGCTGGGATGTACGGGTTTGAGATTTTGAGAAAAATAGTTTATAATTGCTCTTGACAATTATTCTCTCAGGGTGGGTGTGCAAATTATTCGATCGGTCTCGGGGGTTTTGCGGAATTCTCCGTTTTAAAACCTCACCACCCCCATTCCCCCCACCCCCCCCCCCCTCTGGCCGGCAACGGGCGCCGTGCACCGCATTTCAAAGCGAACGCCGTTATTTCGCGAAGACGTACGGCCGACTCTGCCAACCGGTCCGAAACCCAATGGGGAAAAAAATCCACGGGAATCACGGTCGCATTAAACGCACGCGATAAAACACTTTTGTCTCTGGAGCTCGTAAGCGCGGATGAAAAGCGCTCCGTGGAATTGCGGGCCTTCCTGCGACCAGTGCGTTTCGCAGTACGCGCATATTCTAGTTTAGTAATTTAACCAATTATTTTTAAAGGAAAAATATATACCTCAAGCAAACCGAGCGTGTCCCATAAATGATGAACGTGCAGAGACATCACTCAGAGCAATACTGAACGGTACCATATACATGAATAAAAAAACCCAGTCCTTCCATAAATAGTTCACATAAATAAGTGATAGTTTTTTCTTGGCAAGTATATACGAGTGTGTGCGAGATATGTTTGGCGGAGCGGTAGTGCAGCAGTTAGCGAGCTGCGCTACGAACCCAGTGACCTGAGTTCGATTCCTGCTCACAGCCAACACCAGTGACGATTATCTGAACCGGCCTTGGGCCTCCCCTAGGTCAACTCAGCCTCAAATGAGGACAGTACCTGGTCCGGTGTGTAGACATCGCCACTGTGGAGATAAAGGTTGCCGGGCATGGTGCTGGCCACCCATCCCCCTCATGTCCCATGCTGACCTTCATAAGTGCTCGCTAACAGCACCCCGAAGTCTTGGGGTGAGGTCTTACTTTCCGGAGCTTCTCATTATCCGAAGAATACAGCACAAGAATGAGCCGCTGTGCACACGGTAACCGCCCCCTTGGGTGGAGGGCGCCGTGGTAGCCGATAACGCGTGGCAGGGTGTGGCTATTCATGAATCCTATGAATCGGTATATTGACCCATTCCTAATCCGATGATGTACGTGTACATTATATCAGTTTTTCTTCTGATTCCAAATCGGGGACAAAAAAACTTTTCTTCCGATTCCAGAAGAAAAACTGAAGTAAAATAATTGTATCGGTACCGAGGCTCCCACAAGGCCGTGCGGGAAGGCGTGTGGCACAGTTTGGCCCCAGCTATCAAAGGCTGCGGTTGTGTCATTACAGTTTTCTGCGGTCAGTACAATGTTTTGAAAAAATAAAGGCGCTAAGCCTATCGTAATAAAATAAACGTTAACCGTTTGCGCGTTCCGTGATTCGGCGGACGTCTTTGAACGGGAAAGGGTTAATCATCAACCGCCCACCTGAGCAAGGCTCTGGGTGCCGCCTTGCCTCTCCTCCCTCTCCCGCACCCGGCGGGACCTCCCTCCGGATTTCCGGTGGCATTCCCGACGGAATTCCCAGCCGGATTTCCGCCGCTTGTGTTGCCAGCGTCGAGCATCGGCTGCAGGATTCGCCGGCGAGCGTTGATGAACCTGCCGCGACGGGAGGTTGGGGGTTCAGGTCAGGGCGGCGCGCGTCCACGTAGAACGACGGCGAGAGGCGGGTGGAGGGGAGAGCAAAGTTGGAGATACCGGTGATTCAGGAAAAGTTAGTATGGGGGGGGGGAGCGATGGCCGGTGGTCGGGACGTACGACGGAGCGGTGGCCAAACGATGGAAGACGCGGACGATGGAGCGGTCGGATCAGCTCGTGCGCAGGACCTCAACATTCAAAGGCCTCCATCCAGCAGTGGATTTATCACGGCGGACGACGACAGATGCAACGCACACCCTCACGCTTGATTGTCACCAAATAAATACGTTTCGGAGCGCAGTTTTTCGGGTGATTGAAGGATCAGATGTGTGTGGGGCGTATGCGTTGCAAGTTGGGGTATGCGCACGATTTGTGGAGGATGCTGCTAGGCCGCTGGAGGCAGCCACCTGTCACAATGAGCAGAGCGCCGGGTGGCACGGTGTGGAGAAACAGGTGGTGCATCTACCAGTCATGCCATTCAGTTAACCCAGAACACCTGCACACCTGTATCTTGACCTTCTGCCAGCAAACCTTCGACACTTAAACTAAAACATCTTTTAACTATTTTTATTGTACCAGGTAAGGCCGACTGAGCTATGTAGCTCTTTTTCAGAAGCGACCTGGCCACAAATGATAGCTCAACTACGTGGCTTATCATGATGAAACTTACAACAACCAAATATTAAAAACGCACGTTGATTCTAAATGTGGAGCGAAAAACTGGAGGACACGGAGAAAAATCCACGTGACCACAGGGAGAGAGACACCGCAAACTCCAACTATACAGCAGGCGTCAGGGTCGGGATCGAAGCCACGACCTCCTGTATACCAGGCGAGGTAGTTCACATCTCGTCACCGTAGCGGCATGGTTTACAACAACTTGACGTGGACTCAAAGTGCACCTAGCCTGGCACAAGCGAAGCCAAACTCTCTCGTTCGTCTCGACCACTGGCCATCGGGGTGACGAGTCAGTTAGTGGTGAATGACGACGACCCGATGCTGTGTGTGTGATTGCGGAATTCACCAGTTGTTGACCTGGAGGAGGGTGAGATTCGTCTGGGCGGCAATCTGCCTCTTCTCGTCCTCTGTGGGGTATGGATGCTGAGAAAACGACAAAGACAAATATCCCCCACATAGGTTACAAAGGCTTTTGGGGCAAGTGCTGTGAGCAAACACCTTTCAAGGCCGGCACGACGCACGAGGGAATGGGTGGCCAACACCACGTCCGGCCGCCTTTGTCTCCCTAGCGGGGATGTTTACACATCGCACCAGGTACTCATTTGAGGCTGAGTCGACCTAGGGGAGGCCCAGGACATGTTCAGATCATCATCACTGATGTTGGCCGTGAGCGGGAATCGAATCCGGGTCGCCAGGTTCGTAGCGCAGCGTAGCGCTAACCGCTACACCACCACTCCCACGAATACACAAGCAGATGCATACCGGACAGATATACAAAATGCAGCGTTCAAGTTGAATTGCTTGCTTGAACAATTTCGGTTCGATAACATTGGTCCGAAAAGCCAAAAGATAGGCTGATGGTCTGTACTATTATTATTTTTATAGGTGAATACGCATGGTAAAGTTCCACTTATGTTCGCTTATTCGCATATATGAACACAGTGGATACAAGTTGAAATTATTAAGTGTTAAATCAAATTAAACTTCGGGATAAAAAAAATAAAAGCAAAACATTTTTACACGGTCACAGCGATGCAACAAAGGTGGTCTTACTGCATCGCATGCTTGCAGATGCGCTTCTGCGGCCGTCTGGAACGCTCTTCCTTCCGATATTAGGCAGCCTCTGTAGCTTGGCAATTGTGACCCAGATCGACAAACTCATTGCTTTAGAACTGCTTTTTGTGTTTAGTTTGTTGTCCTTCACCCCCGCACCCCAGTGCCCGATTAAGCTAGTGCGCGGCCTGTAGGATATGTTATAAAGGGGCCCTAAATAAAATAAAAACACGTAAATATATTAACACTATTTTTTTACTGGCGTAGTAATGTAATTGTATTTTTAAACTTGCTACACAGCCAGATAATACGACAAATCGCTAACCTGAAACACCCAGTCGTTCCTAAAATTGGAAGGCGGTATAGTACTATAGTAATAGAGCAAGTGCAGAATCACTAAAACGGAATTGATAGCTTGAAAGCATTTAGCGCGGGGCCCTTGAATGTAGTAGCTACTTTTGCCACTAGGATAATCCGGCACTGCCGCACCTCCGATTAAGCAGTCTGGCTACCTTACGCTGCAAAAGAGGTGAACGTACTAGTAGTAGTACGTTCATATGTAGTAGCTACTACATATATGTAGTATATATGTAGTAGCTACTACATATATGTAGTAGCTACTACATATATGTAGTAGCTACTACATATGTACTAGGATAATAACCTTATGGTGCAAAAGAGGTGAACGTACATGCAACACAAATACATTATAGGAAGCCACTGGAGCTACGTACTTTTAAATGCTCCAGATTGACGAAGCCATTTCTTTAAAACTGCGTTTTGTGTTTAATTTGTTCCCCCCCCCCCTCCTACGTACAGTACGAAAGAAGTTCAACATTATTGGTACCTCATTTGCCAGTAAAAAATATGATAATTGGGTTTATACCCTTTTATCTGGCAACAAAACTGACACCTTTTTTACGAGGAGTCATGTTTGCATAGACCACAATACCTGCAGTCATAATGCCAACAAAAAAGATAACTCTGATAATGTATGCACTGTCCTTGGCGTCATCTGGTCCAACCCATGTGAGACTAGGCTCTAAGGAAAGCTGTCTCGGGTGTGGACCAATCAACTTCAAGGACAGAGCATACATTATCAGAGTTATCTTTTTTGTTTGCATTATGACTGCAGGTATTGTGGTCTATGCAAACATGGCTCCTTGTAAAAAAAGGTGTCAGTTTTGTTGCCAGATAAAAGGGTAAAAAAACAATGATCAAGTTCAACATTGTGCAAGTTCACGCGTGCAAACGGCGTTCTCGTCGCGAGGAATACGGCACACGGAGGGGCGCCACCGCGTGTCCACTGCCCGCCAATGCCAAGCCCCGCGACTCGAGTGGCAAACCAGCAGAGGGCAGTGCCACCCCGGGGGAGACGGCAGAGACGAGCCCAGCTCCTCCTGATCCTCCTCCTGCTGATGCTGATGCCACTCTCTCACTATCTCTCTCAAAACGGCATGGCTTACAACACAAATAAGCAAACAATAATCCCCCCCCACCCCATATCTGTCCCACTTCGGAATGCCCTCTCCCACCGTCTCCTCTCCAAAGCTCTTATAACAACAATAATAAAAGCCGTGCTCAAATTCGAGAAACGTGTCAACGCTAATCTAGGTAGAGGTAGGAGGACGGGGGTGGGGGGGGGGCATTTTTCCCCGCAAGCACACGACGTTGGGTCAACGTTGGCATGTGGTTGGAACCGTTGGGCCAATTTTTCGATTTAAAGCTTTCGTGACTGCAGGGATTCATCTTCTTGGTTCTTTCCGTAAAGTCACCGAAAGAACCAAGATGTTGGCCCAACGGTTTTATATGTTTCAGTGGGTCGGCCCTCGCGCTTGCAAGCTGGCCCGGCCATCAGCGACGAGGTGGGGGTGCCCACACTTTACCCCCGTCGCGTGCCGGTCGACCCACCGTGGGGCGAACACATCGCGTACCGCTTGGGCGGACGAATCGAACCGGCGACCTCTGCATTGCGAGTCCGGCGTGGTGCCCACTGCAACCACGACAGCACGAAGTGAGTAGCAACTATAAATATATAGAGGACGCCACGGTGGCTCGGAGATGTTAACCAGCTCACATGGTATACAGGAGGTCGTGGCTTCGATACCGACCCTGACGCCTGCTGTATATTCGGAGTTTGCGTGTCTCTCTCTCTCTCTCTCATCATCATCCATGTGGCGAGATGTTAAATACCTCGCCTGGTATGGAGGAGGTTGTGGGTTCCATCCCGACCCTGACGCCTGCTGCTGTATATTCGGAGTTTGCGTGTCTCTCTCACTCCCCGTGGTCGCGTGGATTTTTCTCCGGGGTCCTCGGGTTTTTTCCCCACCAGATTTAGAATCAACGTGCGTTCATAGAGTATTTGGCCGAGATCAATTTCCACGTGATAAGCCACTTCGTTGAGACACCATTTGTGGCCACGTTGCTTCTGAAAAAGAGCTCTATAGCTGAGTGGCCCTTACACTGGTAAAAAAAATACACACATCCATGTCCAAGTTGTAAATCCAGCTGCTGGCTAAGAACACATTGAGTAATTGTACATTTCCATAATATTTTAAAGCGCAAATTAATGGGGGTTTTCTTTCCTATTTTGAATGGACATTTGTTTTAATTAAAGTACATTTTCTTCCCATGAATATAATAAAAACGTACTTTCTTTTTACGGCCCAAATCTGACAAGCGGGGAAAGTGTTCCAATATGATGCCATTCCTTCGTTAGTTTTTTGTTGTTCTTCCCTTAATCTTGTCGTATAAAGTGTTTGAACCATTACCCTCGGATTAATTGCGACACATTAACTCCTAAATAATTCGCCTATTAGGAAACGGGAACAATTTCTATCCAAACTTCGCTGTCACTTTACGGAACAGGGAACACATTCATGTGGACACTGTGATGAAAAGGGGAACTACACACAATACCTTTCTGGACATTCCCTCTGCTAACTCCCACGATTTATTCCCATTCCACCTTTGCAGACGCACTTACTTTTAAGGGCTTTTTCTATTTATGTTGAATAATTTCGTTTTTGATGGTTGGTTTTAGTTGGTGCGAGCCCGCACGCTTTTCTGTTTTTCACTCCATACCGCCGCCTCGTGACCCTCCGGATGAAAGGCGCCTTAAAAGTGTCAATTATTATGATTGTTAACATGTACGACAGGCATTGTTTCGTGCAAACGGCACTTATTCCTCGCACGGAAAAGTTTTGTTCAAGCAAATCACCTGCCGACAGCGTTTGCGATACGAGCATCGTCGCGGTGTTTCTTCGCTCGACGATGCGACGGCCACGAAATAATAAGAACAATGCACAAAAAAGCCGCCGTAATGCAAAGTATTTTGCACGAGGCTGTCTTGCACACGCAGCGGCGGCGGCGAGTCGCACTCGCAGCGACCGCACCGGCAAGACGCGGCGATTCGTTGTGATTACGGCGCACAACAAGTTAACGACGACAGCCCCCCCCTCCCCCTCCTCCTCCTACCCCCCACCCGCGCAATGCCGCTCTGTTCAAAAGACGCATTTTATGAACAATTTATCTGAAAGAATCGGCACGCCGCTGTGCGGTAGCCAAAAGCAGGCGCTTCATTATATATGTAAATGTTCTGTTCTCTCCGGGGGAAGCCAGGCAAAAGATGCGGAGAGGAGGGAGGAGGAGGAGGGAGTGGAGGATGGGGGGGAGGGTGTGAGATGTGGGGGGAGCCAGGGGGGGGTGAAATGTGATGGGGGGGAGAGAGACAGAGCACTTGGCAAACGCACAATGCCACAAACAACACATTAGAGTTAATTAAAATCACAAACCATGCACGGCCCGGCACGGCACGCTTTCTCAGCTGTTACAAACACACATTATGCTTTGCGATGTCTACTGAGCTGGTAAATGAAATAACAAATGTCTTAATTGCACCCTCGTCATTTTGCCGGCGACGGCGTAATTTGCGAAACCGCCGCGCCGTAAACCCCCACGCCGCCTCGCGCTCCCCTCGCCGTCGATCTTGACGCGGCCGTCAGCGCGGTCACTCCATCAGCATCGCGCTCGCACGCACCGTCTTAATGTTCACTGTCGAAGAGCTTTTTTATTAATTTCTTTACTCGCGGGCTCGACGACACACACACACGCACACAAAACACCGGGCAATGTGTTGTCGTACAGCCTTCCTCAAACATACGTGGCCGATAAAGAGAAGCAGACGTGCCAATGTTTTTTTTTATCGCTTCAGCAAACGCGCAACAATGCTGGCTGCAGCTACCGCCGAAACGACGTTTTGGGTTCCGTCTCCGGCAGTCCGCCGCGCTGCAGCAACGCTAAAGTGCCGCGTCAGTTCACGCGACGGCGTTGATTCATTGGCCCATGTTGGGTGGAGGAGGGTGTATGACACACATTGCATTTTGCGCGATCCGACACGAACAATAAATTACCAACGAATGTGCGTTTCCGTTCTTAAAACACCACCCGGCGCCTCCATTTCAAGTCACCCAGCGTGCAACTGTGCACGTGGTTATTTTTGTTTTAGTCGCGTGCACGTGACCTAGCAGGGACCCTCTCTTTTAAGTTGACAGATGTGTCGGAAAAATAAATGGCAGATACAAAGCACAATCGTCAAGACACCGCCCTAAAAGGGGAAGAAAAAATATCATTTTTGCGTAGAGCTCCTTCTTTAAGTCTGTGCGATGAATAAGGGTCATTGCATGAAACGTTGCCCATTGAGGATTTATTGTGCGTGCTTGTGACGCAGTTTTGTTTTTGTGTAATTTCGTCCGAAAAAACAGGGAAATGTTTCAAAAGGCAGCAAAGGCCATCACTTTGAATGAATGCAGATCACGTAAAAAATTGCAACATCTCAATTTATTTTTTGTTTGTAAAAATAAAAACCCACCAACAAAAGAATAATGTAAGGATCCTTGTTCACTTTCATCTCTCTCCGCCCTCAAAAACAAAAACAGCGACAGCTTGAAAATGAAGGCGGCCGGATGAAGCAAACAAAATTAAACTTCACAGGCAACCGAGAGCCAAAATATCCCTCTGTTCAACGGGCACGGATCGCTCAGGAAAGAGGTGATGCATCAACAACTACGTCTCGAACGACACAAGCACAGCCCACATGCTTTTCTGGATTTCCTTTCTAAACTCAGCAATATTTCCAACTGAATAATTTTTTTTATTTTACCAAATGAAGGCCCACCGAGCTGTGTAGCTCTTTTTCAGAAGCGTCCTGGCCACAAATGATAGCCCAGCGAAGTGGCTTATCACGTGGAAATGTGTAGCAGCCAAACACTCGCGTGACGTTGATTCTTCCAGATGGAGGGAAAAACCGGAGGACCCAGAGAAAAATCCACATGACCACGGGGAGCAAGAGAACATGCAA
Source organism: Lethenteron reissneri (assembly GCF_015708825.2). NCBI lineage: Eukaryota > Metazoa > Chordata > Hyperoartia > Petromyzontiformes > Petromyzontidae > Lethenteron > Lethenteron reissneri. The sequence goes on from NC_083791.1 coordinate 5,198,696, forward strand.
ACTCCAAATATACAGCTGGCATCAGGGGTTGGGATCGAACCCACGACCTCATGCATACCAGCACATTCATGCCCTCCCAACTCTCTCTTGCTTCACCTGCGTCGGCAGTCTGGAATGCGGCTTCTCAAGCCATGGGTCACGGGCCCCTCGGAGCGAGTTGCACCGACTGACATCAACGTGGCTGTTCGTCTGATGAAGCTGGTTGTAATAACTGGCCAAACGTCGTACTCCGATTGTAAGTGTTGTAGCTTGGCTCTCCAACACACCGGTGTTGCTGTATTAGTGACGAATTGGCCACGTTCTGTTTACGTGACAAACCTTACCAATTAGCTGTGGTGGCGGGTTTGACTACGCATTTATATTTCCGCGATCTAACCCAAAAAAACCTGTATTATGGATGACGTTACACGGCACTGCACGCACATTGCAACACCCCCCGCCGCCCCGCCCCTAGCCTTGCTTGGGCCAGATTCAGACGCGTTGTGAGTCCACCGTTGCACGGCTCCGATCTGGCTCGGCTCGGCAAATAGCCGGTGGGGGGAAACAACCACCCGGGGTGCGCCGACCCCCCACGCTGCCTCGGATGCGGCAGGCGGGGAAAAAAAATTGTGTACGTGAGGTGCGGCCCGCATACGCGAGCGAGTCCCCACCGGAGCCGGCGTGGACGGGAGGGGAGGGTGCCTCACCACAATGTGCTGGAAGAGCCAGGAGCGCATGATGCCCGTGGCGTGCTTGGGCAGCACTCCGCGCTTGCTCTTCATCTTGCGGTCGTCGCTCTCCGAGAGATCGCACTCCGCCTGCGCGCCCACCCACGGACGAACACACGCGCAGCAGAGACAACAACAACGCCCCCCGCGCCCGACCACGGCTTGTTAGCAGGGTCGAGCAGCGGCGGTGGCGCTGCTTCGCTCGTCCTCTAGTCCAGCGCCGTGATGACGGTGAGGGATCGGTGGATCGCAATCACTCGCGAAAACTCGCGATCCGCAGGCGTTGAGGTCGCCATCGCCAGGTTTGCCAGCGTAGGGCGACCCAGGCGATGTACAGGGAGTGTTACACAAAGCTACTCCGGTTCCCTCCCAAACATCCCAAGATAGGACCGCAGAGCTTAGGCAATTGTCGGCACTTTTGTCCGTGGTTTCCAGCGCCTCCGAATATAAATGTCTCCCTCCGAGAGTGAACGAAAACTGTGCGCGTTACAAATGATAATATTTTCTATTTTTTTTTTTATCGTTGTGCCGCTGACCGAAATTTTCGTTAAAAAACAACTGTTAAGGGCCGGCACGGCACACGGACAAAGACAAAGATCCCCCGTATAACCTTAATAAACTGTTGGGGGAAAAGCACCTATGAAGGCCGGTAAAGCACACGAGGGGGTGGGTGGCCAGAACCACGCCCTGGCCGCCTCATTTGAGTCTGAGTCGACCCAGGGGAAGCCCAGGACCAATTCAGATAATCGTCACTGGTGTTGGCCGTCAGCGGGAATTGAACTCGGGTCGCCGGGTTCGTAGCGGAGCGCAATAACCACTACACACCCGCTCCCCAAACGCACACACACATGCGCGCGCATCGTGGGGAGGTAAACGTAGTATTTACTCAATGCTGTGTGTTTTGGACAAGAACAGTGTGCGATGCGGGATGGGATGCTAGCCTGCTCGACGTGGCCTCAAGTTACACGCCCGCACCAAAAACGCCCGCAAGATTCCTGGAACACGAAAATTAAACGAGGACGCTAATCCCGACGGTGACGTCCGCCGCGCGTGGAGTCTGCGCGGCGCTTCAAGGCCGACCGCTCGGCCTGAGGACCGGCGTTAAAGAGATATGCGTCAACAAAATCGAGCCGATTCTTCCGCGTTCCGAAATAAGCCGGCCGGGGATTTGGAATGAGCGCGGCGAAATGTCAGAAACGGGCCCGCTTTAGACGGGCCTGCCTCCGCGCAGATTAACGGCGCACAACGGCGAGCGGAGCGCGCGAGAAGCAAAAAAAAAGACGACTTGTCTTGTCGACGGTCAAAGACGACGGGGGGTTGGGGGGGGGGACATCAAAGGCCCCTCTCGGCTGCACGTCGACTCGCGCCGACGGGAAATGTTTAGATTCCGATGAAAATTCCCGAGCGGAGCACCCTGCCGGCCGACCGGCCGCCTTCAAAGCCGGAGCTATTCGCAGCGCGCGGGGGGGCGGGTGACCGTGTTTGTTGTAGAATTAACTCCTTTTGCGGGCCCAAAAAACGCGGCCGTGATGTTTCTTTTCCTGACGAGCGCCTAGCGTTTGCTGTCCGTCACCGTTTGTCCGTTTCAGGCCGCGGGATTGACGTTCCTGCGACGGTCAAAATCCGCGAGGGCGTTCCCCCGTGGCTGATGGTGAAACGGGCTTCCCGTGAAGGAGCTTTAAGCGAGTGGCAGTCAGGCTTTGTGTTTTGTTCGGTTGTTAAAATAGAAAAAAAGTGAATTGGTAATAAAGGCGATGGTGGTAAAGTATGTTGTACAGACGTAACAAATCGCGTGTGGGATGGCTTAACCCGCCGCAGCCCAAATGCTAAGATATCATGAGCAACAGTGCCATTTACAGTCCAAAAAACTCAACACATTTGTCAAAACCACAGCCGTGAAGAGGAAAGATTACACGATAGACAAGACGTCGGTCAATGATCCTTCTTCATAACAGGTAATAACAAAATAACTTTCTTTACCGAGAAGGTAAATTGCCCAAAATATCACCCATTATATATTTTGTTCCTCTTGAGGGCAGCGTAATTGACAATCGTTTCGTGTCGTTGCTAACAGTGCTTGTGCACCACTGCCAAAGCCAGTGTGACGAGGCTTTCCATTACAGATCAAGACATTTTATTTCGGCGCTTGAATCACGCATTATACTTTCACTGCCATTGCTCGACTAGAATAACATTCTCACTGACTCATCACGTGATGACAGCAGCTGCATTTTTTTTTTGTCCGCAGAAATGTAAGAAAAAGGAACCTTGAAAATGTTGACTTGGCTTGCCTTCTTCGGTGAAGGGAGAAATAAATGTTTAAAAAAAATCAAGGAAAAACCCTCCTTTTTCTACTTCCGTCTAATCGAAACCGTGTACGATCACTGATGCGACAACTTTTCGAATCGTTGACACAATATGCTCGGCAGACGATATAATCAACGTCGTGCTCAGGATTTGTCGGTTTTCGCCGTTGAAAGCTTCGTTGCTCAAGGAGGTCGTCGGCGCCTCTCAGGGACAACGCGGCCTTGACCAACCCCTACGCGAGATTAAACCACGAGTGGGCCCGTCGTCTCAGCTAGGAGCTCCTCCGTCAAGTTCTCCGCATTCACCAAAAAAAAAATAGAAGGGAACTCACCCAACCAAATTCGTGAATTCGTTAGACAGGGGCGTGACGACACTTCAACGGTACGTTATGTATGTACGTTGAACTTCTTTCGCACTGCACATAGCCAACCGTGCTAAATAGCTCTCTTTATTTTACCAGCTAAGGCCCACTGAGCTATGTCGCTCTGTTTCAGAAGCAACCTGGCTATCACAAATGATAGCCCGATGAGGTGGCTTATCACGTGGAAGTTTATAGCAGCCAAATACTCCAAATGCATGTTGATTCTAAACGTGGAGGGGAAAACCGGAGGACCCGGAGAAAAATGCACGCGAACACGGGGAGAACACGCAAACTCCAAAAATACAGGTATCAGGGTCGGGATGGAACCCACGACCTCCTGCATACCAGGTGAGGTAGTTAACATCTCACCACCCTGGTGCCCCAAATCAAAGGTGCGATGGCCGAGAAATCCCGTCGCCGCTTGGCCCCTCGCCTTTCGCGATTTACCACTGCCGCGTTTGTAAAAAAAAGAACCGGGCTGTGTGCGGGTGACCGTACGCAAATGGAGCCGAGTCCACGCTCTGTCACGGTGTAACGGTGAGCCGCCACGGGAATCGCAATCCAGAGGTCGCCGGTTCGGTCCAATCTCCCGGCGGGCCAGGTGAAACCGTTTGGGTTTCGCCACCCCCTCCCTGCCCCAACAACTCTCCCCCATAATCAACGTTTTTGGGTTTAGATCACGTTATTTATAAATGTGTCGTAACCCTCCACCACCCGACACGGCCAATCAGTAAAAAAGTGTCACGTTTACAAAAGACAAATAGTTCACTGCTTTAGCCCACCAGTGAACTAATTGTCTTTTGTCAACGTGACACTTTTTTACTGATTGGCCGTGTCGGGTGGTGAAGGGTTACGACACATTTATAAATAACGCGATCTAAACGCAAAAACGTTGATTATGAATAATATTGGTCGCGAAAGCCTGCTACGTGTTAAACTCTCCCCCAATCTCTGTCCATACCGTAAGTGGGTACACACCGCGGGAAGTTGCAGTGCGAAGGTCACGTGCGGTGTCCGACCACCACGGAAGAGCCGGCTCTCCAGTTGAGTGGTGCGAGCGAGCGATCGCAGGGATGCAACTCAATCTTTGCCACCTTAACACCGAGCCTAAAACTATGAATACGCATCTTTACAAAATAATAAATTAAAACTCGATTTAGATTTTTTTTCGTAAAAGCGTCACTTTGATGCAGAGCCGTACGCTCCGGTGTGAAAAACCTGCATCTTAAAAATGGCACTACGTGGGCAGAGGTGGCCAATTATCACCCGATTAATGACCCTCAATCAAGCCTGTCAAGACGAGTCTGACGAGCAGCCCGCCTCTGTTGCGAACTTTGCCGCCACGTTCCTGCGGCCGCCGCCGCCGCCTCCGTGGGAATTTTCGGGCGCCTCTCGGATGGGATTGTGTCGATGCTCAGTTGACGCCCGTGGCAACGGCTCGACTCATTAATTTTGGTATCTATTTTATTTGGAGAGAAATGGGACTCGCGCGTGGCCATCAGCAGCTGGGTTACCGCGAGCCACCCAACCCCGCAGGAGACCGGGGGGATGGGGTTAAGAGTTGCGGCAAAATGGGAAAAATGCTGAAACGGGAAGTTAAAAACGTGGACGCTATCGTAATTTGCACTTGCGCAGCTCCGCAGCAGCAACGGTGCCTGTGGAAGCGCGAGCGACGGTAATTAGCGGAGGATGGCTGACGCTCCCCGTCACTGTAAGATGTTTTTTGTTCATGTTTTTGTTTTTTGTTTGTTGCGGTTGCACCCGATTCAAGAGCCGAATGGCTCACAGGGCTATACCTAATAAATGAACTTGAACTTGAAGAGCGGGGAGCTTGGATCTCGAAGACTCCGTTTTCCCAGTTCCTCCGTGCCACTCGCAACAGCCTCTCGGCTTCACTTAACCACGCGGATTACGACTCTCCAGCCGCTTGCGAAGGAGAATTTTCTGTTCCTGTGCGTTGCAATTAACGTGACGAAATCCCCCACCCTTCCTCTTCTTGTACAGAAAGCATAAAGTAATCATCGTAATTGCTTACCGGCTCCTACTTGGCAAGCTCATTAAAACGCATTATTCTCTCGCGCGCTCTCTCGCTCTCTCTCTCTCTCGACGCAAGCGGCCGTTGATACGGGTGTAGTTTGGTGCTAAGCTTGGCACAGCGCCCCATGGTACGTGTAGCCTGCGAACACGTCAGCGGCAGTGCCGTACACCCACTCATTATGTTGACATCATCGCCGCAACAGGTACTCATCTTAGGCCAAGTCAACCTAGAGATTGCCCACAACCACGTCAGGACAGTAGCTGCCACTGATTTTTGTGCCAGGAATTAAAACTGGAACGCTGCGGTCTTCATGGCAGTCCACAAACGACAGACAGTTGGGGCAGGTGCTGTGAGCGAGCGCTGATGAAGGTCGCCACGGCACACACGAGGGATGGGAGGCCAGACGGCCGGACGCCTCTGTATCCCGAGTGCTCACGTTTACACACCGCTGGTTCCAATATTCGCCGCTGTTATTAGTCACGAGCGGGAATCGAACTCGGGTCGCCGGCTTTTTGTGTGCAGTGCCGCAAACCATTGCTCCACCGCTCTTCAAACACACACACACACTCACGTACGTACGTACGTACACATATGGAGCAATGCGCACACAGATACAGAGCAATACTAATACTAACAAGTCCGCATAGCTCATAGAAGAAGCACTCGCTCGATACAAACGGTCAACACGACACCGGGAAGATTCAGTGCTCAGCGCGATCATTTCCTCGCAGAGTCAGAGTCTGGGCATTAAAACGTTCATCACGGAGGGACAGGGCACCCGTGCCAGTGGTTGCCTGGAGACCGAACGCCTGCCATTCTAACACTAATGAAAAGCCGCGATCGGGAAATCTGGGGGATTTGGGGCTAAAATCTCGCGTAATTAAAGGTCCTGCACCCACAGTGACCTCCCCAGTTTCGGCAATAAAAAACGTGCGAGAATATATTCTTCGCGCTTTGCGAGTTTGGTGAATTAATATCGGCGAGGGTTTATTAGGGCAATAAGGGGGGGGGGGGGGGGGGGGAAGAGGACGCGGTTATGAAAATTGACGACGACCGAGGACGACAAAAAACAAAGGCGTCGACGGGACGCCGGCAGGGGTAAGTGGCCTCTAACAGCGGGATTTTGATTGTTTAGTTTAATTAATGGAAGATTGACACGGGCTCAATCAGAAACAACAAATGTTTCCACCACCAAGTTGGGCTGGGCTAATTATCGCCGGCAGAGTCGCTTCGTCGTCCCCAACGAGTGTCGGGGTGGGGGGGGGGGGGCAGTGGATCGCAGGAGCCGATATTAAAAGTGCGACACCGCAGGGGCGCCAATCAGCAGCACGCGACGAGCGCGCCCTGCTGCTCTTTTTAAAAATAATAATTATTGTTGTTGCTGTTGTTGTTGTTACGAGAACAACGTTATTACTATTATATTTTACCCAGGGAAAGCATCGCCGAATCTCCGGGCTCAATTTTTCGGGGGGGCCTCGCGAAAGCGTGTCGTCGCAGGGGACGACGGTGGGCGCACGAGTTTTATAAACGGAGGCAATTTTTTCTTTCTCTCCCATGTTTGGCCAAAACTCGGGAGCGCGACGCCGGCACGCGGCTTCTACCCTCGTACGGAACGACGTCGCGGCATCCGCGGTGAAGTGGACAACGCGCACGCGTTGGTGAATGCGCGCCTGCGCGCAGGACAAGTGTGGCACAGCAGCTCTGTGAGTGAGTAGCTCAAAACAAACTCACGTCCTGTTTACAGCCCCGAAGCAGCGGTGGGAAATACACATTCCTATGGCGGGGCCGAGTCTTTCCAATAGGACAACCAGCGTTTACTTCCCCAGAAAAAGTGGTAACTATTTTATCGCCCCACTACTTCTGCGAGAGTTCCAAACGGATTTTTCGTCTCGTTACATGGTGCCCAGAGCACAATCAAGATATAACTGGGCCATAAAGACAATAATGCCATTCAGCGGTATTTGTTAACTGAGCCTGACACTGCCGATGAGACGCTAAAAGTCGAAACCATATCCAGAGTTTGCTCACTTGAACAAATGCTGTCTGGAAAACCAACGGTCTCATGGAATCCAACGTATTTATTTTTACTACTTACACGGGCCAACTGAAACGCCTTCTGCATCTATATCCTCTAACCACGTGTACACGTACAGGGATACCCCCCCCCCCTTGATTTACGTTTCCCCCTTTCTACATAGTTTCGCAAAATAACACCGTCGCTTCATTAACACCGCGACCCGATTTGTGTCGCCTCAACCCACGCTCTCTCCACGCCGACAGCATCGTCCGTCCTTGCACGTGCACCTTCGCACCCACCCCCCACCCACCCTGTGAACTGCATTGATGCACCGCGTTTTGATGTACGTGTGTTGAACTTCTTTCGCACCATACGTAGCCAACCGTGCTAGTTGGAGGTGCGGGGGAAGGACAACACACTAAACACAAAAAGCATCCCCAGACACAAACCGGGGCATTACTCTGCCTATGTAAATAGACTTTACGCAGTTGATGGGTGCAGGGCCCCAAAAGGTAGGAAACTCCAAGTGCCTCCCAGCAAACCGCACGATCGAAGCTGCAGCAACGATCGCTAAGTGCGTAAAGCGTTTCCCTCTGCGTCGAGCGAGGCAAATTTACGAGAGAGCGCGGCAGCGCGGACGACGCTCCGCGGATACGGGAGGAGCGCTGCGCGTGTGTTGCCGCATGTTGCCGCGTGTTTTGCCGCGTGTTGCCGCGTGTTGCCGCCTGTTTTGCCGCGTGTTTTGCCGCGTGTTGCCGCGCCAACCTGGTGAGCCGTGGGCGAGGGGAGGTGGCCGAGGTGGTTGAACGACTCGAGCCTCTCCTGCGGGGACCGCGTGCGATCGCCCGTCATGCCGCACTGCGGGCCCAGCGAGAGAGGCTGGAAGCAGGAACGGGAGCCCCCCTGAAAAACAAAATGGAGATGCCCGCCCCCACCGACCCCACCAATTAATTATTATATTACGTGCATTGGAGAGGTCTCCACGTGTCCCAAAAAGCCTAGCAAGGCCAGATGGTGGGATAGCGTTGGGGGGGAAGATCTTGGAGGTCGCTGTGTATCTGCTGGACAGACGCTGGTGGATCTGGTGGAGGAGAGAACGAGTTGGCAATGGAGGTGCGGTTGGTGGTGGTGGTGGCGGCGGTGATTGTGGTGGTGTTGGTGGCTTCAACAGCTTTGGCCACAATATCATCTTGATCCGATGTTTCTGTTCAGAGCATCTCACCACGTGGACATCACTTGGTGGTAGGCGTGTCTAAAAACACCATCCAAGTACCACCCCCTCGGATCGCCATGGTTACTACCCATCAATTTTTTTCGTTGATTCCTCCACGCACTTTGAGGACTCGGTCCACCAGACACCGACTGTTTAGTCTCGTCCTGCACACCGCGTTCAACCACCACCACCGCCGCCGCACCGCAGGTCACAACACTTCTCTTTCTGCATTTCCTTAGCAGCACTACGCTTTGGAATTCCCTCCCATTGCCTCCTTTTCAAAGTTCTTATAATAACCTCGCTCAATTCAAGAAATTCGTGAACTCTTATCTGCTGCAGCAATGGATAAGCAACGGTTGACGATAAAGGTGGCGGAGTGATGACGCAGTTAAATTTCGATTTAAAGCTTTCGTGACTGCAGGGATTCATCTTCTTGGTTCTTTCTGTAAAGTCACGTAGAATGGAAATAATAAAATAATAAAAATAAAACATAATAAAATAATTCTCACGACGTTTCGGCCACAACGCAAGCAGCCGTCCTCAGGTGGAGAGCAGGTCTGTCGAGTGAATGATTCAGACTCTGTCTACTCGACAGACCTGCTCTCCACCTGAGGACGGCTGCTTGCGTTGTGGCCAAAACGTCGTGAGAATTATTTAATTATGTTTTATTTGTATTATTTTATTATTTCCATTCTACGTGACTTTACCGAAAGAACCAAGAAGATGACGCAGTTGTCAGCGCATGACGCCAATTACTGGTCCCGGGCATCCCCAGCCGCTTCACAAACCCGTGATCGCCAGAATGGCGAAATATGGCCAAACAAGCCCCCCACCGCGATTGACGAGTCCTGGGGAGGGGCTTCATCCAGCAGTGGATTGACAAAAGGGCCGTTACACAAACCGAGCGAGACGGAGATGAAAAATTGATATCGGGGGCACCAACGGACACAGCGCGCCTCGAACAAGTCGAGGCAATGTACGTTGAAATTCCTGCGCACCGTACGTAGCCAACCGTGCCAATAAGAGGTTGCGGAAGAAGGTTTTGGGTTGTGGTCGTGTCCCATTCTCGGCCCGCTCCCGGAGCATTGGTGGAGTTTTGTCTGTATCCAAGGAGACGCTTCCTTGCGTCTGTATTCAGGGCAGCCGCATCGGTGCGCGCGTCTGTGAATCTTTGTACGCGTACAGCCGCGATTGCCAATCACTGCTAGGCGAGGGACTCCACCACGCCACGTGGGTTCAACGAAGAGAGGGGGCGTAAACCGGGCAGCAGGATAAAGCAAGATAAATGAGGAAGCCACTTGAGCAATGGACTTTTAAATCTATATTAAAGTAATTTCTTTCGAACTGCTTTTTGCATTTAGTTTGTTCCCCTTCCCCCGCATCTCCGATTAGCAGTTGGTTACGTACAGCGCGAAAGAAGTTCAACATCCACACATACAGATGGCCATGTTACCATACGCAATTCCAATTGAGTAATCTTTTGCATCGGGATGTTTTGGCCGATGCCAATTAAGACTGCAAGAGTTGTCTTATCTATGGCAGGAAACCAGAGGAAACCCACACAGAACAGAGAGGTTAGAACATACAAACTCCACGCAGAAAAGCAACCTAGTAGGATATAATCGAACCCAGGCCACTGCTTGGCAGGGAGGCGCAGGTCTTACGGGAACACGAACGTCTCACCGTGGAGTGTTGCCGTCGACTCGCTCCTCCGCCGGCCGGGGTGGCGGGGCTCTGCAGGGTGAGCACCAGCGACGTCGGGAAGCCCCCGTCTCCTCCTGCGCACATGGCACAGCGCCGGCCGTTACTCGCTCGCTCACTCCGCCGATCCTTATCAAATGACGTCACGAAACAGCCCTGAATGAGCCCACGGCGGTTCCGGAGCCGCAGGTGACCGACCCCTGGTCTACCCGTAGACAAACCGCTGTTGTAAACCGCCTGTAGGGTGGGGGGGGGATGGGCGAGTTGCACCTCAACTCGGATGTAAACTTGCGACCTTCCGATTGCGAGCCACCAGGCAGGGATAAAGAGCAGCGCAACATATTTCAGGTGCTATGAGACATCTCCTTTACCAGTGGCAAAAATATAGTAGTAGGTTTTTACCCTTTCAACTGTACCAACTGTACCAGTTGAAAGGGTAAAAACCTACTACTATATTTTGCCACTGGTAAAGGAGATGTCTCATAGTGTAAATGCTTACCCCGAGCTCTCAATACTCTGGTAGTGCGCTGTCTTTGAGTTGTACGCCTTTTGGCGTCATCTGGTCCAACACCAATGGAGACTAGGCTCTAAGAAAAGCTGTCTCGGGTGTGGACCAATCAACTTCAAGGACAGTGCATATCATTACCATCATCAGAGTTGTTTCTTTTTGTTTGCATTTTGACTGCTTGTGTTGTGGTTATTGCAAACATGATGCCTTTGTATAAAGGTGTCAGTTTTTGTACCAGTTGAAAGGGTAAAAACCTACTACTATATTTCAGGTGATTTATGCAAAAGGGTTGTATCATCACGAGAAACACGTCGCACAGAGCCCAATCCGTCTACGCTTGATGATCGAAGCAGTCATCATGGCAAGATGTTATCTACCTCGCCTGGTATGCAGGAGGTCGTGGGTTCGATCTCAACCCTGACGCTGTATATTCAAATCTAGATTGTATATTTGGTGTTTGCATGTTCTCCCCGTGGTCGCGTGGATTTTTCTCCGGGTCCTCGGGTTTTTTCCCTCCACATTTATAATCAACGTGCGTTTAAGAGTATTCCTCTGCAATACATTTCCACGTGATAAGCCACTTCGTTGAGCTATCATTTGTGATAGCCTCTGAAAAAGAGCTACATAGCTCAGTGGGTCTTACCTGGTGAAAATAATAAAATTGTCTAGTTCATAGCTCAGTTTAGCCGAACTCCACAAAAAAACGAGCGTGGCTTTATTAACGCTCGTTTTTCCGGGCGGTACGCGAGGTTTGGCCAAAGGACGACCCCCACCCCCCCATCCCTGCTGTGACCATTTAGTTGCCACATTGTATGGTGCAGCCATTAGCCATGCACTGCTTATTATCATGATCTAAACATTCCCTTCTTAATTACTTTGCTCGCAGCGTCCTCCGTCTGTGCAAGAAGTTCACCTCCTCGATTACCCCCGTATAACCACGGCTCGACGTCTCGCCTGAGATCTCCCGGAGTGCCGCGAGTGTTGGCTTGGAGTGGGGATTATCGGTGTTCTTAGGTTCTTTCGGTAAAGTCACGTAAGTAAAAAAATATTAAAATTACTAAAAGTAAAATAAATAAATAAAATAAAAAATCACGACGTTTCGGAGGCAACACAAGCTTCTGTCTTCAGGTGGAACCGTCACAGCACGATAGCTGTATTTACTTGATACAGCTATCACAACACTTGATACAGCTATCGTGCTGTGACGGTTCCACCTGAAGACGGAAGCTTGTGTTGCCTCCGAAACGTCGTGATTTTCTATTTTATTTTAATTTTACTTTTATTAACTTTAATATTTTTTACCTACGTGACTTTACCGAAAGAACCTAAGAATATGAATACTTGCAGTCACGAAAGCTTCAAATTTGGGATTATCAGTGTTCGGCACTGCCACTGCAGAGTAACAAGGCACGTGTCTATCTGTCGTCACTTTTTTTGCTGTTGTACCCTATATTCATATAATGCCATGAACAGGTTTATTACAGTCACAATGTATTTTATTTTTTATTTTATTTTTCCTTACAGTCACGAAAGCTTCAAATCTAGAATTAGTCACAATGTAGTGCGTGAGGGATCTGGCTGGGCGCTGAAATAATTCCCGGAACAGCGTTCCGGACTGTCCCGGATGAAATTAAGGCACAAGGCAAAACCGCACACGGTTTATGAGCTTCACCCGTGGTCCATATACTTCTGGACGAAGGCCTCCCGCGTAAAGCTGCTATCCCCGACGGTTCGGCAGTGCCCATCATCGACCTCGCTCCCCCGCGCGCGGGCCGATCTCGCCGCTTCACGTCTGCGATGGCCACACCCTTAAAAACGTTCGCTCCTTTGGGCCCCCGATCCCATCACCGGTGTTCTTCAGTGGCCATCACATCTAATTTCGCCGCGTCTTGCCCAAGCCCGCTTTTACTTTCCGTCGCAGTCATTACGAATGAAACTAGGGCAGCAACACGGCCCAAACAAACAAAAAAACTGGGTCGATGCAACTGCAACATGCAACATTAAAACGAGGGCCATTCGGGGGAGAAAGAAAAAGATTGAAACTGAGAAATTAAGAGGAACGCGTGGCGCGCGCTCAAGTTGTACTCACGGACACAGCAGCATGTGACGAAAATGGTTAAGCTCGCCCCTGGCGTTGCTTGGCCACCAAAGTCAGATTCAGATGTCTTGGGAGGCCAGAGTTTCATGGTTTGCGACAAAATAGCCGCGGTGGAAACCCACCTGTATGGATTCAGGGCCCATGCACCGGCTCGGTTGTGCCAGTGGAAAAGGACTTGATGAGAAAGTAAAACTAAACTTAATCTATTTTTTTATTTTCGTAGGCAAGGCCCATTGAGTTAGATAGCTCTTTTTCAGAAGCAGTTTCAGTTTTCAGTTTCATTTATTTGGTATAGTCATGTGAGCCATTCGACTCTTGAATCGGGTGCAACCGCAACATACAAAAAACAAAAACAAGAAAACATCTTAAAGTGACTATGTGACTATGTGCAAACAGAAAATCCAGGAAAAGACAGCAAAATATTCCAGAAAAAGCACCGTACACCAACGAGATCTGGTACCGGAATTACGATAGTGGATCGCACAGTTTTGACAATAGACCTGGTGCGACACACAGCAAACTGGCTATCACAAATGATCACTCAACGAAGTGGCTGATCACGTGGAAATGTACAGCAGCCAAATACTCTCAACGCACGTTGATTCTAAATGTGGAGGGAAAAACCGGAAGACCCGGAGAAAATTCCACGCCACCACGGGGAGAACGTGCAAATTCTAAATGTACAGGCGTCAGGGTCGGGATCGAACCCACGACCTCCTGTACGCCAGGCGAGGTAGTTAACATCTCGCCACCGTGCCGCCCACACCTGCAATTGGAAACCACACCTGCCATCGCCGCTTGCGCTGGACTCATCTTCGCATTCCCATGATGCATCGCGGCTCCCACGACTCCCTGGCGGTGTGGAGGACCAAGGTGGCATTCGGTGGAGCTGGCGAGGTTGGCCAGAACGTTGACCGGCTGGACGCACACACAACACACACACACAACACGCACACACAACACACACACACAACACGCACACACAACACGCACACACCACACACACACAGCATGCAACATGCAACACGCACTACACACGTGCAAGGATCGCCACCTGTCCCGGGTTTCACCCGGTACAGTCTGGGAATCGGCATCTGTGTTCGGGCGGCAGAAATGTATTGGTACCGAGATCTGGTACCGGAATTACGATAGTGGACCGCACAGTTTTGACAATAGACCTGGTGCGACTGAAAAATATGTCCGGTTTGGTCTACAGTGGAAAATGTGGCAGCCCTACACACCCCACAACACACACACACACATCACGGCTCGGACTATTGGTCAACCAAGTCGATGAATTGACTCACAATCGTAATCAACTACTTATTTTGTGGTCGCTTTTCGGGCCAATATAAAATGGAGGCCACCCCCAACCGACCTGCCTCCTGAAGGCAGGAAACCCCCAACAAGCCACGTCCAACGGTGACGCATTTGATGATGCCAGTGAGATCGACCAAGCCCCACCCATCACCTCCCGTCCAGCAACACGCACTGGTAGGAAACGAGGAGAGACATTTTTCTCTTCAACCATTCTTGTGTTCCCTGATAAGTAAAGTCATCAATCTGATTATCAAGAGAATAATCCACGAGTTAAAGAAACGGATGGCCCAGCTCCTCTGGGTAAGTGTATGAAATAAGGGTAACCGTAGAGTCAATATGGCAAAGCACAGCAGAACGTACGGCGAATACCGTGCGTGTGTGCGTGCGCGCGCTTCAAATACGAACTGCTGATGGTGGGCGTTTTCTTACTACGGTACTTTATTATCCCAGAACATACTCTCACCTCGCACCACACGTCCCATTCATCACGGTTTTACTTTTAAACCCGAGACATTAAATCTGCAAAACAATTCTCGTTGAATCACCCGAAATGTTTTTTTTTTTATACAAATTCATTGCCTCCGAGCTGCACGTTATAGATTCATACTGGGCATTCCACTCTTATAAAGTATTCCAAACTGAAATCTTTCAATCTACATGGCGATCAACTTCACACCCGTAGGCCCACAGCTTGCCCAGGGGCTTCCAGTATAATTTACAGGCCCGAACAGCTTCACCCTTTGCCGTTACGAGACATCTACAAGTGGCAGGGTGGGAGTCCCCTTCACCTCTGAATCTCGGAACGCGCAAACGGTTCAGCGTTCATGTTATTCAGAGAGGCATAGCGCCGTTGTTTTTAAAGACATTGCGCTCACCGCAGAGAACTGTAGTGACACGTCAAAACTGTGCCACACGTCCTCCCCGCATGGCCTTCTGGGAGCCTCAGTACCGATAAAAAAAAAAACTGATGACGTACACAAACGTCATCGAAATGGGAAAAGGGTTAACAGACTGACACAGCCACCCCACCCCAGCACCCCCCCCCCGGTCCCTCTCCAAATACCTCGCGCGAGGCTTTGAACACATGACCGAGGTTCTTAAGCCCTCTTCTGGGCGGGGTGGCAGCCTCCCCACACTTCATTTTGAATATTCGCCAAACCCCAGGCCCCTTTGAAAGGCGAACCGTGAGACGACCTCCGTCGTGGGTGCTGACCCCTCACCCCGTGGGTCACCTCCGAGGTCACAGCTGGTACCCGACGGCAACTCTGTGCTCGCACGGTCCTGGCGCGGCAGACTTGCCGTTTGCCAAACCTCTCGAAACGACATGCGCTGACGCTTTGCCGGGGAACTCCTTCCAGACGCCGCCTCGTGTTTTAAAGAGCCCCGGACACGCAACCCGGCGACGTCCAACAAACTGGTCTTTTTATTTTACCAGGTAAGGCCGACTGAGTTGGTCTGCGAGTGTTCTGCAAGACGAGCAATTTTTTAAAATAAATATTAATTTGATAAACGAGCGAGGTCTTGCAATACGAGTAGTACGCGTATACGCTTTGTCTGCCGAGCGTCACGTGATCACAACTGATATACGAGTGCTTTGGATTACAAACACGTTTCCGGAACGAATAATGCTCGCAATCCAAGGTTTTACTGTACTTTGGAGGGAAAAAAGGAGGACCCGGGGAAACATCCGTGCGACCACAGGGAGAACAGGTAAACACCAAATATATCTAGCCGTCAGGGTCAGGATGGAACCCATGACCTTCTGTATACCAGGCGAGGTAGCTGACATCTCACCACCATGGCACCATGACGTGCTCTCGTGTGTAACTCTGTTTCGCAAAGTATATTTTCAAAAGGTCTCCTTTAAAAACGTATTTCTCTGGATTACAAGATGCAGTTTTTTTCCAATAGTTTTATTAAGCGAAAGTTTGGGGTTGCGGCTCATAATCTGCTGTGTGGCCTGCAACCTGGAACCTGGACACGAAGCTTACCACTGCGCTCAATGGACACGCCACTCAGTTCTACACGCCACTCAGCCTTCGTACAAGCCCGACAGCGCGTCACCACCCGGCCTACGCACCACCGCTCATTCCGCCCAGCGGATTTTATCAGGTGGCTGGAGAGAAAACTGTTTGGCTGTTACGCGACACAAACTCATTACAATTTCATTCATTTATTTACGGAGTTCTGCTTATACCTGCTTTGACCGGGAGTGTAGCGGTGTTGAAATGAGCAGCGTTGTGCATCATCCGTGAGACAATACAACGTTGCTGCTATATTTCGATTTAAAGCTTTCGTGACTGCAGGGATTCATCTTCTTGGTTCTTTCGGTAAAGTCACGTAGGATGGAAATAATAAAATAATAAAAATAAAACATAATAAAATAATTATCACGACGTTTCGGCCACAACGCAAGCAGACGTCCTCAGGTGGAGAACAGGTCTGTCGAGAAGACAGCGTCTGACTCTGTTTAATTTTTATTATTTTATTATTTCCATTCTACGTGACTTTACCGAAAGAACCAAGAGGTTGCTGCTATATTTTGTCCTGGCAACTGTATTCCACTCGGTCCCGAGTGATGATACTGCAAATTTACCCGCGCCGTATTTGCGCGTATTTAACGTTCTAAGTGCTTTCAAAAGGACCCGAGGGTTGTGGGGCGCGTCTTACTTTGCGGTGTGTCCTTTAATCCGCACGGTAGGCAAATGAAACGGCGACAAGAGAAGACCGATGAACTGCGAAGCAAACACTCCTGCCGAGAGAGTGTCAAAAAAGGTCGCTTTCCGATATTAATCTCTACAAAGTAAATTTCACGGGCCAATAGAATCAATCGATCGGTTGTCCTCACCACTACCTCGCATGAGGATTTCAGAAAAACCCAGGCCGCAATATTTCTCCCCACCGAGTGACGTTTGCACAAGTGAACGCAAGGCCCGATTAACTGTTAATAACACAGCTCTCCTCCCACGTGGGGCCGTGGGAGATGGTGGCAGCCTCAGGGAGGAGTCGTTACACACAAAGCGCTTTTCCCAAATGAACCAAAATACCTTGCTGATCTCGTCAAGAAGCGTAAACCATCACACGAACTCCGATCGTCCTCGCAGCAGCGGCTTTTGACTAGCCGTCGAACAAAGACGGTCGCTGCATCGCGCGCTTTCAGATGCGCTTCTGCAGCTGTCCGAAACACTCTTTCTTCCGATATTAGAATGCCGCTGGAGCTATGTAATTTTAAATACAGTAAAACCTTGGATTGCGAGCATAATTCGTTCCGGAAACGTGTTTGTAATCCAAAGCACTCGTATATCAGTTGTGATCACGTGACGCTCGGCAGACAAAGCGTATACACATACTACTCGTATTGCAAGACCTCGCTCGTTTATCAAATTAATATTTATTTTAAAAAATTGCTCGTCTTGCAAAACACTCGCAGACCAAGTTACTCGCAATCCAAGGTTTGACTGTATAGGTTGAAAACTACTTTCTTTAGAACTGCTTTTTGTGTTTAGTTTGTTGCCCTTCCTTCCGATGAGCACGGTTGGCTACGTATGGTGTGAAAGAAGTTCAACATATATACATCCAGAAGCGGACTGATAACGGCTCACGATTATTCAAATTCACGTGCAGTGTTTGGTTCAACGTATTCAATTCGATGTCGATTATGGGCCATAGCCGGAGCCAGGGAAAGAGGCATGGAGATGTTAATCCACACCTGCCAGAGCAAGCGACGTTCGGCCAATTCTCTGGTGTGGCAACGCTCGTGTCTGCTCTAATCAAGGACGGAATGAGTGCGGCAAAAAGTTAATTTTCAATTTCGAGAAATTCTAATAAGCAGTCTTAACAAAAAAAAATCACTTGAGTGCGAAAGTTAATTATAAATTATAGCCCTTGATTGTCTCAAGTTTCACAATTACAACTTGGCACAAAAGGAGACGCATGCAATTTTGTGGTGTCTTCCACGGAGCAAAGCCCCCTTTTAAAAGAAACGTTTTGCAGAAAGCCATAAAACAATTACACAAAACTGCATCTTAAAGGAAACGCGTGAAATCAAACTGTTTGGCAAATCACCGTAATGAGTTCGTTTATTAAATCTGTACGCACGGCTTTTTCCTTTTTCTTTAAGTTGCATCTAATCTAGGCAAACTCAACGAAAACTTAATTATTTTTTTATTCTACAGTACCAGGTAAGCTATGTAGCTCTTCTTCAGAAGCAACCTGGTCTCAAATGATAGCTCAATGAGGTGGCTTATCATGTGGAAATTTACAGCAGACAAAAACTCTAAACGCGTAAGGATTCTAAATGTGGAGGGAAAAACTGGAGGATCCGGAGAAAAATTCACGCGACCACGGTGAGAGAAAGACACGCAAACTCTAAATATACAGCAGGCGTCAGGGTCGGGATCGCACCCACGACCTCCTGCATACCAGGCGAGGCAGTAAACATCTCACCACCCTGGCATCCCTAATCGGAGGTGGGGTGGCTGAGAAATCCCGTCGCCGCTTGGCCCCTCGCCTTCCGCGATTTACCACTGCCGCAAATCCTCTCTAAACGCGTGATTCTAAATGTGGAGCGAAAAACCGAAGGACCCGGAGAAAGATCCACATCACCACGGGGAGAGAGACACCACACACTCCAAATAAACCAGGCGTGAAGGTCGGGATCGAACCCACACCCTTCCGCATACCAGGCGAGGGAGTCAACATCTCGCCACCGCAGTGCCCTTGGCTTCAGACCAGCGCACGCTGACACCACAAACCACGAATTTAGTGCAAGCATTTTAATTGCCTCGAATAAAAAAAAATGCCGATAATTAAAGGAGCCCTGACTGAGTGCATCCCTCCTGGGTAAAACAAAGCCACGTCGCCACTGAATGAAAATTCCTCGGAAGCAAAAGCTCTAACAAATTGCAGGTCGGGAGAATGTTTTTTCAATGTATGTGCTTGAGATTTAAAACTAAGGGAAAGAAAACACATTAGATGTGCGATTTGTTTATTTTCCACCGGTGCACAACATGTACCGTAGCCTTAAGTGGGCATCACCCTGCGTGCCACTTGTGTTTGAGACGGAGTAATTTTTCAAAAGGCTCGATTGAATCAACTGCAGTCAGCTCTGCAATGTGACACCGCGTGCGGTTTCTGGCACAGAGGGGATCGGCGCACGAAAAACATATTATTACTACTACTACTCTGTGCCAAAATGTTGAGAGCACAACCGAGTAAACACCAAATCCTTTCTGATAAAGCGTTCAAGAAGTGTTCGTAATGAATGCCGAGCGGTATACAAGATCGCGCAGGCAACAGAGAGCCCGAGCCTAATCGAGGGAACAACCACAACCGCTGACATCGCCACATGCACTGCCATCGTGACCGCCGGCCACCAAGATCACCACCGCCACCGCCACTCGTACTATCACTGCGTTGGCCATAACCACTGCCACCACGACTAACACCGTTACCGCCACTGCTAGCACCAATTCCGTGACCACCACCATGACCGCCACCGTAAACACTACCATCACCAACGGCATCATTACCATCACCATGAGCACTGCCAACAACAACAGCACCACCACCACCACTACGAGAAAAACCCCCAGAGCCGTCACCACCACTGACACTGTCACCATCACCACTACCACAAAAATCCCCCATATAGCCTTTAACAGACTGTTGGGGCAAGTGCTGTTAGCGAGCATCTATGAAGGCTGTCACGGTACACAAGGGGGTGGGTAGCCAGCACCACGCCCGGCCGCCTTTGTCTCCCTAGTGACAATGTTTTACCCACCACACCAGGACCGGTTCAGATAATCGTCACTGGTGTTGGCCGGGAGCGGGAATCGAACTCGGGTCGCCGGGTTCATAGCGAAACGCGCTAACCGCTAGACTACCACTCCCCACACCACGGTTACCACCACGAACACCACCATCGTTACCATCACTACCCCAATCACCACCCCATCACCGCCACCAGCGCTGTCACCACCACAATCACCGTCGTCACCCCCACCACTGCCACCATCACCACCACCGCCACCACCACCACCCTTCAATGCCGAGTCCGCATGATAAACGGCAGAACAATTTTGAAAGCCGGGGGGGGGGGGGGCGAAAAAAAACGCAGCGCGCATTTCACGGCGATGGCCGCAGCGGCTCGCGGCTCGCGACGGCGCCGTCAAGTAAACAAGGCGTAATGATTCGGAGCGAGGGGAGCGGAGGGACCCCTCCTCCTCCTCCTCACGCTCGCCGCGAGGACAGTGGCCTGCCTCCGCACCTCCCGGGAGCGGCGCAAGGAGACGGGGGGAGGAGGAGTGAGGGGGACGGTCGCGTTCCCGTGGCGACGAGACATTAGCGGGCTCAACCCCCAGCACCTTGCCTCCTCCGCGTGCCCACCGCCCATGGGCAACCGGCGGCACCCCGCAAGCATCCCCCCCCCCCCCCTTCCTAATGTCCTCTAATGTACGAAAGCGAAACTGCGGGGACGTCGGCGTCGCAGGTCACGTATGGAAAGTTCAAAACATTATATTACACTGCGGTGACCAAACGGGTGGGAGAAATTGAACGCGCTCCGTGATGGAACGCGCACGATCTTGCTCGTTGCGCTGGACGGGCCCTCCCGCCATGGCGGGCCGCAACGGGTGCTACTGCCTGTAACGTCCGGGAACAGACCCAGCGGCAGTTGTTTATTAGCAAGGCCGACTCTGCCGATGAGACCCCAGAACGTTGAAAACCCGTCCAGACCATGCTTACTGTTAATTTATCAGTGACAGCAAGAATGGTGGAAAAAAAAAAACTTCATTATGTTATTTGAAATGACATAAGTTTGGGAATTAACCACCAGGAATGTGCCCAATATTGTGAGATCAGGGTAGCCAAGCCAGTTCCGAGCCTGGCGAGTATCTTACTTGCACGAGTGCTGCTCGCGAGGTGACCAGGAGATGACAGCACAAAAATGTAGTCTTGAATCTATCTGTACGGAGCCTGGCATGTTACTACTTGGCATACGGCGGTGGGGGGGGGGGGGGGTTGGTTTCATCAAGGTACTGCGGTGTCCTCCCACATGTCACGGAATCTGTACAAACATCTCAACACTGGCTCCTAAAGAGGAATCCTGGGACTCGGCCAGTGTTTCCTGTGTATATAATTGGCATCGCGATGAAAATAATTCAGGGGTATATCTCCAAAGATCAATGGGGGACTATTCTATGACACGCAAGTAACGGCTTTGAATTAAACCTGAAATTAAGAGTCACGCGCAACCTTTTGAATTGTATTTAAGCACTTTTTACAACTGCCTCCCCGAAGAGGTACACTTTTAAAGCGCTATTTTTTGTTTTAGTATTTTT
This sequence comes from Lethenteron reissneri, assembly GCF_015708825.2. Lineage (NCBI taxonomy): Eukaryota > Metazoa > Chordata > Hyperoartia > Petromyzontiformes > Petromyzontidae > Lethenteron > Lethenteron reissneri. The sequence continues at coordinate 5,220,306 of NC_083791.1, forward strand.
TTCCGCTGTGTTGGGATGCATGCTGTGTGTGTACGGGAGCCGTAGTGCAGCGGTTAAGAGAGCTCCGCCACAAACGCGGGGACACGAGTTCGATTCCTGCTTATGGACAACACACGTGACAATTATCTGAACCCGTCCTGGGCCTCTCCTAGGTAGTCTCAGCCTCAAATGAGTACCCGGTGCTGTGTGTAAACATCGCAAAGGAGACAAAAGCGGCCTGACATGGTGCTGGCCACCCTAAACTATGTTTTTATTTTATCAGATAAGGCCTACTGAGCTGTATAGCTCTTTTTCAGAAGCGACCTGGCTACCACAAATGATAGCTCAACGAAGTGGCTTATCACGTGGAGATTAATAGCAGCCAAATACTCTGAACGCCCAACCCTTCGTGTGCCGTGCCGGCCTTCACTGGTGCTCGCTAACAGCACTTGCCACAACAGTCTGTTAAGCCTACATGGGGGATCTTTGTCTTCGTGTGTGTTGGGAGCAGCCATTTGCCGAATTTTTCCGTGAATGCGTAACAACTCCTCGCCCTCAAAAGTTTGTGTGCCCATCACTAATGCACTCGCAAACTTAATGCACTTTTAATGCCCCTCACGCTAATGGCTTTTTTTTTTGTCCGAGTAATTAATATGCAAATCCCAACGATTCTATTTTCATCAAGGCAACCGTTTTAATTGCCTTTTGCCGAAAATGGTGTAGCGTTAGTCCGAAGTGATTTCACATGTCATTGACCCGCGATTGGTAAAATCGAGCCCAACACGCTGACACGGGCCTTCGCCACAAGACAGCCTCATTTGCATATGCATATCGCGTGTGCGGCGGGATAAATCACCGCCCTGCCCGGGCCCCCGAGAATGCTAATTTTCGACTAATTCATGCAAATTGGCGCACGCACCGCGGCGTTTTACACACGCGCCGGGGGCGGGGGTCAGCCGGGGTCACGTAGTCCTTTCACTCATCCTCCTATCCCTCACCTTTATCCCGACGAAAAGTCAAACCACTTACACGATGCCATCCGGGCTCCTCGCCCGCGGGTGACGGCTGCCCCCCCCCCGTGCTTTACACGAACACGCGACGCCATGTCCTGCCTGCCCCCCATCCCCCACAGCCCCCCCCCCTCGCTGTCGCCGAAAGATGCGCGCAGCAACGTGTCGCGCTCGCGCCACGCTCGGTGGTGCGCGAGCGGTCGGACTTTGCCCCCCCCTCACCTCCCGTCCGCAACTTTGCCGTCGGACGACGAGAGCGACGTGTAACTTATTTCTGCGCTCCCTGTAGTCCGCGAGCCCCACACAACCAGGTGTCTCTCATGTCGCTACCACCACCTGAGTTGGCATGGCGAACCGGCGGGTTACAATGTCTCCCTGTGGCCAACAACAGTTTATTATTTTGAATGGCAATTTAAAAGGAGCGTTGAGGTTATCAAATAAAAAAACACGTAAATAAATGGGCACCACTAAAGATGTGCCCTGCCAACCTTGGGTGGTGCTAATTTCTCTGCGAGCAGCTCGCAACTGAAAGGTCACAAATTCAAATCCGTGTTGGGGCTGGGGTTGGCTCTCTGCCCGTGCGTCGATCCAATGTCAAACACATTCGCCACGGTGCCCAGAAAAAGTAACAGACACAGCCAAGAGAGAGCGCAACTGCATCTTTAGCACGGGAGGGTGCGCGGCCAAAAATATATTAAATGAGGGTTCAACGTGAATCTCCCCCCTCCGGCTTCAAAAATAAAACGACGCGACCAAAAAAAGCGCTTCCCCCATTTCTATCGCGGCAAAAAAATTGCCGCGTCGCAACGTGCAGTGTGAGTTTCTCTCGAGCGGGCGAGTTGGTCTATCATGCAGGGGGGATGTGTGCCGCACACAGAACGTGATTCGCCGTGATTGATTTGGGGGGGCGGGCAGTGTCTCCCCTCCCTCCCCCCCCCCCCAGTTTTAATACCACCAACTTTTGAGTCAATTAAAAAAATATTTTCGCATCAAACGGCACGGCGAGATAATACTCGCGGCGATGTTTGATGAACCCCAAACGTTTGGGCGATAACCAAAATGTTTTAACTCGCTAACAGATTCCCCCCCCCCCCCCGCCTTTATTGAGTTTGTTATGTAATTTATTAATTAACCAATTTAATGCCTTTAATTTATGGATTGATAGGGGAACACACATGTGGAAATTACACACGAGCACTTTGCACAATTAGACTTCCACGTAAAAGGTCATTAAACACAACTGTACTTCCGGTTCTATCCGACAGTTTACTTTGAAATGTCGTCTAATTAACAGTGTTGGATAGACTGAAAGCGCTGGAATACACAGTCCACCAAATGGTTGCAGCGCATCTTCAGCAGTACCAATTTATCAAGCCGTTGAAACTCGCAAATTTGTGAGCTCTGCGACGCGTTTTCCGATTGGTACCGCGGTGTTTGTCCGGCACGACGTCCGACGTGTAGCTCTAGGTGCCGCCGAGATTCTTCAGGAGCACAAGACAGCCCCAGCATCTTCTTGGTTCTTTCGGTAAAGTCACGTAGACCAAGAAGATGAATCCCTGCAGTCACGAAAGCTTTACATCGAAATTTAGCCCCAGCATCACCAGGTAGCAGTGTCCGCCCCCTAACTAGAGATCTAGTGAACAGAGAGACCTTTTTTTTTTTACGATCAGTGGAAACAAGAAGATGCTCGGTGTAGTCGGCACTTTGCTTCGTTCATCATTTCGTTGTTGTTTTTTTTTTTTATAATTTGCTTCATGTAAACCCCCCTCTCTGTCGAGACCCCGCTGCCTCTGGGCCAACACCCCTGGACCCAGTCTAATTCAGACATTTAGGCACATTCCCCAAGACACACCCCACCCCCCCAGGTCACTCTTATCCTCCCCGTCCCGTAGCCCGGCCAATCTCACAGTTGTAGACGCCATGCATTTTCATTCCTATGCAATAACAACGCGCTATGTGGACTCATAAAACGAGCGAACGTAATCGAAATTCTTAAGATGCACGATTTGACGCATGCATCTTGAGAGCAAGAACAGAACCATCAATCGACTGGTGCATTGTTACATGCCTAAGATTTACTCCACAGAAACCGATATTGTCACTTGATCTCCCAAGTTGACGTCCTCCCGGACACGTCCCATTTCCTCGGCTGCCACTCCTTTGCTCTTCCTGATCATCGGCCATCATCACCCATCTCGCGGCGCGTCCTGCCCAAGCCCAGCTTAAATGTTCTTAACAATTTGTACGACGTCACGAACCTGCGTGCGTTCTCCGATCCACGGGTTCTCCTCTTCCCGTCCCTCAACGCAATTCGAAGCACACACTTCTCCACGCTTCTTGACGCGCCTCCCAGCGTAGGTTTTTTTGTTTGTTCAATACATTTCGTGAACGTTCGTGCTTCCGAACCACGTGCGTCACATAGCAGGTTGCATACGTGAATAACATTGATGTGGTTTCGTTACTTATGTTCCTCTTCCCTTAACTCCCCCCATATAAACACACCTATGCTCCCGCTCGCAGTCCCTACACAAGTGGGGCGGTGAGCCCAATCTTCTCCCCTTGTCCATGGAGTTTCTGTGGCCCCCTCCCCTTGTTACGGTTTGTTCTTTGTACCAGGCTCTTAAGTAAAAATTTAATAAAAATAATTATTAGTTTTTTGGCATATCGTGCACTAAGCTACGGGGACGTCTTAAAAGCGTCGACAAACAACAAAAAACATGCGCGCAGCTCCTCACCTGGGCCCGGTCCTGTCGCATGTCGTTGCCAGGCGAGTGCAGGGCGTAGAAGGCCTGCTCCAGCTGCGAGCTGGCGGGTCCCGCGTCGCCCCGCAGGAGGTTGTCGGAGCTGAGCTTGCCGCGCAGGCAGGCGATGTACCGCTCGCAGAAGTCCTGGCAGAGCTCGCGCACCTTCTCCAGCTCCAGCAGGTGGATGCGGAGCACCTGCACCGCCTTGAGCATCTGAGACGCCGCGCACGCACGGGACAGCGAGTCAAGCACGAGGGTGTCACGCGAGAAGGCGCCGTTGTTGCACGGGTGTGTCTAGAACTTCTCTCGCACCGTACTTAGCAAGCCGTGCTAAGCAGAGGGTACGGTCTGCTCTAGTTTTACAGTCAGGGGCGATGTTGCCATTTTACATTTTCATGGTGTAATTCGCCGTAATACACTGCGCGCCGGTGTGTTACATCACAGCAACATTTTGCAATAAATTCAGCATGTGCCAAGTCTCGCGTGTGGAACCCAACACGCAGACACTTAAGCTGAAGGGTGTGTAACCAGGACGCGGTGTTAAGGGGGGACATAGGTAGGGCTTAGGTGTGGTCAAGCCTCTGTGAGTGGAGCCCTTACTAGAACCAACTGCATTTTGTACTTTGTGGTTATATACACACAGACAGTTGGTGCAAGTGCTGTTAGCGAGCAACTATGAAGGCCTGCACGGTACACGGGGCGTGGGCAAGCAGCACGCCCGACTGTCTTTGTCTCCGCATTGGCGATGTTTACACACCACACCAGGTACTCATCTGAGGCTGGGTCGACCTACGGGAGAGACCCACGACCAGCGCACATAATCATGGCTGGTGATGGCCGTGAGCAGGAATCGACTCGGGTCGCCGGGTTCGCATCGCAGCACGCTAACCGTTTGCACTACCACTCCCCCTCACACACACGCGCGCACTCTCTCACACAATTAAATGCCACACATTAGGAGAGAATGCGCTTACTTTTTCCGTGAACCGTTGCTCACGGAACAGCACGGGAGAATAAATCCACCACAGGTGCACACAAGTACCTGCCCACATCGCCAGCCGAATAGCCGGGCCGCGTAATTGTGGACTGGTGACACGCTCACATTATGCTCTCTTACGCAGAGCCGTCAATTATGATAACTGGGGTCATGCCGTCTCCATGGTTACACAACGTTACCCTGGTGGGGGGGGGGTCAAGCCCTCTGTGTCATTACACGTGGCCCCTGCCGTCGCAGAAGGGCCCGGCGCAACCAATTTTGCCGGCTGGAGGAAATACGGCACCAATAATTAGGCTTCCAGCATCACCTACATCATTATTATTATTATACACGTTTTCATGAATGTCCTGTAGGACCCGGTGAGGATTTAAATTTCCGTGAGGCCCCCTGTGTAATTTGCAGTCGGTGCAGCCCTCCCGCCTTGCCACAAACCCCGACATTCTATTGCAATTCAAATGGGGAGGGGGGGGAGGCTGGGGTTGGGATTTTTGGTTCTGGTTTCGAAACGCGTCGACTGCGGTTGTACGACGGCGCAAGCCGTGATTTAGTTTAATTGGCTTTGTTAAAATAATTGCAAACTAATTTGGAGCGTAAGTTTATGGGGAGTATCTGGAAATGGAGTTGAAATCTTAAATGGGTTTATTTCAATTTCATAAAAAAAATTACTTTTCTTTTTATGAATTACCACCACACATTTTTTTAAACACTCCGAAAATATGCGCTCGTAATATTGCGAGGAATAGTGAACGCAGCCTTGCGCACTGGCAAGCCACGGACTTGTGGTTTCAAAGGGCATCTTAGCCGATGTACAGTATGCATATCGCGGAAGAATGCAAAGGATTAACTACAACGATGCCCATAGTTTGGCACTGGACACTTCAGGATGGAATAACTTAATTAGCATTCAATAAATCATGATGGCCTGCTCACTAGAGACACCTAATGAGATGAGATTGGAGGATGAGACAGACGATTGGTGCCCAATTACTGCCTTGCCAACGAAAATTAATGGCAAAAATAAAAGGGCAAATATATTACACCTTACATACATCACCCGTGCTCAATCAACTGCTGGGTGAATGCCTCCCCATAGCAATTAGGTTGGTTTGCTTAAATTGTATTTATTCCAATTCTGCTACTGGCATCATGTCATGAGATGAGACTCCACTTGGAAATCTTACAGAGTCAGTGCGTCAACCCGCATGTCAGAGAGAAGGGATTTTTCGTCACGAGACAATGTGGAGGGGGAGTCACAACAGAGGTTGGTTGCCCTCGGCAGAAACTGGACCCACCATGGAAACGTGAAATTCCGCCTTCGGCTGCAAGCTTTCAGAACGTGGATGATCAACTTTTTACTTTCTTTAAAGCCGAAGGAATCACGGAAAGATTTGCATACGCTGCCAAAAAACGACAGCAAGATGGACCCGCACAAAGAGTCTAAAGAACAAGACAAGTGGGGACGACAGCTGCCTCCAGTGCTTATTTGAGAGGTGGCACGCACTTTGACCTTGCACTTTTGAATTGACTCCACTCATCAGTTGGGCGCCACGGTGGCGAGATGTTAACTACCTCGCTTTGTATACAGGACGTCACACTTCATTGAGCCATCATTTTTGGCCAGGTCGCTTCAGTGAGCCTTACCTGCGGTAAAATAACAATAGCTTAAATGTCAAATCTTGACTTAAAGCTTTCGTCACTGCAGGAATTCATATTCTTTGGGTCTTTCGTATGTAGAAAAAAATAAAAGAAAAATAATAACAATATCACGACGTTTCGATCGCAACACAAGCAATCGTCATCAGGTGAAAAGAGAGGGGGCGGGGCAGCTAATGTTAATGTTGTTTTGTTTAGTTCATCTTCTTGGTTCTTTCGGTAAAGTCACATAGAAGGGAAGTAATAAAATAATAAAAATAAAACATAATAAAATAATTCTCACGACGTTTCGGCCACAACGCAAGCAGCCGTCCTCAGGTGAAGAATGAAACACCACCAAGTTTGGAGCCTATATTTAAGCTGGGTTGGAGGGGGGAAGAAGAGCGCCTTGACAAAATAATTTGCATATCAAGAGGAATTTAGCATATTTATGGGAAATGCGTAGGAGGTGGGCGGGGGGTTTCAAAGTCATCTTATGCCCGTGCATAACCCCCCGCCCACCTCCTACGCATTTCCCATAAATATGCCAAATTCCTCTTGATATGCAAATTATTTTGTCAAGGCGCTCTTCTTCCCCCCTCCAACCCAGCTTAAATATACGCTCCAAGCTTGGTGGTGTTTCATTCTTCACCTGAGGACGGCTGCTTGCGTTGTGGCCGAAACGTCGTGAGAATTATTTTATTATGTTTATTTGTTTTATTTTATTATTTCCCTTCTACGTGACTTTACCGAAAGAACCAAGAAGATGAATCCCTGCAGTCACAAAAGCTTTAAATCGAAATAGTTTGTTTCAGTCATGGAACCGCGAGTTCCCAAGCAGCAGCACCCGGGTCCCTACCAGGCTGTCCGTGTCTCCGTTGCCACTGAAGAGCTCGCTCTGCGTGCCCAGCATGGCCTGGATTTCGGCGGAGAGGCCGGCCGACGTGATGCCCTCGGCCCCCTGCGTGGCTTCCTCGCAGCGCAGCATCATGAGCCGCAGCAGTGGGAAGAGAGGGTGGCTGGAGTGGGGGGGGGCACGGAGACACAGCCACTCGATCGCTGCATCCATTGTCCATCCGTCAATTCGTCTGTCGATCTACTCAAGTATCCTATGGCGTATCTAGCCATCAAGTCTGTCTGTCAGCATTATATATCGATATGTCAGTCATTCTGCAGGGACTGACGAGACTACATCTCCTCTAATTTTGTATTTGTAGAGGGCGGCCTTCACCCCAACAAGGCACTTGATATAGTTGGAAAAAATGGTGACCGCATAGAATATTTTTCATACTCTTTGGTTTTTTCGGTATAGTCACGTAGGTAAAAATTAATTAAATAAATGTAATTTCGTTGTTTTCATTTACTTTATTTAATTTTATTTACCTACGTGACTTTACCGAAAAAAACAAAGAGTATGAATCCTTGCAGTCACGAAAACTTCAAATCTAGAAAGAATATCTTTCGTTTAGATGACAAGGGCGTGCAACGACTGAGGAATGAGCGGCCGCCACTACAAAAATAATTTCAACATTAATCTCGCGGTCTCGGACTCCATTCTTGCCTACCTCTCTCTCTCCATCTCATCTCACCCTACATCTCACTCTCATCTTACTCTACTTCGCACCACACAAACTCCGCTCCGACAATCAAGACTTTCCGCCGATGCCCACCGTCGACCTTTGCCCGGTGGGAGGTCGCTCATTTCCCTCTGCTGCCCCCATACAGTCTGAAACTCCCTTCCCCCAGCCGTCCGTGCTGTGGACTCCCTGTCCCTGTTCAAGTCGAGGCTCACTGTGAATCCAGGTCTCTCTTAAAATAACTGTGGCCTCAAAAGGCTACGACCTGGTCATAAATAAAAGTCATCTGTCTGCTTTTGTGAAATAATTCCATCAAGATTTTTAAAAAATATTAATTCATTAATTAATTGTATAATCCCGTGAGATAGTTAATCTTGTGATGTGAGGGTGTCCACGATGTCACGTGACACAGCAAACACTAAATTACACGTATTACAAACATTTTTAACTGTACAACATACGCAGTACAGATGTGTACGACGTCAAATACGTGTATGCAGTGACAAGCGCAGCACCAAGACAAGCCAAGGCAGTGCGCATCAACATCACACAGCATTCACACAAATCGTTATTATTATCACAACACTTGATTACCCAGAAAAGCCTCACCGGATCTCAAGAGGGCCCTGCCAAGTTTTTGCATTAGGGGGCAACGTTGCTCTGTATAATCCCGAATGAGTAAATTGCAGGTAATTTTTCAGCATTGGGATGTTTAACCAATACCAGTTTAGTTTATTTTTGTAATTTTAACCATGGGAGGAAACCGGATAACCCAGGGCAGGAGTCGGCAAACCTGCGATTCCGGAGCGCTATGCGGCTCTTTAAGGACGGCTTCACGACGTCGATTATTCAGGCCCACCAGTCTTGTGGTCACCCCCACAATGCATTGCTGCGGGCTCTTGAAATACTGAGGGTTTTGTTAACCGAATTCGAACACAAAAAAATGGCTCTTCTTGTTATTTTGGTTGCCCGACCCCTGCGCCAGGGCAAAAACCGACACAGAACAGGTGGAGAGCATACAGAGTGCCCGAGTCGGCAACCGTACCAAGGCACGTCTTGCGGTGAGGCACGAGTTGGTACAACTGTGCCTCCCTGCCGCCCTCCGAGATCCCTTAAAGCAGAGGTCGCAAAGGGGTTTTGATTCCTTACCCGTACCCGACCGCGTCAGCGTCACAAATGGGTACCCATACCCGGCTGGGTACGAGTACCCGTTCCCTACCCGTACCCGTACCCTACCCGAAATGAGTGACAAACGGTTACTCACCAGTGACTCACAGCCTACCCGTACCTGGCCGCACAAGGGTCGCAAACGGCTACCCGTACCCAGCTGGGTACGGGTAACCGGGTATCGTGTAGGGTACGGGTATCGGGTACCCGGTTGCGACCTCTGCCTTAAAGTGACCTCTGGCCCACGCAGTAGAGGGCGGCACGTTCCCACCTGCTCTGCACGTGACGGTCACGTTCGTTGCATGGACAGTCAAAGTCACGTGTTTAATTCTCATAGGGATGGAATTAGCCAAATTAAGTGCATAAGCAAATCTAATGTCAGGAATTTTTTTTAACGAGCAGTCGTTGGGTGACAAGAGTTGAGCTCATCAACTCACTGCACTTGAGAAAAGAGTTTCGGAATCAGCATGTTTATTTATACTGGAGAAATGTGATGGGCTACAATAAGCTATCTTTCACAGATGTCCAGTAATCACAGGCACCTTGGCCGTCTTGGACCTGTTCTTGTCTGTGTACACATATCACAGGCGGCTGAAACCTCAGGATCTGTGGTGCCATCTCGGTGTATAATTGGAGAACCATGAGCATTCCTCCACAGGGACCGTGGGCTTACGGCTTGCAATGGCCGGGTCACAAACGGCAGGAGATTCATCACGTCTCAAAGTTAGCCGTTTTGGGCGTCCTATCACATTTGCAAGATGCATCGTTAATTGAACTGCGTGTGGTTCTTAGCGGTCACGACCTCAGTTTGTCAACATTAATTAGACATTAATTGAATTATTCACTTTAAAACAGCTGCCCATGACCCTTACTATCTATGAGACCGGCTCTAACCCTCCTTCTTTAAGGAATCAATAAGGTGTTTTGCTTCAAATGAATTATTGATTTTTGAGGAATATTACGATCTTTTAAACGTGCAGCAATGGCTGCGATTGTAATGGAAGACATTACCGCACACACCATGGCAACACCTTCCACAAATGGTGCCACCGCATCTATTTATATCAAGGTGAAATACGAGGTGCGTAACAGTGTCTGACTTATCGATTAAAAAAAAAACCTTACAGCTGAACCTTGACCTGAGGACCTGACCTCGACAGATTAAGTGACTGTTTCTCATCTGCAGAGTCAGGAAATCTCGCGAAGCTTCATCGCCACTCACCGGTTACCTGTAAATTGAGTTCTTGTCTGCGTCCATCTGAGCTTTTGGGTCCAAAGGCTTGGTGGAGTCCTCGCTCCTGCCCAACATCAAAGGCGCGTCGCTCGCCGACTCCTCCATTCGCGTTGCGTCCTGCCACGCAGCGGGCCAACGGGAGGGCATCAAACGGGGGCACCACAGCTCGCCATCACTGCTCATCCTACGCTAGTAAGAGGGCGCCACCATGGCGAGACGTTAACTACATCGCCTGGTATGCAGGAGTTCGTGGGTTCGATCCAAACCCCGATACTTGCATATTTGGAGTTTGCATGTCTCTCTCCCTGTGGTCACGTGGATTTTTCTCCGGGTCCTCCGGTTTTCCCCTCCACATTTAGAACCAACGTTGCGTTTAGAGTATTTGCCTGCTATAAATTTCTACGTTATAAGCCACTTGGCTGTCATTAAATGTGGCCAGGTGGCTTCTGCAAAAATAGCTAGAAAAGCTCCGTGGGCCTTACCTGGAAAAAAATAAAAGTTTGGTTTAGCTTCAGTGGTGGCCAATACGCCAAGCACTGTGATCCATTGTGGTGGATCATCTCAACGGGTACCACGATCCACCAAAATCTACGACCAAAATTAGCCCGGATTGAACCCTATAGTGCCCATGGCACGCTACTTTGTTCAATGAGATTCCTTTTCTTTTACAAAAAAAGTTTTCCCCCTCCTGCTCTGCCACACAATGCACTGCGTTATGTAACATGTAACAAACGTGCAATTGAAGCGTGCGACGCAGAAACCCGCCGTCATTTTTGACAAGTCTTGAAACCTGCTAACGAGTTGCCCATGAACAATCTATAATCATTATTATTTAAAAACTCAGTCATTGCAAACACGTGTCCTGTGTTTGCGTTCCTTAAAAGTTTTTTTATATCCGAATGCAAAAAGAAAAAAGTGAAAGAACATCAGGGATGCATCGTGTTTTATTGACATTCAGTGCATCATTAGCTCGGCCTGACTTAGGCTTCACCCTATGCATGATAAACTCTTTCCCATTCCGTACACGTACGTACACGTACGTCATCATAACGGAATCGTAAGAACACATAAAATAACTTTATTGGGACGTATTCAGGTCCCACAAGGCCATGCGAGAGAGAGTGCAGCACAATTGGTCGTGCCGCTACGGTTCTCTGCGGTGAGTACAATGTCTATAAAAACAATGGTGCTATGCCTCTCTGAATAAAATTAACACGAACCAATTGCGAACGGGACACCCACCCTGCAACTTGCAGACGTCTCGGAACGGGAAAGGGTTAATTAGGCCCGGGCGCAGGCCCGACCATGTGCATGACTAGCTAGGCCCGACACGAAGCCTCGACACCACTCAGGACCGACTAGGCCCTGGAACAGGTCACGAGTAGGCCTCCAGATACAGCACGCCTCCTTCCCCACTCCATAACAAAGGTCTACTCGGCCTTGTGTTGTAAATGTTATACTGTTCTACATACTTGAAATCGTCATTATCAAATTCAGCAAATAATTTACATTTTGGCTTTAGCAACTCTAGGTTTATGTTGTAGAAGACAGATATGTGATTTGAGGTACAGATGACAATGGATAATTCATATATCTGAGCTCCACGGTACACGCATCTCACCGCTCGGCACATTACACGACTCCGAGCTGTGAGTCACGTGTCCAGATGGAAAGCAATCCACACGTTGGCCACCACTGTCTTATGCCGTATCGACTGGCATAGCCGAGATATGAGCCGGCACGAGGCTCACTCGGCACAGGTGGTTTTCAACTGGCTACTTGCTGTGCTCGGCCAAAAATCTAAACCATGATAACTGGCCTCACAAGACATCTGTATCTGGCTTGGCGCCAAGCAAGGTTAAAGGGCCAGGTTAAATTTTTCTGTAATTACCTGCAACGTCAAACGGTGCACTTGAACGAGAGATGCCGACATTGTACGTTCATCACGTGCGACATTATAGTAGCACGGTTTCGGTTCTGAAGCGGAAAAAAAGCAACCTGGTGCATTCTGAGACATTTTGTGCTGGCTTAATCAACATGGCCCTGGCACGCCTTGGTTGCCGTGGAAAAAGAGGCATTCCAGGTTTGATCCGGCCTCAAGTCTGTGGAACATTTGAATAGCAAGCCAAAGGGGTTGGTGTGCCGCTACCACATCATAAATCTGGCGGGCATGCCCTAAGAGTGACAGACGTCTTTTTGAAATCTCAGTTCCAATGTTGGGAAATCCCGTCGGATTCTCTGCGGCTTTGTAAGTGATGCTCATACCATCGCACCGACATCAGAGCTCAGGTACAAACACAGCTTCTCACGTGCAGTGAGCTTGATAATCTCAGCCCAGCCTCTGATGAATGCATGGCGCCCTCGGCTGCTCCCAGATTCAAAGGGATCATTAATCTGTGTCAGATTCCCAACAAGCCAAATGCTCACGCGCGCAGATATAATTCAAGTTTTAATACAGTCCCAAATTTAATATTGCATTACGATCATTTACATTTGACATCAATGGAGGCTTTATTTTAATATTTATATAGTCCTGTAATGAAACTGATGGCACAAGCCTCGGATGTGAACTTCTCCAAACGTCAACCATTGCTTAAGTCTCCGTGATAATTCGTCGAATTGAAATTTTCCACCTCTGTGGCTGCTCTGTGGCTTTTAAAAGAAGCGTCGCTTTACGTCTTTTCGCAACAGCAACCCCTTTTTTCCATGGGCGGGAGAATTGTCTGCACGGAGCAGTGCCACCTCGTGACACATCGGTGCAGGAAAGTGAAGGGGGAGAACGCCGGATGTCACCTCGGACGCAGTCGGGAATTTGAGGAAAGGTTCCCTTTTTAAATCCTTTATATTAAGTTCACTTGCTTGCTTGCGCGCTTACGACCGTGCAAATCTTTCGGTCGTTTTTTAACCCACTTCCCGTGATCCAATCGAGCTGACATTTTGCACACAGACTCGTTGTGCGTGACAATCTATTTTCGTGAGAAAAAAATTTACTAAATTTTACACATTTTAGGAAAAAATAAATTATATTTAATTACCAATTGCTTAATGGTGGCAGGCAATCATCTGACCCATAGGTGGCAGCCATCTCACGCCAGAGGACGAGAGGACTCTAGCCGCCACGCATATAAAGGATTTATAGTGAAAAACTTTGTTTTTACGGGTTAATTTTTTAAACTCTCGTGCCACACCTGCGATGCTACGAAGCCGACCCACTCAGCGTTAAGACTTTTGAAACGTTGTTCTGTGCGGCATAAGACGGTACAACATTCTCACGCCCAGTGCTCCCTATTAACCAGTCAAATTAGTAATTCGCTGCTCAAATGAGTACTGCATCGAGGTGGTGCTCACCTCCTGTCTAGAGCCACTAGCAGAAGTTCCACGTTACCATGACGGGAACATGTCTCTCCATCGGACGACAGGTTCACTTCTCCCTTCAACAACGTGGCGCTCATCTTAGGCACGAGTCAACTGCCACAAAAACCAGGACTTGAATTCGCAACGTCGCTTCCCCATTCCTATTGACAATATACATAGATTCGACCTTCAACGATCTATCCGATGCGTCACATTCGGAAGGTTTTTTTTAGTTACCCACATGACACCCCACCACAGGCGAACCTGCAAAATTGCATCAGGAGCGGTCTCATGGAGCAGGAACGCGCAGAACGGTAACCACGTGGATATGCTCCGGACTGCAACTCTTAGTGAGGCAATTGATTAATTGACGGGGCCAAACTGGCGCATCTCACTTGTTCACTTAAACTAAGCCGCTGCGTTTATTCTCCAATCGCTGGGAGGTCTGCGCCGTCACAACGAATTGGACAGGCATCAGATCAACACGACGACGTAACGTTAAAAAAGGACGATAGTTTTAGACGCCGGGGAGAGTTCGGGTGCGCGTGCATGTGCATGTGTGTGTGCGTGTGTGTGTGTGCATGTGTATGTGCGTGGGGAGCGGTAGTGTAGCGGTTAGCGCGCTGCTCTATGAACCTAGCAACACGAGTTCTATTTCCGCTCACGGCCAACACCAGTGACGATTATTTGAACCGGTCCCGGGCCTCCCCTCGGTCAACTCAGCCTCAAATGAGTACCTGGTGCGGTGTGTAAACAATGCCACTAGGGAGACAAAGGCGGTCGGGCGTGGTGCTGGCCACCCACCCCCTCGTGTACCGTTCCGGCCTTCATAGGTGCTCGCTAACAGCACTTGCCCCTACAGTCTGTTAAGGCTATATGGGGGATCTTTGTGTGTGCGTGTGCGCGTGTGCGTGGGGAGTAGTGCTTTGGCCAGTCATCTTAGTGTCAGTCGACCCATGGCACTTGGGTCTGCCCTGTGACCTCCTGCCAGTGGGCGTTCGACACTTCACGTGGCCTTCACGTGCACATAGCCTGGCACACGGTGACGTCACCGCCACTTTGCGGCGAATGGCGGTTGTTGTGGGAAGCAGTAGCCTAGCAGGTAGCACACTGCACTACGAAACTGGCGACCCGAGTTCGATTCCCGCTTACAGCCAACACCCAGTGACGATTATCTGAACCGGTCCTGGGGCTCCCCTAGGTCGACTCGGCCCCAAATGAGTGCCTGGTGCGGTGCGTAAAAACATCGCCACTAGGGAGACAAAGGCGGCTGGGCGTGGAGCTGGCCACCCACCCCCTCGTGCGCCGTTCTGGCCTTCAAAGGTGCTCGCAAACAGCACTTGCCCCAACAGTCTGTTAGGTCTATACGGGGGATCTTTGTTTTTGCGTGTACGACACACGACTTACATCTTGACAACACGTTCTATGTTCTCCTTGGCAGCGCAGCGGTAGAGAAACGTGGCCATTAAAACTTAAAGGTGCGCCAAGAAGCATGGGGAGATGTAAATTTCGATTGAATGCTTTCGTGACTGCAGGGATCCATCTTATTGGTTCTTTCAGTAAAGTCACGTAGAAGGGAAGTAATAAAATAATTTTAAAAAAAACGTCGTGAGAATTATTTTATTATGTTTTATTTTTATTATTTTATTACTTCCCTTCTACGTGACTTTACCGAAAGAACCAAGAACATGGAGAGATGCACGCATGCTTGGAATTACGTTGAGAGCCAGGAAGATGTCGATAATTATAAAACATGTGCAGGCTAATGGCTTCAATCAAACTGTTCGTAAAGTAAGTGGGCTCGGGCAGGACGTGTCATTGGAAGGGACGATGTTCCAGTGGTGAAGAATAATCGTGGAGTGGAAGCCACAGAACGGAACGTGTTCCAGAGAACGCCCACCGCAGAGAGATGGAGCGACGACGTCGGTTCCTGTGCAGGTGCTCGGTGGATTTTTTGACATCGCAGGATCGTTCGAGGTGGCGGCAAGGGGAGGCCTTCATTCAGCAGTGGATTGACCATGGTTGATGTGTTCATGAATTGATAACAACTTGATAGTTCCATAATTGCTTTCGTGTGCACAAACTACGTTTTTAAGTTATGCATTTTCTAATATCGTGAAAAACACTGCGCTGCATTTGCGCTACAACACGCTTTATACTTAGCTAATGGATTTCTCATTTCATGTGTAGATTGAATGTCCACTTAGCAGTCGCATGCGTGCATTCGCGTGCGAGTTTTTAAAGCGTCGTTCGCATTAGGACGCCCGACGCCCGAGCATCAAACACGGAAGCAACACGGCGCTCGCGTCTGCGAATTCCGTTTGATGGCGCGTAAACATAATGACTCATTTCGCCGTGTCTCAAAAGTCGCCCACAAATGGGGCTTAATGGCGTAAATGAGGGGCGCTTAACACGCGACCAGTGACCTCAATGAATGGATGGGCCACGCCGGTTCACTCTCGCATGGCAGATTGATTACAGCTCACGCACAATGGCGACGGTCAAATCTGCCGAAGGGGGTAAAAACAAAACGAAAAACCAATGCGGCTTTGATCGCAGCACCGCCACAGTCATTAGAACCCAACCATGCACCGGCCCCACGCGGCCGGTGCATGGCTGGGCCTCGCAGTTCAACGCGCACCGCCAAAACATTCGATTCGGCAAGCAAAGAGAAAGGTTTGCCCGCCTCGTGGTAGCGTGAAGACGTGGCTGGGCGAAACAATTGTTCGGAGCGCTGTGTTGGCGTTCGAATCCTGACAGCCGCCCGTGATGAAACCGGACCCTCAAGGTTTGATGAGCCGATGGTTTCAGCCCGGTCTTCAATGATTGCGGCAAAAAAAAAATTCGTCGAGAGAAATGCGGTTCTGCAATTACTTTGGCTGAATTCCAGCACCGGGGAATGAAAATATTGGTTTGACCGTCGTGCAACGGGATCCTCACTGTTTTATAGGGCGGACTAGGTGGGAAAATGCTGCCCCCTCGACCGTGTGTACGTGTGGACCAGAAGTCACTGAAAGGGAAACTCGGAGGTAGATCTGCGATATCCACTTCCATGGGCGGTTTCCTGCAGTACGACGGGTCGCACTCCTCTGCGAGAGATTCAAACGGATGCTTCGCTTCGTGACGACGTGATGCCGATTAAGAAGTAAAAACATTGCTCAACAGCGTGTAGGGGATGCCTGTAAATTGGTAACTTTTTTCTCCAAAGCAGTCACACTTGCGAATCATCCAATTAAATGTTGATTTTTTTTCTCCCCCACCCACCCCCCCCCCAACTTGCATTTCGTTGCAGGGCTTGTTACAAAATGTCTGCAACGTGCATGTTGTTATGAATGCTGTTGGGGTCTTTACACACCACTTCATTAAAAATAAATGTTTACATTTACGCTTTGCATGCGTATTGCAGCACATGTCTACATACCGGCACACACGCGCACGTATCACGAAAAAGGGATTTATTTAATCGACTTAGACCAATATTTTGAATAACAAAAGCGTTCACCACGAACACTGCCTCCAAAAGGAAAAATAAATGTGTATATATACTGTGATATGCGTCGTTTTGGGAAATGCCCCTTCTCCATAGCACAGACAGCAATTAAGACTGTGCTGAGTTTTTGTTATCTGTGCCTGTGCACCACTGCCGATGCAGCATCACAAATATGTATTTGAAATATTTTGCTTATATATACTATACTAATTCTATATTTTAAAGGGTTATGAAAAGTGGCATATATATAAAGAGATATGCGATAGTATTTATTTCAATGGGAATGCACTGCAGGGAATAAACCTAATGGAAGAAGATGGCTGCAAGAGTTGGGCTTCAGATAAATAGGTGCAAAAACAACGGCAATATCCCAATAAGTTCGCTGAACAAAGAAACATATCTGGAGGGACGTAACCGGGAAGCGCAACTGACCGAATTCGTCTCGGGCAATCGTCAAACTGCAATCTGCGATGAATGTGATGACGCAAAGAGGTAACAGGAGTGTTAGAAAATGTTAATTTGATCCTGTAGGCAACACACCAATGGGCCTAAACAAGAACGGTTTCAATCAGTGCAGATTGCCTGCGATGGAGACATGGATCAGAAACATGTACAGAACTCTGATAGAAAGGTTTTTTTTTAGCACCCTGAAAACGATTGTATAAGGACGCTTTATAAATTATCATTATTAACACAAACTGAAGAGAACAAAGAATCGTGGAGAGATGCATGCTGGGAATTACACGGAGATACACGGGGGACACAAATGTCAATTAGCAACAACACATTCACTGATAATTGTTTTTTCACCCTTCTATCTGGCAACAAAACTGACACCTTTTTTTTACAAGGAGTCATGTTTGCATAGACCACAATACCTGCAGTCATAATGCAAACAAAAAACATAACTCTGATAATGTATGACGCCAAAAGGCGTCATCTGGTCCAACCCATGTGAGACTAGGCTCTAAGGAAAGCTGTCTCGGGTGTGGACCAATCAACTTCAAGGACAGTGCATACATTATCAGAGTTATGTTTTTTGTTTGTATTATGACTGCAGGTATTGTGGTCTATGCAAACATGACTCCTTGTAAAAAAGGTGTCAGTTTTGTTGCCGGATAGAAGGGTAAAAAAACAATTATCATATTTTTTACTGGCAAATGAGGTTCCAATGGTGACACATTCACTGTTTAGATAAGTGGGGCTTGGAGGACGGGACGCGTCGCTGGAATGAACGATGGCTGACATGAGAGGCTGGTGATGGAGCGGCATCCAAACGATGGAACACAACCGAGCCCAGAGCCGACGGTACCAGGTCACGCACGCAGGAGCAAGATGGATTGTGCTGTTATTGCAAGACTGCGAGGATGGCGATAACGTGAGGAGGCTTTTTTGTATCCAGAAGAAAGAATGAATCATCGCTAATTATGATGATGAACATGCTCGTGGCATTTCACCGCTTTATTTTCACAGCTGAAATCAGCGCGTTAACTCTTCACAAAGAATATTGCGCACACCACCCACGGACCTGCCGATCGACTAATAGCGACGAATCCGGTTGCAGTGCTAGCCAGGAGATCGGGTCGAACCGGTGACCTCCGGATCGCGAGCCCGGCACGCTGAACCACGACGCCGCGGGAGCACGCCGTGCATCGTCCGAATCATCTGAACATTTTCGGATTTCAATGACCGCATGCCAACGCTGCGCCAACGCTGGCATGCGGTTGGAACCCTTGGCCCAGTGTCTGTCCCAGAGTTCACGTTTTACTGCGTGGGAAGACTGCATCGTCAGCCGCAGCCTTCTTTTCTCCCCTCGCTCTCTCTCCTCCAATCCTCCTCCTCCTCGTGGAATTTCCATCCCAGGACCCGCACGGCGGTCACCGAAAGCCCTCTGCGGCGCAAACCCACAATGCACCGTGGCTCGCCAAGCCGTGCGCGGCCTTGGCTTGGTATCGGTTCAACAACCCGTGCAAAGCAATCATTCCCCAAACTTCAGCCTAATAGGGGGCCAGTGCTGGGGCTGATGAATTCACACCCCATTAATCAGCAGCTAATGGCTTATAGCAAGTCTTCTCCACTCTCCAAAACCGCCCATCACCCACCCTTCTCACGCCCCCTCCACCCACACCCCACACGCCCCCCCTACCCCCTCCACCACCCTCACGCCCCCCCCCCTACCCACCCCACCACCCCAGTCTCGCTCTAACGAGCAGTGGAGGTGACTCGATCCACTTAGACTCTTCTCTGCCACGACTGGAGACACCCGTGTACACACACACACGTGCAGACACACACACATGTGCACACACACACGTTTACACACACGTGCACACACACGTGTACACACATACGTGTGCACGCACACACACGTGTACACACACGTGTACACACAAAGACAAAGATAAAGATCCCCCGTATAGCCTTAACAGACTGTAGGGGCAAGTGCTGTTAGCGAGCACCTATGAAGGCCGGAACGGTACACGAGGGGGTGGGTGGCCAGCACCACGCCCGGCCGCCTTTGTCTCCCCAGTGGCGATGTTTACACTGCGCACCAGGTACTCATTTAAGGCTGAATCGACCTAGGTGTGTGTGTCCTTGTCACGGTGTGTGTGTGTATCCCGGTGTGTGTGTCACGGTGTGTGTGTGTCACGGTGTGTGTGTGTCACGGTGTGTGTGTATCACGATGTGTGTGTGTCACGGTGCGTGTGTGTGGTGGGGAGCGGTGGGTTAGTGGTTAGCGCGCTGCACTACGAACCTGGTGACCCGGGTTCGATTCCAGCTCACGACAAACACCACCGGTGACGATTATCTGAACCGGTCCTGGGCCTCCCCTAGGTCGACTCGGCCTCAAATGAGTACCTGGTGCGGTGTGTAAACATCGCCGCTAGGGAGACAAAGGCGGCCGGGCGTGGTGCCGGCCTTTATAGGTGCTCGCTAACAGCACTTGCCCCTACAGTCTGTTAAGGCTACACGGGGGATCTTTGTCTTTGTGTGTGGTGGCGCTTACACAACGCGCAAATGTCTCCCCCCCCCCCCCCCCCGTTTGGAACAATGTATCAGCAATGTTGATTTGAAGCTTTCGATAAAGTCACATAAGGTAAAAAAAAATAATCGATCACGACGTTTCGATCTCAACGCAAGCGATCGTCATCAGGTGGGACAATCGTCATCAGCAGTTTTAGTTCTTGCTGTGGTTGCCCCCAGCTGATGACGATGGCTTGCGTTGTAGATCGAAACGTCGTGATCGATTATGTTTTCTACCGACGTGACTTTACCCAAAGAACCAAATGTGTGGTTCGTGCTGCTATGAAGCGAGGCACCGTAAATAAGTTGGTTCGCGAGCCAGAAGTTAATTAATTGCACGTGGCCACCGCCCCCCTAATGGGGCTTTCTGGCTCGATAATGAACCCAACATTTGATTTCATCTTCTCGGTTCTTTCGGTAAAGTCACGTCGAAGGGAAATAATAAAATAATAAATAATAAAATAATAAATAGTACAATTATAAATAATACAATAATAAATAATAAAATACAAATTCTCACGACGTTTTTCGGCCACAACGCAAGCAGCCGTCCTCAGGTGAAGAACAGGTCTGTCGGCCTGAGGACACGGGGCTGCTTGCGTTGTGGCTGATGCGTCGTGAGAATTTTTATTTTATTTTCTCATTATTTTATTATTTCTCTTCTACGTGACTTTACCGAAAGACCCAAGAAGATGAATCCCTGCAGTCACGAAAGCTTTAAATCGAAATTTGAGTGGCGAAACAGACCCCCACAACTCTATTTTTCATTGTTTCCTGAATATATGACCCACCAGGACGGCACGTACCACGCACAAGTATGATACAGTATAATTGCCAGCTCCCAATTAAAGCCGAGAATTAACGCAAATATATTGAGCCAGGCAACCAGTAATTGCATGAATCCCAGACAATTGAGAGATGACAATATTCAAACCAAACACATTTTCAGCCTTGAATGTGAAATTTTTTTTCAAAACTTTTCTGAAATCATTAGCTAAAAACATGAATTTATATCAATCCCAGTTCAATTCCTCCACAATTGCTTATCTGGCAACAACAAAATAAGTAATATTTTTTAAAACTTAAAAAAATGAAATGTACCGCACGAGTAATGGTAGAACTCCACGACTCCAGGAAGTGGCCACGAGGCTTGCCACAACGTAAGGGACCGTGGTCATTTGCAGCCAACGTCAGTTGAGCGAGGACAATTAGACCCAAGTCGAAACATAACATATAAAAAATAATCTAAAAAAATAAAAAATAAACTATTTTTTTATGATAGAATATAGTATTGTCATCAGTATGACATAAGTTTACCAAGTTTGCAGTCGATACCACATTGAGAAGTGGGCTAAAATTGAGTTACAATATTTGAGGATACAACAACAACAACAGACAGAGTGAGTCTAATAAAAGCGTGTAAATAAAAAACACGCGACTGTGGGAGGCTGCATCACCGACTGAGGCTCATACAGATCCACCCACACACAACCAACAGTGCTTCACAGCACCGACAACCACAGCACCCAGGCCTTCGTGTGTCCCCTCGACATTGTCTCGAATGCTGCGAGGCTGGCTTGCAGTAGAGATTATGTAAACATTATCCTGGTAGGAACCCACCTGGTTCCAGCAGCCCACAGGGGATTATTGTGTCCGTCCGTCGTGCATCCACAAATAGGAGGGGTCGGGCTGGGTGGAGAGGGGAGAGTGGGGAGGGGCTGGGTGGGGAGGGAGGGGCTGGGTGGGGAGGGGCTGGGTGGGGGGTGGGAGGGGTGGGGCTGGGTGGGGAGGGGCTGGGTGGGGAGGGGCTGGTCACCCCTTGGTGCCCTTATAAAACTCAACGTTTAACCTACTCATGCCGGCTTGTGCCCGCCCTCACAGTCGGGCATATTTGCGGAATACACCACGCCGCCGTTGACCCTGGCCATGGACCGAGCAACCCAACGTTCCTACCAGTTTAATTGCCCGATAACACACTGATATACAGAGAGGATCACTGAGCTTTGGCAAATGTTGGCGCCGGATCACCGCGTGGGCTGCCTTCCCCGCTCGTCTATGGTTCCTCCTTGCCACTCAAGTCGTTCTCTCTCAACGAGAGTGAGCGGATGCTGTGCGCGTTACAAGATGAACATTATTATCGGCAGAGGTGGGACAAAGTCATTGTTATGCAAGTCCAAGTCGAGTCTGAAGTCATCAAATTCATGACTCGAGTCTGACTCGAGTCCAAGTCACATGACTCGAGTCCACACCTCAGAGGTGGGACAAAGTCATTGTTATGCAAGTCCAAGTCGAGTCTGAAGTCATCAAATTCATGACTCGAGTCTGACTCGAGTCCAAGTCACATGACTCGAGTCCACACCTCTGATTATCGGCATAAGGCACTACCACTAGAGATCAAAGCATACTTATCCATAATAACCTCACATCATTATTACTGTGCCGTATATTCCCAAGCATGATCCTCGGGGGACGTGTGGTTACCTTGAGAGCTATTCGTGGCGTTGTCTCGCACACCACCGCACACACCCAGCAGAGTATAAGGAGAACAGAATACGGCACCGTGATGGTTGTCGTTGGGCCAAAACATTTGCCTGAACAGCATTTTCCACTGTTCCGGCTGAAATTAAGCACAGGCAGTCCAGCGCACGCGATTCCGACGGTAGCCTACCGCAACCGAGAAACAGGCCAGGTGTAGACCATGCCTTGTGGGCTTGTAAGTTGAATGCCTTTCAAAATCACGATTGATCGTTTTTCCTTCGTGCTCTGTGGGGCGGACAGATCTATATGGCCAAAAGTCACGGCTAGCCAAGTTTTAGCTTTGGCATTCACCACGCGAGCGATCTCTAGCCACAAAACAACCAACCGCTGGCAGTCCTGCATAACTTAGTCGTATATTCAGCAGCGAGGGTTCTTGCTCATAACCCATCTGGCAGTTGACCAGCATTGCTTTAAGCAAGTCTCACTCTGCTGATCGTGACGATGAATGTCGAAATGGGTCCCCACCAGGGTTTTCTTTGTCACAGGCCCGTGCCTGGCCCAGACATCACGGAGCAAAAGAGCAAAATGTGCCGAGCTCCGTGCCAGCGGGCTGGCGAGCATCACTGGGGCTCCCCCTGACCGTGAGCACCTCTCAATGAGAATCTTTATTGAGACATGGAGGAGGAATCCGATGAGCCACGTGTGCAAAAATAGAGGACAATCGTAAGCGAGTTCTGAGATATAAATTAATTAAATACGAATCAATTTTTTATCAAGATTGGGCAAGGCAGAAAAAAACAACAACGAAGCAGTCCGAGACCACACCAAGATAACACCACACAGGAGTAATCCCTCAACAGCATGGCCACGTGAACATTGGACTATCGACAAACAGGTAATGGTCAAAGTTACAAAATCACATTTGCAAATGTGACCGATGCATCCAGCGCTAATATTCTCCTTGATGATATTTTTTTTCAAGGTGGGTTTACGATCTTAAGGGTATCGAAAACAAGGTTGTTCCAATCAAACACAGATATAATCAACCAATGTGGCATCATGATCCAACAAACAGCCCTCCACTTGCACTAATGGCCATTACGTTAACAGCAACGGCAACAAACAAACCTTAAAAATCCTTCATAGACCGCTGGGGCAAGCACTGTCAGAAAGGGTTGCCACCTTTTGCACTGTAGGACCAAACCCAGATAGATGTCAGTCGGTCTAGCCTATGAGGTCGCACTCATTACACAAAAAGGGCTTGCCACAAATGAACCACAGTGCCTTGCTGATCTCGTCAAGGAGCATAAACCACCATCACACGAACTGCGCTCATCCTCGCAGCAGCAGCGGCAGCAGCGGCAGCGGCGGCAGCAGCGGCGGCGGCAGCAGCAGCAGCGGCAGCGGCTGGCT
This sequence comes from Lethenteron reissneri, assembly GCF_015708825.2. Lineage (NCBI taxonomy): Eukaryota > Metazoa > Chordata > Hyperoartia > Petromyzontiformes > Petromyzontidae > Lethenteron > Lethenteron reissneri. The sequence continues at coordinate 5,244,405 of NC_083791.1, forward strand.
TTTGGCTAGCCAACGAACAAAGACGGTGACTGAATCATCACGCGCCTTCAGATGCGCTTCTGTGGCCGTCTGGAACGCTCTGCCGTCAGATATTAGGAAGCCACTGAAGTTTTGCACTTTTAAATCTAGGTTGAAAACTATTTTTTTTAGAACTGATTTTGTGTTTAGTTTGTTGTCCTTCCTTCGCACCTCTGATTAGCACGGTTGGCTACATACGGTGAGAAATAAATTCAACATACCTACATATATAACAAACGCTGTGCAGTCTACTGCAATAAAGTTCAACACAATAACGGTACCGGATCGCGGTACAAATACATATTTCTGTGAACCAGACACAGATTCCAATTCTAGGAAAGCTGGCGATCCTAGGTGTGAGAACCTATTAAGGCCATGGCAGTACCATACTCGACTTGAAGGGGTGGCGATGTTTACACACTGCACCAGCTGCGGTACCCATTTATGGCTGAGTGGACGTAGGGGAGGGCCCAGGACCAGTTAAAACATACATGACTGGTGCTGACCCGAGAGCGGGAATATAAAACGGGTGACCAGGTCCGTAGTGCAGTGGCGCTACCGCGCTTTAGGAAACGCGTACGGTGCAGGGAAGAGTTAAGGCGCAAAAAGGTAAAAGTTTAGGCTTTTTTGAAGTGGCAATAAAAAAGTATTAAAACGTTTGTGGGTGCTTTCTCAACCCTAGCCTGGGATAATTAAGCAAGCCCTACCGCGCTTTGCTCAGGAGGCGGGATATTTAATCTTGATCTGACGCGGAGCGACCGGCAGCGAGGGCAAAGACTTCCCCATCCCTCCATCTTCATCTTCACCCGTACCCCCCCCATTACCACTCTTGGCAAACACCCCCCAATGTATACAGTATCTGAACTGGCTCTGGGCCTGTACTTGGTGCGGTGTGTCTACATCGGCACCCATTGAGAGTACAGTAGTGTGATGGCCTTCTTAGGTTCAACAACAACAACAAGAGCAGCGCTTCACCACTGAGTGGCGGTGACTTCATCACGGTGCTTGTGCAAGGCTAGATGCACTTTCAGGCCACGGGAAGTGTGGAAAGCTCGCTGGCAGGAGATCAAGGGCCAGACCTAGGTGCCATGGGTTGACTAACAAAGACAAAGATCCCCCGTGTAGCCTTACCAGACTGTTGGGGCAATGCTGTTAGCAAGGACCTACGAAGGCCGGCACGGCACACGAGCTGGCCAGCACCAGATCAGTCGTCTCCCCAGTGGCGATGTTTAGAAAACCGCACCAGGTACTCATTTGAGGCTGAGTCGACCTAGGGGAGGCCCAGGACCAGTGCAGATAATCGTCACTGGTGGTGGCCCATGAGCGGGAATCGAACCCGGGCTACCGGGTTTCGTAGCGAGCTAGCTTTCTTTGTGCCACCAAGTCCGAGACTTGGCATATCCCCGTGCCCCGTTTTGGAGGGCTGTTGTTTTGGGGGCGACGCTCCTACGTGGAGCTCGGAGGCTCTCTTCGGGAGCCGAGTTGAGCATCTCACTTTCTCTCACCCTCGATGACAGAGCGTGCATCCTCCGAAACGTCGGACACCGTGCCCAAAAGGGACATGCGGTAGGACCCAAAAACACATTCGATGGCTCCGGTCTGACACCGCACCCGCGAAAACCTCCGTAGCTTTAGAAAGGCGCGTATTTATTTAATTACTTATTCAATGACATTACTAGTATTTCTTTGCCACCTCACCAAGCTATATTGACAGAGCCATTGAGGCCTATGACCAAAGCGCCTGGTATGCACCGAGTCTTCCCAGGATCGTCCTTCACCGAGGCAGCTGCTGTCTTCCTAGAGCAATTCTATGCCATCACATTTACGCTCCCAACTTTCACCGACCAGCACTGACCAGCACGGCGAAGTATGGTCAGATAACATCTACGACCCACACGGCAATGGGCAGGCCCCTAATCCAGCAGTGGATTGATGGACGAACACGGGAGTACCAAGGAGGCGTGGATTGTGGAAACAGCGATATCGCTCGGTGGTGCATTGTTGTAAATTTCGAGAATCCGCAATAATGTTCAGTTGCACTACAATGCAGGCTAGATTTAAAAAAAATTACAGAATTTTATTGTTTCAGATTTACTTTCATTGCACGTTTACTGTACAGCTCAAGTTACAGCTAACCGTGCTATCAGGATTCATCCAAATTCCAGGTTTGTTTTTACGTAAAATATCACTGCAGTATACATTATTAAGACTGCTCTGCTTGTTTACCCGGGAAATCCTCACGGAGTCTCAATATATTTTTTTCTGGCAGGTCCTGCTGAGTTTTCGCAACTCGGGGACGATGTTGTTGCTGTACGATCCCAATTATGAAATTTGTCGTGCTATATTTCAGCATTGGGATTTACTTGCCAATAATACCAGATCCAGTGTCGGGTTTTTTTTTAAGCGATGGGAAGAAATCCGGAGAGAATCCGGAGGAAACCCATGCAAAACAGGGGGAGAAGAAAGGTGCCCGAGTCAGGAATCAAACCCAGGCCCTCCTTGCTGTGAGCCACAAGTGTTACCACTGCGCTATCACCATGCCACCCAGATACGAAGTGGAAATAATAATAATAAAAGTTATGCGACTGCGTATAAAAGCACAATTTAACATCCTAACCATCAACATCATCATTCTATGTTATTCAGCAGAATTTACTAAATGAGCTACAATCCAGTACTGTATTATTGTACCCTGTATAACTGTGACACTTTCGGCAGTCACATATATTCAAACAATCATCTAGTTGAGGGATACTATTTTTAAGATTTTAGTTTTTAGCTTCAATTAAGTTTTGTTGTGATTTCTCAGTTTCTAACGGAAGCATTACTTTCCTATTACAAGATCATATTGGTTTCCTTAAAACTTCAACATCATGAATCTGAACGGTGGTGGTGGTGGCCGGCCAAATGGGTGCCCCAAAGCAGAAATCATATTAGGGGGCCCCGCCTTTCATTTTGTAACTGCGAGTGAGATGACAGCAGAGATGTGGGCAAGAGATAGAGATGTGGTGCAATGAGAGAAACATGGAACATTCTAGAGAAATGTAGACATAAGATACAGCTGTAGTGCATTAAAAGAACAGAGATATAAATGAGACAAATGTATGTGCAATGAGAGAGAGATAGACACGAGACAAATATTAAATGAAATGAGAGACAAGTGACAGACAAGATAGGGAATTGAGAGATAAAGTAACTTTTGATGTTAATTAGCTTTTTTTGTTGCTTTGGATTCGATTTTTTTCATGAACTCAGCATTTGCTGATGCCTCGCGCTGCTATTGGATGTGGAAGATGGATGACCGAATGCAAGCCCACCTCTGGTCGCTCTTGATTGGACGAATGAGCCATGCCCTGCTGTGACATCACTTCCTGTACTGCCAGGCATGAGGCATGTTGCATTGTGGGATATCTTTCAGAACCCTGGAAAGCACATACATTCAGGACAAAGTTAATCACACGACAAAGACATTCATCCCATCCACATGCGTGGACATGAAGAGGCACAGCATTATACGATGTGTTACCATATTCTCTGAATTATAAGATGCACTTTTTTTGCCTGTATTTTAAAGCAAAAGTTGTGGGGTGGTGTACTTTAAAATCCAGAGTATCTGATAACCTGGAGAATGTGTTAACAGTATAGCTGTGAGCACAAATACATTTAAAATGGAGTAACATCAGGCAAATGGTGCAAAAATCAGGAAAACATATAACATTGTTCTTAAAAATACGAAATCCCAAAACTTTTTTTTTATCCGAAACTCACCGCTACTCTCAGTAGATATTTATAATAATGAAAAACAACCAGAAGCAGGTGTACATAAGAAGGCCACGACTAGACGTATCTCTAACTGTGTCAGCCCCTGGACATGTCAGTGGTGTATAGTGGCTTGCTGACTCAGTGGTATTTCAGATATGTTGAGAAATGTGCCAATAGTAGGAGGCAAATGGAAATAAATTTCACTCTGATGATGAGTAAAACAAATATACATGTAGTATTGCACTTGCTTAGTCAGCCAACAAGTTCCAGTTTCACCCAACTCAATGCAATCAAACAAAACAGAAAATTACGTCAAATATATATTTTTTTACAATAACATCCACTTCTTCAAGCGGTGATTTACGTCTTCATGCAATGGTTCTGCAAGGCATTGAAAAAAACTAAGCGAAGCGTATGGCCCCAAGTAGCTCAAGGCCCCCCCCCTCCCCTGATTCAGTTGAGCAGCCAAAGTCGCTCAACTTGATCATTGCCCCTTGCAACTACGTTGGCCACATCCGAGCGTGAGTGGTTGTGCACCGAGGAAACTTAAATTGTAACGACCAATCGCGTGACGAAAGACGCCGCCGCCGCCACACGTGTCGCCGAGCAGATCGACGCTCTCTACTGTGAACAACCAGTTGCGCAACTGCCTCGCAACCGGTTGCAGAGACGTCCACACACGAGCGATTCACAGCTGCGTTGCGACTTACGCACACGCCTCGCCGGTGTGCCGACCGGCGCTCGGGATGCTGGCTACGAAACCAGGTTCAAACGTAGCCCAACGCTGGCTACTAAACCAGGCTCAAACGTAGCCCAATGCTGGATACTAAACCAGGCTCAAACGTAGCCCAATGCTGGCGGCGTAGAGTCCACGCACAAACATCCTCCGAACGCGCGTGGTTCTTCTTGTCGGAGTGTTTATTGGCCGTGTAAAAAAAGCCCTCGCTGTAACAAGTAGGCCTTAAGCCAATTCTCTGCAAAAAAGGGGGTTATTTTTCAACTAAAGCAGGAATGCCGGCTTTAATAAGGCCTATCTGTATTTTAACCGTGCAACCATTATGCCATTAGGTCGGCTCTCGCTGCTGTGCACCGTAGCGCCGGGGCGAAATTAATTGAAGAAATCTCACAGCAATGAAGTGACCCCACTGTGGCTCACACGTTTGGGCGGGCGGTCCATCTCCAGCCTGCTCAATACTTGTAAATAATGACCCAGTGCTCATATACGTTTTGGGGGTTTTTTGGGGGAGGTTGAGAGGGGGAGGGGGAGGAATTCTGAATTACAAGTGTTTTTTCTTCTCCGAAAACCACTGAGCAAAACAGCCCCGGCATCATATCAACAGCCACGCACACCAGCGACATCTCCTCGCCATTCATCACTTAACCGATTTCTCCCGAATTGATCTTGCTTACATCATTACCTTTGCTGTTCATTCACTTAATGGTAACAATTAAATGCAGCCTCCATTCATTTTAATTCTTCTTTCAAACGTTCTCACAGCTGGCGGCGTTAACGGCTTGTTCGCAATTCCTGGCATGGCAACGTGCGTGAATGGTACTCGTCAACGTGTTCCACTACTTTCCCTATTCAGGATCACCCTTGACACGCTGGACACAAAATGACATCGTTCATTAACGCAACACGGTAATTAAATTCGATACCCCAGCGATGGAGCAGTTATTACCCTAACTGGAGACAAATTGACCACGCCAGCAAAATGCCTCTCGTGTTTCATAGCAAAGCTGCCACTCGGCTACATCAGAATCAGAATCAGAAAGGGTTTATTCGCCATGAAAGTTCGCACAGACAAGGAATTTACTTTGGCAGGAAGGTGCATACATTCAATATATAGGAATCTTAAATCTTAAATAAGTGGTGTACAAGTCTAACTATACTAAAGGTACAAAGTCTAACTAATACTAAGGAACTAAAGTATGTAATAATTGAATAAAAAAAAAATTCATATACAATAGCTATAATATGCAATATAAAATTACAAAAATACAAATAGTTTAACACAGTGCAAATATGGCAGGGTGTCATTGTGCAGATATTGTGTTAAAGTCAGTTTGAGTGTCAAAGTCAGTTTGAGCCCCTGGCCTTGTTGAAGAGACCAGCAGCGGATGGGAAGAAACTGTTTTTGCAATCACAAAAGGCCGACCCGACCTCATGGAAAACTCGGACCGGTTCAGATACCACTGAACCGGTCCGAGTTTTCCCAGCCACAACCGTCTTCAGGTGAAAAAGAAGAAGACGGTTGCTTGCAATAGATCACGATCGAAACGTCGTGATCGATTATTTTTTCTACCTACGTGACTTTACCGAAAGAACCAAAGAGTATGGATTCCTGCAGTCACGAAAGCTTCAAATCAAGATTAGTCTGGACAATGTTTTCCGAAAAATTATTTCGCCACACCGCATTCGTTAATTCTCGTTTCATCCTCGCGACACCACACTTTGCCCTCACAGGTTTATAGGGCACATGACGGATCGGCGTACGTCGTACTCCGCAGTGGTAGCGCCGCATGCAGGTAATCCCTGCACCAGCGCTGCCCCCGGCAGACCTTCCGGAAAATATCGAGAGTGAGAAATGAAGGTCAATGTCCAGCGGCCGTTGGCTCGCGCACTGCGATTGTGATGGTGCACCTCCGTGAAACGTCAATCTGCGACGCTGACACCCTCCAGTAATGTGTTTTTTTTAATCCTTCTTCAAATTCTTCTTCCAGATAACCAATACAGAAGAAGACAACCTGATGATGCAGGCAGTGATGAGAAGGAAACTGGCACTTCTCGATTTAAAGCTTTCGTGACTGCAGGGATTCATCTTCTTGGTTCTTTCGGTAAAGTTACGTGACTTTACCGAAAGAACCAAGAAGATGAAACTGGCACTGTTTGGACACACGTGTAGGATGGACAAGAACAGGAAAATGTAAAGTGTGTTGTTTCGGAAAAATGGAAGGAACCGGAAAGAAAGGAAGACATAACAGAGAACGGCCTGACGACGACGACATAAGAAAAGATCGGTGCCAGAAAGAAGTGGCCACTACTTGAGCATATTGGCACAAGACAAGAGGAGAGTGAAAACAAATGTAGAAATGTGCAGTGGACACCTACGGGCTCTCTGCGCATGGATCATGATGATGATGACTACATTGGAGGAATCGAGATTGAAATCTGTTATTATATGCAGGAATCGATCCTGGTGAGAAAGGATCAGAATGTATATTTATACTGGGAGAAATACGATGAGCTATGAAGCTCACAGATGTAACAGATTCTGGGACACACGGCAGTAAAACCTTGCACACACATGTGGTTGCGTGCGTTAAGAGCCGATAAAGTTGTTGTTCCTGCCAGTTTGCATTTGTAAATTCATTCCAGTCGTCCCACAACGCTCAACATTACGGGGGGGGGGCTTTAACCTCACAGATTTCCCTTAACGCTACGACATCGAAAAAAATTCGGGAGAATTCTTTCAACGACGGGCGCTTTATTTTTGGGGGAGGGGGGGGCCCGCAACCGCCGATCGCCAAACCTCCTCCCAACTCGTGGAGGCCGGGTGAGGATCGATCCATCAACGGTGGCGTTATTGTATTTTAATCTGTTTTCCTATTGGGGGGGGGGGGGGGCGGCGGAAGGGGACGTGTGACAAGAGCGCAAGAATAAATTGGCTAGATTCATACGAAGACAATGAGGCATATAATGGTCTGCTTGAGTCCAGGTGAAAAACACACGCGCGCGCTCTATTGTGGCGCACACTCAATGCTCACCGTTCACTTACACCCATATCTACCCAACAGAGACGATGGGCAGCTCACCAGAATTGATATGAACTAGCCTGACTCTGCTGATGAGACGAAAACATGTCGAAATTTCGATTTAAAGCTTTCGTGACTGCAGGGATTCATCTTCTTGGTTCTTTCGGTAAAGTCACGTAGAAGGGAAATAATAAAATAATAAAAATAAAACATAATAAAATAATTCTCACAGCCCATTCAGACGCTGTCTTTCCGACAGACCTGTTCTTCACCTGAGGACGGCTGCTTGCGTTGTGGCCGAAACGTCGTGAGAATTATTTAATTGGTTTATTTTTTATTTTTTTATTATTTCCCTTCTACGTGACTTTACCGAAAGAACCAAGAAGAACATGTCGAAACCTGTCCAGCTTTTGCTTGTTGTTAAAATGAACGCCGATGGAATTATGCGCTCCCAGAAGGCCCTGTGGCCAACGTAACGTGCGCAAATAAAAACCTCCTCTTCTTTTTTGTTAAAGTAGACAGACGGATATGTGGAGGTGTATTGTTTACGTGAGACTGCTTGTTCAAATCATCATCAGGGTTTCACCCAGCCCATCATCATTAGTGACCCTCAAGCAAGAGTAAAAAAGTACCACAAAGGGATGGCCATAGCACTCTGTGGGACTATAGAAGTGGATGTTCTATCATCTGTTCCCTGCCGTAGGAATGTGACATTTGCATCATTTGCTGCTCAGCACCACAGAATGTTTGCTTGAGCATGGGACCACTTTGATTGACAGTCTTATTTAAAAAAAAATCCATTTAACTTGTTTGAATAAGACACATGCCGTTATTAGCACCGTATTGAGTGTATTATTTTTTTTATTATTATTGTTTGGCTGGCTTTCTACGGGTAATCCATGCAGCTGCTCATTCGCATGCCCGTGCCAGTTCGTCACTCACCCAACGGCCCCCCACAATTCAATACCGTCCGCACTGCGGTGGATACTGACGCACCGAGAAAATGAATTTTCAACCTTGGTTTAAACGTGCATAGCTCCGGCGGCTTCCTAATATCGGCAGGAAGAGCGTTCCTCCAGGTGGCCGCGTAAGCGCGTCCGAAAGCGCCACGCGATGCGGTGACCGTCTTTGTTCGATGGCGAGCCAAAAGCCGCCGCTGCGATGGTGACCGGAGTGCACGTGACGGTTTATGCTCCTTGACGAGAGATCAGCGAGGGATTGTGGTTAATTGGTGGCCAGCGCTTTGCACGACAACGGACGGCACGGCAGAAGCTCAACGTACGTACGATGCACCTCTGACCAGCACGGTTGGCTACGTACGGTGGTGCGAAAGAACTTCACCATACACAAACGCATACGATACACCACCAATTAGCACAGTTGGCCATGTACGGAGGTGCGAAAGAAGTTCAACATACCTACAAACATAACAAACTCTGTGCAGTCTAATGCAATAAAGTTCAACACAATAATGGTACCGGATCACAGTACAAGTACATTTCTGCGAACCAGACACAGATTCCAATTCCGTCGGGGCACAAAGACGACGAACGTCTCGATCGTCGACCCCGACCGGATTGGTCCGTGGAGCCACGCGAAGGCCCAGCAGAGCACCGGGCCGATCGTCGACGTCATCCTCGAACCCGAGGCATGGGAACGGGAGACCCCGGGGGCGGTGGGGGGCAAAAAGGGCATTTTAAGCCCTGCTTGGACTGTTTTGTTCGAAAAATTGTTGCTGTAATCTCGGTGATGTAAGTGTATATGATAACAAATAGCATTTTTTTGTTACATCGAATCATTTTGATGGAGGTTTCCACTTAGGGGCCATCCCTTTAGTATGTACGCAGGGAGGGGGGGTTAACCCAAATGCGTACGCTTGCGTATGGGGGGTCTACTACAATATGCGTACGCATAGGAAACGGGGGGGGGGGGTGAAGCCTCGATAATAATTTTTGGCCTTCAAATGAGTTAGTCCACCGCAGGACTATCTATCTGTTTGCTGAAACACGTTAATATTACTAATCCTTGATCGTTTCTGCGTGGATTAAATATCGGCCGTTCTATAGGATTCGAGGGGGGGGGGTGCGTCAAGCGTACATAAGCAGGTAGTGGGGAGGGGGGTAAAAAGTCCGCGTGCGTACAGGGAAGGGGAGAGGGGTCAGGTTTTGACAAATTTTTGCGGACCTACTCAATGGATGGGCCCCTTAGTGGCTTGGTGGTAATTACCCGCCACCCCCACCACCCCCGCTCGCGCACGGCCATGAGGCATTCTGACCTCGAGGAGTCCCTGGGCGGCCCTGACGAGAGGGCACAGCGGCGGTGTACACCGAGGCCCGGTGCTCACATCGATTAAACTATTTTTTTTCAGCAGGTAAGGCCCACTGAGCTATGAAAGCTCTTTTTTTTCAGAAGCAACCTGGCCAGCACAATTGATATCTCAACGAAGTAGCTCATCACGTGGATATGTCTAGCGGCCAAACAGTCTGAACGCGTGGTGCCGATTCTAAATGTGGAGGGAAAGAGAAAATCCACGCGACCACAAGGCGAGAGAGAGACACGCAAACTTCAAATATACAGCAGGCGTTAGGGTCGGGAACGAACCCACGACCTCCTGCATACCAGGCGAGATAGTTAACATCTCCTAGCCACCGTGATGATGATGAGAGAGAGATAAACAAACTCTAAATATACAGCAGGCGTCAGGGTCGGGAACGAACCCACGACCTCCTGCATACCAGGCGAGGTAGTTAACATCTCATAGATACCGTGATGATGATGAGAGAGAGATACACAAACTCCAAATATACAGCAGGCGTCAGGGTCGGGAACGAACCCACGACCTCCTGCATACCAGGCGAGGTAGTTAACATCTCATAGCCACCGTGATGATGATGAAAGAAAGAGATACACGAACTCCAAATATACAACAGGCGTCAGGGTCGGGTTAGAACCCACGACCTCCTGCTCGGGAATGAACCCACGACCTCTTGCATACCAGGCGAGGTAGTTAACATCTCCTAGCCACCATGATGTTGATGAGAGAGAGACGCGCAAACTCCAAATATACAGCAGGCGTCAGGGTCGGGAACGAACCCACGACCTCCTGCATACCAGGCGAGGTAGTTAACATCTCATAGCCACCGTGATGATGATGAAAGAAAGAGATACACGAACTCCAAATATACAACAGGCGTCAGGGTCGGGAATGAACCCACGACCTCCTGTACACCAGGCGAGGCAGTTAACATCTCCGAGCCACCATGATGATGATGAGAGAGAGAGACGCGCAAACTCCAAATACACAGCAGGCGTCAGGGTCGAAAACGAACCCACGACCTCCTGCACACCAGGCGAGGTAGTTAACATCTCGCCGCCGCCTCGTTTGACGATAAAGAAACGCGCGGCTCATCCTGGAAGGGAACCGCGGCGTCGTCACTTCTCACACCCAAGCGCGGGCCACTCTCCCCGCGGGGGTCCATCGATTATGTGCTCGCTCTCTCTCGATCTTACGGCCGCTGCTACGTAATGACCATCGCTAAACCCGCCGTCAACGCCAAGCCACACCTTTGATCTTTAATCCGTCCGGCGGAGCGCTGCCGCAGCTCACTTCAAAACCAATATCACGCACGTCCCCCCCCCCGCCCTTCACTTCTCCACACAGAGCGTAATCCATAAAACGGCGGGGGGTTGCCTCCGAGGGGTTTTTGTCTGTATGAACATTTCTCGTCGTGGCAGTCTGCAAACAGCCCAGATCATTATTGTGCTTTAATCCCGTCAATCTAAATTTCACCAGCCACCGCGGCAGACGTACATCCAAGACGAGTTAACCCCTCGGCGGTAACCCACGACGGACGGACGGCTTTTGCTCCAGGGACGCTGCAAGGAAGAGGAATTGCTGGAATGTTTCCGGTAAAACAAAAGTATAGAAATATACACAAGGCGTTCGCACAACCCAGAAAACGGCTGTTGCACGACGATTTCTTCCTCAGGCGCCCGGACTCAAAGGTCAGCGAATCGCGGCGGAGGGCACAGAGAATTTGCGACGATTCTGAAATTAGCCGGCACAATAACAGTAAAACATTCGAAATCCTCATTAGCTCCAGCATGATGACATAGTTTATTAAAAGTGCGCTTCGCCTTTATTAAAACTTCGCGGGTTCTTTACGACCTGCGCGACCGCGTGCTCGTTTTTCAAACGAGCAAGCCTGCCTCCAGCGCCACCCTGACTGCGACCGCGGAGATTGCGCTCGCTTGAGACCCCAAGGTCCGGTGGGCAAGTGGGGACAATGACAAGAGGGCCCTGCCCCGATAAACACTTGGCCTACGTCCTCTCGAAACCACCCCGTGGCTATCGCCGATTGTCGCCCCCAAATGGGTTAATGTCCGAGCAGTGTTTGGCAGAGAGTCCGCGGGATTAATTGCGGGCAGGACCCGCCAATGTTCAGTGCGTTTAACGCGTTTCGTATTGCGTGGCGGGCGCGCGCAAACCCGTTCGAGCCGTAATATCAGACGCGAGCCAGAGCGAAAAGTGGCACTCGAGTTTGGAGAAGGGAGTTCTCGTCGCATCGAGAGGTGAACCGAGACGGCCGTGCCGCCACCATCGTCACGCGCGCTGCCACTCACCGCGACGTTACGTAAACACAGTCTGTCCTCGCATGGCGCAGTCAGTGGTAGTTGCGTTACTGAAGGACACCAAGTCATGGAGAGATCGCGTAGTTATTAACAAACATTGATTTAATGTGAATCAAGGGGTTAGGGGTAGTCGAGTTTAGAAAACGTCGCTGACATTTTTCATGATAATTTGTTGTGTTATTGATTTTTACGTGTTCTTTTATAATTATTACAAAGCGAGATAAATATCAGTCCACGATAACACGTGAGATACGTACGCATCCCGGAGCATCCAGCAGCATCCCGCCTTGTGTGTGTGATGCTACGCCGAGGCAGCCGCCCGACTGTTTATTCATGCTCGCGCGATGTAGTTCTGTTCACTCAATCGCGCTATGTATCCAATTCGCATCCGCGCTGTAAAAAAAAAAGTGTTCCCTAATACATTCAATTGCGTTCTATCAAATTCGCGTCATGAGAACGCGATGATTCATGGGATGGCTGGAAGGTGAATCTCGTTCCACTTCCAGTGTCTATGAACAATTTCGTGTGCAGATATGAAACCCATTTGTGTTTGTATAACAAGCGCCACATTCCAGGTGTTCTAGCATTTAAAGAGTTTGTATCCAATGATTAAGAATCCTCCAATGGAATAAATGTTTTTAAAATAATGTATGAAGAGTAACGGAGTGGCAGCCAAGGATTCAGAATCATCATCTTGAATGAAAGTGGAGGAATCTGATGAGCTACAAAGCTCTTTTACACAGATGGTCAAGTAGGGGTGGGTCAGAACGTTACAACAACAAACCAATACAAAAACACGATAGGATTTCAAAGTACTGTCTAGGACTGTTACGCATTTCAGAGCACGTCCACCAAGGAGATGGAGCGATAAATGCTTAAAAGCTCATGTGCAGGTGCTTATTGTATCGCAGAATCATGAGGGACGGTGGTGGCCTTGGGGTGAGGCTTCATCCAGCAGTGGATTGACCATGGGCGTGGCGATGATGAAAAACTTCAAAACAATCCGCGAAAATGAGCCGCGCTCGGACACCGTAAACATCGCGAGACGGATCATGAATCTTGACGGCCCTGCTCCCGCCGATTATACAACACACGCTGAAGTGGACATTCATTTTAATTATCATCTAAATGTCAAACATCATTGCTTTGCGCCAGTTTTTTCTCGGCTCTGTGTGTGTGTGTGTGCGCGCGCGCCGAAGTATATCTCCCAGCTCGCAAGCCAAGCGCAAAGAATAACGGACCCCCGCCGCTTGATATGCTAACCCGTCCAACGACAGCCCGAAATTAAACCACGTGATGACTTTATGTTTAGGCTAAGGGTTAATGTCCGTGTGCTGGGGTTAGCATTAGGTTAGTAAACCCATTTAGAATAAGCGTTTGGGTTCAGTGTGGAGGGGGGGGGGGTTGCTCGCCGTACCCAATGAAAGAGAATGGGTGTTGGGGGGGGGGGGCGTACGGACCGCAACATCGCAAAAAAGCAGCCACTTGTCTTCTTGGTTCTTTTGGTAGAAGGGAAGTAATAAAATAATAATAATATGTTTTTTAAAATTATTTTATTACTTCCCTTCTACGTGACTTTACCGAAAGAACCAAGAAGATGAATCCCTGCAGTCACGAAAGCTTTAAATCGAAAAGCAGCCACTTGGTTAAGCGTGAATATTTCCGGCATCAGAATGCAGCCGCAGGCGGTGTATCCCTTTTCAAACGAGCAACAGAGTGACAGCCATCTGTCCCCGCCACTGGAGGCCCTTGAAGCCTGCGAGAGGTGCCAGACTCTGGCTCGAGAGGAGAAGGCAGCGCGGCAAGTGGACTTATCTGTACGGGGGATGTAGCGTTGGCCCTTGTGTGCGGTTTCCCCCTACACGTGTGACAAGCACTCGTCATTAATTGGGTGGAAGAAAAAAAACATCTAAAAATGAAAACCCAATCAATGTAGGCAGGAACCTCCTGAAATAGAGTCCTTGGGTCTCGAGTGTGGATTTCCTGGATAGCTAATTAATTAATAACTGGATAAACAAACTGGTTTAGCAATTCAAAGACACACCAACCCATTCTTACAATTCTATGTCGCAGCACAACGCTTTCTCGGGTACAGAACGTGAAACTGAACTCTCGTGATTCAGGGTCGCGATTCCACTCAAGAATCGATGGCTCTTAAACATTGTGATGCACCGTGGCACCTGCCGTGGGTGCAGAGATTGTTGTACGCAGATGACATACAGCATGTACGCGAACTTGAAAACATCGATGATTAAGCAGTGCGGTTGGACGCATGTGCCCGCTCAGCTTAAGACATTTTACGAATCAATGACTCGGTGCATCGTTCAACCGCTAATGTAGTTTAACAATTCAGACTGACTGACTTTACCTGCTTACCTGCTGTTAAAAAAAAAACACATTTAAAACTCAATATGATTTCCCTACTCAAACGAGCATTGAGTGGTGAAAATTCCACATTCCCACGGCGGGAAAAATGGAGTCTATCCACAGGACAACGCCCTGTTGACTTAACCCCCCACAAAGTGGTCCTCGTTTTAGCGACCCCGCAAGGATGATTGGCCAAGCAAACCGAGAGGATATGAGCTCGCAAGCCGCTCACTCTCTCGCCGAGCCATTCGGCCAGGTTTTAATGAAGCCAGCAGCCCGACAATCGGGCGCTTGAGTATCTCGCATACGCAAAACACTTTTGTTTTTTAAATGGGGCTATAAATTGAATGAAAATATATGCAAGCGCGGCATATGGTTTTTAATTCTATTTTATTGTCGTTGAAAGTGTAAGCGGGGGTGGGTTATTTGTATTTTTCTCCAACGCCGATTCTTTACAATGTTTACAAGGAGAGCCCCGCAATGAAATTAAAAGTCTCGCGAAAATGCAAACACCCAAACATTTTTTACGGACAACATTACGCATAAGCACCGTGCATGCCCTTATTTCGCAGCCGGTGCCTTATTAACCCCCTGGAAATTAAAGCAGTAAACATCGGGGCTCGCGAGCACTGCCAACGGCGGCGCGAGAGGCGCGGACATTAGCGAATATTTTCACGCGAACGCTTCGGTCGTGACGCGCGCTCACGAGGACGCTTTATACCGAGAGGCGCAAAAATGTGCGGCATCAAAAAAAAAAACCTCTCCCCGTCCAGGCGCGAGCACCTTTGTCGTGCCATTCTTTGTAACTGGTCCTGCCCCATCGGCCATCGCCTCCCCCCTGCAATCCATCCTGGCAAGGCGCGCTAACTTTTCATTCTGGAAATATGTGCCGTTTTCAATTTACATTTGCTCCTTTGTCTGAAGAATCCATCCATCCCTCCACGCTGCTTTGTGCGTTCTTCAGTTTTTGTTCCGTTTTTTTGTGTTAATGACCTCGTTTCTGAACTAGAAACGCGGCAATAAAATCTCTCTTCTTTTCCGCACAGACACCGACGCACACACACACACGCAAAAAAGACAAAGATCCCCCGTATAGCCTTAACAGACTGTTGGGGCAAGTGCTGTTAGCGAGTCGCACCTATGAAGGCCGGCACGGCACACGAGGGGGTGGGTGGCCAGCACCACGCCCAGCCGCCTTTATCTTCCTAGTGGCGATGTTTTTACGCACCGCACCAGGTACCCATTTGAGGCCGAGTCTACCTATGGGAGGCCCAGGACCGGTTCAGACAATCGTCACTGATGTTGGCTGTGAGCGGGAAACAAACCAGGCTCTCCAGATCCATACCGCACACACACCACTGCCACACACACACACACAAAACACCACCGCCACACACACACACAAAACACCACTACTGCCACACACACACACAAAACACCACCCGCAACACACACACACAGCACTACGATGTGGCTAGGCGCCAAATTAATTCCCGAAACAGCATCGCAGCGATAAACTAAGCACCGTGTCCAACAAATCTAGGCCCCATCTCTGGGCGATCCACCATCTCTATCTAACTAATGTCGCCACCGTACGCCCAGGCAACTGTAAAAACAAAACAAAAAATTTGCACTCGAAGGCATCACAACCAAACAAAGAACACGATCCAATAAACAAGTGAATCAACTATGAAACACGCGCATCCTCCTCCCCACAGACACCCTCCGCCCCCTCGTGTCTGTTTCATTAAATAAAATCTTTAATTAGGGTCTCTCCTCCCACGTACGTTCAGAGATTTCAAATCACTTAAACCTATTGTTCCCAATGCTCTCATACCGCATTATGATGCATTATCTGCTCTTACAAGTCTATGCCCCACAAGCCTATCGGAGGTTACATTCACAACGCCGTGCAGCCTCAACAGACTGTTGGGGAACATTGCTGTTAGCGAGCACAGCGCCCGACCACCTTTGTCTCCCCAGTGCCGACGTTTCATACATCACACCAGGTACTCGTTTTGAGGCCGAGTCGACCTAGGGGAGAAGGACCAGGGCCGGTTCAGGCAATCGCCACCGGTGTTGGGCGTGAGCGGGAATCGAACTCGGGTCGCCGGGTTCGTAGCGCGGCGTAGCGCTAACCGCTGCACCACCGCTCCCCACGATGTCCATCAAGGGTTGGAACGGAGACGATCACCGTCGCCTCGCGGAACCAGCGACCCGAGTTCAGTTCCCGGACGCGGCCAACATCAGCGGCGAGTGATACGCAGGCCGCTGCTGGGATCAGCTTCACCAACCCACGCGGGTGAGCGTGGCGAAGTACGGCCAAGACGATCACCGTGGCCGAAGCGGCCGTGGGGAGGAACAGCAGATTGACCAACGAGTTGACAGCTCGTGAACATCACACCCGTGGATGTCTATTAGTGAAGAGGAGACTTGAGATGGTGCAAGAAGGGGTCTTTCTTCTCGAGGCAACTCGCACCGTGCTTCCACCCACCATCGAAAACCAACCGACCTCGAACCCACCAAATCATCTCTCTTATTTTGCCCGTCTCCCGCCCGTTTTAAACACTCATTCCCTTAATTCTAGATTTGAAGCTTTCGTGACTGCAAGGATTCATATTCTTAGGTTTTTTCGGTAAAGTCACGTAGGTAAAAAATTTAAAGTAATAAAAGTAAAATAAAATAAAAATCACGACGTTTCGGAGGCAACACAAGCTTCCGTCTT
The DNA here is from genome assembly GCF_015708825.2 of Lethenteron reissneri. Lineage (NCBI taxonomy): Eukaryota > Metazoa > Chordata > Hyperoartia > Petromyzontiformes > Petromyzontidae > Lethenteron > Lethenteron reissneri. The sequence goes on from NC_083791.1 coordinate 5,261,665, forward strand.
CAGGTGGAACCGTCACAGCACGATAGCTGTATCAAGTACTTGATACAGTATCAAGTTGTGTGGCGTTTGTGTGCAGTATCAAGTACTTGATACAGCTGTCGTGGCTGTGACGGTTCCACCTGAAGACGGAAGCTTGTGTTGCCTCCGAAACGTCGTGATTTTTATTTTATTTTACTTTTATTAATTTAAATTTAATTTTTTACCTACGTGACTTTACCGAAAAACCTAAGAATACTCATTCCCTTCTCGGGCTTACTACTAATCCTCCTGGGGGCCAATCTGTTCAGTGTCCTCCCCTCAGCAATCGGATTGGGTGGCGTACACGGCAGCGCCACCGTGACCCCTAACCCGCGCTCCCGCGACCCTTAACCCGTGGTTGTGTGGCGTTTGTGTGCGAGGATGTCCCGAACATCCTCGACATATGTACGCTGAACTTCTTTCGCACCGTGCGTAGCCAACCGTGCTCATCGGAGGTGCGGGGGAAGGACAACAAACTAAACACAAAAATCAGTTCGAAAATAAATGAATTTTAAATCTAGATCTAAAAGTGCACAGCTCCAGTTGCTTCGTAATATCGAGAGAGCGTTCCAGACGGCCGCGGAAGCGCAACCAAAAGCGCGCGACTCGGTGCCCGTCTTTGTTCGATGGCCAGCCAAAAAGCCGCTGCTGCCGCTGCGAGGGTGAGCCGAGTTTGCGTGATGCTCTCCTTGGCAAGATCCCCAAGGTATCGTTGGTTCATTTGTGGCAAGCACTTTTGTGTGTGTAGCGTACGGTGCGCAACAGAAGTTCAACCTACGTGCATACCAGGCACCTCCGATTAGCAGGGTTGGTTGCGTAGGGTGCGAAAGCAGTTGAACGTCTGTACGACACGTTACATCTCCGCAGAGCGTCTGCGAAGATGCTAGCGCTGGGACCAAGGGTGCAAAGCGTGTGCTGTGACGTTCAGGGCGCGAATTAAACGCTTTTACTTGGGGTTTATTTTTTTATTTTAAGCTCGTTTCACGTAAAAACGCTTTTTTTTCGCAGACGTAAGAAGATGAAAGGAGCGACGATTCACTCAGGATGTGCGGGAATGCTGCTCTGCGGCACGACCCTCTGGGCCAAATTTCGCACGTTAATTACCGTTCCCACCGCACGGAGCCACACGCAACGCAGACGGACGCACGCACCAACAACAGCCGCAATTCGCCCCTAAGCGACGGCGACGTCACCGCAGCGCTTGTGCCAGGCTAGGTGCACTTTGAAGCCGTCGCGTGAAGTGTCGGAGGCTCGCTGCTGGCAAGAGGTCACGGGGACTGACCCAGGTGCACCGCCTGTGCTCTCCTACTGCGCGAAATCGCTGAGTTTTATCCGCCTGGCGTGCCACTCGTTGTTTCGAGCATCGCTCCCTTCATTGCTGAAGGGCGACTGCCTCCAAATGCCCAGTCGTGTCCTCTAAGAGCCTCCGCATCAACGGCTGATCTTGACACCACGGGTATCGGTCATTGCCGTAGTGTAGCAGTTAGTGCGCTGCACTATAAACCCGGCGGCACGAGTTTGATTCCCACTTACGGCCAAACCAGTGACGATTATCTGAATCGGTCCTGGGCCTCCCCCCTACGTCAACTCAGCCTCAAATGAGTACCTCGGTGCGGTGTGTAAACTATGCTACGAGGGAGACGAAGGCGGCCGGCCGTGGTGCTGGCCACCCACCCCCTTGTGTGCCGTGCCGGCCTTCATAGGTGCTCGCTAAAGGCACTTGCCCCAACAGTTTGTTAAGACTATACGGGGGATCTTTGTCTTTGCCAGTCGCTCCACACATACACATGACAGACGTGTGTGATGGCTCCCCTTGTTCAATTGAGGAGCCTCGCCTTCAGATGCCACGTGTTCCCTTCTTTCTTTCCCTGTAGGCATCAGGACACTGGTTTTAATTCGGCCCGCGGAAGCGGATATCACAGATCCCTTCCAGTGACATCTGGTCCACAAAGTAGAGGTCAGCTCGTTGCCACCCGCTTTGCGTATGACAGCAATGTTCGTCGCACGACATTTCATTCCCAGAGCTATTGGGAGGAGCTGCCAAGCTCACCAATGTTCTCCGGTTGAGCATCCGAGAAATGCCACTTCACAATCGCACCGCCCGACATCATCGATTCACATCCACACGGGAGGTCTACCTCCAACGTCGGTGAAGTCACTTAAATGCCGCTTCATTAACTAAGCCTCATACACTCGGAGCGCTGTGCCGCAATGGATGCGAGCTGCAATCGGCAGCAGGATACGATGATGAGCGACAATAAGGAATGCACACACGGCAGCTCTGACAAATCCCACCACCCCCCGCTTCCCCCGATCGCTCGTACCCCTCCGGCTAACGTCTTGAGAGAGCGTGCGTGTTTATCTAACACCCAAGGGCTGTGTGCACCTTCCTCCGCAGGGCGGGCAGCCGGCAACGCGCCCTCCCCGTGTGTGGGTGGCACGCGGGCATTGTGGAATATCTTAGTGGCAGGCACTACGTCAATGGCCTCCCAACGAATGTAAACAGAATTGACGAGATCCAGATGAATGGATCCCTCTGTAGGACGTGCAATGTTCCACCGAGCTGATGTCTATTATTATTAATAGAGCCGTGTTTTTGTCTTCATTTCGGCCTTCATTGCCTTGTTTTTGAAAAGAAAAATTCCTTCCTGGCTTTCACATTGGGTGAGCGTTGCACGTGACAAGGGTTGTGGATGGGGAGCGGTGGTGTAGCGGTTAGCGCTACGCTGCGCTACGAACCTGGCGACCCGGGTTTCATTCCCGCTCACGGCCAACACCCAGTGACGATTATCTGAACCCATCCTGGGCCTCCCCTAGGTCGACCCAGCCTCAAATGAGTACCTTGTGCGGTGTGTAAACATCACTACTAGGGAGACAAAGGCGGCCGGGCGTGGTGTTGGCCACCCACCCCCTCATGTGCCATGCCGTGCCGGCCTTCATAGGTGCTTGCTAACAACACTTGCCCCAACAGCCTGTTAAGTCTATGCGGGGGATCTTTGTCTTTGGACCCCCTCCACCCCCACCCCCCCGTGAAATCTGAGAACTCCGTCCTCATTTCACGAATCCTTCCTGAAGGATTTCGGTTATCCCAAATGTCAGAATTCCTTCCCGAATTTAGACAAGCAATGGGATGACGACGCGGCGGCGTAAGGGTGCGCTACAACAGGGGGCTTGCGATGCAGAGGCCGGCCAGCTCGAATCGAGCTCCCAGCCCAGCAGTTGAAGCAACGGCGTAAACTCACCCACTGACACACCCAGCCACTCACAGAGCCATTCACTCACTCACCCACCGACTCCCTTCACCCCCTAAACCAGGGGCGGGGAACCTTTCTTCTGCCAAGGGCCATTTGGATATTTATAACATCATTCGCGGGACATACAACATTATCAACTTAGAAAATTAGCCTGTTATATTTGGTCAAACATTTAATTAACTCACCCCTAATGTGATGGTTGGAACTGCTTCTCTTTCGTGAGGCGTGTGATGTTAGCTGGCATTGATGATGTTGCTGCTACTCGCAACTGCTTTTCCCTGTTTGCTCCTAGATTTATTGAATTTCGAGTCCTGCCTGCGGTTGCCTTGGCAGGGCCAGACCAAATGATTTCGCGGGTCTTGTACGGCCCGTGGGCCGGACGTTCCCCACCCCTGGTATAAACAATGGGGTACAAATCACAGTTGGATTGACCGGCAGATCCACGTGTGGCAGGTGGGGTAAAGTGTGGGTACTCCAAACCTCTCCCAAGACATCAGGCCGGTGGTGGCAAAGTGGGCCACACACAAATACAGAGGAGCCCTCTAGAGCTCACGTTAGTGGAGGCACCTTCTACCAGCAGTGGCGTGAGCGGGACAATTGCAGGGCTGCGCTTTGTGCCTTTCCATTTTAACGTATATATATATTTTCCAATGTAACACTTGAGGCACACACCACAGCACGATTGGTAGACGCACAGAGCTCAAGTACATTTATCCCCCCCACCCCCCCACTACGCTGGGAGAAATGCACGTGAATGATGACACCTCTGTTGATGACAATCCAATTCACAATTATCCCCGGAACGGCCTGGCCGACTTTCTCAACTCGGAGCTCGGCCGAGGGGATGTTCTTGCCGGTTCCGTGGCGCGAGCAAGTAAAGCGGAGCGCCCGGAGCAAGCTCCCCCTGAACAGGTACGAGAGCGCGACGCCGTCTCTCTTGGGATCGCGAGCTTCACAAATATCTGTGGGGGACGCAGCGCCGGATTACCCTCGTAGCAAAAGTAGCTACATAGGCTACGGGCCCCGCACTTTCAAGGGCCTCGCGCTAAATGCTTTCAAGCTATAAATTCTGGTTCAGTGATTTCTGCACTTGCTCTATTACTATAGCACTATACTGCCTTTTATGAACGACTGGGTGTTTAAGGTTAGCGGTTTGTCGTATTATCTGGCTGTATAGCAAATGAAAAAATACAATTACTTTACTGTAAAAAATGTGTGTTTTAATATTTACGTGTTTTTTTTTATTCAGGGTTCCTTTATAACATCATGCTACAGGCCCCAGCACTAGTTTCATCCGGCACTGGAGGGACCCCACCGTGCCCCCCCCCACCTCCAACATCTGCATCAGAAAGGCCTTCACACCGCCAGCTTGCACCGCCTGCGATCGAATCAGCCGCAATGAGATCTAGGGTGGTGGTTTGTACGTTGAACTTCTTTCACGCCGTACGTTGGACAACTGCGTTAATCCAACGGGTGACAGGGTGTTACGGGCTGCGCAGTAGGGGGGGGGGGGGCTACGTGCCGGACAATAGACGGCAGAGCACGTCGTCATCTACTGCTGGACAGTACTTCTACGCCGACATCATTGTCCGTGCGTCTCGCCTTCACCAACCCGGGCTGCTCCAGCGTGAAGTGTGGCCAGGAAAAACCCAGCACGATGGCGCGGGGGAGGCCCCTCATCCAGCGGCGGACTGACGAAGAGGGTGCACACTCTGCGGCCGGCTTGCCAGGGCGCTCTTAGTCAACGCGGTGCTTGGTAAAGGGGAGTTATGATTTCACGTTGTGCGCCACTTTGTTGTGTACAGGGTTCCCTCGTTGTTCGTGAGGGATACGGTCCGCAGACGCTCGTGAATAGCAAATTTCTCAGATAACGATGTCGGCCTAATGAATGGCCTTAAAACTAAATACGTAAATAAGCTATTAAATACACGAGTATTATACTAACATGAACAAAAAAACTCGCAGATCAAAGCAAATATTAAATATGAAAGTATCTCATCACATTTTCTCCCCATCACTTTCTCTCTCAATCTCGATGCAGTCGTTGGAGAGTTCCAGATGCGGTTCGTGGTTAGCAACTATCGCGAATAACGAGGGCGCACTGTACCGTGTAGTATTGTCACCGCGACCCCGACGCTCCCGCAAGCACGTTCACATTTCTCCTGCACGGTGCGCGTGCCGCAGCCTGCTCACGCAGCTTAAGAACCAGAGGTTGCAACCGGGTACCCGATACCCGTACCCTACCCGATACCCAGCTACCCGTACCCGGCCGGGTACGGGTAGACCGTGAGTCACTGGTGAGTCACTGGTGAGTAATCGTTTGTCACTCATTTCCCAACGCCTTGTCTCTTCTCACAATTCAAGTTCCTAGAATCAACCCACCCGCGCCTGCAACATGGCTTCATCCCAGAGGTCACAATCAGGTACCCGATACCCATACCCTACCCGTACCCGGCCGGGTACGGGTAGGGTATGGGTACGGCCGGGTACGGGTACCCGTTTGCGACCCTGGTGCGGCCGGGTACGGGTACGGGTAAGGAATCAAATGGCGACGAAGAAGTTTGCGGGACAGAGACACGGCGCTATTCCCCCAGGGGGATTTCTGTCCCTTGCTTTGCTCAAACCTGAGCTCGTTCGTTCAAAAACAGGGAGCGCGTGTAGAGGCTTGGGAGACTTGCGAGATTTCTCAATGGGACCGTGTAAATATTTATACTTTTTGTGACATTGAATTGTACATCATCCAAAGTTCAACACCGAGCCAAAACGTGATCCAAAGCATGCAGCAGCAGCAGCGCCAAAACAAAGTTAAGATGTTCTATCTGCCCTTGTTAGGTTAGGTATATAGTTTGGATTGCCGCGATGTAAATTTGTCACAATATGTCACAAATAATCACGTTCACAGTTGACACCAACAGCAACTTATGGCTTTATACCGCGCCAAATAACGTGACAAACGACTCGGAGCGCATGTCGCCGTGTCGGTTTCCCGTAACTTTGCCATCGCCATTCACAACGCGATTGTATTTTGTTTGCGCTTTGCTGTGAAAATCCAGGCTGCTTAAAGAGAGTTCTTCAACCGCAGTTTGTTTGAAAGAGGCCTCCTGCCTCAAGTCGCCCCATCACTGTAACTGTGCAACGCGACAGTGTTTGTGCCGCACATGCTTCGTCTGCGAGACTGAATGTAACGAATGAAATGACATCAACTCTGAAATGTTTTGTTTTATAACCATCACGCCGTCCATTACTGCATTTTACAAAGTGCTGTACGTACTAATTTACCGGGTATAGTATTAGATATTTATTTAGAAACGAACTATTATGCTCGTCTATTAAATAAAATGTCTTAAAAAAGAGCATCCATAATAATGACAATGGTTTAAATAGTGGACGACATGATTAGTGGACGACATGATCAAGCATCGCACGCTTTCAGGTGCGCTTCTGCAGCCGTCGTAACGCTCTTCCCTCCGATATTAGGAAGCCACCGGAGCTATGGACGTCTAAGTCTAGATTAAAAACTAATTTCTTTAGAACTGCTTTTTGTGGTTAGTTTGTTGTCCTTACCCCGAGTAGCATGGTTGGCTACGCACGGTGTGAAAGGAGTTCAACGCATATCTTATATCGTCATATCGTGGCAACTCTAGTAGGTTGGGAGACGTTGCGAGTTTCAATTGCTGTATTAAACGTAGGTGACATTGGCCATTTCCAGGACGCATCGCTAGAAGGGATTACGAACGAAGGGTCAAGGACAATAACGGAGTGGCAGCCAAGGCACGGAACACGTACCGGGAGAGTACATCCATGAAGGAGATGCAGTGACAAAATATGTTAATGAATGGTTGCGCCGCAAGATGACAAGGTGGATGAGGCTTTGGGGAGGCCTTCATTCACCAGTGGATCGATCATGGCTGATGATGATGGTACATATGCAACAGACATTATGTTGTGTTCACGACCGAACAAAGAACTCAAACTGGCCGGGTGGCTCAGAGGTCAGAGCTCCAAGCCACTGAGATCCTAAGTGTGAATCTGCGAAACCACTCGAGATTAAAAACCTGGGTTTAAAGTGAAGCAGCATCTTGATGGGCTCAGCCCAGTCACCAATGGCTGAATTAAAAACAAATAAAACACACTTGATCAAATTTCAACGACGATAAGTAAAACAAAATATTTCGCGACTGCCATGCAAAAGATGTTTCTGTGTCGCCACGTGTTCGGGTAAAGGAGGTTTATGTACGTTGGTAGAACCTGGTTCTACGGGAGTCATTGCCAGCGTCTACAGCTTGGCCCTGTGGACGCTGGCAACGATGACCAAATAACGGAGTGTCATCTATAATGTTTTTTTTTAGGGTGAGATTGCACATATAAACGTGTCATTGAACCCGCCACCACCTGACATAGCCAATAAGTAAGGTTTGTAACGTAAAATAAAACATGCCAATTAGTTACGAGTTCAGCACACCCATGTGTCGGAGAGTAAACCCACGACATTTATAATTCGAGTCCCGTGACGTTTCGCCGGTAATTACAACCAGCCTCGTCAGGCGACAGCCAGAGTTGTGAAAACATCCTCCTGTTTCGGTCTTAAATAGAGGGGTAAATGTGATGTCGTGACCGTGAACCAATCAGGTGTAATGAACAGAGGTGGGCGGTTAATGTAGTCGTATAAATTAAAATGGATAACTATTATTGGTTTGGTTATTCAAAGTTCATTATGTATGTACATTACCAATTTTTGGGCCTAAAGATCGTATCAAAGATGGGCCCCTCTGCCGTTTTTGGGCCCAAAAAGAGTCCCAAATTTGGGCCCAAAGAGCATCACTTGAAAGTAGTTCTCTCTTCTCGCGTGGTGGGTCCCCTAACGCAGTGGCGCTCCAACACTTAGCACGGTTGCCTACGTACGGTGCGAAAGAAGTTCAACATACATCCAACACATTGCTCATCGCATACTCTCCACTATCAAACCCTCTCTCCGCCGTCATCGCCCCCCCCCCCCCCCCCGAGCAGCGTAGACTGAAAATAATTAGAAAATTAACATTTTGATTACATTCACATGTAATTAACACCTACGACACTTAATAACTTAACAAGTTACGAAATATTTACAATTTCACATCGGCCCGGAACGGTGACCCCCGCGTGTCCATACCCCGAGTGACCACTGCCCTCCCCCCGTCCCCCCTCCCCCACTCCTCGTGGCATGCGCACCACAGGCTGGGGGCCACTGACCTAAGAAACGAGGTTGCGCATTGCTGTCCGAGAGTTCTGGATGTTTCATCTCATTACAGGAAACTTTCCAGTGAAATTGGGAAGTGTAAAAAACATGTGTAAATAAAAATCAAACTTTTCATCATCAACAACAATGTCTCACGTGCCCCCCCCGCCTGCCCCCTTCCTCTCTCCCCCCCAGAGGTCGCAACTGGGTACCCGATACCCATACCCTACCTGATACCCGGCTACCCGTACCCGGCCGGGTACGGGTACGGGTAGCCGTTTGCGACCCTGATGCGGCCGGGTAGGGGTACGGGTAGGCCGTGAGTCACTGGTGAGTCACCGTTTGTCACTCATTTCCCAACGTCTTGTCTATTCTCACAATTCAAGTTCCTAGAATCAACCCACCCGCGCCTGCAACATGGCTTCATCCCAGAGGTCGCAATCGGGTACCCGATACCCGTACCCTACCCGTACCCGGCCGGGTACAGGTACCCATTTGCGACCCTGGTGCGGCCGGGTACGGGTACGGGTAAGGAATCAAAACCCGTTTGCGACCTCTGCTCCCCCCCCCCTTCCCTCTACTCCATAACTGAAGTTCTTCCTCCCTCATATCCCCCCCTTCCCCACAAATAAAAGTACAGGTAACCTGAGGTGTGGACTCGAGTCATGTGACTTGGACTCGAGTCAGACTCGAGTCATGAATTTGATGACTTCAGACTCGACTTGGACTTGCATAACAATGACTTTGTCCCACCTCTGAGGTGTGGACTCGAGTCATGTGACTTGGACTCGAGTCAGACTCGAGTCATGAATTTGATGACTTCAGACTCGACTTGGACTTGCATAACAATGACTTTGTCCCACCTCTGAGGTGTGGACTCGAGTCATGTGACTTGGACTCGAGTCAGACTCGAGTCATGAATTTGATGACTTCAGACTCGACTTGGACTTGCATAACAATGACTTTGTCCCACCTCTGAGGTGTGGACTCGAGTCATGTGACTTGGACTCGAGTCAGACTCGAGTCATGAATTTGATGACTTCAGACTCGACTTGGACTTGCATAACAATGACTTTGTCCCACCTCTGAGGTGTGGACTCGAGTCATGTGACTTGGACTCGAGTCAGACTCGAGTCATGAATTTGATGACTTCAGACTCGACTTGGACTTGCATAACAATGACTTTGTCCCACCTCTGAGGTGTGGACTCGAGTCATGTGACTTGGACTTGAGTCAGACTCGAGTCATGAATTTGATGACTTCAGACTCGACTTGGACTTGCATAACAATGACTTTGTCCCACCTCTGAGGTGTGGACTCGAGTCATGTGACTTGGACTCGAGTCAGACTCGAGTCATGAATTTTATGACTTCAGACTCGACTTGGACTTGCATAACAATGACTTTGTCCCACCTCTGCAGGTAACCGTGCCAGTGAGCCCAATCCCCCTCCCTCATCTAAACCCAGGAGAGCACAGAGTTCGAGCCTCGTGTCCCGCGCAGTTTTCTGTACCCGCTCCTCTCGTGGAAATACAATGAACAAAAAAATTCGAGAAAAAAATAGATGTCTCAAGTGATTTTATGTGAAGGGTGCTGCGGTGGCGAGATGTTAACTACCTCGCTTGGTATACAGAAGGACGTGGGTTCGATCCCGACCGTGATGCCTGCTATTTACATTGACTTTGCACGTTCTCCCCGTGGTCGCATCGATTTTTCTCCGCTCCCTCCGGTTTTTCCCTCCACATTCAGAAACATGCACTTAGAGTATTTGGCTACTATACATTTCCACGTGATAAGCTACGTCGTTGAGCTATCATTTGTGGCCAGGTCGCTTCTGAAAAAGAGCGAGATAGCGCAGTGGGCCTTACCTGGAAAAAATAAAAAAAATTTGTATAGTTTTAGGAACACATGAAATCCACTATTCAGTGGCTCGGATATCCCCACGGGACCAGAGTAGGTTGCATAATGAGGATAATACCATACACCCAGGTGTTACAGACCGACGGTAGGCACATAACATAACAACTTATCTACCAGGGATTGAGAGAGGTGTACAGGATGTGGGCTCGACACCGACCCTAACGCCTGTAGATTTGGAGTCGGCATGTTTTCTCTCTCTCCGCGTGGCCACGTTAATTTTTCCACAACGCTAAGGCACCCCACAGTTGAAAATCGAACCCAGGTGCCTTCTTACGGCGAGGCATGAGTGTCGTCACTGTACCACTCCACCTTCGCGCCCACATTTTAAAATAAATTCGCAACGTGTACACTTTGAAAATGTGACCACGGCGAGGATGAGTGATGATCATTACATCGGCTTGTAATGACTCATCAATTAAACTGGATCCTTTAGCCCACGACACCTGCGTTAAGTCGGCGCGTGTACGGTTCAATTATTTACAATGTATGCAAATACCGTGCTAAATTGCATGCGAGAATGTTCCTTTAGGCCCAAATAATTAATAAGACAAAGCAAACACGACAGTCTGCACGAGGGGGCAATAAGATATCAACAAATGAGGCGAAACACAAATTCATTGTTGAAAATTAAGCCGAAGCGATGTTCCTGCTCCAACGAGCCGAACGAGGCGCGGCTCGTGTCTACAGCCCTGAGCGAGTGGCTGGAGATTCCACATTCCTATGGCCGAGTCCTGTCCACAGGACGACCACTGTTGACCTCGAATTGCAACAATTCCTCAAAACACCGAGGAGGGGGCGCAGTGACTCACGGCTGACCTCATAATAATCATTCACTGATGAGGACGATGATCGGACAACGACGATGTTGATCGCTGTGTGGTGTTGTTGGTGTTGTTGGTGTTGACGATTGCATCGTGACGGCAGCAATACTCATGGCAACAACAAGAACAATGATGAATCCCACCCCCACACCTCCCCCTGGGTTGACTGTTCCGTCTTCAACAGACCGAACGTGCCGGGGACATGGGCCTGGCGGATACCCGCGTATGGTTGGGTTTTGTTCGCGCCCAGCGCTTTGCCACGGTCCAATGTTCTCGCACACAACAAAAAACTTCATCAACATATTATTTTTAAAAAGAACAATGATGATGACTATTTTAATACAGTTTTTTTTGCATTGCCATTGGTATAGCTGCAGGCCTCTGCAAAGCAAAGTCTATTTATTTTGTTGTCTTCTCCACAACGACGCTAACGATCGCTTTGTGTTTTGTATGACATAGGATTGCGTCCAACTAGGGCCCGTATCTAACAGAGAGGATCCTTGCCTATAAACATCTGGCATTTCATACCAGCATCGGTTCAAGTAAACTTGGACGCTGCTGACCGAATGTCAAAACCACGCCAGAGTTTCCATCGTGTTCAACCCAACGCCGCTGGAATGATGCACGCCCAGAAGGCCGTGTGGCTAGTAGCAGTGGCGGCTGGTGATATTTATTTTTGGGGGGGCGCATTTTTTTTATTTTATTGAGGGGGGCAAATAAATATAAAGCAGTACCAAAACCCATTTTGACTACTTGAATATAAATTTTGATGATCTTTATTTACATTTCAGACCAAAAGAAGTACCAAAAAGCATGTTTCCTACTTGAACATAAATGTTTCTCTTTTATATACATTTCAGACCAAAGTACCAAAAAGCATGTTTCCTACTTGAACATAAATGTTTCTCTTTTATATACATTTCAGACCAAAGTACCAAAAAGCATGTTTCCTACTTGAACATAAACACGTTAGTTTCATGCTATTATCAATATGGCTACGGCTACTTTCATGACGTTTGCATTTGTCAGAGAGATGTTTGAGGTCTCTTACCCCCGTCGTTGTCCACAAAACTTCAGTGCCGACACTTTGAAATAAAAGACAGGGAAAACAAAAAAGAGAATTGCTAACATCACATCCAGCCAGCCACCTCCGTTTCTCATAACAAGCGCGGGTGAAGCTTCGTGTGTAGCTTCGTCCTCTGTCACTGGCCTGCTGCTGGATTTGTAAATCGGGTTGGTCCGGTCCGAGATCCTTTATCTTTTTTATTTCTTCCAGCGAAAGCCTTGTGAAAGGGTTTTTTTGTAAATAAATTACAGAATTTGGATGAACTGCTGCCATTGTTTACACAAAAAATTTGATCAGCCTAGCAAGTGTCAAAGTGGTGTCGCCTGCGCACTCGCAGTAGTGGCCCAGAGCGTAAATTTGAATGACAGGTGACGAGAACCAATCAGATTGGATAAAATAACATGTATCCAATTCTGATTGGCCAGGGACGCAACGACTTGCGCCTCGAGGAGAATCTTTAAGAAACCAATTAGAGACCAGCTTCAGGTCACATGCTGTCCGAAAATTTAAAGTCTCACATAGACATCCATTTGTCCGGCGCCCCGCATGAAACACATTGAAAAACATAGAAAATAGTTGACCGATTAAAGCCAGTTTTTATTAAATGCTGATGCTTTTCTTACTACCAGCCGGCACATCGTATGAAAAAAATATTTTATTTATGTATTTTTATATAAATTTTGTATATGTATATTTCTTGAATATTGATGGGGGCGGCGCCCCTGCGCCCTCTATTGACGAGCCGCCACTGGCTAGTAGGATCTGTAAAAATAAAACACTTGATTTGTAATGCGGAGGGCACAGACGTGTTTAGGAGGATGGGCGTATTGTTCTAAAGCAAAGTGTATTTATTGTGCACGGCAGCACGCAGCGAAAGCAACCGTATGAAAGGCGCCCGAGTCTTTTTAGCATTAAACTTGTAGAATCTCACATTTTCAGACGAGCGATCAGACCAGAGGGAGGCATGATCACACATGTAAATTAAAAATAAACATCTCTCGCCATGAATCTGTACATCAAAGCACTGCTGGGATGATTAAGCATTAACACTTTTGCCCACAACTCCCTTTCCATTTGGCACAAGTTTAAAAGACTGCGACTTCCCGAGCACCAATCGCCGTTGATCACCAGGTCAAGAAATGCGCACGCAGCACCCGCATGGCCGGTGCCTTCTCCTCCCCGCCTCCTCCCCCCGTCGCAGGCTTCAGCGACGATCGCGGACTACAACATTGAAATGCTGGACACCTCGAAAACGATTCCCCTTCCGTTCCGTAACGGCACGAAACTCAAATGGCGATATGTATGGAATTCATTTGTGCGCGCACACCACTGTGTAACAGTAGAGATCGGCCTTCAGGGTTTCTTTTATTGGTGTTGTGCAACGGTGCAGCAGCTGTTAACCTCTGACCCCCCCACCCCCCCCCCCCGAAAAAAAGGATCAGACCCAGATTTGTTATTCCAAATTGTCCCTGTGTGTTCAGCAGTACGGCCCACAGAGAATTTAAAAAGCGCCCCATATGTGAAGGAGTTAATGTTTTGGCAGAAGATGAGTCAGGTTGGAGTGTTGTGCCTAAGGGTTGGGAGAGTGGGGAGGGGGGTGGCGGAGAAAGGATAACGTAACGGCGGCAGGGGAAGGCTGTGAGGAATGGGGGGGGGAGGGCCACAGAAAGCAGCAATCGGCATCGTCACGCGTGCACATTTGCGAGTGCGCGTGCGCGCACATCACATCCAGCGGTGCAAGCGTTTGGTGCGCCACGCTCGTGTAACCAGCGACCCAAAGTTCAATTCCTGGCCACGGCAAACATCGGTGGCGAGTGAGTGTCTCTCCCACACCGACCGGCACGGTGAAGTATGATCAAACAACCGGCACGGCGTAGGGAGGCCTTTGTCCGGCAGTGGTTTGACAAAGGGCCTTAATGTATTAAACATTGCAACTGCAAAGGACACGTTCACACACTGCTGAGTGTTATTCTTGGTTCTTTCGGTAAAGTCACGTAGAAGGGAAACAATAAAATAATACAAATATAAAACAATAAAATTATCATGACGTTTCGACTGCAACACAAGCAATCATCATCAGGTGTGAAAACCACAGCAAGAAAATTTGAAAAAAGTGGCGGTTTTCAAACTTTCTTGCTGTGGTTTTCACACCTGATGATGATTGCTTGTGTTGCAGTCGAAACGTCATGAGAATTTTATTGTTTTACATTTTTATTATTTTATTGAAGAATATGAATCCCTGCAGTCACGAAAGCTTTAAATCAAAATTTACACCGCTGAGTGTTAAGCCCCATCAAAAGCGAATGAGGAGATGCAGTAAAATATTATCCTCCGTCGCAGACCGGCGTGCCTGCGCAGGGCTGGCTGGGTAATTTCTCTAGACGCGTTGCGGTCGCCATCGGCAGGTCTCGTCTCATCGCCATCAACTTTCCCTGAACGCATCGGATTTGTCGTCGATCGTCTCCGCGTCGATGAGCCGCGGCGCTATTCAGTTCAACGTGCGTGCGCCCGAGTTGTAAAGCGCTCGGCAGTTCGAGACTGCACGGCGCTGCTCAAAATCCTGCTGCCCCGGCCGACAGACAACAGCTGTGCATGGCCTTAAGGCCCCCCCCCCGCCCCCCCCCCGAAATGTTCTGTCTCAAAGTAGCCTTAAATCTGAGTGGGTATTTTTAATTCTAGATTTGAAGCTTTCGTGACTGCAAGGATTCATATTCTCAGCCAGTTTTCTTTTACCAGGTTTAGTTTTTTCTTTTTTTTCACACTTTTGTTATGTAGGCTAGTCGTAGTCACAAACCGCACCTCTCCATAACAAAGGCTCAGTCTTTTGTTATGCAGTCTATTCTTAGTCTTAAGCCTCACCTTACCATATTAATAAAAAGTGTGCCGTACTTGGCCCTTCCCCTCTTCAACCATTATATATACGGAGTGGTAGCTCTTGTAATCTATCATTTACTTGATACAGCTGTCGTGGCTGTGACGGTTCCACCTGAAGACGGAAGCTTGTGTTGCCTCCGAAACGTCGTAATTTTTTTTTATTTTACTTTTATTAATTTAAATTTTTTACCTACGTGACTTTACCGAAAAAACCTAAGAATATGGGTAATTTTAATGTTTTAAAATATTTTACCTAAATAACGCTTCGACGTAACACGCTTGCCACTCTTACAGCTCGAGAACTTGCTCCGTGAACTGGCGGTGTGTGAACGTTTAATTACGTATGGATTTATGTATGGGTTTGACCGAGGTGCGTTGTTCTTGAAGGCGTACCTAAACGTAAATGAAATCTGGCTCTGGCTCACGTATTTCACTTTCTTTTAAAATCCTTTATATTAAGTTCGCTTGCGTGCTTGCTTGCTTGCTTACGACCGTGCAAATCTTTCGGTCGTTTTTTAACCCACTTCCCGTGATCCAATCGAGCTGACATTTTCCACACAGACTCGTTGTGCGTGACAATTAATGTTCCTGAAATTTTTTTTCCAAAATTTTACACTTTTTAGGACAAAAATATAATATTTAATTACCAATTGCTTAATGGTGCAATGCAATCATCTGACCCATAGGTGGCAGCCATCTCAAGCCAGAGGACGAGAGGACTCTAGCCGCCACGCATATAAAGGATTTAGAGTGAAGAACTTTGTTTTTACTGGTTATACTTATTTTAGTTGGGCCACTGAACAATCCAAGCAGATTTACGTGGTTAAGAGCATCTACCAACCGATATGGACAAAATAATAAAATGGTATCGCGGATGAATCGCGTTGTGATGTACCAAATAGTTCAGCTCGCCGGTAAGTAGCAATCAGACGCAAGACGTTTCGCTCGAAATTGCATCAAGCATCTTCAGGTCAGAGAGGAGGAATTCAGAAAGAATTCAGAATTTGTCGATCTCTGACCTAAGAGATGCTTGAAACGTCATTACTATTTAAAACAAATATACATACACCGAACGAATACCACGAAGCATACGCATCAACAGTCAGTTTAACATGTAGACTTTCGCAACCAACATTATCCATAAACGTTTTTTTTTTAATAAATCGCGTAAATGCAAATGTGTCGTTAAACTTAAATCGTTGTAAATTACGTGGGTTTACTCTCCAACACACCGGTGTGCTGAACTAGTAACGAACTGATAATAGTTTTTTTACCCTTCTATCTGGCAACAAAACTGACACCTTTTTTACGAGGAGTCATGTTTGCATAGACCACAATACCTGCAGTCATAATGCAAACAAAAAACATAACTCTGATAATGTATGCACTGTCCTTGAAGTTGATTGGTCCACACCCGAGACAGCTTTCCTTAGAGCCTCGTCTCACATGGGTTGGACCAGATGACGCCAAAAGGCACACAACTCAAAGGCAATGCACCATCAGAGTATGAGAGCTCGGGGTAAGCATTTACACCATTAGAACCTCATTTGCCAGTAAAAAATATGATAATTGGTTTTTTACCCTTCTATCTGGCAACAAAACTGACACCTTTTTTGCGTCAGTTTTGTTGCCAGATAGAAGGGTAAAAAACCAATTATCATATTTTTACTGGAAAATGAGGTTCCAATGTAGTAACAAACTGGCACGTTCTGTTTACGTGACAAACCTTACCGATTGGCTGTGTCGGGTGGTGGCGGGTTTAACGACACATTTATATTTAAGCAAACTACCCCAAAAACCTCCATTATGCGTCAGCAGTGCCTGCTCGGATAAGGCGAAAGCGTAGAGTAAGGAGACTGCACGTCGTTTATCATCCATCGAACTGCGGCAAACGCAGACATGGCCATGCCAGTGAGAGCAATGACTGCGCCACTGGGGCTTGCTTGTCCTGAAATACTTTTACTCTGATACCCACGGCAATGTTTCTACTGCAAAGTGCTTGTCCGACGATACGTTTAGTGGATTTAACAAACAAAAAAGTTTGACGGACGCATCGAAAAACAAGGGCTCTCAATTCACACGAGCAACGTTTGCTGCGTGGACTCGTAACTCATCACCCGACACGAACTTCAGTTCGCGTATAAAACATAAATAAAAAAAGGATTCACAGATTGTGTTTGCGTGTTAGATGTGCACAACGGAGCATTTTGCTTAGATATGTCAATGGAAACACGGCCTGGTTTATGTATCGGTACAAAATGCCTTGCGTTCAACGGAGTGCATTGTGTGCACACTCCACAAAGGGAAAGAGATGCCTTGAGCAATAGTGGTGGAGGGTTGTACAAACAACACACAGCAAATATATCAGGCTATATAATCTAAATTTCATATCCCCATGAAATTGCACCAGATTTTTTTTCAGTTTAGCCTTTTACATAAGGAACACAGTTCATTATTTTATTTGTTTTATTAAAGACGTGTGATGTTAGGTGAACGTGCATATGTGCAGAGTGAGGAGCGGTGGTGCGGCGGTTAGCGCCATGCGCTACGAACCGGCGACACGAGTTCAATTCCCGCTCACGGCCAACACCAGTGACGATTATCCAAAGCGGTCCTGGGCCTCCTCTGGGTCGACTCAGCCTTAAATGAGTCCCACTAGGGAGACAAAGGCGGCCTGGCATGGTGCTGGCTACCCACTCCCTCGTGTGCCATTCCGGCCTTCATTAGGCACACGCTAACAGCCCTTGCCCCAACAGTCTCCCGCTCATGGCTAACACCGGTGATGATCATCTGAACAGGTTCTGTGCCTCCCCTAGGTGGACTCGGCCTCAAATGAGTGCCCGGTGCGGTGTGTAAACATCGTCACTGGGGAGACAAAGGCAGCCGGGCGTGGTGCTGGCCACCCACTCCCCCTCGTGTATCGTGCCGGCCTTCATAGGTGCTCGCTAACATCACTTGCCCAAACAATCTGTTAAGGCTATACGGGGGATCTTTATCTTTGTGTTTACGTTGTATTCAGAAGTGGGGAGTAGTACCGCAGTGGTCAGCGCGCTGTACTACGAACCAGGCGGCCCAGGTTCGATTCCCGCTCAATGCCAACATTAATGACGAATATCTAAACCGGTCCTGTGCCTTCCCTAGGTCGACTCAGCCTTAAATGAGTGCCTGGTGCGGTGCGAAAACATCGGCCAAAAGGCGGTCAGGCGTGGTGCTGGGCACCCACAACCCCCTCTTTGTTCCGTGGCGGCCTCAATAGGTGCTCGCAAACAGAACTCGCCCTGACTATCTGTTGAAGGCTCTGCTGGGGATGTGCGTCTTGCGCTCCTGCAGTGCTTGTACGAGTGATTTTTTTCGGACACATGCAAAATCATTTCTGGGAAGAGAGTTTCCCGGTACGTCAAGCGTTTTTTTTTTTGTGCGAGGCCAACTGCTCCTCACAAAACAGTGGGCCCCGAGCCAAGACATGCAGAGAAATAAATCTTATCCCCCCCCCCACCACCACCACCAACCTGTTCTGGTTACAGGCATTTTCATTAATTCCACCAAATGGGCCCCTGTACAGACGGAACGCAACGCACGCAGAGTCACAGCCCCGGCGTGAACCTCGGAGATTCTAAACGTCGCGGCGGCGGTCTTACGGTGAGCGCCCGCCGGGGGCCGAACGTGAAGATCAAAGCGCACGTCAGCCTTCACGTTCATTTCACTCGGGACGAGAACCGCATCTGGCAGAGGACTCCCGGACTCCTTAAAAAATAACGGTCAATTTCCGACCAAAAAATATAAAAAACACACTCGGGCCAATTCCGGTTATTAGTTCCGAACCTGAAGCGCATCCAAACAAAGTTGTTTAAAACGTTTGGCAGGAGCTCCTGCACGCTGCTCGACACTGCAAGAAGCACACGGTTGCGGAACAAACAGTGCAGGCCCCGGCAATTTAAAAACAAAAAAAATCTGTTGAAATGCCTTGTGCCCGTCAAGATTGGGACTCACCGCCGATTTGCATTCGACCCGATGGCTCCCATCGTCGTGGACGAGCCCAGACCAGACGCGTCAACGTGTCGGTACCACCTGAGGGTGGCGTCACTTTCGCAGTTCCGAATTCTTATTCTTCACGTGGTCAAGAAGAGTGTCAAGTGATAGCCACTTCAATCGTATTAATAAATTGGTACGACTACCAATTTCTACTCTGGCCCATGGACTATTTAATATGATCTCACCGTGTTGCCGTTGAACCATTTAGCACCTTCCTATTCCTTTCTATGCAACCCTCTCCTATCCTTCCCACTCTCTTCAATTTCCCTCGACTCACCAAAGGGGGGGGGGAGGAACGCTTCGAATATCCCACGAGCAAAGTATTCGTGTGTACCGTTGCTGGAAAGCATGAATAAAATATATTTTATTTTAAAATCGTTGACCCCACTTGTTGTCGTGGGGGGGGGGGGAATACGGCGCTGTAATCCGACCCTGCCGTACGCCACCGAGCGGGGCGGCCTGCGGTGTTCTCCGCGGGGTCGCGGGGGTTAACGGCGCTCGCGTGGGACTCCGGCCGTTTGCTCGATTCCGTCGGTAAACAAGCGGCAGCGGCGGCGGGGGCGAGAAGACCCGCTGGCGAGAAACCGCGGCCAGAGAGATTACGGTCACGGTCTTCGCGCGAACCGCACGGCGCAACGCAACAGCAGGGCCGGATTAGAGGCGGCCGCGGGAATGAAGCCAAGTTCAACAGCCATCGAATTCACGTGGGACACGCGCGCGTGCACGCGCACGCACGCACGAACACAAGTGTGAGCTCCCACACTCACCCGACAGCTTTCATAAGCCGGCAGGGCACAGCAATTAATGCCGCGTACAGTGGAAATGGTTTGGGGCTCGGCCTGCCAAACTTCGCTCGTAAATTATAATCTCGCCACGGCTCTCGGTGTCGCGTGCTCGGGTTGTGCTGCGTGTTGTTCGGCAACGACGTGACGACGTTTCGAACCCTGAGCTTGGCAGCTTCTTCAGGGAAATGAATTAAGTCGAAAACCGAATTCTAAAAATATGCATTTTCTGAAAAAGTCCCCAGCACGCAGAGTACAATGTCAGAGATCATACTGAACTGAAATTATATTAATTTTCTCGTTTAGATGTTTTGGAGCGTTTGCATTATATGTTACATATGCACGTGTCCGCACACCGAACAAATGAGACCTAGCCCAAAACTACGCGAAAGGTCATGTTCATCTCGTCACGTCGGATGACTCAAACAAATCAAACAACAAAAACATTGGGATCGTCTGAAATTTAATATTTAGGCTTGCTTTGGTGAAATAATCAGTAAATGTTTTCTGCGCGATGACCCAACTTGGCCTACAATCACCTGCCCCACATACAGCAACGTTGTCCCATGGCAACGTCGTCTTATAGAAAAAAAACCTCAATCAATGGAGCACACCTGTGGCTGGCAATTTGATCCGCCGTAAATGACCGAGGCTGTTATGCAATTCCGGCTTCATTACAATGTTCTCCGGTCCACGCCCTGGCAAAGTGACACAGTATGTCACGGTAAAGGTGACGCTACGAGCGAGGTAGTTTATTTGACTGCCTTCTGTCAAACTAACGACTGTATGTATCTTAATTTTGGAGCTTTCGTGACTGCAGGAATTATTCTTTGGTTCTTTCGGTAAAGTCACGTATAAAGATAAAATAATAAATGTAATAATAGCATAATACGACGTTTCGATTGCAACACAAGCAATCATCATCAGGTATAAAAGAAATAGCAACAAAAATTTAACCAGAAAACTATAGACAGACATATAAGCAGACAGATATCACAAAGATACACAGAGAGAGAACACGTATCGGCACAAAGAGAGAGATCGTCTCTGTGACGAGGCCTTAAATATAGAGAGGGGGACTGTATGTATGTTATGTTGAACTTGTTTCACACCGTACATAGCCAACCGTGCTAATGGGAGGTGCTGGGGGAAGGGCATACTCAACACAAAAAGCAGTTCTCAAGATAAAAATTCAATCTAGATGTTCAAGTGCACAGCTCCAGTGGCTTCCTAATATCAGGAGGAAGAGCGTTCCAGACGGCCGCAGAAGCGCATCCGAAAGCGCGCAATGCAGTGACCGTCTTTGTTCGACGGCTAGCCAAAAGCCGCTGCTGCGAGGACGACCGGAGTTGGCGTGATGGTTTACGCTCCTTGACGAGATCGGCGAGGTGCTGTGCTTCATTTGTGGCAAGCACTGTGTGTGTAACGAGTGCGACCTCACGATAACGTATTCGTTCCGAAATCAGAAGCCAATGCAGCTCGACGAGCACTAGATGAAGGCCGCCTTCCCCGTGCCACGTCAGTCACAAGCGTTGTTCGACCACGTTGGTCAGTGCGGGTTCAGTGAAGGCAGGGTTAGAGGGGTGGGGGGCAGGATCTGATGGGAAATCACTCGCCGTTGACGTCAGCAGTCACGACCAGGAATTAAACTCAGGTCGACGAGGTTTTCAGCGCGCGACCTTCACCACTCAAAACTTCACGAGCAAGGGACCGTGTCTTAAATGCACGTAGACCCGGGGGCGGGGGGGGTCCGTGGGCGGCCTGTGGCAGGAATCCCAACAATGTTTAATGCTGATCGGAAACTCAACGTTCTTTGCGACCAGAACACAGTCCCTCTTTTCCACATTCGCCAAGGGGACAAGTGCGAGGGGAATTCATAATTGATTGTTGCGTTGGACCGGTCAAATTTGTGCCGCCAAGACCGACAGAGCCGGACAAATTTAATCATTGGATTTACAAGCATTTATTAATCTGCCAAATTTTATTGATTAATCTCACCAGTAAGTTGGGGAACAATTAATTCTCACAACCGAATGTAGCAATTGGGTCAGAAGTTTCATCTGACACCGCGCCAAGCATCGTCAGAACAGAATCCTATGGAGGGTCTTAGAACATAATTTTGGCCAGATCATTACATGGCCCAAGCCAAAAATCTATTATAAATCATAATACTATACTCGTTGGTTCTTTCGGTAAAGTCACGGAGGTAGAAAAATAAAATAAAATAAATCATGACGTTTCGATCGCAACACAAGCGGTCCTTCTCGGGCAGAAAAAAATAATCCAGCAGTGGAACTACTGAACCAGGAAGAACAAAGCGAGAGCGCTGTTACAACCAGAGGTTATATATGTGGCGAAGGGCAAGCAGGCGGGGTCTGAGCTGGAAAGGAATTCCATCCCCGCACGCAAGCACGTCAGTTGTGTTCATGGGGGAGATTAGAGAGAGAGAGATAAGGGAGAGAGATTAGCATGAAAGAGCTTCCGTCGCCGCATAAGAGTATCATC
Organism: Lethenteron reissneri; assembly: GCF_015708825.2. Lineage (NCBI taxonomy): Eukaryota > Metazoa > Chordata > Hyperoartia > Petromyzontiformes > Petromyzontidae > Lethenteron > Lethenteron reissneri. The sequence continues at coordinate 5,284,151 of NC_083791.1, forward strand.
CCCGCATATGCGCATAACAGCAGTGTTAATGGAGATTAGCACTATGTTGATGGGAGAGATTGGGCATAGAGATTATGGAGATTAAAAGTTAATGTCATGTCTGTGTGTAACACAAGCTGCGGTGCTGCCAACTGCGCTGTGAGAGGCAAGCGCGTCCACGCAAGGGAACCACCGCAACGGTGGTCGCGCCAGTGAGCCACACAGCCCATCACACAGCCAGAACCATCGATACATCGAGGCTAAGGGAGCAGAGGTGGCCATGTTAGTGAGACCCCAGCCCGTTAATGCAGAGGCACCTAACAGGGCAATGCAACTCAGAGAGTCCGAGATAACAGCCAAACGGCAGGGAAGAATGGAAGCACCACAGCAAGTTACGACTTTGCTTGGTTAATAACATCCTTCCAATGATTGTTCAGCTTATACCCATCTTCTCGGTTGAATTTGTCTCTATGTTTATATATCTGGATGGCTTCATGGACAAATATTTGATGGTAGCCCGAAGGTTTGCAGAGTACCTTGGTCTCAGAAAAAACAATATCTTGCGAGCCCACTGCGTTATAACAATGATCAGCCACGGCAAAGGTATTGGTTCTGCCGTGTTTCAAATCTGCCTTGTGTTCGTTTCGTTTCCCCAATGTAACTGCTGCCGCAGACACAACTTAGTTTGTAGACACCAGGGTATTGCATGTCAGGAATGACCTCCTTCAAACACAAGATCCAGGTCCGATTCAACTGTATTTAATCGGACCTGGATCTTGTGTTTGTTTAAGATTTTGGAAATCTTTTTGGTAACACCTGCTATGTATGGTAAGGATGATGGTTTTGATTGGGTCTTCAGATGATTGTCTCCCCATGGTTGGGGATACAGCTTTGCAGATTGTGTGGTCTGAGTATCCATTAATCTTGAGGGCTTGGTGTAATGCTCCAGTTCACCGGCTAGGTGGCGCTGTTCAGAGATTATGCAGGCCCTATGGTGTAGTGTTTTGATGAGGGAGTTCTTCTGGGCCAGATGGTGGTGGGAGTCAGGCTTTAGATAGGAATCCTTGTCGGTGGCTTTCCTGTAGACAGAATGTCCCAACGAGCCATCAGGCCTCTTCTCGATCTAAACATCCAGAAATGGTAGCTTGCAATCATTTTCCACTTCCATGGTGAATTTGATGAATGGGTGTATGGAATTGATGTGGTTGAAAAATTGGTTCAGTGCTGGTTGGCCATGTGGCCAGATGACGAAAGTGTCATCTACGTATCTCTTCCACAGGGAAGGACGTAGGGTGGATGTCAGGATGGCATCTGTTTCAAATTTCTCCATGAAAACATTCGCTACCACTGGTGATAAGGGAGAACCCATCGGGGTACCTTCATTTTGTTTGTAGAATGTACCATTCCAGATTAAGTAAGTGTTGGTAAGGAAGTGCCTCACCAAAGTTGGTACATCAGGATTCAGTCCCTGTTGGACCAAGTCTTCAATGATTGCTATGGTGTCAGGTACAGGTACCTTGGTGAACAGAGAGACTACATCAAAGCTGACAAGCAAATCATCTGGAGACAGTGAAATGTACTTGGTTTCTCTCATCAAGGAAAAATAGCGAGATAGCTTAGTGAGCTTTACCTGGAAAAAATAGTTTAGTTTTAGGCAGAGGTGGGACAAAGTCATTGTTATGCAAGTCCAAGTCGAGTCTGAAGTCATCAAATTCATGACTCGAGTCTGACTCGAGTCCAAGTCACATGACTCGAGTCCACACCTCAGAGGTGGGACAAAGTCATTGTTATGCAAGTCCAAGTCGAGTCTGAAGTCATCAAATTCATGACTCGAGTCTGACTCGAGTCCAAGTCACATGACTCGAGTCCACACCTCTGGTTTTAGGAACACATGAAATCCACTATTCAGTGGCACGGATATCCCCACGGGATTTGTGCCAGAGTAGGTTGCATAATGAGGATAATACCATACACCCAGGTGTTACAGACCAACGGTAGGCACATAACAACTTATCTATCAAGGATTGAGAGATTGGATGAATTGAGACTGAGATACTAGAGATTGGATTTGCAGCGAATTCAATGCAAGAGCCATATTTTGTCTTGTTCGTACAGTCTTGTATGCGGTGAGAGTTTAGTCGGCATTTGTAAATGTGAGTCATTGTCTTAGTCTTGCGGGTGGCAACCTCTGAAATTCCCGTCATGCCTGCCTACTTTAAAACTATAGTCCACTCTTGGTTATTAAATGTTGGTTTAGTCAGACAGAGTCTGAGTCATTGACCAATAATTTTGTAACTTATAGTCCACAGATGCTACAGTGTGGTGCTACCATTACAAAGTTAATGTCTTAATTTATTACATACTGCAAAACGTTCCTGGCAGATGTAATGTATCACTGCGCACTTTATTTTTCCTCAATGCCCAGGACAACCCGTTTTGTCTCGTCACGATTATCTCTATGATCGAGAGTCACAGTCACCACCACACGCTTGACGATTTTCATTAAATCGACTAAAATAAAAAAACCAATACCTGAAGCAGTATTTTCCTCGGCAATTTCGTGAACAAAATGAACACAGCTTGTACGTTTGTGTGCGTGTCGCGAACACCGTCCGCTTTTGTTTATACATTAATCGGTTTTCCTCGGGCATCGTTCTGTTTTGCTCATCGCCCGTCTCGTTTGTATTGTCTCGCTCATTTGTTAGATTGGCCTAAACGGAACAGGTTCACAAACAGCAAATAATCGATTTCTACGTGCACATTTTGACGACCGCATCGTGAGCGCGCAAGATCAAGTTTAAGCGACAAATCGATGCGTCGTTGCTCGCCCAACAGGCCAGAATGATTGACAGACGCACGCTCAATTCCACACGGCTGACTTTGCTTTGCCTCAAGCGATTCGTTGCGTTCCTCTGCCTTCTCCCCATGGCTGCCGCAAACGTAGTTGACGCTCGAGCCCAAAAAGAGGGTCTCTTCTTGTTGACCATGAGCCTTGTTGCACCGCTAAATGTTGACGGCCGGTCGTAGGCTGATGATGGGGAGCAGAAAGTACTGTGAATAGCTTTGCCAAACTATAAGAATAGGTGTTACCCTTTCTGGAAATGAAACAGTTGCGTTTGAGATGTTAAAACACCAAACAGTGACCATTTGCAAGGAATCATGTCTGCATTAAACACAGATACTTGTGGTGAACATGCAAACAAAAAAACATGCTCTGGTAGTGCATGATGCATTGTCTTTGAAACCGATTGGTCCACACCAGAGACAGCTTTCTTTAGAGCCGAGTCTCAAGCAGTGTTAGACCAGAGGACGCCAAAAGGTGAACAGCACAAAGACAATGCCACTATCAATCAAGACATTGAGGACTCGGGGTGAGCATCTTGTTCACCACAAGTATATGTGGATAATGCAGACATGATTCCTTGCAAATGGTTACTGTTTGGTGTTTTAACATCTTAACACAACTGTTTTATTGCGAGAAAGGGTCAAACCAATTCTTATACTTTGATACTGGCAAGGGAGATCCCATGATGTCGCATGCCAAACTGTCAATTTCCCAAGCAAGCGGTGAAGTCTTGCCAGGTGGTACTCATTTCACCAACCCCAGAGAGATGATGAATGTGCCAAATCAACAACATTCAGGATGTGAACCGACACATTTTTGAAGGGGAGGATTGTTGATCTACCCACCGAGCTGCAGCCTGATCACACCGCAATTCATCATCGGCAATGCTCAATCCACTGCTGGATGAAGTCCTCTCCAAAGGCATCACCACCTCCCATGACCCCACGAGACAACAATCCATCCTGCGCCTGGGCTTGAACTTGAGAATGTATTGCTCCATCTCCTCAGCGGTCGTATTATTTGACAAGTTACATTCCGTCGCTGCCACTCTGCTATTGTTCTTATCCATATGGTTGTTGTTGTTGTGTGAGGCATTATGGGTACAACCAAATATAAGCAGACCACCACTCTGCATCTCCACGTACGAAGAACGGAGTTCTGCTTACAGAGTATTTTGCTAATTTCGCTCCGCAATGAGTTTAAGTAAAATATTGTACAGCGTGTGCTTGAAAAAATTGTTGACACTTCAGAGAATTTGCAACAACACCACTAGAAATGTGCCTCCGGGCTCTGGAGACCACCTGGAGAAGATTCCAGGCACGCGTTGACAATGATGGCGAACAAACGGAGACTCTTTGACTTTTTAAAGCTATTAACATACATCTGTTATCATGCTACAGTGTATTATCCGTTCTTTTTACACCCTTTTATTTAACTCACTCTGTCTGTTGTTGTCATTGTCGTATCGTCAAATCTTGTAACTCAAATTTAATCCACTTTCCAATGTGGTATCGACTGCAAACTTGGTATACGTATGCCATACTGGTGACAATACTATATTATATCCCAAAAAAAAAAGTATTTTTAAACATTCATTTTTATATGTTATGTTTCGGCTTGGGTCTAATTGTCCACGCTCAACTGATGTTGGCTGTAAATCACCACGGTCCCTTACGTTGTGGCAAGCCTCGTGGCCACTTCCTGGAGTTGTGGAGTTCTGCCATTACTCGTACGGTACATTTCATTAAAGCGTGTTTAAAAAAAGAGTATTTTGAAATATTACTTATTCCATTTGTAACAAAATAAACGGATACTTACCTGCGCTAGCAGACAACCACCAGTAGGGTGTGATGTGTGGGTCACCAAGGTTCCCCAGACCCCAAGAGGGGGGCTGGGGGAAGATTCCAGGTCCTTCTGGAACTCTCTGGAAGGGAGGCGTGGCCAAGGGCGTGGGGACCCTGGCAGGTGTACGAAGACTGAAGACCGGGCTTCAGAGTAGGACCCTGGGAACCCCAGTCCCGTTGTCCCTCTAAGGGCCGGGCTGAGTGGGCCAGTGGTCAGACCCGTTACCTTGGCTGGGTCGGGTCGAGATAGCCTCCCCTAGGGACCCCCTAGCCGGAGGGCTGAGTGTACGTGGTCCCAAATAATAGGACACGATAGCCCGTAGGACATACCTCCCCAGGTAGCGGGTGTAAAAGGGGCCGTTACCCCTTTGTGTTAGGGACCCTGTACATTAGTGTTGTTGAATAAAAGTGTCGCCTCAACTACCGGCTCCGTCTCGTCCCTGGGATCACGACACATTAAAAACGATAGTCCCATTTAGGTGTTAACATTTTTTGAAGCACCCTCTATTTATTATTGCGTTGAACAAGTCCCGGTGATCCTTGCCAATAACATCTGCGAAACCAACTCCTGCTGACGAGTCGAAACTGGTCCCGAAGGGTGCTTTGTTGAAGCAAGTGCTGCTGGTTAACATTGGTCTGGAAAACCAAATCGGCCCCGTGACTTTTGTTTTTGTTTACGTAAGTGTTATGTGGAGACGCAGAATCAAGTTCTGCTTATACGTGGCTTTGAGAAACTAAACTGATCAAGTCTCGTGCACTGAACGGCGAGTGATTAACAAACTGGCGTGCGCAAACGGACAGATCTTCTCAAATCCAATTCTGAACCGATTGTTTATCCTGGGCGCGAGCGAGCACACGCACACACACGTACACGCACTTACACGCACACACACACGCTCGCTCGCGTCGAACTAAAGCCCTGCCCGCCAACACAGAGTAATTGCCTCTCATTTAGGGCACGGGAAAGGAAGTAAATTTCCTTTCTTTAAGAAAGCCATTAAACCATTCCAGAACTGTTAAGTCATACAGTCTTTGGCAGTTTCAAATTACCCATGCATTCAGCACAGAAACGTTGTTTAAACCAAAAAAAACACAAGCTTGCCCAGTCGCAGGGCGCCACAGATGCCGTGTAAAGATTTCACGTCAATCGAACGAAAGGGCGCGACGGGAGAGGGCAGATGAGTTGATAAGTTGCGTTTAAGAAAGGGGCCCCGTCCCGTTATTTGCAAGCGGAGATCTTTGTGCGCCCGACACGCTGGTCACACTTGCGTGAACGATTACCCACAATTACCCACATTTGCCATTAGCGTGGGCTGCAGAGAGATTCCTCGCAAATGAGCTGTACGCAGTCAAGCAGAGCTACTCGGCGGGACAATTTTTTTTAATTGGAAGAGGCTTTCCTTTACGTCAACTCAGCCTGAAATGAGCACCTTCTTTCAGGGTTTTTTCCCTTCGATCCACAAGCAACTCTTTTTTTACACGTAGCCATTCGTGACTGGCTGTCGCCTGATGAAGCTAGTTGTAATTACTGGCGAAACATCGCACTCAGATTGCAAATATTGTGGCTTTGCTCTCCAACACACAACCGGTTAGTGCTGTACTCGGAACGAATTGGCACGTTCTCTTTACTAATTGGCTGTGTCGGGTGGTGGCGGGTTTAACGACGCATTCATATTTTTACGCGATATAACCCAAAAGACCTGTATCATGGAGTAGCTCTTCGTGCTATTGCATGGCAGAGCCGCGTCAGGGGGGCCCTTGCCGAGCAAAATCGGCGCGCCTCAGGAGGTGCCAGGTTGCCCCCCTCCCCCACCACCGCCCCCCCCCAACTGCAACAAGCAAGCCGCCTCGCCGACGTCACACGCAACCAAGGAGTCAAGACGGTCCCTCAAGCTGCATCCTCGGGAGTCTACGGATCGATTGTTGCGCGCGACGAATGCGTCGTTAGCCCCGTGACCGTTATCGAGGACGCAGGGGGTGGTCATCAATAAATGATTAAATAAAAGTTTTGGGTAGTGTAACTTCACGCGCTGTTTTCCTGGCTTCCGCTGCGCGATCCTCTTTTTCGTCAACTGTGACACGACTCTCGCTCCCAACACCGGCGCATGCGCACAGGAACTTTCTGTGGGGGTGACAAGGTTCCAAAACGGCACTTGTTTATTTGTACGGCTCCCAGGACTCGGGCACGCCAACGCACCTGCAATATCAGCGTGCTGGCGTCACCGATTGGCCCTCAATACGAGTCTCCCTCTCGTCAAGATCCCTCGTCCAGCGGTCACGTGACGAGCCACATTCAGGCATCTTGTGAGGCCAGAGAATCACGGTGGGGTCACGACGCGTCAGAGAGAAATTAGCCGGCGGGGAAAAAAAACCCACCCGTACTGTGAGGGTCCTGTACTGGCACGGTTCGGATTTTTGCAAGTGGAGGAGAAAAAAAAGGTACAGGTTTTAAATTATTATCTTCCGAGACCCCCCCCCCCGCTTCCCCCACGTAGGCCCACCCAGCCCAAAAACGAGTACTTGGAACTGCGAGCATTTCTGGGAAGCAATGGCTTACTGTACACCGGAGCAAGAAACAAATAACTCCAGCAGCACACGCCTCTTGCGATCCTTAAAGAGCGTTTAATACATCATCATCGTGTATTTATTTTTCTCCTTATCGATTGCATTTCTGGGTTTTAATAGACACCATCAATTCGGCGCCCATGCCTATTGGCGTCACGGACTTGGCGGAAGAGTTATTAATGTTGCCTTCTCTGGAGTTCGGCGCACACGCCTGGGGAACGCACGGCCCTGCTGCTGCTGCTGCTTTAGGGGATGCAGAAGTGAGTCAACCCATGGGCACCTGGGTTTGTCCCGTGACCTCCTGCCAGCGGGCGGCCGACACTTCGCGTTGCCTTAAAGTGCACATAGCCTGACACATGCACCGTAGTGACATCACTGCCACTTATGTGTGTATTCTTAACACGTATGCTTTCGCGACCAATATAATCCATAAGAGGTTTTTTTGGGTTTGATCGCGTGAATATATAAATGTTGTTAAACTAACCACCACCAGACACAGCCAATTATTAAGGTTTGTCACGTAAACATAATATGCTAAATCGATACCAGTACAGCACACCGGTGTGTTGGAGAGTAACGACATATTCATATTACTGCGATCTCACCCAAAACAACCTGTATTATGTGTGTATGTTACACTTCTTTCGCACCGCACGTAGCCAATTGTCCTAATCGGACGTGCGGGGAAGGACAACAAATTAAAACACAAAAAGCAATTCTAAAGATATTAGTTTTTACTTTATATGTAAAAGTACATCGCTCCAGTGGCTTTCTAATATCAGAAGGAAGAGCGTTTCAGACGGCCACAGAAGCGCATCTGAAAACGCGCAATTGTGGCGAATTGGCAGTTGTTTTTGTTGTTGGTGTAGCAGCCAAGGGCTTTCACCCATCTCATATTCAAAACTATACAACTCTCCAATTAATGTCCACGCACAAAGCACATGTCCAATCAGTGCTCATTGTGCACACGCGTGTGGGGCTCGTTGTTTACACAATAAAGGCTACGGAGTGATTTTTTTCGTAAAAAAAAATCACGGCCGAGATACTCGGCGACTAAATTTTAACAGTTCAGAAACGTGGACGCAGCCCCCGGCCCACCCCCCCCCAATACCCCGGACCCCCCTCCCCCCCGCAGACATCTTTCCGCGTGCTGTACGGCATGTTTAAAAAGGAGATAAAAGGAAGCTCCGAATCTAATGTGTTCCGACAGCCAGTCCCAAGATTTCACTTTCGGACTTTCGAACAAAAAGAAAATCACGATTTCCGTGACCTCGGGGGAAGGGGCACTGCATATGGGACACTGGTGTCATGAACAAAATGGAGAGCACCCGCACCGAATGCTCCGACATTCATCACACCCTTAGTTGCTGCTCTACAAATAACAATGATAAATAATAGTTTACAGATTTTTACCAATCCGCTGTTGGATGAAATCTTCCCCAGACCGTGTCAGCCACGTGGGGATTTTTGACCGCTTCACGAGCTCTCGCCGATTGGTGAGGGCTCGTGAAGCGTGGTGGGGCGCCCATGATTGGTTGAGATGTCGCTCGCCAACGATGTTATCCGTCGCCCGCCAACGATCGAAGTCAGGCGCCTGGGTTCGTAGCGCGGTGTGCCAATCCCCGCACCGCTGCTTGCCATTAATAAGAATGTGTTGTGTTTATTCAGATGTCTCCTTGGGTCAGACATCTCTGTGCCGAGTTGGCATTATCATAGTTCGTTCGGCCTACTGTACGCCGACAATTTCCTATGGGAAATGATGACGCTTATGTACACTGCTCACACACACACACCATCTCCCACAGCACACACAGAGCATTTATATTTAATATTACAACTTGCTGAATACGAATCGGAAAAATACGCGATCCAATTAAATACGGTACGTAAATACATTCGCGAATATCCCTTCGCACACGAGACGAGGTTTTGCCGCTGGCACGAAACCTGCAGGGAACCTAAAAACCGCGCTACGCTACACCAACGATCAATTCCAACAACGTAAATAAATAAATAAAAGCTGCACCAGCGGTCAGTTCACAAACACGCAACGCGTTTCTGTAAACCACGCGGAGCACTCAACCAGTAATGAGGAGAGCGAAACGGAATTGGTAAAAAGTCGACGCCACTGCTGATGGCAGGGCCTCCATTCGGAAGGGAGCTCTTCAAAGAGACCCACTCACTAAAAGGCATTTTGGCCTACTCATCCACGCTGATAAAAACATAAAGGTGCAGCCCTGCAATTTCCTGCTCATGCTAATGACACCCCCCCACCCCACTAGCAGGAGCTCTAGACAGCCCCCCATCTATCATGTATTTTTCCTACTCTTCCACGCATGGCCAGACGTTCCGGAAGAGGTGGCAGTAGCACACTTTACCCCCACCACAAAATGAACAAACTGTGCTTGTGACCAGTTATCCTACTGCTAGGTGGACAGAAGCAGGCAGGATGGGGGGGGGGGGATTTGTGAAACTTGCATCATTGTTTGAACTGCCATGCCGCCGGGCAAATGGAATCTAAACTAAACTATTTTTGTTATTTTACCAGGTAAGGCCCACTGAGCTACATAGCTATTTTATTGAAAAGCGACCTGCCAACAAATGACAGCTCAACGAAGTGGCTTATCACGTGGAAATGTATAGCAGCCAAATACTCTAAAACCCACGTTGATTTTCAACGTGGAGGGGAAACAACGGAGGACGTGGAGAAAAACCCACGTGACCACGGTGAGAGAGAACACGCAAACTCCAAATAAGCAGGCATCTGGATTGGGATCGAACCCACGACCTCCTGCATACCAGGCAAGAGAGATCACATCTCGCCACCTCTGCGACGCGTCTGGATCGCGAGCCCAGTGGCGCTTAGCAGAAGAGTGCGGCGGCAGCAGCAGCAGTGTTGCCTACACAGCGTCAAGAAGTAAAGCCGAAGCAGTATTCTGCCCATTCCCCTTGGCCCCAGGAGCAAGCCAGGATGTTGCCGCCTGCTGCCACGGCACCTCCCCTGGTCCAGGGAGCAGAAAAACGTTCCCCTTCCGGCGTGTCCGGGCCGCGGGTCCCAGCGCTCCTAATCCCTAAAGCCAGCGGAATTGCGGCTGTGTAAACACAGCGTTGGGTATCTGCTGCCAACAGGTGCTGAGGGTTAACCGCTCTCCCTTTAGGGATGGAGGCGCAGAGGAAGGGAAAGAGTGCGTGTGTGGTTTTTTTGTGTGTGTGGGGGAAGGTGGAGGAGATGGGTTCAGAGGGCACAGGAGCACTGGGCATGGAGGGGATGATCGCAATGAGGTTTTGAGCTCTTGGTCTGCACGGCTAAATTCAGGCCCCATTCTCTTCCGCTGAATACAGGCGTATCACCCTCAACTTCAACTTACCTGCAGTCCAGGATGAGCAATGGAATAATAGGCGCAAAGGTGGTGAGATGAAATCTCCCTTGCCTGGTATACAGGTCGTGGGTTCGATCCCAACCCTAATGCCTGTAGTTTTGGAGTCAGCATGTTTTTTCTCTCTCCCCGTGGTCGCGTGAATTTTTCTCCGGGTCCTCCGATTTTTCCCGCCATGTTTAAAATCAACGTGCGTTCACAGTATTTGGCTGCAATGAATTCCCACACGATAAGCAACTTCGTTGAGCTATCATTTGTGGCCAGGTCACTTCTGAAAAAAAGAGCGATATAGCTCAGTGGGCCTGACCTGGTAAAATATAAATAGTAATAGTTGGTATAGCGTGAGAGGTGCAGCCGTGGCATGTCTTGCACGTGCCACTGCTGGCTGAAGGGCCTCCAACTAAGAGGGAGCTCTGGCCTAACTCCTCCATGCTAGCCAGACGTCTTGATAGTGTTGGGAATAGCCATACTTTAACCCCATCACACGAGACCTGCCCATCGACTGTGCTCTACCCATCTATCCTGATGGGTGGACAGGGAGGAGGGAGGGGAGGGGATTTCATAATCTCGCACCATCGTTGCGACTGCAGCGCAAGGCGATGGAATCGAAACCGACGGCGTGCGAAACATCACACACCACAGAAGCACCCTTCGTTTATCAATTGAAAAAAATGTTGTTACGTCATCTGCTACATTTCTGTTTGTGCAAACATCTGGTAGCTGGCTTTCACCGCTTGGTTTCATGCGGTTACCGGTAACACAACTAAACTCACCTGCCATAATACAGGTTTTTGTTTGGGTTAGATCGTGTAAATATAAATGTGCCGTTAAACCCGCCACCACCCGACACAGCCAATTAGTAGTAACGAAAACAGAAAATGCCAATACGTGGCGGGTGGTGGCGGGTTTAACGACACATTTATATTTACACGATCTAACCCAAAATAAACCTATATGATATTGGTCGCGAAAGTCTATGTGATAAAATAAACTATTCTGCTAGGACTGCTCAGCAAAGGCCTGAAAGTGGGCATGAGGAGTCTGCCAGTAGGGGGCAACATTTGCTCTGTGCTCTGAATTCCATGGACATTGAAGTGTTTATTTTCGCACGAGCGTCAACAGTGGGGGAAAAAAATCCACACGCGTTTGCTAACCAACTCGCACACAATGCGTGCGACATAATAGGTAGGCCAACCTAAAAGCTGATTATACCCCCCAGATAATTCATCCAATTGCTATCGATGCCTCGGGATAGGCGCTACGTTGTCTGGGAAGCTGAAAGTGACGCAGCCAGACGCATAACACTGGTCAACACACTTTTTCTGGCATAAGGTATTCCAACGGTTTTATAACACTGGTCAACACACTTTTTCTGGCATAAGGTATTCCAACGGTTTTATAACACTGGTCACACTTTTTCTGGCATAAGGTATTCCAACGGTTTTAAGGTAATTTTGGGGTGCTGATTCCAAATCTGGCATCAGTTTTTGTCTATCACATCAGGCTTTTGAGATATCAAATATTGCATTTTCAATAAAAACTGCAGAAGAAAAAATATTAAATAAATGTGGATATCTACATAAAATGATATTATAAACACACTGTCCTAGAAATACAGCACCATATTTTAGCACTAAATCAGTCACTGACTCGCAACAACTTGCAATCATAAGTGACAGAGTGAATTTTGGGTAAAATCAATGAAAATGGGGTATGCCGATAACATACAAATGAGATGTGATAGAGAAAATCTGAGATCAGATTTGGAATCAGCACCCTGAAATTAGTCTAGAACAGCTGCAAAAGTCCAGGCCAGAAAAAAATGTTTTTTTTGTTGACCAGTGTTATTGTCGTGTACGAATACTCCCACGTAAGCCCTTCCCACCATCAACCACAGTGATCAGCATGGCACTACCCCACCAAAAAAAGTCCCTTAATATTTAGATTTTTAATTAAAAAGCATAGCGATGTTTAAGTAACAAAAAAACTGACGGCAGTATAACAACAACGCCGCGTTGTGTGCATTGCTCTATAAACAAGGTGACCTGATTTCAATTATTCTTTGGTTCATTCGGTAAAGTCACGTATAAAGATAAAATAATAAATTAAATTAAATACTAGCATACGACGTTTCGATTGCAACACAAGCAATCGTCATCAGGTATAAATTAAATAGAAACACAAATCTAGTATACTTAGAAATGTAATGTAATACAACAGAGAGTCGGATAACATAACAGTCAACAACCTATCTGGTTGATTACGTTCTTCCTGAGAATGCTAAAATTTGAGGGAGAGATAAAACACAGAACCAGAAACATATAGACAGACAAATAAGCAGACAGATATCACAGGATACATAGAGAGAGCACAGACATAGGAAGACAGAGAAACTACGCCTCTGTGTCGAGGCCACGGGTAACATCAGTAGCGAGGAATATCTTGATTCAACATCTCTGCTCTCCCCGACCCCACACACCTTCCCGTTGTAAAGTCCGGTCGAAGCACTCATCCAGCAGTGGATAACCAAGAGGGTTCTGTACGTGTGCGCCGGATGATTGGCAGATGGGAATTTGTGCCCCAGTGTATGGAGGAAAAGTTTAATGGGACTTTGGATATTAATTTTTTAAAAATAAGCACTTGCGTTGCCAATGTGAAACATCATTGTTTTAGTACAGCCAATAATGTATTTAAAATGCATTTTATCGAGTGAAGGTGTTTAATTTATTTCTTCAGGCATTGGCGACAATGTTTAATAACATATTTCTAAGTAAACAAGTGAATTGATATGTATTGCAGGAAGACTTTTGGGAACTGAAGATCAATACTGCGTATTGTAATAATTCAGGGCTCTTCTGTCTGCAACTGCCAGAATCATAGCCAGACTCTCACTGGGAGGAGACGTCTGTCTGGGTTTACACAGGCTTTAGTCTGGATAGAGTTTGATTGTTCCCTCCTGATTGAGTCTGTTTGATTAACGAAATGAGCATTGAAACAGTTTCGCACAGTTTGAGTAATCAGTGCCACAACAGGGTAGAAATATAAATCTAGACAGTTTTTAGAGCCTGTCAAAACATCCTCAGCATGGTCTCAATTTTCCTTGCTCTTTAATTAACCTGTCAGAAGTCAGTTACCTGGGACAGACGTGCTACATCATGTTATCGATGTATTCATAAACAAAACAAAAACAGAACAGATATGTTATTTTAGATTCGAGTGCAGGGTTTATCGGCTAACTGGGAGCACAAGGTTGGGATGTCTCAGTCCAACTGTACTGATTAACCACAAGGAGGCACGCGGGATAAAAGGATTTTTAAAAATCCGCATGCGGACCAATTAGCTCACTGGGAGGGCAGCTCTGTGCGTGCCTTTGACAGCGACGAAGCCAACGAGCAAGATGGACGATGCAAACACCATCGAGAGGAATTGATAAATACTAAGTGGTGTGTGTCCCCCAAATTTTGTATTTATTACCATTAAAGGAAGTCCAGTTGGCATGTGGCCGCATCGGCGGCGCTAAAGCCACGCGGCCCCACTGCACGTATTTCATTCTACGCTTTCATTTGCTTTGAATCAATTGAAAATGCAGCCTCTGTAGGCTCTGCCCCCTTTCCCTTTAGGCCCTGCCTCCTCCTTCCGTCTTCATGGCCCTGCTCCCTCGTTGCTTAGACCCCAACCAAAGAGAGACTTCAAAGAAGACTCCAACCTTTCGATTTAAAGCTTTCGTGACTGCAGGGATTCATCTTCTTGGTTCTTTCGGTAAAGTCACGTAGAATGGAAATAATAAAATAATAAAAATAAAACATAATAAAATAATTCTCACAACGTTTCGGCCACAACGCAAGTAGCCGTCCTCAGGTGGAGAACAGGTCTGTCGAGGAGACAGAGTCTGAATGACAAGCCCCAGGCTTGGAGCGACTATTTAAGCTGGGATGGAGGGGCGAAGAGCGCCTTGACAAAATAATTTGCATATCAAGAGGAATTTAGCATATTTATGTTTTATTATATTAATGTTTTATTTTTATTATTTTATTATTTCCATTCTACGTGACTTTACCGAAAGAACCAAGAAGAAGACTCCAACCCTTTCTTTGACTCTGCGCCTTTCCTTTTTTTTGGACCCGCCCCCAACCTTCTTTAGACCCCGTCTCTTTCTGTTTAAGCCCCGCCCCCATCCTTCTAGACAAGGGAGTTGGGCTTGGTTTGGGAAGTGTTTGGCGGTTCATGGAAGGTGCGGAGGGGGGGGGTCCATAGCCGTCAACCCATACGGTTTAACCCGTATTCTTGTACAGGGAGTTTTCAGGTCCATACGGCATACAGCTGTTTCAATACAGGAAAAACATTTTTATTTTTGCCTATTTGTTTGTGTTTCTGCTGTGACTTTGTAGGATGAACGTTGAGATTTATAAGCGGCACGGGGTGACCGATACGGTCTGAATTGGTCTCTAATAAGGTAGGGCACTGATAAGGGGTTGACAGGTGTGGTGGGTTCCGTGCACGGCGGTGGTCGGGGCGGACAGGGAAAGTGAGGCCTAGGGCTGGGGCGCCTTCACGATCACGACCATCATCCCTCCGAGAGCAGCGATATCATCATGGGTTCGATGCAAAAACAATCGCCGCTTATCTTGCGGCTACGAACTTCGCAGTGACGTGTTCCCATTTTGTTTGATTCATCCAAAAGAATCAAAATTTGGGCAGAGAAATAATATTGAACGTTAGGAATTTTTTAAATGTACTGATCATATATATAATGTCAGCTGAAGCGGCATCACTTCTTGCGTTGCCACTCCCATAGATTTCCACCAAAAGTGGTATCCATGTTGCATTGGATAAGGTTACCTTTAGTAAGCAGAAATACACGGTTCAGTATAAATAGACCTGTGCGGTTTATGTTCGTACAAAAAGACTATTACTTGCCCAAATAAAACAGAGCAGCACAATTCAGAAGCTTTGTTGTCATACTATACATACTAAAACAAAGTTTTGCTGGCTGGCACACGGACAGCGTAGTGCACCAAGGTGACATCACATTGTAAAGCAGGGGCAGTGCTCGTTTGTTCCAATTTAAAATATCCCTGGTGCTAAGGAGGGTGGCTAGAGTGGGTCCCGCACCACAAAATGTCCATTTGGACTGCCCCCCCCCCCCCCCCCCCCAGTTCACCGTTCTTCACGGTGTATCACTGTTATGGTGGCCCCCCCCGCATCCGAGGCAATCGGGAACCGGGCGGGTTTTAAGACCAACATCAGTAATGCTGTGTGGATTGCACCAGGTGCCCTGCACACCTGTACACACATCATCGCGGTGTGAAGCCTCGCCACATTTCTTTTTATATATATCTGCGCCGAATAAAAAAGCCACACGCTCGCAATAAACTGCCGAGGTTTTAACATCTGCTTGCCTTGTAAACGTACAATTACGGCGCAGCGCGGTGAAACGAGGCACGCCGTGGTATCGCTGTCACTCATTTAAAAAAAAAAACTAATTACGAATAAAAGTTGCTTGATTAAAAAAATCACGGGAAACCGATTCCCCCACCCGCAAAAAAAGTCGGGCACTCAAGCGACGAGGCGACAGCTCGATTGAGCAATCTGCGTGCAGCTTGAAGCCACTTAATAAAGATCGCCGCCGCCGCCACCGCGTTTATTATTTCCTATCCACCCACCAAGCCCCCCCAGCTTCCCCCCCACTCCCTTCCTCGCCCACAGCTTATTTATTTAAAATCTTTGCACGGGGGTTAACTTCATTACGTTGCAAACCGCTCGTTTACCAAGAAGGGGCGGCTTGCGCTGGTGTCTTTTTATTGGAAATCTTTACGCGGCATTAGCGCCATTAAAACCGCGTTCGTATTATTTACAAGGAGACACCCCCCGCGTTTTTTACCGGAGGGTAGGCGGGGAGAATCACTCATTTACCACGGGCGATTAAATTGCGCGACACCCTCCTCCTCCTCCGACCCCCACCATGTGACCACCACCAGGGCCCCCAGTGGATCCAGAGCCCCCCCGCGTCGTCGAGGGTTTTTCTCCGCGCTGAGATCACAGCGCCGATGCCTTGGGGCTCCGCGCGTGGATCTCTGGAGAAAGATGCCCCTTCGATCGCACTCCATCCTTGCCGCACGATGCCAATACGTCCAGGAGTCAAACGACAGTGTTAGTCAGATACGTACGGCGCGAAAGAAGTTCAGACATACATAAATGTTGAGGTCTGCGAGCCAGGACGAGAGGGCTTGAGGAGAGAGAGTTCGTGTAGATTTGGTTTATTCATGAACTGTAGTTTGGGTTTCGTGGCCACAATCGCACTACACTGTGGCCACAATCGCACTACACTGTGGCCTGTGCCTTTGATTTTCCATTGATGAAAGACATGTGTGCCTCGGACAATGGTCCCACCGGTGTTTTCGAGGAGCAATGCCTAAGCCAGGAGGTGCGATGTTTGGATCTCGAGTGAGGTGTTTATTCTGGACGTGCGCGTTGTGCCGCTCTTTTTTTCCAGCTTTCTCTTCTTGCTCTGGATGCAGTTCTAGGATGGTGACAGTGTGATCCCAGAAGGAGCATCGGGACTTGAGTCGGTTGCGAGGATTATTGTTGAGGTCACAGTTGGTGGTGGGTAGGGGCTATTCATTGGCAAAAAAAAACCGTGCCAACTCCCCTGCGGTTTGCACGACGTCTCTGCGGATATCTGGTGACAGAATGTTCACCAGCACGGGCAGCCAGGGGGGTTGGCGTCAGTTTCAGTGCACTGGTTACGATGGGCATTGCGTTATTTAATTGCGCATCGAATCAGTTTTGCGTATGAGCTCCCTGTGACCGGGCTGAAGCGCAGTGACTCTGACATTGAGTGAGAGGACGGCGGTTCGCAGCACATGAGCCGAGGCACCCCAGGTCGTTCGTGAAAAAAGTTTCCGTTGAAGGAATGACTCTTGATTTGTCTTTTCAAAGATCTGTTTTATGTGAGGCTTGAATGTCAGCCTTCTATCCATGAAAACTCCTAGACATCCCAGAGTGGAGTTATAGCAGACTGGGCTACCACAGAAGGACATATCAAGGATGGCATCTGCTGCATGATTGTATACGTTTTGAAAGGCCTAAATACAAAATACAAATAATAGTTTTGTTTCAATTGATCCTAAAGTACGATGTCACGGGAAATTACATTCACATTACTTCCCTGCTTTGCCCACAAACGGTGGTGCCCTCTTGGTCATCGGATGATGTCGCTTTGTTTGTATAAAAGACACATTAACACGGATTCTAGATTTGAAGCTTTCGTGACTGCGATTATTCATATTCTTAGGTTTTTTCGGTAAAGTCACGTAGGTAAAAACAACGAAAAAACCTAAGAATATGAATACATTAACACGGCTCCGGAAATCCAAGAAAACATCCAAAATTGTCCTGAAAAAAAAAACCTCAAATGTTTAAACCTGAAACTCGTTCAGACGCTGTCTTTCCGACAGACCTGTTCTTCACCTGAGGACGGCTGCTTGCGTTGTGGCCGAAACGTCGTGAGAATTGTATTATTTTATTATGTTTAATTTTTATTATTTTATTATCTCCCTTCTACGTGACTTTACCGAAAGAACCAAGAAGATTTATAATTTCAAATCAACCAAGAGCACCGTTTCTCTTCCTTCCCCCCTGGCATTTCCCTTCAATTGCCACCGTCTTGTTCACTTCTTGGTGCCCTGTCAAATTTCCACTAAATGGCAACAACAAAAGATGGCACTGGGAAAATTCCTGCTCCTTGCTTAATTCTCAAAAAAACAAAACTAGAAAACTCAAGTCCCCTATTGTGAGAACCTGGCTTCTCACCCGATGGCGTGCCCGCACATCAGGGGAATATTTCCATTTGTAAAATGCATTTATGGAAATGCTCTCCGTGCCACTGAAAGTTGTTTCAAAGAAAGTAAATCACACAATGCTCTCTCTTTCTCTTTCTGTAGTCAGGCCATTCGCAGATTTTGTTTTCTTTGGAAGGAAAGGCTCTCCCACGTACGCCTAATGCCCACCAGCCCTCGTATCCCAGAGCATCTCGACGTGTACATTTGTTTTATTTATAATTCCACAAAAGGTGGCCCACTGAGTCACAGCAATGAGCCGGGCACTGTGGAGAGAACCTCGGTTCGAGTTCAGGCAGCTAGCTACCACCCCGATTGATCAAGCCAGGTTCTCATCAATTATAGTGAGTTATCGATGAGTGTAGCAAAAACAAAACCACTCGTCAAATTAAATTACTTCCACGTGCGGTTCTCCCCCGGATCGGGCTTTAAACACGTGCTGTCGTGAGCATTTTCACGAGTTGTAGGAGGTTATCCCGCCACCCGTGTTCATGATTATTATTATACTGGTTGCCTTGTAGTCGTCTGACTTATCAGATGAACAAATGCCAAACAATCGATTGCTCTATGTCGGTGTCATTATCAGGTGGCCAATTAATGGTGTACTGTCTAATCAATTAATGGTGTACTGTCTACTCAATTAATGGTGCACTGTTTACTCAATTAATGATGGACTGTCTACTCAATTAATGGTGTACTGTCTACTCAATTAATGGTGTACTGTCTACTCAATTAATGGTGCACTGTTTACTCAATTAATGGTGCACTGTTTACTCAATTAATGGTGTACTGTCTACTCAATTAATGGTGTACTGTCTACTCAATTAATGGTGTACTGTCTAGTCAATTAATGGTGTACTGTCTAGTCAATTAATGGTGTACTGTCTAGTCAATTAATGGTGTACTGTCTACTTAATTAATGGTGTACTGTCTACTCAATTAATGGTGCACTGTTTACTCAATTAATGGTGTACTGTCTACTCAATTAATGGTGTACTGTCTAGTCAATTAATGGTGTACTGTCTACTCAATTAATGGTGTACTGTCTACTCAATTAATGATGGACTGTCTACTCAATTAATGGTGTACTGTCTACTTAAATAATGGTGTACTGTCTAGTCAATTAATGGTGTACTGTCTACTCAATTAATGGTGTACTGTCTACTTAATTAATGGTGTACTGTCTACTCAATTAATGCTGCACTGTTTACTCAATTAATGGTGTACTGTCTACTCAATTAATGGTGTACTGTCTACTCAATTAATGGTGTACTGTCTAGTCAATTAATGGTGTACTGTCTACTCAATTAATGGTGTACTGTCTACTCAATTAATGATGGACTGTCTACTCAATTAATGGTGTACTGTCTACTCAATTAATGGTGTACTGTCTAATCAATTAATGGTGTACTGTCTACTCAATTAATGATGGACTGTCTACTCAATTAATGGTGTACTGTCTACTCAATTAATGGTGTACTGTCTACTCAATTAATGGTGTACTGTCTAATCAATTAATGGTGTAGTGTCTACTCAATTAATGGTGGACTGTCTACTCAATTAATGGTGTGCTGTCTACTCAATTAATGGTGTACTGTCTACTCAATTAATGGTGTACTGTTTACTCAATTAATGGTGTACTGTCTACTCAATTAATGGTGTACTGTCTACTCAATTAATGGTGTACTGTCTACTCAATTAATGGTGTACTGTTTACTCAATTAATGGTGTACTGTTTACTCAATTAATGGTGTACTGTCTACTCAATTAATGGTGTACTGTCTACTCAATTAATGGTGTACTGTCTACTCAATTAATGATGGACTGTCTACTCAATTAATGATGGACTATCTACTCAATTAATGGTGTAATGTTTACTCAATTAATGGTGTACTGTAGGACTCTCGCCCAGTTCCAAGCTCAAACGTGCAGGCCAACCTGGAAAAGCCCGCACTTGGGTTACAAGCGGCCGAGGAAACTTACACGTGTGGAATTAAAACACCGTATCGCTTTTCAACTTCATTTGGATTATTCCTGGGGCGGATCTAGTAACTTCCCAAGGGTAGAGGCGGTGGTGGTGTTCGTCCACCTGGCACTTGCACACAAATGGGATTTCGTCGCTCCATCTCCTCGGGGCAGAATTCTCTAAGATCGCGTTCCACTCCTTGGCTGCCAGTCGCCATCCCTTCTGTAGGTGACGCGTCCTGCCCAAGCCCAAATCACTTTTTTTTTAAACACTTAAGGCACAGAAAGGAACACGTGGGATTTGGAAACATACGCAGGTTAATTACCTCGTTTGAGTAATCCATTATCTTAAATTAATTGTTTAGAGTCAATTTTTTTTTATGTGTTTGTAAGGTATGGAGACGATTTCTTGTTCAAATGAGCACCGCTGCGGCAGTGATTTGATTTAGTTTCTAGCCCTGAGCTGGTGGGTGTACATATCACATTCCTATGAGAATGGGGCAAGTATATCCACAGGAGAACCACTCATAATAAAAGGTGTTTTTGGGTTAGATCTCGTAAGTATAAACGTGTCGTTAACCCCCCACCACCCGACACAGCCAATCGGTAAGGTTTGTCTTTTGTGGTTTTTCACCTGAGGACGGCTGCTTGCGTTGTGGCCGAAACGTCGTGAGAATTGTTTTATTATGTTTTATTTTTATTATTTTATTACTTCCCTTCTACGTGACTTTACCGAAAGAACCAAGAAGATGAATCCCTGCAGTCACGAAAGCTTTAAATCGAAATTTAAGGTTTGTCTCGTAAACAAAACGCGCCAATTAAGTTACCACTTCAGCCCACCGGTGTGTTGGAGAGTGAACGCACGACGTTTACAAGTGTGCCGTAAACTCAGAATTGAATTCTGGAAGAAGAAATAAATCACGCATCGATGATGCTGGATGTAATTGCCGGGGAAACGGCACAGTACTCAAGTTGTAAATGTTGTGGGTTTACTCTCCCACACTCCGGTGAGCTGAAGTGGTGACTCGTTGGCACGTTTCGTTTACGTGACAAACCTTCCTGGTTGGCTCTGTCGGGGTGGTGGCGGGTTAACGACACATTGATATTTACGTGATCGAACAAACACACACACACACACAAAAGACCTTAATTATGAATAATATTGGTCGCGACAGCCTACTGCGTGTTAAGAAGAACCACTGTTGACTTACCAAAGAAAGTGGCACTTTTGATTGATCCTGGAGGGATGGTGGGCCGAGTGAACGCACAACCTGGAGTTGAACTCAGGCGGTTCCCCAAAGAGGAGCCGCTCACTCTACCGCCAATCCACTGGGCCGGGAGTAGAGTACTTTTTTTTGCAGGGGACCTCATTTGTATCTTTTTTTAAGAACCCCTTAAATCCAATTTATTTTAAAGAGACTTTTTTTTAATCTCGCTAATATAAACGTCCCAATGAACCTGTTAAAGGCTCGGGGTTTTAAAAGCCCTCTTATTACTTAGTTGTTTCATTATCGTTGTTACTCAATTAAAGACGAAATCGTATTAGGGCGATTGCTAATTCAAGTGGCTTAATCAGGAGCTTAGCAAGAAGATCTCCCAACCGTCATCGACTCATCAAGACTCTTAATTTGTGAGTTAATAGTGTTAATAGCTGCGAACCGATGATTGTCGTCCTGAATTAAAAACACTTAAGCACTAACATTCGTTGGACCGATGGATGGTGTTTTGGACCAGATACGAACACGATTGCCGCCTTTCGGTATATCCTGCTGACTATCGAGTAGTTAATCTTGCAAGGTGCACGTTAATAACGACAAGTGTTCATTTTCCCTCAGCAAGTGCGGTTAAACGTTAAGTGACATTTTCCACCAACACTCTACTAAAGAAGGGAAATAAAAAAAGTCACGTATGCTTGCAATGTGTGACCGCTTCCCAACATTCGTTCCTGTCCTGAATGTATTTTTCTTTCTACGAGCGCGTGACTTGTGAATCCATCAGAAGCACGGACACTCGCGAAGATAAGAGAACAGGAACTGAAAGGTGCACAAAGAGTTGTGGAGAGACGCGTCAGTTCCCGTGACCATCACCCCCCCTCCTCCCCCACAGGCACAAGATGGACACAACGAAGGCACCGAACGCTTTCGACCTAACAGAAGTTAAACTTTCTCAAATGTAACCGGCACGCGAAGAAGCATAGAGACTTCGTCAATGTCCATCTTTCAGGGTGCCATGGTGGAAAGATGTTAACTACCTCGCCTGATATACAGGAGGTCGTGGGTTCGACCCCTACCCTGACGCCTGCTGTATATTTGGAGTTTGCATGTTCTCCCCGTGGTCACGTTTTTTTTTCACTGGGTCCTTCGGTTTTTCCTTCCACATCTAGAATCAGCATGCGTTTGGAGTATTTGGCTGCTGTACATTTCCACGTAATAAGCCACTTCGTTGAGCTATCATTTGTGGCCAAGTCACTTCTGAAAATGAGCTATACAGCTCAGTGGACCTTACCTGGTATAAAAAAAAAATTGTTTGTGAACCGATCAAAACAGGTAGTACGGCGTTCAGAAATAAAAACAATCTTCCAGCCTTAGGCCGGCATGTTGGGAAGCCTTCCAGTACTCTTTCTTCCCCCTACCCGTTAGCACATTGCGACAGTTGCTGCTGGAGGTATTCGCAGAGTAAGCAGGGCGGCTGTGAGACAGGCGGCAGGGAGAAACGTGTCTGTGCGAGGAGAGCGAGAGGGACTGGGAAGGGAAGGGAGGGGGAGAGACGTGGGAGGCTTAGGGAACGATGGGGGTGGAGGAGAGGAGGGATTGGGCCGGGACTGTTGAGAGTAAGGCCGCCGCCGCCGCCGGAGCCGCCGCGAGATTTGGCATCGCTGAGGAACGTGACCCCACGGAGATCAAGGCGGCTCAGGAGGCCACTGGCACAGCCCACGGGGAAGACGGAAAACTACAAACAATTTCGCAGTGCGGAGGCCGTGTGGCAGGGGGGTCCGCTCTCCCTGCTGCAGCCTGCCCCCCACCACCAGAATCCCGTTGGGGCAACCGTGCCCCACCACACATGGAGGAGCAAAGACGTCAAGCTGCATTTACTTGTCACGCATCGACCCTCGATTATAACGCCGGCGCACAGACGCGCGCCCCCCTCCCGCACCCCTCATTCCCCGTCAAAATGTTTCAAAATGCAGGCCGCTCTTTCAAGAAAAAAATTGCTGTAGATTCGTGCTTATTGGTTTGCTTCTTCTAATAAAATAAAATCTACCGAGGCTGCTCGTTGCAATACGGCTCGGGTTTTTTTTTTTTTTCGCGAGGACGGCAGTCGCCGAGAATGCAAATTCAAACCCCAGCTGAGGTTGACCCATCATCATCATCTTCGTCGTCGTCGTGATTTTCATTCGTCTGCAGTTGGCTAAATTAGCCCCACTTAGCGAGGCTGCAACCGATTGGAGGGGATTCGCCAAACAATCCAGCCGGGGGCGGGGGGGGGTCGTCTGTTCCTCATGACTTCTCCACTTAGCGGCACAGAAGATTCATTTTGTAAACGTCGAACTTCTTTCGCACCATACGTAGCCAACCGCGCTAATCGCACCGTACGTAGCTAACCGCGCGCATTGATAATGCAGTGCTGTATAAACTTGGGCAACCGGAGTTGGATTCCTGGCCACGGCTAACAGCAGTGGTAGAGGTGATATCCGAACCGGTTCAAGACCTCTCCCTTCTGCACCAAAATCGCATTGACTGGCATGGTGAAGTATGGTCAAACCCCTCCGACCAACGTGGCACGGATAATCCTGCACTCAACAGCGGATTAACGAAAGAGATGAGAATTATCCTACATTTTTACGCAAACTCAGGACTCTCGGGCTAACATTGGGTGGGTAAAGGCGCGGCCCTGCAATTGCATGCTCACACCACTGCTGGCAGAAGGGCTACCTAAACTATAAACAAACTATTTAGATTTTACCAGGTAAGGCCCATTGAGCTTACAGCTCATTTTCAGAAGCGACACAAATGATCGCTCAACTAAGTGGCTTATCAGGTGAAAATTTATAGCAGCCAAATATTTTAAACGCGTGTCAATTCCAAATGTGGAAAGAAAAACCGGAGGACCCGGCGAAAAATCCACAGAGAGAGAGAAAGAACAAACACACAGTAAGAGCCAGGGTCTGGGTCACGATTGAACCCACAACCTCCTACATACCAGGCGAGGGAGTTAACATCTTGCCACAGCGGCGCCAATTGTAGGAGCTCTAGACATCCCCTCCAGAAGGTATTTGTGGACCACTCTTCCATGTTGGCCAGATATTTTAAGAAGAGGTGGTAGCCCCCACACTTTACCTCACCACACGGCGGAGCCATCTATTATTTCTGGGTGGACAGAGGAGGTGGGAGGGGCGACTCATTCAACCTGCAGCACTGCGTGGACTGCCGCACCGGAAGGAGGGCGGTGACCGAATCGAACCGGCGGACCTGTGGATCGCACGCCCCGGCGCGGTCACCGTTACTCGACAAATGACGGCGCGTCGGTGTCACGCCACCCGGGGGTTGGCGCGAACACGACGGCGTCACGTTCTGGCCCGGACGCAAGCTGCGCTGCCGACGCAACAATTTGTTGCGGCGGGAGGACACCACCGCTGGGCCCAAGTCCAAGAACAACGACGACAACGTTTGGCGTGCCAGCCAACCCCAACGCCACGGGGGGCACCTGTGGAATGGGCAGAGAGCGGGCCGACGTTTATTACTATCCCCCAAGAAACACCCGAGAAGGGATGGTGACCCCCCCCCCACCCCGCCTGCCGCCCTAGCTCAGTGCGGTCAAGGCATCTCGCGTCCGAGACGCATCGTCGTGATCACGCAAAAATGTATACAAACACGGCCCCACCAGCGCAGATCGACAGCGCAACGGGCGCTGTCGTTTGCCCCGTGGCAAATGAGCATTGCCTTAAGAACATCCACATCATAAGCAACATCGTTATCGTCAGCAACGTCATCACGAGCATTATCATCAGCAGCAGCAGCAGCATGACCAGTAAATATGCCACTCGACCAGACGATGCAATGTTAAGACAAAACCTAAACATCTCCGCTCAGCAATGGGTTTGTTCGATTGGTCGGTTCGTGCGTTATTCAGGAGGCGATAACCTGGCGCTAAAATAGTTATTTGCACTTACTGTTGAAGGGAAGCCTCCGTCGAAGTGACGATTTGTACTTAGCTATTATTGATTAAAACACGCAATACACTCGTGGTGTTGACAAGGTGTTTGCAAGTAACAAGACTCCACACCGCTAGACCATAAGCGTTTCCGATATTGTTATTATGCTTTTTAGTTTCTGAGATCTGACCACAGCACTGTATTTAAATAATCCTGAGGTTAAACAAATACTTATCTTATATTTTGGTATATTTCATAAATAATTTACTGTTGGCATTGATTGTTACGTGCAGATGTACCGCCTTATTATTTTTTGTCAGTTGTCATTTTGAACGCAGGTCTCCCGTGATAGATGAAAAATTAGCTCTCAACTCATGGACACCTCCGATGTAGCACGGTTGGCTACGTATGGCGCGAAAGAAGTTCACCATACGTACGTAACGAGTCGGAGTACAACGCACCTAACGCCATTGGTGCTCAGGCAGGGCCACGTCTACCGATCTTCTGATAGCTCATTTTACAAAGCAGACCCTTGGCTTCCATCTGCTCGGCACTGTCGTCTTGATACTGTCTTCATTTGACCAGGCCAGGCTCCACCGAGCTATACAGCTCTTGTTCAGAAACGACCTGGCCATCACAACTGATAGCTCAACGAAGTGGCTTATCTCAGTACGCCTTTTGGCGTCATCTGGTCCAACACCATGTGAGACTAGGCTCTAAGGAAAGCTGTCTCGGGTGTGGACCAATCAACTTCAAGAACAGTGCATACATTATCAGAGTTATGTTTTTTGTTTGCATTATGACTGCAGGTATTGTGGTCAATGCAAACATGACTCCTTGTAAAAAAAGGTGTCAGTTTTGTTGCCAGACAAAAGGGTAGAAAACAATTATCGAAGTGGCTTATCGCGTGGAAATTAGAGCAGCCAAATACTCCAAATGTGGAGGACCTGGAGAAAAATCCACGTGACCACGGCGAGAGCGTGCAAACTCCAAATATACAGCAGCAGGCGTCCTGGTCGAGATCGAACCCACGACCTCCTGTATACCGGGCGAGGTAATCGACATCTTCGCACCCACGTGGATCGTCGTTACCGTCACAGGAAGAGCTCTTCAAACGTCGCCGCAGACCGGGCCGCTCAATGACTTAACGGTCGCGGCTCGTGAACGCGCGGGCAGACGGTGTGATAACATTCCTGCAGCTGACGGGGAGTCTGCCGACGGGCCACGGCTATCGGAGCCCGAGACCACCCATCCACTCCGAGTCACGGCCGAGCAGTTAAACACGCGCCTTGCGCTTCCACGAGAGGTTACGAGCGGAACCGCGAGCCCAGCGCGATAACGGCCCTTGGCTCCGCTGTGACAGGCGGCTTCAGCTACAAAATAACAAATGGCAAAGATCCCCAGTACAGCCTTCACAGACTGTTGGGGCAAGTGCTGTTAGCGAGCACCTATGAAAGGCTGGCACGGCGCACGAGGGGGCGGGTGGCCACCACCACGCCCGGGCGCTTTTGTCCCCATAGTGGCGATGTTTACACACCGCACCAGGTAAGCATTTGAGGCCGAGTCGATCTAGGAGAGGCCCAGGACCGGTTCGGATGATCGTCACTGGTATTGGCCATGAGCAGGAATCGAACTCCGGTAGCCGGATTCGTAGTGCAGTGCACTAACCGCTGCACTACCGCTCCCCAGACGTGCACGCACACAATATGTATGCCCCAAAAGCGCACCTTTAAATAGCCCCCAACCCATCGGTAAGAGAAGACACAATGCGGCGTTTTAAATTGAAGCGCACCTCTCTTGCCTGCGGAGTAGCAGGTGGTGGACACAACTGCCGCAGAGCCTTCCTGGAACACAACATCTGACGTCCCTTTATTTAACCGGCGGAGCGCACCGAAATTCATTATCGACGTCGCGCGATGCGAGCCACCGTGGTTACACACGAGAGAGTTATTACTCCTTTTTCCAATTTAGCCACGAGGAAATATTCTAATTTGCCGTTCGAAGCTGCGGCGTATCCACCAAGGTGCACAGATGTACGTCAGGTTTACACATCCACCAAGCTTCTACTTAACTTCCATTCGTATGTCGGACAACGCCTGACCTAACCCCACCAGTGGTCTCTGTAGAGCAAACCTCGTACAGTGGTATATATATGGGGCACATGAAAATTACTTGCACGTATATCTTTCAATTACTCTTTCATTCTTTTCAGAATCAGTTTTTTAAATCCCATTTCGAGGTAGCCGGGGGTGGCTTGGAGGTCAAAGCGCTCAAGCGAGCAACTCGCCGAGATGCTGGCGTGGAAGGAATCCAGCCGGGCCGCCTGCGATTGAACCGGGTTCCCGAGCACAGTGAGGAGTTTGATGGGTTTTGCTGACTCGGTCACCGATAAACGACACACACACGAAAAAAACCCCACAACCGTTGCATTATTGTGTTAAATTCCAGCTCTGACAATTAAAACTACCACCGGTTTGACTGTCACGTGATGATGAACGTTGGTCGAGCGGCTGGGGAAGTGCTGCCACCCCCCCTTAGCGTGCGGGCCAGAGTGCACTTGAAGCGACCTGAGAGGTAGCTCTGTGACATCTACTTACGAGAGCCATTCTCCAACGCACGGGGTGACGCGCTGCGCTGCGAGAGATCCAAACGGGTACTTGAGTCCTATGTTGAACCCCCGATAGGGTTTGACGTTGTTATATTTCGCCTAGATCTGTTAAATGCAAGATGTTTTTGAATATGTATTGTGTTCCTAATGTTACTTGGTGTAACACAGGTTCACCCTGACAATAAAATGAGGATTATTTCACGTCTCCATGGCTCTTTTTTTCCGTCTCCTAGTTGAATAAAGGACACGTGAGTGACGGGATAAAATTGCAGAGGAACACAGTGATCACATCACCTTCACTCTATTCAAGACCAGCAGGAAGATGTCTGCACAACTGTGGCAAGTCGCCTGATGAAGCTGGTTGTCATCAACAACTAATTGGCACGTTTTGTTCACGTGACAAACCTGACTAAATTTACCTGTGTCGCGTGGTGGGTGGGTTAACGACACATTTACACTTAACCCCAAAAAAACGTTATTATGGACGCATTTATCTATTCACGCGATCGAACCCAAAAACCCTTTATTACGAAGAGAATAAAATTTATACTCGTGAATTTCCCCCCAAGTCTGCGTATACATCTTCGAGTGGCCCAAGTGTCCGGCCGGGCACGTGTGAAGGCGGCGAGGGGTCGACTCGCTTGATTTGTTTGGACGTGGGTAACCACCCCACCACGCACACGCGCGGAGAATTATTTAGCTATGCGAATGGAAAACGGCGCCGGACAGAAATCTCTCTCTGTGTGTGTGCCTCCCCAAGGCTGCAGAGAGAGCAGGGAGATGGGGGGAGAAAGAGTTCTCCAGCACGCCTGCGTCACAGGGCAGCAAACAGAAAGTTGTATTATATTATTTTTTTTGGTTCTTTCGGTGAAGTCACGTAGGTAAACCGCCTGTGTTGCTATCGAAACGTCACGAGTTTTTTTACAAATATTTTTTCATTCTTTTTATTTAATTTTCTATGTACGCGACTTTACCGAAAGAACCAAAGAATAGGAATTCCTGCAGTCAGCAGCGACGACGATTATTTGAACCGGTTCTGGGCCACCCCCTCCCCCTTCTAGGTCGACTCAGCCTCAAATTAGTACCGGGTGCTGGCCACCCACCCACCTCTGATTGGTACGGATGGCTACATACGGTACAAAAGAAGTTCAACAGCACTTATCCCAAAAGTCTATTAAGGCTATACGGGGGATCTTTGTCTTTGCAGAGACCTCTCAACCTCCTATCCCCCCCCCCACTGCCTCGCTCACTCCACATCAAAAACATGAACCACAAAACAAAGACAAAGATCCCCCGTATAGCCTGCACAGGGAGTAGGGGCAAGTGCTGTTAGTGAGCACCTATGAAGGCCGGCACGGCACACGAGGGGATGAGGCCAACACCACGCCCAACCGCCTTTGTCTCCCTAGTGGCGGTGTTTACACACCGCACCAGGTACTCAATTTGAGGCCGAGTCGACCTAGGGGAGGCCCGGGACCGGTTCAGACAATCGTCACGGGTGTTGGCCGCGAGCGGGAATCGAACCCGGTTCGCCGGGGTCGCAGCGCAGCGTAGCGCTGACCGCTACACCACCGCTTCCCACGGGGAGTAAGAAACACACACATCCACACACACGCACGTTCTTTCAATCACTTACAGTCCGACAAAAACGCATAAAAACACGCAACATACTTTCCATGTAAATCATTACATCTCCCAGTCCACCACCACCAACCCGACTCATGTCGAACCCCAACTGTTCCCCCTTCATTTACAAGCACCCCCCCACACACACAGACACACACCATCCACTCCTCCCTCTCCGAGCAGACAACCTCCCGACACAAGCAGAACTCTCCACTTACATTCCAAGTTGGAAGAGTGCCCACGACTCAAAGGCCAAACAAACTGTTGTGTTTAAGCTTCGTAAGCCCGCTTCTCGCTCGCCCGCATGGGATCCATCATTCGCACTCCGTGAAGGAGAAAAGAAAAACACGTACAGTCATAAGCCGACGTTTCAGGCAGTGACCCTTCTTCAAAGCAGAGAAAGGCGGCGTGATCGGGGTGGTGGGGGGGAAGAGCATTGTTCGTGTCTTCAGAACTCTGGCCCTCTTTCCATTCTGGACACTTTCACAACGCTGCATGTGTACCCAGTTGAGCAGAGCCGTTACGATGCATGACGCCGAAGAAGAATGTGCAGAATGTGCGTCGTTGGGAACAGAAGTAACAAGCGAAATAGGCAGACAAGATGCCTCCTTCGCATAGCGTTGAAGTGTCGTTGTTGTTTTTGACTTCAATACACAGACCCATCATCCCGTCGGCAGCGTGGCCTTCTGGGAGCGGAATCGTTTCAGCTAAAAGAAAACTCCTGCTTGAACTTAAAGCAGCCATGCCCAGACCAACGTAGGCCACCAGTCAGCTGTGTCTAGGCAATGTGATTGTCTTACCTCTCCTACACTTTGCACTCCTATCCGGTTTTTTTTTGGGTATCGTTGTTTGAACTTTCTGACCCGCCCCGACTTGACATCCTGTGAAAAAGAGCTTCACGGCTCATCTGATTTGTCCAGGATAAACAAAAAAACTATTCGGAGGTGGCAAGTTTTAGCGCAAGAGGCTAACATTTCCAGAGCGACGGCTCAAATGTTTATTTGTATAAATAGTGCGGATATAAAATCAAAGACCCCCCCCCCTTTCGTGAGGCCAACGCGCAGCGTTCGACAATAACTGTTAGTGTGCAACAGCCACTTACATTTACAATGCTCCCACAGCGTACCAGGCGTCTCAGAGCAGCGCAGAAGCACCAAGTGACGAGACGAGAGAGAATGGGAGGGACCGAGCAGGGGACGGATGAAAAGAGAAGCAATTAACCCTTTCCCGTTTGGAGATGTCTGAAAGTTGCAGGGTGGGGGTACCGTTCACCGATGAATCTCGCAACACGCAAAGCGATTCAGCGTTAGTTTTATTTCGAGAGGCGCAGGACCGCTGTTTCTAAAAGACATTGTACTCACCGCAGAGAACTGTAGCGACACGACCGCACTCTACTATAGCTGGCGCCAAACTGTGCCACACGCCCTCCCGCATGGCCTTGTGGGAGCCTCGGCACCGGACAAGTTATTTGATCTTAGTTTTTCCTTCCGATTCAGTCCCGAAGACGTACGCGCATGTCACCGGGAAAGGAGTCGGAAGAAAAACTGATGACGTACACACGTGCGTCATCGCAACGGGAAAGGGTTAAGGTTGGTCTGACGGCACGGGCTTGAAGGGGGAGCAGAGAGAAGAGGGGGCCAGCCAGGGCTGCCCCCCCGTGGAGGGGCTTGGGTGTCATCGGCAACACACCGGGCCGCATTCGTCTCCCCCCGTGTCGATGTTAAACACACGGCATCATGCACTCATTGAAGGCCTAGTGGCCCTAGGAGCGGTACAGAACTGGGTCAGGTATCACTTGTCCCGGATGTCGCGTCGCCGGGTGAGCAGTGCGGTGTGTTAACCGCTGCACCAGCGCGTTCCCGCTGTATACAAAGACAAAGATCCCCCGTGCGGCCTCAACAACTGACGAAGCAAACGCTGTTCGCGAAAAGCACGTGACAGCCGACACGGCGTGCGAGGGGGTTGGCCAGCGCCACGCCCGACCGCCGTTGTCTCCCCAGTGGCGATGTTTTTACACACCGCAGCAGGTACTTATTTGAAGCAGAGTCGACCTAGAGGAGGCCCAGAACCGATTCAGATCATCGTCACTGGTATTGGCCGTGAGCGGGAATCGAACTCAGGCCACCGGGTTCGTAGCGCAGCGCACGCTAACCGCTACACTACCGAA
This sequence comes from Lethenteron reissneri, assembly GCF_015708825.2. NCBI lineage: Eukaryota > Metazoa > Chordata > Hyperoartia > Petromyzontiformes > Petromyzontidae > Lethenteron > Lethenteron reissneri. Next base: position 5,316,117 of record NC_083791.1, read on the forward strand.
CACACACACGCCGCATACGTGTGTAGAGATGAAACATCGACTTTGTTGAGAGTAAGTTAACACCCAATCAATGAAATGCGCTCAAGGAGTATCAGAGGCATGTGAAATATTTTGGAACAAGTTGACCATGAACGGCAGAGGTAAAGAATCACCTCCCTAGGCATTCTTCTTCGGTGCCAACTCGGTTACGGCCATCGTTGCTTTAATGATGCGCAAGGAATGTATTTTCAACCGGCGAACAAAACTCCGCACACAAACTACATTTTAATGATGAAGCTGAAGGAAGCAACCTCGCAGAAGTGCAACCACAAATTCCCTTTGATAAATGCGTTGACCGAGCATAGGAAGGGGGGAAAAATACGTTCCTTGTCACGGTTTTATCATTTTCCTTGATCGCTCAGAAATGCTTCCAAGGCGTGTAAAGGAAAATACCGTACACAATGTTGAAAAGATGTGAGAGTACACAGCACCGATGAATACGAGCACCGGCCACTGCATCCACTGCTGGATCACGATCCCACTCGGCCGTGCGACACCAACGACCCGTTTGACTCCCGCACAGTGACCCGACTTCGTCGCTCAATCTCAACGGCCGTCATCCGCACAAGCAACGTTCCCCATCCTTGGGCTACCATTCCATCACGAGTCTTGTCTGTCAGCCATCGTCCGTTCTCATGATGTGTCATGCCCAGGAACCTTTTTACTCTTTGTTCCTGAAGTTCGCAAGTGTATTTGAGAATTCGGCTGCTAAAATCGAAGGTTCACACGATGCCCGATTTGTTTGCTCTTTGATCCGTGTATGAAACCCCTCTCTTGTCTCTCAATTGCTAACTCCCAGCATGCACCTCTCCACGCGCTTTTGTGCACTTTTCAGCTTTTGTTACATTTCCTTGATCAGTGGTGATGTTTCCCATCTCCAGGTCTGAGCTCGAAACATTTTCCAAAAACTACACCGGAGAAGTGACGGTAAATATGAACGAAAAAAGCATCGGTAAACATTGACGTCACAACTGTTGGCATCATCGTTTTGACAGCCAATGCACTGCAATAAATCAATGAGGAACTGCACAAATAAAGCTGCAATGTTGGACTCGAGACCAAGAAAACAAAAGCCATGTACAACAACGTTCACTGAACAAAGTGCAATTGTTGGAGAGACCCAACTCAAAAGGTGGAAAATAATTTAAAGTGGCTCGGGATCAGACTGATGATACAAGTGGGTCGGAGTGATTTTGGGAAGTTGCCGTTGATAAAAAAAAAACAACGCAAGCATATTGAAACGCCTGCCCTCATAACCTTTTCTTCATAGATTAACAAAAATTTTAAATCCGGCGATGAAGATTGGCAGCGTGATTTAGTAAAGAATGTCTCAACACATTCTGAAATGACAAGTGCCTACGTGCCAGCGTGGAAACACATTGAACGTGCTGGCTTCTTTAAGAGAGTTGGCCTGATTGAAGCCAGACTGCTCTCAATGCTGGGTCAACGCCAATTACCAGCTCGTGGACTTGTGCACGTACAATTGCACTGGGGCAAACGGACCACAAGGTTAAGGTGCAGGCCTGAAATTGCTTAATCGCATCAACTACTGGCAGAAGGGTCTCCACTCGAGTGGACTCGAGAGAGATCCTCTAAGGGGGTAATTTTTTCCTACTGTTCCACATTGACCAGAACTACAAAATAAAATAAACTATTTTACCAGGCAAGGCCCCCCATTGAGCTCTATAGCTCTTTTTCAGAAGCGACCTGGCCACAAATGAAAGCTCAACAGAGTGGCTTATCATGCGGAAATTTATCGGAGCCATATACTGCATGTTGCGTTTAAATGTGGAGGGGAAAAACCAAAGGACCTGGTGAAAAATCCACGCGACCACGGGGAAAATATACAGCAGTCGTCAGAGTCGGGCTCGAACCCACGACCTCTTCCATACCTGGCGAGGGAGTTAACGTGTCGCTAACGCCGTGGCCCCAATCGGTGCGAGTTACCCACACTTTACCCCACCACACGCAACCTTGTCCATCGTTCAACTGCGGTGAACCCATCCTACTGGGCGGACAGATGGAGGGGGAGGGGGGGGGAAATTAAGAAACCTGCCCCCACTGTTTCAGCCGCTGCGCCGCGAAGACAAAGTTGAACCAGCGACCTCTGGATTGCAAGTCCAGCGGTGCCACCAAGCGTGACGTCACGGCAGCTCGAGCAAATGGCCCTACAAAGTGAAAATGCAAGTCCTCCACGTCGCCCAGGAGAGCCTGGTCACTTCTGAAAAAGGAGCTATTTAGTTCAGTGGGCCCTACCTGCCAAAATAAAAAAGCAAAAGTTTCGTTTTGTATCGTGCGCGTTGGTGAAGGGAAAGGCCCCCCCCCCCCCCCCCCCGGATAAAGTTCCGATGTCACTCAACATGTCATTGTGCCAGTCACGTGAACCATGGCCAGGACTCGAATTCAGGTGGCCGCGTTTATAGCGCGGCGTGCCAACGCCGCCACTGCGTCCTTACTGGCCCCATAATATTATTGTCCGTACGTACAATGGCTTTGAGAGTGCAGCCTTAATTTGAAAACATCCAATCTCAGTGTGGCTTATGCATAATGACATTTCCCCGCACTCCCCCCCCCTCCGCTCCCAATAAAACGTCCTTGGGTAAAATTGAATGAATCCATGGCCAAATGTGATTGGGAATTGTATGTACTGTGGAACCAGCAATACCACACCATTAAAAATGGATTTGTCTGAGCGACAAGTGTCGGCCTACGTGTGTGTGTGTAATTATACTCGCGTGCTTCTTCTGTGCGCGTGCGTGTACCTGTGCACGTGGGGAGCAGTGGCATAGTGGTTAGCGCGCTGCGTGACCCAAGTTCCTTCCCGCTCACGGACAACCACCAGTGACAATAATCTGAACCGGTCCTGGGCCTCCCCTAGGTTACCTCGCCCTCAAAGGAGTACCTGGTGTGCTGTGTAAACGCAACTAGAAAGACAAAGGCGGTCGGGCATGGTGCAGACCACCCAAACCCTCGTGTGCTGTGCCGGCCTTCTTCGGTGCACGCTAAAAGCACTTTCCCAAACAGTCTGTTAATGCTATACGGGGGGGATATTTTGTCTTTGGTGTCGTGGCAGGGCCCATAAACTGAACTCTGCAAGTCCCATGACCTGGATTTGATTTGACTACATCTCCTAAGTCACGTGTGTCTCTATCTGCGTGCGTGTACCGGTACATGGGGGAGCGGTAGCGTCGTGGTTCAGCGATAAGTGTGTAGCGGTAAGCGCACTAAACCCGGTGACCCGAGTTTCATTTCCACTCACGCAACGTTTGAACTGGTCCTGGTTCTCCCTAAGTCAACTCAGCCTAAAATTAGTTGAGCAAATGCCACGGTGCACACAACATCAACCCACGATCGAACTATGCGTGTGCTTTAGTTGCTTTCAATTCGAATAATACGTAGATTTACCGGAATTGAGCAACCATCGGGTGTCAAGTTTTCTTAATTTGCATTCCTCCCGATAAGGTTACCACTCCAGTCTCGTTTTAGAAAAGCCAACACCTTCCTCCACACTGGCTCCGTACAAAAGAGGCGCATTCATCGACTCGTTAAACAACAAGGGGGCACACCCTTCACCTGGGACTTGTGTCGGGGGGGGGCGGGAGGGTGGGGGTCAATCATTAGCACCCTTCTTTCTCTCCCGCTCCCACCTGCAACACCATCTCCTCCCTCCATCTCTCCCAAATCCTGCAGAGCATCCGATGCTTCCCGCTCAACAACAACGACGACAACGACAACAACGGTGAAGGACGTCGGCACGTGCGGCACCAAGGGTGCCCGTCCGCCAGAGCGGAGCGCTCTGGTGCGGAGCGCGCGCAAGTGGAAAGTTTTAGGGGGGTTCAGCTGGAAGTCATCCAAAGGAGCGGGGGGGGGGGGGGGGGGGTACGGAGAAGTATGGAGGAAGGGGGCGGTAGGGACGATAGAGGAGTACCCTGGTGGATTGTGGGTGGGCGGTGGAGCAGGGTGTGGAGGAGGGCAGCACTAAGGGGCACACACGTTGGGAGGAGGAGGAGGAGGAGGAAGAGAGAGGAGACGAAGCACGCCAAGTTGACCCTGATAACGGACGTGCCGGTTCGCCCTCGTCATGACACGCCTGAGCTGCAAAAGGTGCCACATGGCGCGGGCGCGGGGTCGAAGACCCAAAGACAAAGATTCCCCGTATATCTCCTTGGTTCTTTCGGTAAAGTCACGTAGAATGGAAATAATTAAAAAAAAATTGTAAAAAATTATAAAAAAATATTTTATTATATTATATTCTTTTATTATGTTTTATTTTATTTTATTATTTCCATTCTACGTGACTTTACCGAAAGAACCAAGAAGATGAATCCCTGCAGTCACGAAAGCTTAAAATCGAAAAATAAAAATTCCCAGTATAGCCTTAACATACTGTTGGGACAAATGCTGTGAGCGAGCACCTATGAAGACCGGCACGGCGCACGAGGGGGTGGGTGGAAAGCACCACGCCCGGCCGCCTTTGTCTCCCTAGTGGCAATGTTTACACACTGCACCAGGTACTCATTTGAGGCTGAGTCGACCTAGGGGAAGCCCAGGACCGGTTCGAGATAATCTGGTGTTGGCCACGAGCGAGAATCGAACTCAATTCGCCGGGTTCGTAGCTCAGCGCGCTGTTACACTACCACTCCCCACAACAAAGATCCCCCGTATAGCCTTAACAGACTGTAGGGGCAAGTGGTGTTAGCGAGCACCTATGAAGGCCGGAACGGTACACGAGGGGGTGGGTGGTCAGCACCACGCCCGACCGCCTTTGTCTCCCCAGTGGCAATGTTTACACACCACACCAGGTACTCATTTCAGGCTGAGTCGACCTAGGGGAGGCCCAGGACCGGTTCAGATAATCGTCACTGGTGTTGGCCGTGAGCGGGAATCGAACCCGGGTCGCTAGGTTCATAGCGCAGCGCGCTAACCGCTACACTATCGCTCCCCACGCACAAACACACACACACATACATACAAATCGTCGCTCCACCCCCCCCCCCATCAAACCAAACCTCCCAGAATAAAACTACCCTGAACCAGTGATACTCGCTGCGACAAGGCATTCATAGGATAGGAAAAGGGCCCACAGGCTCGCGGGCAGTTTCACACAATTTATTGCAGGTCAATTAACGGCACGTGAAAAGGTGAAGGTGAAGCCCTGCAATTTCTCTCCCGCTCATCCCACCGCTGAAGGGCCTCCCCCCCCCCCCCCCCCTCTGTTCGAGGCGGCTCAAGACAGATTTCCGTCTCGAGGGTATTGCCCTTACTAGGTCCACGTCACATCTTGGAAGAGGTGGGAGGCCAGAACCCAAGCTTTAACCTACCACGCGTGGCCTGCCGATCGACTCACTCCGGCGGGGACCCATTGAAACGGCGGTCAGGTGGTCAGAGGCTGGGTGGGGTGTGTGTGCATTGGACTGACCCCGTTGAATTCCGAAGTCCGTTTTTGTTCGTCTCATTTTCGCAACGTCGTGCGAACGCTCGCGTGCCCCGTCTCGTTCCCACAGATTTGTTACTTCCATTGGGCTAAACGTGAAATTAGCATCTCATTTCCATACAACTTGAGCATGTCGTAAATAATTGATTCTCACATACAATTTGATGCGCGCTTTTGTGAGCAGGAGAATTGAGATTTTTTATTTTTCGAAAAAAATTATTTAAATCAATGAATCTACATGTAATTACATGCCAATTTATATTCAAAAAACAGCATCAGCCATTGGTATAATCCACTGCTGGATGAAGGCCTCCTTCCCTAAGCTACCACTGTTGCTCGCCACGATCCCACGTTGTTATATGATCTGCCGAGCGCACCTGCACACGAGCCAATTTCATCGCTCCATCTCCTCGGAGGTGACCCTTGCCAGGCTAACACTCCATCATTATTCCTGACCAGTGGCGACCGTCACCCTCGCCACGTGTCTGTCCTTATAAAAACTGTTCATTCATATTTTAATCTTCCTCTGTATAATAACCACTGGTACAGTGATAAAAGCACTGCACTATGAGCCCGGAGATCTGAGTGTGATACCCAGTCACGACAGCCGTGAGTGCTACCCGACCTGGTCCTAGCCGCCCCCTCCCCCGCGCTTCATCAACCGATGTCGACCAGCATGGTGAAGTATGGTCAAGCAACCCTCACGGCAGACATCTGTGGAAAAGAGCCTTGTAGCTCATCGGATTCCTCCAGTATAAATATATTTTCTGATGGGGAGACCTTCACCCAGCAGTGGATTGGAAAATGGCCGTAATAAGATTTATATTAATTACCGTACATTTTTTCATGGCAGACACCTGTTTTGTCTGTTATTGCAGTGACTATTGTTGTGGGTATACAAAAATATTTCCAGTAAAGAGTGAAACGTGATTCATGCAAAGAGAATATCAATCGACATTTCTTGTAGGGTCAGGACACACGCAAAGATATCATTATTAATGTATGTGTAAACGTGACCATCTCATTGTCAAGGAGCACAAGCCATCACGCGAACTCCGCTTATCCTCGTAGCAGCGTTTGACTGCCCATCGAACAAAGATGGTCACCGCATCGCGCGCTTTCAGATGCGCTTCTGCGGCCGTCTGGAACGCTCTCTTCCTTCCGATATTAGGAAGCCACTGGAAGCTATGCACTTTTAATCGAGAACGAAAACTCATTTAATTAGAACTGCTTTTTGTGTTGAGTTTGTTGGCCTTCCCCCAACACCTCCGATTAGAACGGTTGGTTACGTACGGTGCAAAATAAGTTCAACACACATACAGATGGTGGAGGGTTAACGACACGAATTTTGTCATAAAACCCACCACCACGTGGCTGACCCCAAAAGCGAATGATGTGTCACTTGCATTGGCTCCGGAAACCTATGTTTTAAGTTAAAAAGATGATTACTTAGCACACATTTCGTAAAAGTGCTGTTTTTTCTCTCGTGTTCTGTACAAACGCTGCCCCTTTTGATGTGGGGGGTGGGTAGGGAGGAAACATCCTTGAGCCCCCTCCACAGAGGGATGAAGGGGGTAAAATGAAAGAGGCGATGAAATCATCACATCAGGCCCCATGTAGGAAGAGATCAGTCACAGATGCACTGAACAGTGCAAGTTTCTTAAATCCCCACCCCCGCCCCCATCTCTGTCTGCCCAGCAGTACCAGAAACAGGATATTTATTTACGCTGCAGGAGGAATCCGATGAGCTATAAAGCTCTTTTTCACGGATGCCCAGTAGGGGAAGTTGTCAGAACGTTACAACAACAATCAATACAAAAGCAGGATAGAAATACAAACTATAGGAAAGGTAAACAAATCATTAAATATATATTTTCATAAATCAAACTACATTATTTTCTTCTTCTTGGTTCTTTCGGTAAAGTCACGTAGAAGGGAAGTAATAAAATAATAAAAAATAAAACACAATAAAATAATTCTCACGACGTTTCGGCCACAATGCAAGCAGCCGTCAGACGCTGTCTCCCCGACAGACCTGGTCTTCACCTGAGGACGGCTGCTTGCGTTGTGGCCGAAACGTCGTGATAATTATTTTATTATGTTTTATTTTTATTATTTTATTACTTCCCTTCTACGTGACTTTACTGAAAGAACCAAGAAGATGAATCCCTGCAGTCCCGAAAGCTTTAAATCGAAATTGACATTATTTTCGTTTACCAGGTAAAGCCCATTGAGCCATTAGCTTTTTTTCAGAAGTGACCTGGCCACAAATGATAGCTCAACGAAGTGGCTTATCACCACGTGGAAATGTATCGCTGCCAAACAATGCAAATAATTCTAGATTTGAAGCTTTCGTGACTGCAAGGATTCATACTCCTAGGTTTTGTCAGGTAAAGTCACGTAGATAAATAGCTCTCTTGACACGCCACAGTAATTATACTGGAGCAGTTACACCTGATGATGGAGGCTTGTGTTGCTTCCGAAACGTCGTGATTTAATTTAGTTATTTTCATTTATTTTTATTTTATTTTTATTATTATTTTATTACCTAAGAGAATGCAAATAATCAATAAACAGGCACGCCACAGTCATTGGGTCGGAAGTTGGCGGAGCGGTGGGGCAAAGTGTGGGTACTCGCTAGTCTTCTTCCAAGACATCTGGCTGGCGTGGAAGAGTGGGCCAAAAATGCCCTCTCGATGAGATTTCTAGAAAGTGGCCTCTAGTGGAGGTTGCCCTCCTCTTGCCACTATTGGCACGAGCAAGACATTTCAGGGCTCCAACTTCACCTCTAAACCGAGAAATGCACAGGGATGTAGAAATTGGCAGACAAAAAAAAACTGAAAAAATCAAGAGACAGCAATGATCAATTACGATGACGGCGGCCACGAGATAGTGTGAAGACGTGAAGCAAAAGGGGGCTCGGTTAACTGCATGGCTTGCCCCAGTTGTAACCGTCTACATTACAAACAAGTCGCAAATGAATGCCAACATTTGTGGGTGGTTGCTTCGTGTGGAATGTTTGGCTCATTTAAAACACTCCGGGCACAAGAGCATTACAACTGTGAAGTGAGCACTGCCATCAACTTGTTTATTCAGGCTGAGAGTGGATGGTTTTTTTTTTATCCTCCTCCGTAATGTTTCTACAGTACACAAGTTAATTGTTACACAGTGGCAACATTACGCAAACTGCATTCCAATGTCAATTGTTCCTTTGCAGCAGTTTGGCTGATGGAAAACTGTAATCCACACAGCCCATGGAGAAGAAGAACAATAATAGTAGGAATAAAAGTCACGTTTAAATATGTTCAACTCTCAAGTATAACAAAACTGAAGAAATCCTTTGAGAATTCTAAGATTGCTGGAAGTGTGATAAATGTCAAAATCCATCCTGCCCGACTGCCTCGTTACCCAACGAGTCCCCTCGGCAATTAAAACCGTTGTACAACTTGCCTTGCCCTGCATCAGCGTTAACTGAACGTGTTTATTGCTTTATTTTTAAATGTATTTTGTGTGTGCGCACGTCTTCACTAAACTCAAACTGGAGGCCACAGACTAAGTAAGAGGCCCGCTCTTAATTCCAGTCATCATGACCGCTTCCATAACGGAGATCTCTCCTCTCTCTCTCTCTCCTGCTGGGGGCTGCACGCCCGCTGCATTCGTTATTACCTAAATAGCGACGTTAACTCGCCACCGCCCGCCGCCGTCGTGTCGACAGAGCGAGGAGGAGGAGGGCTTCCTCGCTCCCTGCACTCGGAGAAACAAAGACCGCGTGAGTCCGCAGAAGCAATTAAAAGCGAAGCCATTAGCACCCTTCACCACCCGGGCCCCCCTTCGGATTTTCTCACTTTTCTTTTTTCCCGCTTCTCTTCACTCACCCCTGCTCCCAAATTAAAATCATAAACAAACTAGACGCAACTTCGCGACGGACGCACGGAGGTTTGGGTTTTGGGGGGGGGGGGCGGTTTATCTGACCTGTTGCTGGCTTCGGCATCGTGCCCCCCGCGACCTCCTACCATCGCCCAAGTCACTCTTCTCTTCTCACCTTGCGTCTTCTCTCTCGCGCTTGCTCTCTCTTCTTTAACGATTACATTTTTCGATTGTTGTCCTTCCCTGCCCACCACGCCCGCCCGCCGCACCTCCAATTAGCACGGTTGGCTACGTACGGTGCGAAATAAGTTCAATGTGCAGTACAATTGGGTGCCTGCAACATGAACCAAATTTCCATCGTCATCTGTACATTACTCAATTGGGATTACACAATAGCAGTGAATGCACCCTGCCCGACCACCCCCCCCCCCCCCAGGGACTGGCAGACCAGGTGTGCCGGGTCACCTTGGGCTGCACTAGGACAGCTGCCACTGGGGGTGCCCCTTGGATTGTTTGAAACTACATGTGAAGGTCTACGGGATATTTGTTTTTTGTTTGCTGGGCTCAATATGACGAAACAAGCGTGTAAAAAAATTTACACGTTTTTGCCACAAAGTACGTGCGGTCAATGCAGACTTGATGCCTCGCAAAAAGGTATCGGCGTTCGAACATCTAAACACCTCCTGTTTTACTGCCAGCAAAAGGGGGGCAAAACCCGACTCTTGCACGCACGGCGCCTGCCCTGTGCTCGGGATACCCCTGGAGTGAAGGGTCGTGACACTCGGGAACTTTTCTCTCCCCGCTTTCCCTTTCCCCTGCACCACCACCACGTGAGTCCTTGCTCCGCCACCAGTTGCCGCAACTCTTGAGAGACCATAATAAAACAACCGGAGAATAGAGGCCGCTCTCCTCCTATATTACAGTTACATGCTAATTTATCACATTAACATAATGCTAATTTCTCACATTAACATGCTAATCTCTCACATTAACATCATGCTAATCTCTCACATTAACATAGCCACTTCCGTGCCCTCATCGAGGAGGCCGCTTTCCTATCTTACAGCTACACGCTAATTTCTCACATTAACATCACTAGCCCCGGCCACTTCTTTATGACCCTTGGGCTACACCCATTTCAAAAACAGTCTGCCTCAGCAGCAGACCATGCTTTCTCACCTGATGACGGACGCTTGTGTTGCGCCCGAAACATCGCGATTTATTTTATTATATACCTACGTGACTTTACCGAAAGAACCTAAGGGTATGTAGAATAAACGGTTTCCAAATTTGGCTCGGAACTGGAAGCGAGTTTTTTTTCTATCGTAGAAATCGAAGGTGAGAAACTGTAACGTGAGAAAGAAAAAAAACGCCCCAAAGAGCGCACGCGGAGAAAACCCGATGGAAGTGGCGAGGCGAGAGGCCCCTGCAGTAGCGGTGAAACGTCGCCCTGAGGCGAGAAACGACGGCCAAAATGTTCTACAGGGTGGTCCAGATGTGTTGTGCCCTCCCCCCCATTTTCATTATGTAAAATGTTTAAAAAACATCTCAAGTAAGGTTTATTTAAAACAGAAATGAATGGGCAGAAGAAAAAAAATGTTAGGGGTCAAGACATCTGGAGCCCAACCTGTACAAATTTGTGACAGGCATCACAACACAAGCTCGCTGTGACGTGTAACTATCTGATATGGCTGCAATGGAAGCCTGTTTTTATGTTATTGTTATGCTGTAAACATTGTTATGCCGTCTGTTAAGGCTATACGGGGGGAGCCTATGTCTTTGGTGCGTTGGTTTTTCAGTGAAAGGCGTGGAAACATTATCCTTGCAGTCACAGAAGGCGTGGTCATCTAACAGAAAAAAGAAACCTCATTAATACAACACAACCCAGCTCAGGCCTACAAGCGTGGCTCCATTAGGTGCAGGAGGTGGGAACACACACATACTCTCTCTGGGTTTTCCACAGAGCCAGCGTGCATGAGCATGCACACATGGATTCATAATTGGCACCACTCTCAATTAGCGCCAAGCTTGTATAACTAACTGCCTTCAATTAAGGATCTTTGCCTGTGCAATATAATCATAATTAAGAGTGCAGGTGCACAATGCCAGCATGTGTTACAACGGGACATGGACACAACCCCCGGGAGTCTATCTCCTGCTGGAAATAGGATGACGCGGGAGGGTGAAGGGTGGGGGTTCCCCCCCCCCCCCCCCCCCGTTGTGGTACTCTCTCTTTCCACCGAGCGAATACATTTCTGAATTAATTCTAGATTTTAAGCTTTCGTGACTGCAACGATTCATACTCTTTGGTTGTTTCGATAAAGTCACGTAGGTAAAAAAAAAATCTAATCAAATAAATGAAAACAACTCAATTAAACCACGACGTTTCGGGCACAACACAAGCGTCCTTCTTCAGGTGAGGACAACGTAGCGAAAGCACAACCGCTTAAGTGTGTCTAAGAGGTGGCTGTGACGAGGAATTATATAGTCGTGGGGGATGGAGGGAGGGGAGGGGCCATGGTGAGTGTGTGGGCGGGCTGTGGGCTGGGAGGCAACGATGTGAGGAACGGGATGGGCGCAACGTACGGAGTTCAAACTGAAGCTTTGTGATGCCGGGGGGCGGAAGTAGATAAGAAGCTAAAATTAAGCAGCCTGTTGTTATGCTGCCGGGGGGGGGGGGGGGGGGTAAATTGCGCAAGCTGAAAACAACGTGTGGTATGGTGATGGTAGTGTGTGAAGTACATTTCTGAATTCCCAGCGAACTGAGAAATATCGCTGGGAATACCGGACCTCCGATAAGCAGATAATACTCGTCCCTTCGTATATCCCGTCTCTTGACGTAAAAAATCATTAAAATTATTTCTTAGACAACCCATGAGCCGCACAACCTTTTGGGAGTGCATAATATCAGTGAGCGTTGATTTAAAGTCAACCAAAACTCATTTGACATACCGTGTCTCACCAGCAGAACTCGGGCTTGCTCGAATCAATGCTGGTGAACTGCCGATCTTACAGGAGGGGCTAAGGGCCCTTTCTTTTCGACATTCGTCGTTCTTCAAATGGGGTCAAGTGGCGGGCCAGTGGCTCAAACCTGGGCAGGACAAACACCCCTCGATCAAGGCAAACTCAAACACCCTTCATCATTACGGCACTGCCGAATGTGCTTGGCCACCCCACTGCCAGCTGCCAACGCAGTGGGCACAAACATTTGCTGTAAATGTGTCTCACCAATGAACGTACCGACTATCCAAAACGCGACATGCAGAGTGTGCACACTGTGCATACGACGGATATACGCCTGTAAGCACAGCTTTACTTGTTTTCATCGCCGCTGCGGCGACCCGTGCCCATGAATTGCCTAGCTATCGTCTGCACCGGGCACGTGGTGATCAATCAATCAATACATTTGGCAATTAAAACGAATTCTTAAATTTGTGATCCATTCATCTCATTAGGCGAGAAATAACCGTTGGCTGCGTATGCAAATTACTTGCGAACGTTAGCCGCATGCTAGGGTTTTTGGAACAGACGTGAAAAACTGCAAAACAGACGAGGAGGAGAAAATGACAACGACAAAAATGAAGTTACCGGTCCGGAATCATTGCGAGTCACCGGATCACGGCTTGAGTGGAGCGCGGAGAGAATTGTCTAAAGCCGAGACGTCTAGCCGGCGTGGAACAGTAGGCCGAATGCCCTCCAGGTCAAGGGGTCGACAACCAAAATAAACGAGAAGAGCCATAGTAATAGGTTTTTACCTATTTCAACTGGTACAAAAACTGGCAACTTTATACAAGACATCATGCTTGCAATAACCAGTTTTTGTACCAGTTGAAAGGGTAAAAACTTATTACTATATTTTGCCACTGGTAAAGGAGGTCTCATAGTGAGAAGAGCCATGTTTGTTCGAATACAGTCAAACAACTCAATTGTTTCAAGAGCCACAATGCAATGCAACGCGAATACGGAACGTCACGAAGCGGTCACTCGAATAGCGGCACGCGGCTTCGGAGCCGCAGGTTTTGCAGATCCCCCGGTCGAGGAGGAGGAGGCTCTCTAGGGCCCCCTCTGCTGGCAGAAGGGCCTCTACCTGCTAGGTGGCGTGGGCAAAGCAATTGCAGGGCTGCGCCTTCACCCCTCATCTTAAAGCCCTGGCGAGTTCGACCGCGGATCGGCAGCTGCGGGCGGATGCGCAGCCTCGGCAAACGTCGGGACCTTCGGGTGAATGTGTAATTACAAGCGTCTCTTCAAACAAGCCCATTTCATTTGCAATATTTACATAAACAGGGCTTTAATGTAGCGCACCTCAAATCTGTTTCCATGAGCCTCAAACAAACGAGGAGACTTTTTTTTTTAACCGGGCCCCGAAGCACTGGGTACCTTCCCCCCCCCCCCCTTTTGAAAACACGAAGCTTTGTACCCAGAGACGACCCTCCCCCCCCCCTCAAGGACAACCACAGAGACGAGATGGCACGAGAGAGAGAGGCCAATGTTTACCACAACTGGCGCACGGAAATGTGGGTCACCGCAAAAACAAAGCCACCCGAGAGCGACCTTTAAAAAAAAATGTTGTACCCACGCCACCACAGCCTCCGTCCCCTCCACGCACCCACAATTTTATCCCGATTGCGCTTTGGGCGTCACACCACGAGCCGTAGGATGTGTGTGGACTCCCCCCAGCCCCTGGCTCCCGCTGCGTTTGAAATCAGCCCCGTGGAAATAGACTTCACAGAACTGCTTCCGAAATCCCCTCAAATGACATGTTTTTTTCATCTGCACACCAGGAGGTGTTGCTTTTAAAAAAATTTAACTATAACCGGAGTTTTATTCAAAAACTCTCAACAGCTGGAACCTAAAAACCAACCTAAGTGAAAGCCCTAATTTAATGAGAAGGGTTTTAATGTATTATTTTAATGCGTTCAGTTATCGGCAAGCATGCCGAGACCGTCGGCTCACTTGACTTGAGGACCCGGTTTGATCAAAGGCATCAAAAAGAGACGCGGATCAGGACCCAGGATCAGTCAGCGGTGGGTGGCGCACGGATGCCTGGCTGCCGCCACGCAATCTCAATGAGGCATCGTTAATTTCTTCGCAAGTTGCACCGCCATGCCAGTGTTTGTTCATTTCGTACCGGGCCTGCCTCGAGGAGGGGTTCCCTTAGCAGCTGGGACAATGACATTAAGTCCGGCTCTTTGGGTCGCATGCATAGCATGCTGCGTCGCCCGCTCGGTCCTGTATCCCATCAAAGGACAAAGAGATCCCCCGTGTAGCCTTAACAGACTGTTGGGGCAAGTGCTGTTAGCAAGCACCTTTGAAGGTCGGAAGGTCACATGAGGGGGTAAGGTGGCCAGCACCACGCCTGGCCGTCTCTGCGTCCCCAGCGGCGATGTTCACACACCGCACCAGGTACTCATTTGAGGCAGAGTCGACCTAGGGAAGGCCCAGGACCGGTTCAGATAATTGATACCGATGTTGGTCGTGAGCGGGGAATCGAACTCGGGTCGCCGGGTTCGCAGCACAGCGAGCCGCCCGCTACGCTACCGCTCCCCACAACATCCCACCAACACCACGACTACCACAGCAGGACGCCGTGCAACTCAAACCGTCTCTGAGCACAATCGACGCACGGCAAGCGCAGCAGGCCAAAGTCGTCACGCAAACTCCCTCTGGGGGACTGGTCGCATCACTTGCACGACCTTTATCCGCAGGCACGCTGCCCGGTGGATGTGACTACTGGGGCAGCACTCAGCTTCTGCCCTGAAGGTGCTTTGGCTCAGTTTCAGAATCAGAATCTGTATTTACACTGGAGAAATCCGATGAGCTATGAAGCTCTTTTTCACAGCTGTCAGGTAGGGGCACGGGGTCGGAAAGTTACAAACATTAGAAAAACACGATAGGAGTGCAAGGTATAGGAGAAAAAAATACAAACAAAACTCAACTATTTTCATTTTACGATAAAAAAAAAAACGCTAAGCAATTATCTTCTTTTTGAGAAGCGACGTGGACGTATTACGTGCACGTCATCAGAACAGAAGCATAAGTAAAAGGCCATGCAGGAAGACATGTGGCACAGTTTGGCACCAGCTATCACAGTGTGCGGTCTTGTCGCTACAGTTCTCTGCGGTGAGTACAACGTCTTTGAAATTGATGGCGCTACGCCTCTATAAATACAATTAACGTTGCGAGATTCAGCGGTAAACAGGAACCCAAACCCTGCAACTTGCAGACGTCTCAGAACGGGAAAGGGTTAACTGTGGCTTCTCAAACAGAGTCGGAGTAGAGAAGATGGCACGCTGCTCACCCCACCTATTTATCAGCTTGTCATGTTGCACGTTTACTGGTGGCTCTAGCATTTTCTGACTCTTTTTAAAAGGCCGCAACACAGAATTCTAATGAAATTGAGTCAACCAATTATTTTTTATTTCGGTAATTGCGTGCAGATGCATTAATCGTGATTTGAAGGCGGCGGGGGGGGGGGGGTGCCATGGCGTAACGGCTAGCAGCGGCACCACTTGATTTGCAATCCAGAGGTCGCGGTTCGATCCCAGCTTCCGGTGCTGAAGATAAATCGGTGGTAGCGAGTTTCTCAATCTCCCCCAGCCCCCCGGTGAACTCCGTTGACCCAGCAGTTTAAATGGGTTCACCGCAGGCGAGCCGATCGGGAGGACGCCTGGTGGTGGGGTAAAGGGTGGGTACCTCTTCCAACACGCCCTAGTTAACGTGTTGGGAGGAGTAGGCCAATTACCCTCTCATGGAGGCCCCTCCGCCAGCAATTACAGGGCTACGCATTTTATTTTTCGTTAAAAGTTCTGTACTTAACAAAACAGGAAACTGTTTAAAATGCCATTGCCGTTAAGAATAGATTTTTTTTTCTTCTCTCTCCAGACTATAAACAGTCACATTTGCAGCATCAACAGGCCTTGTTGTTGAATCGTTGCTAAAAACTAATTACGTAAATACATTCACGCCGCAAAAAAAAAACTTTTCGTTCTCAAGAATAATTACCTAATTATCGGCTCTGGTTTTCATGCGTTTCTGACACGCCGGTGTCACGGTGGCGTCTTCGTTACAGCTCGGTGGGTGTCCTCCCAAACGATGTTGTCGCTGAACTGGCAAATTATTCCGACGCGACAAGAGCCACCGCGAAGACACCCAGACGACTGCACAGTATTTCCAAATGCGGGTTAGAACATTTTAAATAATTTGGCTCCTCCATTTATTAATGAGATCCACGTTTGCGCATTTATGGTTCGGTGCTCTTTTCAGGGTGGCACGAGGCGTTTGTGGAATGCAAATTCGTTTTTAACATCTTTCGCTAAAGGTGGAAAAACTGTGTCGTAGACTAAGTTGTTCTTTTACTTGGATTCTTTTTTTTTTGCGGAGCGCTGCTCATCTACGTTGGCAATTCTGGGCACAAGTTTGGAAACTCCACTTTCTCATGTCGGGGACCAGTGTCTTAGGTACGAACACATTCCTCCTGCGGAGGGAGCTGCTGGTAGGAACGTTGGGTTGCTCGGTCAATGGCCAGGGTCAACGGCGGCGTGGTGTATTCTGCAAATATGCCCGACTGTGAGGGCGGGCACAAGCCGGCGTGAGTAGGTTAAACGTTGAGTTTATAAGGGCACTACGGGGTGACCAGCCCCTCCCCACCCAGCCCCACCCCTCCCCCACACAGCCCCACCCCTCCCCCCACACAGCCCCACCCAGCCCCTCCCCACCCTCCCACCCAGCCCCTCCCCACCCTCCCCTCCCCACCCTCCCCTCTCCACCCAGCCCCACCCCTCCCCATGCACGATGGACACAATAATCCCATGGGCTGGTGGTAATCAGGAGGTTCCAACCAGTAAAAGGTGGTCACCAACAACACTTGTCCGCACAGACTGTTCAGGCTATACAGGGGATCGTTGTATTTGTATATACACACTAGCTGTACTACCCGGCTTCGCCCGGGATTTGTATCCACCACGGCCGGCCGCCTTTGTCTCCCCAGTGGCGATGTTAATACGCCACACCAGTTACTCCTTTGAGGCTGAGTCGACCTATGGGAGGTTCAAATAATCTTGACCGGTGGTGGCCATGAGCGGGAATCGAACTCGGTTCGCCGGGTTGGTAGCGCAGCGTAGCGTTAACCACTACACCCACCGCTCCTCACACACACAGACGCACAGACACACACACATAGACACACGCAGACACACACAGACAGACACAGACAGACACACACACAGACACACAGACAGCACGCTAAGCACTATACTACCGCTCCCCACACACCACACACGCACACACACAGACACACACAGACACAGACAGCACGCTAACCACTACACTACCGCTCCCCACACACCACACACGCACACACACAGACACACACACAGACACACAGACAGCACGCTAACCACTACACTACCGCTCCCCACACACCACACACGCACACACACAGACACTCACACAGACAGCACGCTAACCACTACACTACCGCTCCCCACACACCACACACGCACACACACAGACACACACACAGACACACAGACAGCACGCTAACCACTACACTACCGCTCCCCACACACCACACACGCACACACACAGACACACACACAGACACACACACACAGGCAGCACGCTAAGCACTACACTACCGTTCCCCCTACACAACACACGCGCGCGCGTCCATAGGTACACATACACGCGCTTGCTGCAGACACACACGACTTTGAGGGTGCGTACGGCAGTAAACGACTGCAACAATAAAGCGGCAATGCTGCGCGAGGAACGCCTTAGACCTGCAACACATTTGTGTAATGCGAGCGTAAACACACAAACACATACAAACACATACACACACATACACACATACACACAAACACACATACATACACACAAACACAATACACACACACATACATGCAGACACACAGACACACACATAACACACATACATACACAGAAACACATACACACACATACACACACACAAACAGATACACACACGTACATAGACACATGCATACAGACACGCAGACATACACATAAACACATAGCAAAAAACTCACATACATACACACACATACATACACACAAACACATACACACACATACATACACACATACATATAGACACACAGACATACACATAAACACATACACACATAGACATGAGCCGGCTTTGCCCGGGACTTGGATCCAGCACGGCCAGCCGCCTTTGTCTCCCCAGTGGCGATGTGAATACGCCACAGCAGTTACTCGTTTTGAGGCTGAGTCCCTGCCTCGCCACTCTCCCTCCCTCGCCACTCTCCCTCCCTCACCACACTGTAGAGGACGTGAAACTTTTATGATTTTACCCCAGAGTGGCGTAGTGGGTGTCGAGGCCTAGCACCGTGCAGAGCCTCCCGCCTCGCCTGATTTTCCCATCCGGCTGACGCTGGGTACGGGTGCAGCCCCCCCCCCCCCCCCCGCGCTACAATAAGACTGTGTAATCGCTATAATTTATTAATCGACCTACCCTATAATAGTAATAGCACACATTGTGGTGGGGGGGGGGGGTGAAGAGGACGTGAAACTTAGATGAATTTACCTCAGAGTCGCGTGTGCCTATTTTTAACGTGAATACAAAATGGCGTCCACCCCGCGCGAAAAGTTGCTATTCGTTGCCAGGGGCAACCGCCGTCCAATGAAAGCGGCGAAGGCGTCGCTAGCCGTTGCCAGGGGCAACCACCGTCCAATGAAAGTGCGTATGGTCCGAAATCCACACACACATACACAGACAGACAGCATGCACGATTTTATATATATAGATGTATCTACTGTATGTTGGGCTTCTTTCGCACCGTACATAGCCCACCGTACTAATCGGAGATGTGGGGAAAGGACAACAAACTAAACACACAAAACATGTGTGCGTGATGATGAGATGATGTAACTGTCATTTTCAGATGTTTACATATCTACCTATACCTTAGTCCCCGGCGAGTTGGATACACGATGTTTATTCTGCATCCACCCAGCGTTACAGACAAACGCGTGTGTTCATATTACAGCACGAGCTTTGGCAGTGCTCTAGAGGCGATGCCTTGCAAGAGTAGACCGTTCGTATAGGGCAGCAGTAGCCAATTGGGGTCTCCCTAGCTGCATGTGGTGGCTCTTTATTAAGCCATCGCATGCTGCTCTATCGAAGGGCCATAACGAACCACACACTATCACAGAAGCAAAGAATAATGAATTAAAGTTTTATGATAGATTTTACATATTTCCACTTGGCTCTTTGCAGAACTCATGAGTATTTTGTGGCGCTTGTTCTGTTCCCCACCCCCGGGCATCATCTTGCTCTTCTTTTCATTCATAGCAGAATAATGGACAAACATCTGTCTATAAATCAATAGTGGTACAAAGACGATGACGACGTGTCTCTTCTAGTTGTGGGACACGCAGCACGACATCAGAGCTGTACGGCACAAACATGAAAACCTACGCAGTCGCACGCTGGAGAATGATCCGTAGTTGTATTTCGGTTCTGCCACGTGGTGGTCTAATGCCAAGATTCTTGTCATTACTGTCGCCAAGCACCTGACAAGGTTGTGACGTTGACAAAGACATTCATCACAAGTGCCAGTGTATCGATCAAGTTCTGGCCAATCAGGCTCCTCCTAAATGGGGGCTTAAGCCTTTTTCACAACTGACCTTTGGCTCAAACTGCTTTGAGCTTCATCAGCTAATGAACTCGGGAACCGAGTGATGATGACACGAGGTATATGCAACTAATGACACGTGAACCGACCCAAAAACTAAAAAATTCGGAGCATTGCATTGGCTACGACAAAAACCCACACTTTATCAGAATCAGAGTATTTATCTCTACTCGAGGAATCTGATGAGATACAAAGCACAATTGCACAGATGTACACCATGCCCAAATAACCGTGTGCACAAATTGACCGAGGCACTGCAGCTTTGTTCTTGCGACGAAGATGTGAAAATGTAAAATTGGG
The DNA here is from genome assembly GCF_015708825.2 of Lethenteron reissneri. Lineage (NCBI taxonomy): Eukaryota > Metazoa > Chordata > Hyperoartia > Petromyzontiformes > Petromyzontidae > Lethenteron > Lethenteron reissneri. The sequence continues at coordinate 5,336,439 of NC_083791.1, forward strand.
CATGTTCATAGATTAATGGTACGAAAAAAATCTAAAGTAGTCGATTCGTCAAGAAAATGTCTTTCATTTTCTTAGCCCAAGGGGCACGCTCACTTTGAACCACCCCTGCAGCTAAACTTTCTCATTTTTTTCGCAGAGTAAATTGCCGTGCAATTCAAGCGGTTCCCGCTTCATTGTAGGGCCAAGCACTCTCTCTGCCTGGGAGGGCATTACATTTATCATGGCGCCGCCATGTGAGAGAAATAACGGTGATAATAACAAGGAATTAAAACCGGCTTGATGGAAAACAGAAAAAAAATGCTAAAAAAATGAATGCCTTTCATTCTGCACATTCCGTGCACATGTGATCTGTGTATCATCGAAATGTGTCAAGTTAATCTGCCCGGTTATTTGTGACATAAGCACGATAAAATGTCTCGGAAAGCATAAGGAGGCCAGGGCGTTAGATACCGTGTACTTTTGTATCATTCCCAGGCAGGCACACTTAGCCGTTTAAGTCTAAAGCTCTTGGGTCGAATTAATCAAGGCCTCCATCCCCACGAGTCTATTGGAGGGCGATTGTCTGGCGTGTTGGAGGCAAGGGTTACAGAGATTGTTTGTGCAACTCCCGAAACCTGCTGGACTTGCAAGGTTGCCAGGTAATGGCAGTACACAGAGTGGGGTTCACAATAACCTATCTGTGTGGACCTCTAAGTATCATTCCCTGGTATCTGTGTGGATTGTCTCCGGATAGTCAAGTTTCCTCCCGCACTCAAAACTATCCTTAAAAATGAATTCATACACAATGCCGGAAAAAAGAGCATTGCGACTCAGTGAGGCTTTCCCGGACAAATCATTTCTATTATTGTAAAAAAAAACTGAGAAAAAGTGCTCAACTCAACGGTAAAATAACATGATAATTGGTTCTTTACCCTTCTATCTGGCAACAAAACTGACACCTTTTTGCAAGGAGTCATGTTTGCATAGACCGCAATACCTGCAGTCATTAAACAAACAAAAGAACATAACTCTGATAATGTGCACTGTCCTTGAAGTTGATTGGTCCACACCCGAGACAGCTTTCCTTCGAGCCTAGTCTCATATGGGTTGGACCAGATGACGCCAAAAGGCGCACTTTTGGCGTCATCTGGTCCAACCCATATGAGACTAGGCTCGAAGGAAAGCTGTCTCGGGTGTGGACCAATCAACTTCAAGGACAGTGCACATTATCAGAGTTATGTTCTTTTGTTTGTATTATGACTGCAGGTATTGCGGTCTATGCAAACATGACTCCTTGCAAAAAGGTGTCAGTTTTGTTGCCAGATAGAAGGGTAAAGAACCAATTATCATATTTTTACTGGCAAATGAGGTCCCCATAGGGTAAAATAACAATTAATGTAAATTATCTCGCCATAGAAATAGAACATAATCCAATGGAAAAGCTAAAAAGGATAAATAAAATAATATTGCAATGAGTAGAGAGATATTCCAGGCAAATCAGTTTTAAGGCTATAATCAATATTTTAAGCCCATTGTCAATCTACTGCTTGATGAAGGCCTTCCCAATGCAATGCCGGTCATGACCCAGTATGGGGATTGTTTGACCATACTTCACCACGTATGTAACTGTGGGATGCTGAAGTGAGGGGGTGGGGAGGGGGGAGGCAGTGAGATGCCCATGCCCAGTGATCGACAACCATTTTTTTCGAACTGGTTAAAAAAATTCTAGATTTGAAGCTTTCATGACTGCAAGGATTCATACTTTTCGTTTTTTCGGTAAAGTCACGTAGGTAAAAAATGGAATTAAAATTACGAAGTTTCGGAGGCAACACCAGTCTCCGTCATCAGGTGGGACCGTCACAGCCAGATTTGCTGTATCAAGTGATGACGGAGACTTGTGTTGCCTCCAAAACGTCGTGATTTTTATTATTTTATTTTTATTAATTTTTATTCAATTTTTTACCTACGTGACTTTACCGAAAAAACTAAGAGTATGGTTAAAAAAACTCAATTGCAAGAGCCGCAATGCGTGTGAACACGATACGACGGCCCTTAATAAATAGCGTCACGGTGCGGTCGTTGAAGAGCCGCACACGGCTCCGGAGCCACATCTTGCCGACCCCCCCCCCCCCACTTTTCCCCAAGATAGATTCGCGATATGCCACTTGCCAGCGACATTAGCCTTGGCTGAGACTCGAACTTGGATCGGCCGTTGTGAACCACAAAGAGAGCGCCACCACTCCCACACCCTTGCCGACTGAAACCGATCCTTGAACATTCCCTCGTAGGCAACGGGGAGCAGCGTACGAAACGGCCGTGTCCGCCGGCACACGGCACTTTCGACTTTCGAAGCTCTAACGTCCCGGTGGGGGGGCGGGGGGCGGGGGGCGGGGGGCGGGGGGGGGCGAGCGAGCGAGCGAACGCAAAGCAGCCTTCAAACGAGGGGCGTTAAAGTCGATTCGCGGTGGTGGCGGCGGCAGCGCCAGCGCCGGCTCGCCAGCGAGCGAGCAAAATAAAATCCATGGCCGTGTGGTGCAAAATAAGCACCTGCGCGCGCGGCGGTGGGCCGGTGGCCTCTTTGTCGACACGCGGACACCACGCTGGGCCGCACAGATGCACGCACAGGTGGGGGGGGGGGAAGGGTCGTGGCGGGGGGAACTCGGTGCGACCACTGCCGGCGCCCCTCTGCTTGCGCACGACACCGAATTCAAAGTGGCCCGCTTGCGTGGGGCTGTTTCGTTTTCGTAGGCTGGATTGTGCCGCTGGCCTGCGGCACCTCCAGCGCTCCGCGGAGGCGGCCGCTGACATTTTGCGCAAACATCGCTGCCCGCACGACGCGCGCTGCGGAACAGAAGCAAAGATGTTTTTTTATCAGACCTACCCGTGTCGAGTATACACACATACCGTACTGTATACGTCACAAAGCGTTTCTGTTCCGTATGGTCACGTACGGATCCCGTCCTTTGTTACAAGTTTGCTTGTTGAATTGTTTCCATCACCGGCCATCATCCATCCCACTGCTGAATGAACCCGCCGCCCGCCCGCCCGCCAAGCCATCGCCGCGTCTCACAACTCCATCCCTTCTCGAGCTCCCGTGCACGAGCTCATCTCACCGTTCCGTCAGCGCAGCGGATTCCCTCCCGGGTGAGAGATCGCTCCGTTGGATGCCACTCCAGCGTCGGTCTTCGCCACCCGGCCATCATCGCCGTCTCGAGTGACGCGTCCTGGTCAATCTCACTCGCGCTTCTTCAGAAAAGTCGGTGACGTGTCTAGCTTGAGTATGTTTTGAATTGTTTTGCAATGAGTAATCCCTTTTTTTTGCCGAGTGGTGTAATTGTTTTGTTTTGTTACCCAGACAAGAGACTTTAAATCAACCCATCATAATGTATGACGAGTCTGGGGGGTGGGGGTGGAGATTAAGTGGCAGGACAGCAAGCGGGTTGCCGGACATTTTTGAGTGTTATCAACTCCTGAGGTGTAGGTGTTATTCCGCGTACTTCCCAGTTAACTCGCATGTGCAAAACACAAATTTTAAAAAATGTACATTGCCCATGCATCCAAAAGGAAGGAACTTGCTGCAACAAAAGAGTCCTGAGACTTGCTGGGCATTTCTAGGATATTTTGTTGTTGCCGTGCAACTCCCCAGTGCCACGGTGGTGAGATGTTAACTACCTCGCCTGGTAAGCAGGAGGTGGGGGGGGGGGGGTCGATCCCGATCCTGATGCCTGCTTGCCTGCTCTTCCCGTGGTCGCGTGGATTGTTCTCCAGGTCCTCCTGTTTTTCCCCTCCACATTTGTAAACAACATGGCTTTAGAGTATTTGTCTGCTTTACATTTCCAGATCATGAGCCACTTTGTTGAGCAATCATTTGTGGCCAAGTCGTTTCTGAACAAGAGTCATAATGCTCAGTAGGCTTTACCTGGTAAATTTGAAATAGTTTCATAGTTTTAAAATCCTCCTCCCTCATTCTCTTCCACTCCCACCTTTCCCCAGCTGCTCTGCTGCAGTCGTGACCTCTGAACTCCGTGATGTCGCCGTCTCGCTGCTGCCATTCCTTCCGCTCCTGTCTCACTTCTGCTTCGTCTACTTTCTCACGTGTCTCAATTTCTTGGCTGTAGAGACACTATTAATTTAATCACAGAAAAAAGAAAACTATTACGTGACATACCAGTGTGTATTTTATTTACTTACTAATGTGTTGAACATGGGTGTGTGTCTGCAATTGAATTGAAGTGGAGAATAATTACTTCAAAAGACTGCGCACGTAATTTGTCTCTGGTCACAGAACAGATCTGGTTACGTACATTACGTGGATTCATATTATTAACGAACACCAACCTCAACCCATTACCCTGGCTGACGCTGCAGCAATACACCAGCGGTTGCTTGAAAATGCACACAATTGAAAAACAAAGTTAATTGATAAGAATAAAAATATATATTTATGCCGGCGAATATTCAAACTCACCTTCACGCAAAGGTGAGTTTAAAAAATATGGGTCCCGCAAACCTCAAAAGGCGTTGCACAACATTAAAAGATGAGAGTGGGCGCGTATTCCTCAAACACATTCGGGGCTGGAAACAAAAGGCACCTTGAAACCCCAACCGCGAAATCACTCCCATCAGAAGCCACAAAACAGCCTCAAGCACCAATACCAATACCCGCCATTCACCACTAAAACTAAACTCAAAAATGCAACTTTTTTTTGACCAGGTAAGGCCCACGGAGCTGAAAAGCTTATTTTCATAAGCGAACTGGCCTTAAAATACGAAGTGGCTTATCGTCGTGTGGAAATTTATAGTAGCAGCCAAATACTCTGAATGTGGAGGAAAGCCCGGAGGACCCAGAGAAAAATCCACGCGGCCACGGGGAAAGAGACACGTGATGGTGACATCACCACTTTGAGGCCACGTGAAGTGTCGAAGGCTCACTGACAGGAGGTCACGGGACAGACCCAGGTGCCTCGGGTTGGCTGACTGACATGACTGGCAGATGCACCAGCTGTACACCCGTATTGTGTGAACTTTCCGAATTTTAACCGCCCGGTGTTCCGTCCGCACACAAGCGGCTTACCATCCGGCGCTCCCAATTCCACGCTGGCATCAACACCAAGTCCGACATGGTTCTCGTGACGAGAGCTGCCGCGATATTCTCTCTCATGATACGATACCAACTTTTTGCCACGTTGACGACTGTCACAGCATCAGTTTCACCTAACTTGTAGGGGTTTTATTGCAGAGAGTTTTAGTGCAACATTTTCGTGTTTTTGGTATGCTTCCAGTACAATGAAAAAGAGATAAAGATGAAGTTCTTCAACTGCATAGTGCACTCCTGCCGTACATCTTCTAACCATTAAGAGCGATAACGCCTCTAAAGCACGTGCCGTCAGCTACACTAAAATCACGATTTTACAATTACCCTGACTACAATCACATCATACAATTGCCATTCCGCCAATTACTCTGCAAAGCGATTCGCAAAACATCCGTTCGCGTCGCTATTTACGCACAGCTATAATTACCGAGTTTGTTATTTCCTAAATAACTTTGTCGCGATATGAAGATAGTTTTGCTAAACGGACGATACGATCCTGACGAGGAAATACATCGCCACATCGCAGAAACCCAAGTTCCGTCACCTGTGTTTTGAAAGCTCTCATTTGTTTGCCCCGAAAATGTTTTAAGGGTAAGACGTTTCTTTTGCCAGCACCCATCGCTAATTGAATAATGAACGATGCTCGCTTTAACGTCTATCCCAAGCGGTACACATTGGCTTGTGTTTGACCTCGAGCGGAGGCTATGTGTGTGCGTGCAGCAGTTAACGCACGCGCTACATCAGGAACCCGGCGGCAAAAGTTCTATTCCCGCGCTCACAGCCAACACTAGTGACGATTATCCGAACCGGTCCTGGGCCTCGCCTAGGTCGACTCAGCTTCAAATGAGCACCTGGTGCAGTGTATAAACATCATCACTGGGGAGACAAAGGCGGTCGGGCGTGGGGCTGGCCACGCAGCCTCTCGTGTTCCGAACAGCACTTTCCCGAACGGTCTGTTGAGGCTACACGGGGGATCTTTGTCTTTATGACTTTTATGGGCACTTGAGCGAGTTTATTCACATGAACCTGGTGCCAAGCAAAGCCAAATCCCTTGCAGTGTCCGACCAGTCATCTGCTCCGAGCCAGAAGCTGGAGTCACTATTGTTTACCAGTGTCTTCAGTTACAAACTAGCACGGGGTTATTGTCCATGTCCATAGAGCTTCTCGAACACAGAACAATCAGCACTGCCAAGCAAAGCACAAATTTGCCCGAAGTTGCAACACCGGTTTCATGTCTGGGGTGGAGGACCCAGTTCCGACCTCACCACGCCGATAGAGTCGACCGTACAGGAGACGGGGTTGATTCGGATCCAGCCCTCTCCCGATTCAGGCCAGGCACTCACTAATCGGTGGTCAATCGCCTCCTTTTCACTCTTGTATCGCTGCTACTACGACATTGGTTACTGTTCCGGTGACCTTCACTCGTCGATTGCTTCGCCAGTGTTGAGGACTCGGTCTACCAAACACCGACCGTTTTGTCTCATCCCGCACACCGCGTTCAACCACCACAACCACCACCACCACAAGCACCACCACAACCACCACCACCGCACTGCAAGTCACAATGATTCTCTTTCTGCATCTGCCCTCACTCTGCTCCACTCCAGAATTCACTCCCATCGTCTCCTTTCCCAAGTTCCTTTAACACCCTCGATACATTTGGAGAGGGGCAAAAACACATTCTTGTTACCTCTGAACTATTACAACTTGTAATCAACAACTACATTATTAGAATGTGATGGTAACCAAGATATGAACCGCGTAACATCTGCACCGTCGCATGATGCCCATTGAATAGCGCCCAACAGCTGAATGGGCCCTTCTGCTGAAATAAATAAAATCTATATCTGTAATAGTGCTGTTTGTTGCTGGTCACTGAGCATTGTGGACAAGTGGGCCTGCAGCCTGTGCTGCGATTTAAAAACAAACGTCCTGTGAGCTGGCAGGGTTACAAACCCCCACAGGTTTGTAGATCTTCTTGGTTCTTTCGGTAAAGTCACGTAAAATGAAAATAATAAAATAATAAAAATTTAACATAATAAAATAATTCTCACGACGTTTCGGCCACAACGCAAGCAGCCGTCCTCATGTGGAGAACAGATCTGTCAGACTCTGCCTTCTCGACAGACCTGTTCTCCACCTGAAGACGGCTGCTTGCGTTATTATGTTTTATTTTTATTATTTTCCTTCTACGTGACTTTACCGAAAGAACCAAGAAGATGAATCCCTGCAGTCACGAAAGCTTTAAATCGAAATTTACGTTTGTAGATATATTCGATAAGAGGAAGTCACTGGAGATATGCACTTTCAAATCTAGATTGAAAACTCATTTCTATAGAACGACTTTTTTGTTTGTTTCGTTTGTTGTCCTTCCCCCCCCGCACCTCCGATTAGCATGGTTGGCTACAATGCAAAAGAAGTTCAACATACACATGCAAAGTGCTTGAAGATACTAAAACATTTTAAATTACATTGTATCTGCTGCAAATCTGACTTTGCAGCCTTGAGGGATTGACAGCAGACTATTCTTTTTTGCACCATTTAGATTTTTGTTTGTGGAACTCACAGGCAAGAAGCCATGCCTCACTTTGTGTACACACGAGATGACCCCCCCCCCCCGAAGGCCATTAGCAGGGAATGCGATATCGATATTCAACTTAAAACACTAACGACGACGCCTCTCGACCAACCCTCATCAAACGGCGCTCAAAACAAACACAGCTCAAAACAAACACAACGTACGCCTTGAGCCGCAGCCCACCATCGCAGATTTCCATTTTGTGCCGTCACGTTTTTCACCGCGAGGAGCATTTCGGATCATTTATGGGAAGCGACAACCGCAAGTTGTTCTTGGATCCCCAAAAAAAGTGGAAAATCGTTGTCCTCATCATTTCAACCCGTGCACGCATGAGATTCATTCAATGTCGTATACAAAGAGCAGTCCCTAGCGCACGGCAGAATGGGAGCGACTGCCCCGGGCCCCGCACTTTGGGGGGCCCCGCGCTTCTAGGTCACGGCGTCAGATGTAATACTTCCGCTTTAGTCTGAAGGCATCAAGGGGGGGGAGGGGGGCTCACACGGTGTGGTTTACCCCGGGCCCCGCACCCCCTCCCTATGGATGGGGCCTGAGTGTATTTTTTTAAACCCTTGCCCAATTAAACTTAAATCACCCAGAATACACCTGATCCTGCCAGATCTCGGAAGATAAGCTGATTTGCGCCTGGATAGTGCTTGGATGGGTGGCCACCATGCATAGAACAGGGGGTACCAGCTGTCACGGGGGGCTGTGTCATGAGCAGCCGAGGGCACTGTAGTGAAACATACATTGTGGTGCTGTTCTCGCCCACACGTCTGCGGTCCGCATCTTCACCAGCCGATACGAAGTCAGCCGACCCCGCAATCCATGACGTGCGGGGGGGAAGGCATTCTCTCATCTAGCAGTGGATTGATCAAGTTATGTACACGTATCGTGCGTGAACCGCGTGGCGTGCTGCATCGGGCTCGCGTTTTAGTTCAAATAAAACCACACAAATAAAATAAGAGTTCTGTACACGTACAAACGTAAATTGAAGCAGAGGACACTTTTTTAGATCTCTTGCCAAGCAAATTAGAATCCGAGTACGGGTGCTTAAACCCGCCTGCTTTGTCGCTTGCGTTAAATTCATAACTCCCCCTCGTCTGTGTTGATGTGGAGGACCAATATTGCTGATCCTATTATATATGTCTGCAGGGTCAATATTCCTACTATCTGCGGACATTAGCAGTTACAAGTGAGTAGTAGGGAAGCGGATAAAATAGGATTGTGTGCGGATGCTGCAGCTCCAGCGGATAATAGGACTCGCTGGTAATAGGGTCACGGGACAAGAGGAGTTTTCATGCAACGCACGCACACAACAAAGGTGTTACCTGCACACATACCGCGTTGGCGAATAGAATTCAGAAAAAGGGGTGTCCCTGGTTTGTGCCATGAAATATGATCAAGAATTCTGGGTAACTGTAAAGAAAAGCAAGCTTTCCCTCACCGCCCGATCACGACGTGCTTGTAAACAACAAATACGCAAGCTCAAATCTCCCAGGTGACCGACCCAAACGTTACCCAGGCACAGAGCTTCAGCTCTCACTCGAGGTTATCTGGAATTCTGCTGGCTAATTATCGGTGTAAGGCACTACCACGAGAGTACAAGGCACGCACATCTATAATAATCATCACATGTTTTTGTGGCCTGCAGTTAAATACCGTCATTCGGGATAGCTGGCAACTCGAGCAGCCATTCACGCACATCTTTTGCACACCGTAGTGCGCGCACACACGCACACACACCGCTGCACACACGCAAAGACAAAGATCCCCCGTGTAGCCTTCACAGACTGTTGGGGCAAGTGCCGTTAGCGAGCACCTATGAAGGCCGGCACGGCACACGAGGGGCTGGGTGGCCAGCACCCCGCCCGACCACCTTTGTCTCCCCATTGGCGATGTTTTTTTACATGCCGCACAAGGTACTCATTTGAGGCTGAGCCGACCTAGGGGAGGCCCAGGACCAGTTGTTCAGATAATCGTCGCTGGTGTTGGTGGCCGTGAGCAGGATAAGAACCCGGTGACCCGAGTTCTTATCCCATACACACACACAACACCACACACAACACCACACACACACACTACACAACACCACACACAGCACCACACACACACACACAACACCACACACACACAACACAACACCACACAGCACATAACACTACACACACCACACAACACCACACACAACACCACCACACACACGACACACACACAACTCCACACCACACACAACTCCACACACAACTCCACACATACAACACTATACACACCACACACACAACTCCACACCACACACACCACACACACAACACCACACACAACACCACACACACACACTACACAACACCACACACAGCACCACACACACACAACACCACACACACCACACAAAACTACACACACAACACCACACACAACTCCACACACACCACACACAACTCCACACTCCACACACACAACACCACCACACACACGACACACACACAACACCACACAGCACACAACACACACACACCACACACAACTCCACACACACACCACCACCACCACACACACGACACACACACAACTCCACACCACACACACCACACACACAACACTACACAACACCACACACACCACACACCCAGCAGTATCAAAATAAGGCAAGATGAATGTGGCATGCCAAAATAATTCAGGAACAGCATTCCGGGCTGTGCCAGATCAACGTAAGCACTCACTGCTTAGACAGCGAGACTGACTAAAGATCTAGAAGTTAATTGGCTGACAACCCATTGAGATAAGGATATCTCGTATACATGCAAGAGCTGCTATCTCGTGTGCTTAGACGATCATAGTTGAGCGAATCGTTGATGTAAATTCTGATAACGTTATAAAAGGGCCACAAAGTTGAAATTTGGCACAAACAAATTCGGGAGATGGAGAATTGTAACTATTATTGCCATTGACAGGCTTGGAAGCAAGTCGTTTCAAGGTAAATATCCAGTTAAATATACGTTATATAAACATTTACAGATTTAACATATTTAAACGATTAAAACTAAAATGTTCAAATTTGGCCCACCAACAATTCCCGTCTGCACGTTTTACTTGTGTGTGTGGGAGTAATGTTGGATGCCAAACACTTAATGCGGTTCCCCATCATCAGCAAACCTAGGAATTTAACACGGAGATAGATGGAATGAGACAAAAAAAAGCCAACTGAAAGGACCAGAAAGATATCCGAGTAGATTGGCACAAGACAGAGGAAAGTGGAATCAAATGACAGCATGTGCAGTGGACACCCCGATGGGCTTTCTGCCCATGGATCGTGATGATGATGAAAGGCACAGACTCTCACTCACTGCCAGTTACGAGTATGTTGTATTTAATCAATCGTAATTTTTTTAAAATAACTTCCACGACTGGATGAAGGGGCCCTCCCCCACGCCATCCATGCCCTTTATGGTGGACGTTTTGAACATACTTCGCCTGCACGAGTCAGTGTGGGTTTAGTTTAGATCTTAAGCTTTCGTGACTGCAATGTTCCATACTCTTTGGTTCTTTCGGTAAAGTCACGTAGGTATAAAACATTTATTTTAAAACTTTTTTTTACCTATGTGACTTTACCGAAAGAACCAAAGAGTAAAGAGTCAGTGTGGGTTGGTGAAGGAAGGGGGGGTAGGGGAGCTGGGCTGTGTGGGTGGGTGCAGAACCGGGTCTGACACTGTACCACTTGCTCATCAAAGCAGCCATTGCCGGAAATCCAACTCAGGTGGGCCACGTGGGGAGCTTAGTGTGCGACTGTAACTTCTGCAAGCACCGCTGCAAACACGTTGTAAGCGCATGCTGCGAGGTATATCTGGTGTGTATTCGCACGCTGTGCTGCATGTACATCTAGCATGCGAGCACGTGCATATATCTTACACGTGAAATCCAACTGTCCAAACACGAGGACATGATGGAGTTCACCTCCATTGATGATCCTCAGCCAACGGAAGTCATTCCACATTCCAATGACTGTGTGTAACCAGTTTCAGTACTTGTTGGCACATGATGATACCTGAATCCAAATCTGTTCTTCCCCTAGGTCACCTCAGCCTAAACATAATTCCTGGTGTAATGTATGTCAACGCCAACATTGGGTTTGCTCAGCCTATCGTGTCCTCCTACTGGGTAAAGTAAACATCAGTTGGTGGGGAAATCAACATTGCCCGTCCACCATGAGAATGTGGAATTTCCACCACTTGCTCAGGATAGCGACAAAGAGAGATGAAGACATCAGAACGCTGGTTTGGGGACGACTCGCTTTTACAACTGTTTCTAATCCCATCACCAAATCGATGCGTGACGTTCACTTAAAATCAGATGACAGAGATCGGAGGCAGTAAAAAAAAACCCTGCACCAATGGAGGGTTGGGGTAAAATAGTGTGAATTAAAATATTAGAAAATGTAAGGTTTGGTGGCGGGACAAACCATTTCAACAGTAACACGGCGAATAATTCAAAACTCCTTACAACAGTATCATGAAAAACAACCTAACAGCCAAAATCAATCGATGATAACCACTTATGCATAATGATATCACACATTTCAGCAATGAGTGAATTGAAAACATAGCAATATTTATTTGGAGTTATACGTGCGTGTGTGTACGTCCTTGGGTGGTCCACATGGCCCAGTGGTAGCGCATTCACTGCTCGTTTCACAGGTTCACGGTTCGAATTCAGCGGCCACCCCGATTAATACTGCTGGTATATCATACTACAGTACCCTTAAAAGTAATCTATGCCTCGAGTTTCCAAGCTGGCTGCTGACTGGGCCCCTTCTCCACGCCAACAACAACTCTGATGTTAGTGTCCGCGTGCCGTTGCCACCGAAACTAGCTTGGTGACTGGCTGCACGGAATTTTACGTGAGATTGAAACGGCGGAAGAAATTCAGAAAACATAGATAGCTACACCGAAGAGGCGTGAGTAACGGATACAGAAGGTCAGTTAATTTAAAATCGTTATAACGTTTCGATCTGTGCTATTTAACAAAAAAAACTCACAATGTAAGTGTATGTTGAACATCTTTCGCACCGTACGTAGCCAACCTTGCCCATCATCTCGCCACTTACGTAATAAGTAGATTACCTTTTAAGTGCTCTGAATACAGGTTAGTGGGAAGAGGAGGGCCATGAAAATGACAGCTCTATTAATTTCCCGTTGCAGAGCGGACGGCCCTCCCTGGTTTCTCTTACTGGTTGGCCGTAACAAAAATTACTTTATAAAAATTACTCCTCGCCCTCTGCTTCGAAGTGGACGTTCAAGGTCCCGTGCCGTCATTCACAATAGCGAGCCATTGTGTGTGTGTGTAGGCGTCATGGTCCACATTTTGCTACATTTTTTTTACGACCCGCACATTAACTCGCTCGGGATGTGATATACATCAATCATCATCGCCAATTACTGTGAAACGTTTTGCAGGATTCCTCCTAAATAAGAGTAATGAGACTCAGGAGATGTTTTTCGTGGGTTAGAGCAAGCGTCACAATAATAATAATATCATATCCGCACCGACCACGTTTGACATATACATAGGCAAAGGCAGATTGGATCATGAACTTATCCCTCGCATCAGGCAGCTGACACGCACTCTCGTCGTGAAGAAGAGACAGGTCCCATCTTATTCGGCTTAGACACAGGAAGACTCGCGTCCATTGCGTGTGCGGGGGACATGATCAGAGTAATGAAGACAGTTAAAAAAACACTCCAGATTCAAGTTGTAAGCGTGACTTTGAGACAAGACCAATTGGCTTACGTCGAGGTCCTTTTAAACAGCACCAAGGCTACACGCCGTCATATCACAACGTTCAGCAATTGCATTCAAATACGATCTTCCTAATTACGTGACATCTTCTTCTTGGTTCTTTAGGTAAAGTCACGTAGAATGGAAATAATAAAAGAATACAAATAAAACATAATAAATGTTTTATTATTATTAAGAATAAAAATAAAACATAATAAATGTTTTATTATTATGTTTTATTTTTATTATTTTATTATTTCCATTCTACGTGACTTTACCGAAAGAACCAAGAAGATGAATCCCTGCAGTCACGAAAGCTTTAAATCGAAATACGTGACATCTGTATTCTTATCAGAGTATTGTTTTTTGTTTGCATTTGACTGCAGGTATTGTGGTTAATGTAAGCATGATTCCTTGCAAAAGGTGTCAGTTTTGTTGCCAGAAAAAAGGGGAAAAACCCTATTAGTATCTGTATTCTTTCTCAGTCGGGGGAAAATATACGTACACTTTTATTTTAACTTATAAACCAAAACCATGGCATGTTCTATTAAAATGATCCGAGCCGTTCCACGATCAATTCCTCTGTATATAGCACAAGGAGTCGGGCAAAAACATGCGGCTTCGTGGCGTGATGTATTAAAGACCCATCGTCTTGTATTCACATATATTGCTGCTGCTGCGGCTCTTGTAATGTTGTGTTGTTTTTTGTTATTGTTTCGGAATTCGTAAAAAAGTATTTCTTGTTATTTTGGTTTTCGACCCGTACCGTAGAATAATGCACTTCGAATAGGGATATAACGCATTTTAACCCGAAATTAAGACGCACCACCCCCAAGACTCATACAAATCTTGCCGGTCGCACATGTACACGTGCAGTCCTACCCGGCGGCTTACGTTGAGACGCAAGACAACTTCTCATTTAACAATTTCGTCGGGGAATTGGGGTGGGGGGCGTATTATAATCCGGAAAGAACGATACGGCCTTGAAACAATAATTTCGGTTCGTTCGATCTTATATTGCGTTGCATCGTAGTGCAAACTGAGAAAAAGTTAAGTTTTTTTTTGTAATCAATTAAATTGTACATTGTCGTGTTTTTTTTTTAAATCGTCTTACCTTGAACTACCGAGAAAATAAATAACCTTTGTCAGCAATACTGTACTGCTAATGCCCTAGGCCAACTTACCCAAAAATGTGGCTATTAACCACACGGGGTTTCTTTTGTTGGTGTGATAAATAAGAAAAACTCAACGCACGTGTCAATATCACTGCCACCCCCCCCCCCCCCCCAAATGAGAAACAATTGATGCGACGTTTCGGGCAATGGCCCATTTTAATAGCACACACAAACATTTGCTATTGTTGTATACATGTTTTTCCTTTCAGGGCAAGTGATGTTATGGACACATTGAGAGTCGGTATTAACTGCGCCACGAGTCAACTTCCATTGACGCACGCGCAAGATAAAAAGTTGTCAGCGACTTCGCTGCGTTGCCGATAGACAACTTACAAGACAAGGTGGACACACACACACAATGCTTTCATCAAAGTTGTCAATCGCAAATGCTGTTGTCCCTCTTAACGTTTAAAAGGGGGATTGATAATCATCGAACGTATGCAGGACGTATGGCACCGACAGTATTTGAATCAAATAAAGACGATTTCTTGGGAAGCCGTATGTTTTTTTCCCCCAGTAGTCATTACACATGTATAAGGGTATTTAACGTTTGTGTAAATGTGTGCTTCGAATCCATGTTGTTTTCTTGGTTCTTTTGGTAAAGTCACGTAGAATGAAATAATAAAAAAATAAAACATAATTTTAAAAAATTCCATTCTACGTGACTTTACCGAAAGAACCAAGAACATGAATCCCTGCAGTCACGAAAGCTTTGAATCGAAACATGTTGTTCAGTAAATACGCTCATTGTCCCAGCCTATGTGTACAAGTCACGATGTTATAGCATCATCTCAATCACCCCTTGAGTTTGGAACGCACGCTGCACTCACACAACAAACTTTTCCCCGTGTCGCCTTAACAACATGCTCTTAGGAGCAAGTGTTGTTAGCGAGCACCTATTAAGGGTCAGAACGGTACACAATAAAGGGATGGGTGGCCAGCACCGCGCCCGACCGCCTTTGTCTCCCCAGAGGGGATGTTTCCACCCCACACCAGGTACTCGTTTGAGGGTTCAGCTAATCGCCACTGATGCTGGCCGTGAGCGGGGATCGAACTCGGGTGGTTCGTAGCGCGGCGCGCTAACCCCTGCACCACCGCTCCCCACACAGACGAGACTAACACACACACAGACACACACACTACCACACAGACTAGACTAACACACACACACTACCACACACACAGACTGCCACACACACACAGACACACACAGACTAACACACAGACAGACACACACACACTACCACACACACACACAGACTAACACACAGACAGACACACAGACTAGACTAATACACACACACAGACTACCACACACACAGATACACACACAGACTACCACACACACACAGACGACCACACACACACAGACGACCACACACACACAGACGACCACACAACGCACACTTCACCCCATGCACAACTGTTGCTCTTCCGTCCCAACCTCCCCCCCGCACCTACACACAGAGCGCCGTGCCTCTCCTACTTACACACACACAGACTAATACACAGACTAACACACACACAGACAAACACACACAGACAGACTAACACACACACAGATTAACACTAACACACACACAGACAGACTAACACACACACAGACTAACACACACATACAGACTAACACACACACACAGACTAACACACAGACTAACACACACACAGACTAACACACAGACTAACACACAAAGATAAAGATCCCCCATATAGCCTTAACAGACTGTAGGGGCAAGTGCTGTTAGCGAGCACCTAACACACACACAAACACACACACACAAACACACACAGACTAACACACACACAGACTAATACACAGACTAACATACACACAGACTAACACACACACACACAGACCAACACACACACAGACTAACACACACACAGACCAACACACAGACAGACTAACACACACAGACCAACACACACACACAGACCAACACACACAGACTAACACACAGACAAACACACACAGACCAACACACACACAGACTAACACACACACAGACTAACACACACAGACTAACACACACAGACACACTAACACACACACAGAGAGCGCCGTGCCTCTCTTACACACACGACGACAGTGGCACAATTCCATCCCTACCCGTGTACATCATTCAACATTTCATTCATGTGTCCACGACCACGCACACAACAACAACAACTACAGTAGAGACACACACACACTGCATATGTAACAAAACAAAAAACCCAAACACAAATCACACACACACACGCTTGGACAGTTTAAACGCAACTCGTTGCGTAAATGCAACCTCCTTTACACTAAAATCTTGACCCGTAACAGCAGCAATACAATACAGCGGACACGCGAATTTTGAGAAATAGCTTAAGCCATGAATGAATAAAACGTGGGTGGATGTTTATGAACAGAACGCCAGTTAAAAGCCATCACCACCAACATAACCCAAGCCAGGCATCAGCAGCAGCAGCAAGCACAGCTGACTGACTGCTCCTCCTGGCTCAGCATTGGCGGTGATGCGATCTCTCCCAGCCAGCCAGCCAGCTTACCAGATGTGATGCCAATCTCGGTTGGGATGGGAGCTCTCGAGAGAAGTGACCGCCACGACAAGCACTGGCAGCAGCAGCAGCGACGATGATGATGATTCTCCTCCTCCTCCCACCACCACCACCTCCTCCTTCTCTCCCCTCCAATTTGTTTCAGCGCTGCGTTTTCTGACCACCATCAGCATCACATCCCATTGCCATTGCACCTCCTCCCTCCATCCCCTCCTCCTCCTCCCTCCCCCTCTCCCACTCCCCTTACGCGAGCTTCGCCCTCATTAATATTAAGCGCGGAGTCGCCTCGTACGCAAATAGCCTCGTGAATATGAATGAGGAGGCAACGCGAGAGAGGCGCCGTGGGTTGCAGCGGCGGTGGCGGAGGCGGGAGGAGGAGGAGGCATCGTGCGTGCGCGCAAGCTGGGGATGATGTTCATGTGACCCGTGCGCTGTGCGCTGTGTCTGTGTGAGCTGTCTGTGTGTCTGTGTGTGTGTGTGTCTGTGTGTGCGTTGTGTGTTGTGTGCGCTTGTGTGTGTGTGTGTGCGCTGTGTGTGCTGTTTGTGTGTGCTGTTTGTGTGTGTGTGCGCTGTGTGTGTGTCTGTGTGTGCGCTGTGTGTTGTGTGCGCTTGTGTGTGTGTGTGTGCGCTGTGTGTGCTGTTTGTGTGTGCGCTGTGTGTGTGCGCGCTGTGTGTTTGTGTCTGTGTGTGCGCTGTGTGTGTCTGTGTGCGTGTGCGCTGTGTCTGTATGCCTGCTGTGTGCGCGTGTGCGCTGTGTGCGTGTGCTGTTTGTGTGTGCGGTGTGTGTGTCTGTGTGCGCTGTGTGTGTCTGTGTGTGCGCTGTGTGTATCCGCTGTGTGTGTGTGTGCGCTGTGTGTGTGTCTGTGTGCGCTGTGTGTGTCTGTGTGTGCGCTGTGTGTATCCGCTGTGTGTGTGTGTGCGCTGTGTGTGTGTCTGTGTGCGCTGTGTGTGTCTGTGTGTGCGCTGTGTGTATCCGCTGTGTGTGTGTGTGCGCTGTGTGTGTGTCTGTGTGCGCTGTGTGTGTCTGTGTGTGCGCTGTGTGTATCCGCTGTGTGTGTGTGTGCGCTGTGTGTGTGTCTGTGTGCGCTGTGTGTGTCTGTGTGTGCGCTGTGTGTATCCGCTGTGTGTGTGCGTGTCTGTGTGTATCCGCTGTGTGCGCTGTGTGTGTGCGCGTGTCTGTGTGTGCGCTGTGTGTGCTGTTTGTGTGTCTGTGTGTGCGCTGTGTGTGCTATTTCTGTGTGTGTCTGTGTGTGCTGTTTCTTTGTGTGCTGTGTGTGTGCGCTGTGTGTGCTGTTTCTGTGTGTGCTGTGTATAAGTGCGGTGTGTTTGTGTGCTGTGTATAAGTGCGGTGTGTGTGTGTGCTGTGTATAAGTGCGGTGTGTTTGTGTGCTGTGTATAAGTGCGGTGTGTGTGTGTGCTGTGTATAAGTGCGGTGTGTTTGTGTGCTGTGTATAAGTGCGGTGTGTGTGTGTGCTGTGTGTGCTGTTTGTCTGTGTGCTGTGTGTGCGCTGTGTATGAGTGCGGTGTGTGCGTGTGTACCATGTGTGCAGTGTGTGTACTGTGTGGGTGAACATTGTGTGCTGTGTGAGCATGTGGACCGTGTATGTGTGCTGTTTGTGTGTGTGTGCGGTATGTATGTGTGCTGTTTGTGTGTGCGATATGTGTGTGTGCTGTTTGGGTGTGCGTATTGTGAACGGTGTGGGTTGTGCTGTGTGTGTAATGTGTGTGCTGTGTGTAATGTGTGTGCTGTGTGTAATGTGTGTGCTGTTTGGGTGTGCGTATTGTTAACGGTGTGTGTGTGCTGTGTGTGCGTACTGTGGACGTTGTGTGTGTGTGTGTCATGCGTGTACTGTGTACAATGTGTGTACAATGTGTGTGTGTGTATGCGGAGCATGTGGCGTACGTAGACTGTGTGCGCGATGCACATTGTGTGTCCCTTCTTTAAGCAGGAGATAAAAACAAAAACAAACCTGTCGAGACAGCGGCCTTAAACGAGCTGTGTAAACATCACCACTGGGTAAGACAAAGGCGGCCGAGCGTGGTGTCCCACAGTCCTGGCTTCAATGCGCGTGCTCGCTAACAGCACTTTCCCCGCAGCAACGACAACGCCACAATGTTCAGCCAGCTCCCCTTTGTTAATCCACTGCCAGATGATGGCCTCCCCCCCCCCAACCCCCCCACTAAGCCGTTGTCACTCACAGGGATTTTTTTACCATACTTCACCACGCCGGGCGGTGCGCGTTGACGGGTGAGATATTATCGCGGTGGTTTGGGAATCGTGCTCCGGGCGCGCACGTTCACAGAGAGGGGGGCCCACACTTTCACAGAGAGGGGGGCCCACACTTTCACAGAGAGGGGGGCCCACACTTTCACAGAGAGGGGGGCCCACACTTTCGTCGATAATAAATCGTCAGTGTGAGGGCCGCCACACATTTTAAACCATTGGGGGTTTCACAGCAGCACGATGATGATAGTAGGGGGAGGGGGGGGGGGTCACATTTGTGTGTTGTCCGGGGCCACACTAAAGGCCACCCAGGGCCACACTAAAGGCCACCCAAGGGCCACACTAAAGGCCACCCAAGGGCCACACTAAAGGCCACCCAGGGGCCACACTAAAGGCCACCCAAGGGCCACACTAAAGGCCACCCAAGGGCCACACTAAAGGCCACCCAAGGGCCACACTAAAGGCCACTCAGGGGCCGCACTAAAGGCCACCCAGGGGCCACACTAAAGGCCACCCAGGGCCACACTAAAGGCCACCCAGGGCCACACTAAAGGCCACCCAGGGCCACACTAAAGGCCACCCAGGGGCCACACTAAAGGCCACCCAGGGGCCACACTAAAGGCCACACAGGGCCACACTAAAGGCCACACAGGGGCCACACTAAAGGCCACTCAGGGGCCACACTAAAGGCCACCCAGGGCCACACTAAAGGCCACACAGGGGCCACACTAAAGGCCACTCAGGGGCCACACTAAAGGCCACCCAAGGGCCACACTAAAGGCCACTCAGGGACCACACTAAAGGCCACTCAGGGACCGCACTAAAGGCCACCCAGGGGCCACACTAAAGGCCACACAGGGGCCACACTAAAGGCCACTCAGGGACCACACTAAAGGCCACTCAGGGACCGCACTAAAGGCCACCCAGGGGCCACACTAAAGGCCACACAAGGGCCACACTAAAGGCCACACAGGGGCCACACTAAAGGCCACCCAAGGGCCACACTAAAGGCCACACAGGGGCCACACTAAAGGCCACCCAGGGCCACACTAAAGGCCACCCAGGGCCACACTAAAGGCCACACAGGGGCCACACTAAAGGCCACCCAGGGGCCACACTAAAGGCCACCCAAGGGCCACACTAAAGGCCACCCAGGGCCACACTAAAGGCCACCCAGGGCCACACTAAAGGCCACCCAAGGGCCACACTAAAGGCCACACAGGGGCCACACTAAAGGCCACTCAGGGGCCACACTAAAGGCCACCCAAGGGCCACACTAAAGGCCACTCAGGGACCACACTAAAGGCCACTCAGGGACCGCACTAAAGGCCACCCAGGGGCCACACTAAAGGCCACACAGGGGCCACACTAAAGGCCACACAGGGGCCACACTAAAGGCCACCCAAGGGCCACACTAAAGGCCACACAGGGGCCACACTAAAGGCCACCCAAGGGCCACACTAAAGGCCACACAGGGGCCACACTAAAGGCCACCCAAGGGCCACACTAAAGGCCACCCAGGGGCCGCACTAAAGGCCACTCAGGGGCCACACTAAAGGCCACTCAGGGGCCACACTAAAGGCCACACAGGGGCCACACTAAAGGCCACTCAGGGGCCGCACTAAAGGCCACTCAGGGACCGCACTAAAGGCCACACAGGGGCCACACTAAAGGCCACTCAGGGGCCGCACTAAAGGCCACTCAGGGGCCGCACTAAAGGCCACACAGGGGCCACACTAAAGGCCACACAGGGGCCACACTAAAGGCCACACAGGGGCCGCACTAAAGCATCACAGAGCCTGGAGACACTGTTCAGCAGGCCCCTGCTACATTGTACTGGACATCTGTGAAAAAAGAGCTTCATAGCTCATCGGATTTCTCCAGTCTAAAATATTCTTATTGAAATTATTATTAGGCTTGTGCACAGGTCTGAACAGGTCCTGGGCCTCCTCTATGTCGACTCAGCCTTAAGTAGTCGTTTGTGTTTATACGTCAGCACTGCTCGTCACATCACGTTCGTGCGCGCCACGTGCCGCTGAATATAAAAGTGCTCGCGGTGTCGTACTTACTCCTTGGCGGAGAATGAAAGACTTCACTGGGTGGGATCTTTTGTCTTGTATATATGCAAACCAGCGTTAGCTTTTAACCATATCAAGAGTATGTGTACATACACAAACACGAGCGTTATGCCCAACTCTCTTACGATGCCACTAAACACGTGTTTTGCTTTACACGTGTGCGTACTGAATTCATCTCCTATACCTTAATCTCCGGATTATCAGATGTTCCGGAAAGTAAGACGCACTCCAAAACGTGTGCCTGGTGTCAATAAAAATATTTACAAATCTTGATCACTTATCAAATTTTAAGTCGCACCTTTCAACTTTTGCTTTAAAATTCAGTGGGGGGGGGGGGGGGAGAGACGTGATGCGTCTTATAATCCGGCGGCTAGGGTACCTCTATCTGTAATATCACTAAGAATTCGGTCACATAAATAACACTGATTCAATCCACATGAATGCATACACACAATACCAATTAACTCATGGAAATATTCACGCGCGCGTGTGTGTGTGTGTACATCCGTACATGCAAGCACCACTCATAATTCACTCATATCAATACTTGTAACACGAAACCTACACACATACGTAACGAACACACTAAAGACCAATAAAGGCAACACAAGCAAGTCTGTGGATATAGGTTATCGAAGGAAAATGCAGCAAATGTCCACGTTGGTCTAACCCAGGGGTTGACAGACTGCGGCTCTTTAAGGACCGCATCGTCTCCTATTCACCACGTGCATCGCTGATGCTCTCGAAATACAGTATTGAGTTGTTTTTAGATTTACCGAATTCGAAAAAATTGTCACTTCTTGTTATGTTTAGTTGTCGAACCCCCCTGGGCCTAATTAACGCAACCAACTCTCACCTGGTTGGACGATGACGACACGATTGTTGGGACCAGGTGTTGTTAGCGAGCGCCTATTAAGCCCGGAAAGGCACCACGCACGAGGTTGGTATGAGTGGGGGAGGGGTGGGAGGGCAGCTCCAACGCCTGGCCTCACCTTTAGTCCACCCAGGTTGTACTTCGCCCCAGGCACAGGGTAGACGTGTCGAGGACGTGCACCGGTTTAAAAACTCAATATAAAGGTGCAGCCCTGCAATGTGCCTGCTCACGCCACTGGAAGGTCCCACTCGGGTCTCCAGGAAGAGGGAGCTCTAGAGAACCACACGAGAGAGTCTTCTTGGTTCTTTCGGTAAAGTCACGTAGAAGGGAAATAATAAAATAATAAAACATGATAAAATCCCACGACGTTTCGGCCACAACGCAAGCAGCCGTCCTCAGGTGAAGAACAGGTCTGTCTGTCGGAAAGACAGACCTGTTCTTCTGTCGGAAAGACAGACCTGTTCTTCACCTGAGGACGGCTGCTTGTGTTGTGGCCGAAACGTCGTGAGAATTGTATTTTATGATGTTTTATTTTTATTATTTTATTATTTTTTTTCCTTCCACGTGACTTTACCAAAAGAACCAAGAAGATGAATCCCTGCAGTCACGAAAGAAGCTTTAAATCGAAATTCACACGAGAGGGTGTTTGGTCTACTCTTCCACGCTGGCCAGAAGGCTTGGTAGATATATATCTCGTATTAGTTTTATAATAGACCACGAGCTGACGGGCGGTCTGTGAGCGCGCGACATACACACACGCGTGCGTGCGCGAGCCTTAGCAATAGCTGCATTGGGCCATGCAACGGTGTTATAAAATATTTAGGTACAATTTTAAAGTGGCGAGGCTGAAATTTACGAATGTTAATTTACGAAAGCTTGTTTATACCCTCCCTGTTTCATTTGAATATTTTTTTCAATATTTGTTTTATATAAACAAGGCCAAGTAAACATTAACGAATTTGCACGGTTCCAGTTTATGCAATTGACTGCAAATTACTTTTCTTTATTCTTTGATTTTAATTGAAAACGAGGAAACACACACACACCCTGGTAGTAGTAATACTGTAATGAAAGACCCATCCGTAGCCGTTAGTCTTGTTAGATAGACCGTTTTGTTGGGCAAATTTTGCCGCGTGATAATTAAGCACCGACAACATTGTGACACATTCTAAATATTCAAACGAACCATGATTTACTCCTAATTAATAATTGCTTCTAAACACAACTGAGTTTTTAAAAAATATATATTCCAAGGACAAATACGCTTGTCAACATGGGATTAAACGGCGATGCTCGCGTTTGTTTATATAAAATATATTCTTTAATTAGGTATTGTTAATTGTGTTAGGGTTTCCAGAGCATTCACTGGCACTGCTATTGTCTCTCACAGACGAACGAGAATGCACGTGTTTGCAATCAGTGCTGGGATGAGTTGGGATGGGGGTGCCTTGGGGTTGAGAGCTCTCTTTGGGAGCTCTGCTCGTGGATGTTCATCATTATCATCATTCCACTGCTGGATCGAAGTATCCCCAAAGCCGTCGCCACTTCTCACGTTCCTAAGATGTAGTAGTCAGCCCAGCACCCCGTGCACGCACGTGGACTGATTTCATCGCTTCATATCCTCGGTGTGGTCCTTTCGCAAGCCTCGAATTCTTTAGCTACCATTCCGTGTTTTAGTATTCTTAACTAGCAGCAATCATCCCCTTCCAGCGACGCTCCCTGCTCAAAGCCCACTCTTCTTCCCAGCTGAAATGACGTTTGAATTATGTCATTAACCTGGGTATGTTCTGTAATCCACGCCTTTCTCTCCCTGTCCCTCAATGTAAGTTCAAGCACGCACCGTTCCACGCTTACCGCGTACGATCCTGCACAGTGCTGGTACTGGTAGGAACCTCCTGGTTCCACCAACCCACAGGGGATTATTGTGTCCGTCCGTCGTGCATCCAAAAATGGGAGGGGTGGGGCTGGGTGGAGAGGGGCGGGCTGGGTGGGGAGGGGCTGGGTGCGGAGGGACTGGGTGGAGGGTGGGAGGAGTGGGGCTGGGTGGGAGGGGTGAGGCTGGGTGGGGTCACCCCGTGGTGCCCTTATAAAACTCAACGTTTAACCTACTCACGCCGGCTTGTGCCCGCCCTCACAGTCGGCCATATTTGCGGAATACACCACGCCGCCGTTGACCCTGGCCATTGACCGAGCAACCCAACGTTCCTACCAGCTCCCTCCACAGGAATGTGTTGGCAGCATTCAAAACTGTTAAGAAAAGTAAGTGTTAAAAGTTAGACATTATCCTCCCGATGTAAAACACCTTTCCCGCCTCCTGTAGCCAAATTTGGAGGTGCGTCTTATAATCCGGTAAAAAACGAAGAAACGGAACGCGTTCGTTAATGGCATATAATAGGCGACGGTTCGGGCAATGGCCTTTCTTCCTAGCACATACTCCAGTAGATGTGTGCTACTTACTTTCCGCAACGTACAATATTATAATCCTGTAAACCGAGTGAGTTACAGGACTGTACTAGTTGTAGTACAGTGGAGGATGCGATCCTGGAATATATAAGGAAAACTTGGAAGACCAGTGAAAACTATTACTCTGTTAGATTAGAGACGAAATCAAAATATGGCTATACTTTGTTAACGTAGGAACTGGAAATAATGGGCATTAATATATATAATAATAAACACTTCTTCCAGACAGCTGATGTCCCCATTTACAGACGACTAAATAACAAGACGACACTGCTCACGCACCGTGCAGCACATCAGATAAACAAGCCAAGTAGTAAAAACATTAGGACGCTGTCTTTCCGACAGCTCTGTTCTTCACCTGAGGACGGCTGCTTGCGTTGTGGCCGAAACGTCGTGAAAATTTGTATTGTTTTATTTTTATTATTTTATTATTTCCCTTCTACGTGACTTTACCGAAAGAACCAAGAATATAATTTATGCAGTAGCTTGATTTGAAGATTTCGTGACTGCAGGAATCCATACTCTTTGGTTCTTTCGCTAAAGTCACTTAGGTAGAAAAAAAGAATAGATCACGACGTTTCGATCGCCACACAAGCAATCGTCTTCATGTGGGAGAGAGAAACATGCTGCTGAAACAAGTCCTTATATTGTAGCCTTCTTGTCTCGCAGTCTGTTAAATTGTTAAAAGATCTAACACTTGTGTGAAAACCCTCCCCGTAGAGGCGGTTCACCTGAGGACGACCGCTTGTGTGGCGATCGAAACGTCGTCATCTATTTTTATTTTTCTTCTACGGACTTTACCGAATGAACCAAGGAGTACTCGTGTAGTACGCTGAACGTTTTTCGCATCGTACGTATCCAACCGTGCTCGTCGGAAGAGCGGTGGAAGGACAACAAACTTTACAACAAAAAGCAGTTCTAAAGAAATGCGCTTCAAGCTGGATTTTAAAGTGCATAGCTCCAGTTGATTCCGAATATCGGAAGGAAGAGCGTTCCAGACGGCCGCAGAAGCGCATCTGAAAATGCGCGATGCAGCAACAGTCTTCGTTGGATGGCAGCAGCCAAACTTCGCTGCTGGTTGCGAGGATTACCAGAGTTAGCATGACGATGGTTTATACTCCTTGACGAGATCAGCGAGGTATTGTGGATCATTTGTGGCAAGCACTTTGTGTGTTCACTGCTGTGATTGACGGGGTCTCCGCGAGCTTATGTGAAATGTTCTCGCCACGAACATCTACCCATCCTAAAAAGCATTTGGTGAACAAGCCTGACTCTACTGATGACACTCAAGAGAGTCAACGCCGGTCCAGAGTTTGCTTGAAACAAAACGCTGCTTGATAACATTCAATTGGAAAGCCATTTTTTACCGACGTGACTTTACCGAAAAAACTAAGAGTATGAATCCTTGCAGTCACGAAAGCTTCAAATCTAGAACCATTTTAGGCTGATGGACTAAAAACGGAGTGATGCTTATACCGTGTGTCTATTTTTTTGGATTCGCAATCAGAATGTTTGTTCGAACATTTTGGACACAATCGCCCGTCTCTGTATTCATCCGTGAATGCTGCAATTAAATATTTCCTTGATCAACGGCGCGAGAATGAGCCTGACACGTACTGTACATCTCTGCGTGACCTTTACACAATGAGGCATCACATTCACGTATTTAGCATTGAACCAACGAATGTCACAGCACGCGAATTTGAGAAAAGTTAAAGTTCAAAATATAATAATTTACAGCCCTTTGGGGTCGTCCATAAATGACGTCACGCGATTTTGGACGATTTTTGACCCCCCCCCCTTCGACACACGACGTCACAAAAAGTCAGACCCCCCCCCTCGAATATGACGTCACAAAGTTCTGCCCCCCCCCCCCAAATAAAACATGCTTCAAATCGCTTTAAACTATTGTCATTGTAGTGCGTATTTAATGTGGCGCTGCACTCATTTATTAAAAAGTCTATTTAATTAAGAAGAACGTGTTGTCTATATTTATTTAAAGTTGCGCATTTTGATGTGACGTAACATTTTTCAAACCCCCCCCCCCCCCCATCGTCACACATCGTCACAAATGTCTGACCCCCCCCCCCACGTGCGTGACGTCATTTATGGATGGCCCCTTTGTAAATTCATCGTTGAGCGCGGGTCTTCCCAGACCCTTTCGGTAATGGGTGTTGGCTGATCATACTTCACCACTCTGGTCAATGTGTGTCTCCGTGCGTGGAGGCGAGAAGGACCGATTTAGATATCACTCGCCACCGATGTTAGCCATGCTCTGGAATCGAACAACTGTTGGGTGGCCGGGTTCATAACGCAGTGCGAAAACCACTGCGCCACCGCTCCTAATGGTGGGGAAGCAGTTGGGGGGTGGGGTTATAAGAACACAAGAGGGGCATGACACGGTCATGGTCACTAATATTGTCACCACCATCACCCATCAATATTACCATCATAACTGTCAACTCTATCCCCGTACAGATGGAAACAGATTACGATTAGTCCACCTCCGCGGCGCTCACGGCCAGGGGAGTTTCACAGCCAATCTGCGCGATGATCCACCGACTCTCGCTGTCTGCCTCCACAGTGCAGGATCAAAGGCAGCGGCCACGTGCAGCAGAGTAGCCACCACCACCACAACCGCCCGGCATTACCACCATCATCAACAGCAATGGCGATTTTCTCATGAGATTTGGCATCAATGTACCACCACCATCGTCACAACTCGACTAAGAATTTAGAAATCCGTGCTGAGTCTTCAGCAATTGCTACAGGGATGCTACAGGGGCTTCCTTCTGTACGGTCATATATAATTTAAAATAATAATATTGAAATACAATTACGTAAAAGTGCATTATCCGCACGTTTGAAAGTGACGGACTTGCATATTGGAGTAAATGCAAGGGGGTACCGTCGTATAATTCGGGAACTGTGTGCGTGACCCTCTCCTGCTGGACATCTGTGAAAAATAACTTCGCAGCTCAACGGATCCTGATTGTGTGCACGACATCAGATCTGTCGACCCCCGGGTCAGACGTTTCGGGATGAAGTCTTACTTCCCGGAGCGTCTTTGATACCGACGAATACTGCGATCAGTGGACGCAACAAAAGAACCCGCATCACGTTATAATTACTCACGCCGTAAGACTTAGAAGCAATGGCGATCTCTTACGCGATTCGGAAAACATTCGCAGTAATAAACATCAAACACCCGTGTATGTGTGTGTGTTTTTTAATTGAAATACGTTGTGACATCCCTTCATCTAGAATCATCGCATCCACGCACTGCCCTTTTATCTTTCTCGCCTGCGGGATGGAGGACGCTCCACACTGCGCGGGTATTGGGGGTGTTATTTGACCATACTTCGCCACACTGGGCAGTGCAGGTTGCTGAAGGCGGTGAGTTTATCAAAGGGGCAGGGAGGCATAGAAGTACAGTACAGCTGATGTTGCCTTCTCCTGACAACCTCGTACCGAAGGAGAGCCTTGTTCTGGAATTGGTTGATTAGGCAGAACAAAATTAACCCGTGAAAACAAAGTTTTTCACTATAAATCCTTTATATGCGTGGCGGCTAGAGTCCTCTCGTCCTCTGGCTTGAGATGGCTGCCACCTATGGGTCAGATGATTGCCTGCCACCATTAAGCAATTGGTAATTAAATAAATAAAAAATTCCTAAAAAGTGTAAAGTTATGGAAAAAGATTTTCACGAAAATAAATTGTCACGCACAACGAGTCTGTGTGCAAAATGTCAGCTCGATTGGACCACGGGGAGTGGGTTAAAAAACGACCGAAAGATTTGCACGGTCGTAAGCGCGCAAGCAAGCAAGTGAACTTAATATAAAGGATTTTTAAAAAATGGGATTTTCGGAATAAGCCCACGTCGCATTTTGGGATTAATCCGACAATGACATGTTTCAAAGGTCGAGATAACGACATTTACGAATTAATCCGCAAGTATGACATCACTCAAAATGATGCCGCATGTTATGCCATGAGACTTCGTGAAGCGACACCAGAAGAGGTGTCACGTGGCATCGAGGCGGCGTCCCTTCAGTTTTGCACGAAGACACGTTCGATTACGAAGTTAAATGTTCACATTATGAATTCCGACAGTTATCCCTGATTAAGTTGTCCTCGCGTTTCGTCGGATCGGTCGTGCAGCCGAGGATAAACGGACGTTTTACTTTTCATTCTCGTTTGGGGGTTCAAATATGTCCCTGTTTGGCTACTTTTCCTTTTTGTTTTACCACCACACCATCGAATTGTGAACCTTCAGAAGCCGGAGCGTATGCACGAATTCATCTTTGCATGCCTCATTAACCCGTAGACGAGCGGACGTCACTGCATTAGACGCATCTGTACTGCGTGACAGTTGAAAATGAGTTACATGAGCATTTTATTTTCTACCCATTGAATGCGTTTTTTTAGGTCGAGCAAAGACGGTTTGGAAAATCAATGGCAGATTTAAATAAATGTGTACCTCCTTTCAAATACCACTCTCAAAGCAGGTGCGTGCATCATTGACTGCACGCACATTGATTTTTTTTTTCAAACGCATTTCAGACGCAATGAGTTTGAATTTTTTTTTAATATTATATATGCGATCATATATGTTTTATTCCCCCCCCCCTCCCCCATATATTTTAATTTTGTTCTACCACTGTTATGTCACGAGAAAAAGAGTTCCAACTCGGACTTGGCAGCAAAGCCATTTCCATCTGTATAAGAATGGACCCTGCATATGACATGCCAGATCCGTAGCATTTGTGAAATCCTTTCATTAGGCTCCTTTTCACGCGAGATAAAATAAAATAAAAAACCCTTTTTATATTGCCTGCCAAGAGTTTGTTGAATCACAAGCTGAATTGTTAAGCTTTCAAAGCCGGAGCAAGTCTATTTAATATGAAATGTATGAGTACAATCTATAATGGAGGTTTTGGACTGTCATTTGTGGTCGGTCTAAGACTGTCAACGAACTCGTTACACTTGAGAAGGATTGAACCACTGGGCTGAAACCTGAATTCGGACCGAGTGTTGACATCCCCAGCGATTACCAGTATTGCTTACTTTTATTTCTTATTATCAGCTAACACCGGCGACAACCATGAGCCGATGTGCACCATTGTTCTCTTTTAGCCCCGCTGCCCAGGACCATCAGGTCATACCCCTGGCTACCACATTCAGACAAGCCCCCCCCCCTCCTCCCCTTGACTTGTATTTAAGGGCTTGTCTCTTGGATTTTTTCCTCACTTGATACAGTAAATTCAGCTGTGACGGTCCCACCTGATGACGGAGACTTGTGTTGCCTCCGAAACGTCGTGATTTATTATAAAATTTCTGTAATTTTTATTATTTATTTTTACCTACGTGACTTTACCGAAAAAACCTAAGAGTCTGAATTCGGACACCAGGCAATCAGCAGTGCCCCCTCAGTGCTCTAACGCGACCTTTATGACTCAGGCGAACGAGCGTGCGCCCGCCACATGAACGTGAAAACACCGTCACCTGGGGGTTGCCAACCTTCCCGGATTGGTCGGAAGTTTTCACCGATCTCTCGGTGACTTTTGAAAGCAATCGGGGAGATGAAAAAAAATTATTAATATAATGAATGAACATGATTCATACAGAAGTAAATTCATTGTTCGAACATCACGGTGGCATCTGATTGCGTTTGATAGCGTAAGGGGCCGTCCATAAATGACGTCACGCGATTTTGGACGATTTTTGACCCCCCCCCCCCTCGTCACACGGCGTCACAAAAAGTCAGACCAAGTAACTTACAGTACTTAGCTATGATAGCTAACGTTCGCGATGGTTGATTGATTAGCAATCGCAAATCGGCACGTTTTCGTCAAAAACGTTTGTTTCCACTCGATAGTGATATATCCGGCATAACACTCACATTACATTCTAGTTTTCCACTTTTTTAAAAATAAATTTGAAAGTAATGAAATGGAGAGACTGGACAGTGTTTGACATTGATTGTACCTACCCACAGCAGTCGAACAACGGCTTCTGCAGGGGCACGGCAACACATTGGACAAACCACAAGCAGAACTACAGTTACACCGTAATACTATAATCGGTAGTAATAATATTGGCAATTTGTTAAGTTTAGTTCTGATTATGATTACATTTGCTAATGATTATTTCGGACGGCGGTGCGTGGTTGCCTGTCGTAGCATAGCAAAAAATGTATTTATATATTTTTTAATATCAATATATTGGGGGGACATTTTGAGAATATTTGAATATTGGAGGGGGGGGGGATGTGTCGTCGTCGTCCCCAATATTTTTTTTTATAATAATTATGGCCTTGCTCCTCACGTCTACAAAGTCGACATACGCTCTGAATGAGCTTGGTTCTTTCGGTAAAGTCGCGTAAAATGGAAATAATAAAATAATAAAAAATCTAACATAATAAAATAATTCTCACGACGTTTCGGCCACAACGCAAGCAGCCGTCCTCAGGTGGAGAGGCATTCTGACTGCGTTGTGGGCGAAACGTCGTGAGAATTATTTTATTATGTTTTTTTTTTCCATTCTACGTGACTTTAACGAAAGAACCAAGAAGATGAATCCCTGCAGTCACGAAAGCTTTAAATCGAAATGTAGAGGAGGCTATACATTATATCCTTACGTTCAGGAGCGAAATGCCAGTGTCCTTTCGCCAACGTGATTGCGGGACTTCGCGTCTCTATCTAAGGGCGGTGGTTCTACCCCGCCTGTAGTATATTTGGAGTTTGCGTGTCCTCTCGCCCCGTGGTCGCGCGGATTTTTTTTCTCAGGGTCCTCCGGTTTTACCCTCCACATTTAGAAACATGAATTTAGATTATTTCGATTATTTTGCTGCTATACATTTCCAAAAGATAAGCCCCTTTCTTTAGTAAAAAATTGTGACCAGGTCTCTTCTGAAAAAACAAGCTAATAGCTCAGTGGGCTTTACCTGGTAAGATCGCACAAAATAGTTTAGTTTTACAGTATTTGTATGTTTTTAAGTCATTTGTTTACCTTTTCTATACTTTTCACTCCTATAGTGTTTTTTTGTATTGTTTGTTGTTGTAACGTTCTGACCCGCCCCTACTGGACATCCGTAAAAAAGAGCTTTATAGCTTATCGGATTCCTCCAGTGTATAAAAAAATTGTGATTTATATCTGAGCGAGGCAAAGCTAAATGAGCGTTGAGCCATTGCCATCTGGCGGCCACGTGCGTTTACCGACGACCACGTGGTCGCTCGCTCGTGCGCGACATCCGATTGGTTCCGAGCACCCGAGGCAATCGGACCAATAGCAAGCGACGTTACTCGTTACCGAGGCAACCCAACGACGCTTCACATTCCGTAAGTTTGATAAGGGCGGTTCGGCGCTCGTGATTGGTCGAGAGCTCAGGGGGCGGGCCCGACGCGAGCCAATGGGAGGCGCCAGACGTAGAGCGATAGTCCCCTATCCGTTGTAGGAAATGCGAAGCTGCTGTGGGTAGCGCAGTGGTGAAGAAAACCCTTTAAAGCGTCGTAAAACTGTAATAAAATAACCCACAATCCTCATTTATTTGGTATTAAAAGGTAAGTGTTATAATGCTTATAATGTGCCCGACGGTTGAAACTGTATTGTACAAATCCCGCCTGTGTTGAGTCGTGTGTATGTAACGGATTAGAGATGACCCAAATGATGCCTTTGCACGTAATATATATACAGCATCTGTTAATGTATACGCGTGTGTAATATTACAAGTAGTTCTTACACCACAGATTCACTCCCGGCAGGTTAACAACTTGAGCAGCATTGATTCCGTGCGAGCAAACACAGCTCGTCACCCCCCCCCCCCTCAAATATGACGTCACAAAGCTCACCCCCCCACCCCCCAAAACCATATTTCCATTTTGAAAATAAATAAGTATAACCCGTAAAAAC
Organism: Lethenteron reissneri; assembly: GCF_015708825.2. Classification (NCBI taxonomy): domain Eukaryota; kingdom Metazoa; phylum Chordata; class Hyperoartia; order Petromyzontiformes; family Petromyzontidae; genus Lethenteron; species Lethenteron reissneri. Next base: position 5,369,133 of record NC_083791.1, read on the forward strand.
AGTTTTTCACTATAAATCCTTTATATGCGTGGCGGCTAGAGTCCTCTCGTCCTCTGGCTTGAGATGGCTGCCACCTATGGGTCAGATGATTGTCTGCAGTATTAAACAATTGGTAATTAAATATTTAATTTGTTTTCCCTAAACAGTGTAAAATTTTGGAAAAATATTTTCACGAACATTAATTGTCTCGCACAACGAGTCTGTGTGCAAAATGTCAGCTCGATTGGATCACGGGAAGTGGGTTAAAAAACGACAGAAAGGTTTGCACGGTCGTAAGCAAGCAAGCACGCAAGCAAGCGAACTTAATATAAAGGATTTAAAAATGCTTCAAATGGCTTTCAACTATTGTCATTGTAGTGCGTATTTAATGTGGCGCTGCACTCTGATGTTGTAGCAGAAAACATGTATTATTTATTAACTTAATTTGGAGCTTTCGTGACTGCAGGAATTATTCTTTGGTTCTTTCGGTAAAGTCACGTATAAAGATAAAATAATACATTAAATTAAATACTATGTATTATTTATCTTGGTTCTTTCGGTAAAGTCACGTAGAAGGGAAATAATAAAATAATATAAATATAAAACAATAAAAATTCTCGCGACGTTTCGACTGCAACACAAGCAATCATCATCAGGTGTGAAATCCACAGCAAGAAATTTTGAAAAAAGTCACGAAAGCTTTCATTAAAAATTAAAACATTTATTATAAAGTCTATTTAATTAAGTAGAACGTGTTGTCTATATTAATTTAAAGTTGCGCATTTTGATGTGACGTCACATTTCTCATCGTCACACATCGTCACAAATTGTCTGACCCCCCCCCCCCCCATGTGCGTGACGTCATTTATGGACTGCCCCTAAATTACCCTACACCTCAAACTAATTCATCACATAAACGGTAATAAATATTTGTATTTTCCATTATACATGTTTTTTCTTAACATACAAGTGAGAGGAAACCGCATCACGTGCGAGGGGGCAACCCCCTATCCCTGTACAAATGGAAACAGGTGGCGATTAGTCCTCTTGCTGCACTGCCTGCTCCTGGCGAGCCCCAGGGTGTTATGGCACCCTCACGCTGCCCATGAGAATGGAGTTTTACAACATTGGTGTGGCATTTCACAAGTAGTACTAATCACATTCCTGCATTTCCCATAAATATGCTAAATTCCTCTTGATCTGCAAATTCTTTTGTCAAGGCGCTCTTCCCCTTCCAACCCAGCTTAAATAGACGCTCCAAGCGTGGTGGTGTTTCATTTAGACGCTGTCTCCCCGACAGACCTGGTCTTCACCTGAGGACGGCTGCTTGCGTTGTGGCCGAAACGTCGTGAGAATTATGTTTTATTTTTATTATTTTATTACTTCCCGTCTACGTGACTTTACCGAAAGAACCAAGAAGATTGGTGTGGTGATTCACAAACCCTCGCTTCTGCATCCACAGTGCTAGATCACAGGCCGCGTGGATAGCCACCACTTCCCGATTGTGTTATCGGCTCCAGTCAAATAATTCGGAAGTCGCAGTGAGCAGCGCACCACCCCGTGTGTTACAGAACGGTCCACGGAAGGTGATCTCAGAGCTATTTCTGAGATAAAAACTTAATTTTGGAGCTTTCGTGACTGCAGGAATTATTCTTTGGTTCTTTCGGTAAAGTCATGTATCAAGATAAAATAATAAATAAAATTAAATACTAGCATACGACGTTTCGATTGCAACATAAAGCAATCATCATCAGGTATAAATTAAATAGAAACACAAATCTAGTATATTTCGATTTAAATTTCGATTTAAAGCTTTCGTGACTGCAGGGATTCATCTTCTTGGTTTTTTCGGTAAAGTCACGTAGAAGGGAAGTAATAAAATAATAAAAATAAAACATAATAAAAAAATCTAGTATACTTAGAAATGTAATGTAATACAACAGAGAGTCGGATAACATAACAGTCAACACCCTATCTGGTTGATTACGTTCTTCCTGAGAATGCTAAATTTGAGAGAGAGATCAAATACAGAACCAGAGACATAGACAGACATATAAGCAGACATATATCACAGAGATATATAGAGAGAGAACAAAACTTACGCACAAAGAGAAATCACGCCTCTGTGTCGAGGCCTTCAAGTGACCTCTGGTCAAGACAGGAGGAGGGGGTAGCACTTTATCAACCGCCTTGCTACAGAGTCATGTTTGTCTAACTACTATCGAACCAATATTATATTTTTACTGGCAAATGAGGTTCCAATGGTGTAAATGCTTACCCCGAGCTCTCATACTCTGATGGTGCATTGTCTTTGAGTTGTGCGCCTTTTGGCGTCATCTGGTCCAACACCATGTGAAACTAGGCTCTAAGGAAAGCTGTCTCGGGTGTGGACCAATCAACTTCAAGGACAGTGCATACATTATCAGAGTTGTGTTTTTTGTTTGCATTATGACTTCAGGTATTGTGGTCTGTGCAAACATGACTCCTTGTAAAAGAAAGGTGTCAGTTTTGTTGCCAGATAAAAGGGTAAAAAAACAATTACAATATTTTTTTTATTCTCAGCTGGAATTTAGCCAAATTAATTGCAGAAACGAATTTAATGTGATGCTTTTTTGTGCAGTCAGTGGTGAATGGGCTGAGACTGTCAACTGACTTCACTTGAAAACGGAAATGTTAATTGCAGAATAATTTAAAAGTTTTTGTTAATGTACTTAATGAGTTTACGGTTAAATTTCGATTTAAAGCTTTCGTGACTGCAGGGATTCATCTTCTTGGTTCTTTCGGTAAAATCACGTAGAAGGGAAGTAAGAAAATAATAAAAATAAAACATAATAAAATAATTCTCACAACGTTTCGGCCACAACGCAAGCAGCCGTCCTCAGGTGAAGACCAGGTCTGTCGGGGAGACAGCGTCCATTCAGACGCTGTCTCCCCGACAGACCTGGCCGAAACGTCGTGAGAATTATTTTATTATGTTTTATTTTTATTATTTTATTACTTCCCTTCTACGTGACTTTACCGAACGAACCAAGAAGAGTTTACGGTTATATGAAATAGACTTTCATTATGTATATCATTTGGACGTACTGGCCGCCACCATCGGAGTGTGGATTGCCCACCACAGGCTCAGGACATGGGCACCACCTCGAATGAGAAACCACTTCGTATCTGTTTTGCCGTGATGTGCTCCGGGAATACAGACACACTGAGATCATCTTACGCTATGGAACTTCCGAACCCACTGAGCTGTGTGATGGTCGGGGCAAGAGATTGTTACTCTCAAAGGGGGCTGTCACATTGCTATAAATGATAACGATCCTTGGCTTTTTTTTGTGTCATCCCATTTTACGTTTGAGTTTTCTAGTACAATACTTCCGATTTATTCCGAAAAGCACCACACTTTAAACATTAATTGGCCACACATGTTAATGCTGGACTGTCTTGAAAAATGTCTTGAGAATTATATGGTTTTGTACGTCTGAATCCAGAATTACCAAATGTTTAAATCGGAAACTCATCACTCGTGTGTTTTGTATGGTTAATGTGTTTTGCGTCCAAAAGGTGGTGTAGGACCAGAGTGATGGACAGCCCGCGGGTTCTGGGCATTGGAGTGGGCCTCTTTGTGCTGGTGTTTCTGTGGGTGCTGTCCCTGCTGCTGTGTGTGCTGATGTCCCGTGCTTCACGGCCATTGAGGTTGAGACTGCAGATTTTTTCGTTCCTTATTAACTCTTGTATCTCTCTCATTGCATGGCATTTCATACCTGGGTACAGATTTCAATACATTAGATTTGCTTGTCGGTGTGAGTGTAAGAATCTACTTTAATCAATGAATTAAAGGAAGAAAAAAAATTTTACAAATAAATTTCGATTACATTTGCGCTTGTGCAATTATACAATGTATTGGCTTTATTAAATAATTATTTTAACAAAGATGAAGACGTTATCTTATCGAGTTAAAATTACATTGTGTCATCCAACGCATTTAGGTTCGTATCGGTGGGTGTTTTTCTCTTGGTCGTCATCATCACCCTCGTCCTGGTCTTCTTTCCCAAGCAGACGCCCTCCGTGCCTGTCGTGAAAGAGCCTGTGGTCAGTTATCATTCGACTACTGCACACACCTGCAAACTGCGAAGTAATTTATTAAAAGTAAAGTATGACTTAACATGATCTCCCGTGCAGTGCAATATTATTATAATGTATAATGCCCTCCCCCCCCTCTTTTGATATATTTAGAGCTGCCTCTGTATTCTTGTCAGTTCTTGGGCTGGGCTCTTTAAAGAATCTGTCACGGTTGAGAGGGGACTGCGAAACAGAGGTCGCAAACGGGTTTTGATTTCTTACCCGTACCCAGCCGCACCAGGGTCGAAAACGGGTACCCGTACCCGGCCGTACCCGTACCCTACCCATACCAGGCCGGGTACAGGTAGGGTACGGGTATCGGGTACCCGATTGCGACCTCTGGGATGAAGCCATGTTGCAGGCGCGGGTGGGTTGATTCTAGGAACTTGAATTGTGAGAAGAGACAAGACGTTGGGAAATGAGTGACAAACAGTTACTCACCAGTGACTCACGGTCTACCCGTACCCGTACCCGGCCGCACCAGGGTCGCAAACAGGTACCTGTACCCGTACCCGGCCGGGTACGGGTAGCCGGGTATCGGGTAGGGTACGGGTATCGGGTACCCGGTTGCGACCTCTGCTCTGTATTCTTGTCAGTTCTTGGACTGGGCTCTTTAAAGACTGTCATGGTTGAGTAGGGACTGCGAAAGGGAAATATGGGTTTTGTTGTTGTCCATTGTACGTGTGTGTGTGTATGTTGCAGATTACAGACGAGTTCTTCATCGGGCGCTACGTGCTGCTGACATTCTCCCTGCTGGCACTGCTGGTGGCCATAGCCTTGGCCATAGTGTTCCATGTGCTGGAGCCTGTGTATGGACAGCCGCTCAAGTCACGCTGATGTGGCAACAACTACAGCAGTGTCGTCCTGTGATGGCCTTTTTTTCATGGGGAATTTGTGTTCTTTAAATCTTGAGTTTTGTACAAATGTAAATAAAATTAATAGTATTTTACGACCTGTGTTTCTGTTAACTGATTAAAAAAAGTGAAGTTTATTTGTTTCATTAAGGAAGAACTCAAGAGACCAGGATAGTCTCATTTGCAAGAGCTACCCAGGTCACGAAAATCAACCCTGAGTAATATTGTGTGTATTTACAATAAATGCGTGCTGTCTGCATCATAGGGAACATTAAAGATCCTATGACGTTACAACAAAATATATAGTAAGCTATGTATGCTGGCGCTATGATCCAAAGTAAGATTTTTTTTTTCAAATTACTTAATGGGAAAGGTAACATCACCCCCTACTGACACGTGAATTGCAACTTCCTGCAGGAGCTTTCTGGGCGAAAAAAAAAATCTTGGCATTAGAATTATTGAGATGAGATGTGATAATGATGTGTTTTAATACGGCATCCTTAATGCCGGAATATATTGGAGGACTTTACACGTGATCAGAGACATCACACCATATCTCAAACATTTCACTGGGCACCCCCAGTCACAACTGTCCCTGTGGGGCACAAGATGACCCAGCACCTGGCCTGCACGCATCTATCAGTCTGCCAGTGGAGGATGATGATTACTAGACAAGGGGTATTCCAATTTGAGAGACGCTTAAGGTGCTTTGAGATGCTGGAGCGTTTTAAGAAAGCACCCAATACATTTCGATTTAAAGCTTTCGTGACTGCAGGGATTCATCTTCTTGGTTCTTTCGGTAAAGTCACGTAGAAGGGAAGTAATAAAATAATAAAAATAAAACATAATAAAACAATTCTCACGACGTTTCGGCCACAACGCAAGCAGCCGTCCTCAGGTGAAAACCAGGTCCGTCGAGGCGACAGAGTCTGAATGAAACAGCACACGGGCTTAGAGCATATATATAAGCTGGGCGCATTGACAAAGGAATTTGCATATCAACAGGAATTTAGCATATTTATGGGAAATGCAGGAATGTAATTAGTACTGCATATGCATGTGCATTATGCAGGATTAACAGCATCAAAGGGAGCTGCAGTTACTGCTGCTGCAGCAGTTGCTGCTGCTGCAGTTTCTGCTGCTGCTGCAGTTGCTGCTGCAGTTGCTGCTGCTGCTGCACTTGCTGCTGCTGCTGCACTTGCTGCTGCTGCTGCACTTGCTGCTGCTGCTGCAGTTGCTGCCTTATCCATTTTAATATAACACTATGTATTATTCTACCCACCCTAATGTGTATCATACTGCTATATGTTTACTGTACAATTACGACACCATACATTACTCTGCACACTGCACCATGCCAGTGAGTGGAACGCGGTCTGAAAGTCACCGTTAACGTGAACACAATCAGTTAAGATCCGAAATGGTTTATTACGTCCTTCCAATGATTGCTAAGCCAGAATCCATCTTCTCGGTTGAAATTGTCTCTGTGTTTGTATATGTGGATCGCCTCATGAACGAATCTCTCATGATAGCCAGATGGCTTGCAGAGAACCTCTGTCTTGGAGAAGTCAATGTCATGTGAGCCCACTGAATTGTAACAGTGATCTGCCACGGCTGAGGTGTTTGTCCTACCGTGTTTCAGGTCTGCCTTATGTTCACGGATGCGGTCCGAGACATGTCGTTTGGTTTCTCCAATGTAACTGCTACCACAGAGGCAACTTAGTTTGTAGACGCCAGGGTACTGTATGTCTGGAACCACATCTTTTACAGACGGGACCAGATCACGGATTTTATGTACTGTGTTGAATCGGACCTGGATCTTGTGTTTAATCAGGATTTTGGAGATCTTTTTTGTGACCCCAGCAATGTAGGGTAAGGTGATGGTCTTGAAAGGCTCCTCAACAGGATCCTTCTTGATGGTTGGAGTGATGGCTTTGCGGATTGTGTAGTCGGAGTAACCATTAGCCTTAAGAGCTTGGCGTACGTGTTTGAGTTCACTGGAAATGTGTTCATGGTCGGAGATGCATTGGGCTCTATGATATAGAGTCTTGATGAGGGAATTCTTCTGGGATGGATGGTGGTGGGAATCCGGTTTTAGATAAGCATCCGTGTGGGTGGCTTTCCTGTAGACAGAGTGGCTCATTGAACCATCAGGTCTCCTTTTGATTAGGACATCCAAAAAGGGTAGCTTGCCATCATTTTCGACTTCCATGGTGAATCTGATGGCTGGGTGTATGGAATTGATGTGGTCGAGAAATTGGTCTAGAGCAGGTCGGCCATGTGGCCAGATGACAAAAGTGTCGTCTACGTACCTCTTCCATAAGGTCGGGCGTAGAGTGGCAGTCTGGATGGCGTCCGCCAACATCTTCATGGAGAAATTTGAGACGGACGCCATCCAGACTGCCACTCTACGCCCGACCTTATGGAAGAGGTACGTAGACGACACTTTTGTCATCTGGCCACATGGCCGACCTGCTCTAGACCAATTTCTCGACCACATCAATTCCATACACCCAGCCATCAGATTCACCATGGAAGTCGAAAATGATGGCAAGCTACCCTTTTTGGATGTCCTAATCAAAAGGAGACCTGATGGTTCAATGAGCCACTCTGTCTACAGGAAAGCCACCCACACGGATGCTTATCTAAAACCGGATTCCCACCACCATCCATCCCAGAAGAATTCCCTCATCAAGACTCTATATCATAGAGCCCAATGCATCTCCGACCATGAACACATTTCCAGTGAACTCAAACACGTACGCCAAGCTCTTAAGGCTAATGGTTACTCCGACTACACAATCCGCAAAGCCATCACTCCAACCATCAAGAAGGATCCTGTTGAGGAGCCTTTCAAGACCATCACCTTACCCTACATTGCTGGGGTCACAAAAAAGATCTCCAAAATCCTGATTAAACACAAGATCCAGGTCCGATTCAACACAGTACATAAAATCCGTGATCTGGTCCCGTCTGTAAAAGATGTGGTTCCAGACATACAGTACCCTGGCGTCTACAAACTAAGTTGCCTCTGTGGTAGCAGTTACATTGGAGAAACCAAACGACATGTCTCGGACCGCATCCGTGAACATAAGGCAGACCTGAAACACGGTAGGACAAACACCTCAGCCGTGGCAGATCACTGTTACAATTCAGTGGGCTCACATGACATTGACTTCTCCAAGACAGAGGTTCTCTGCAAGCCATCTGGCTATCATGAGAGATTCGTTCATGAGGCGATCCACATATACAAACACAGAGACAATTTCAACCGAGAAGATGGATTCTGGCTTAGCAATCATTGGAAGGACGTAATAAACCATTTCGGATCTTAACTGATTGTGTTCACGTGAACGGTGACTTTCAGACCGCGTTCCACTCACTGGCATGGTGCAGTGTGCAGAGTAATGTATGGTGTCGTAATTGTACAGTAAACATATAGCAGTATGATACACATTAGGGTGGGTAGAATAATACATAGTGTTATATTAAAATGGATAAGGCAGCAACTGCAGCAGCAGCAGCAAGTGCAGCAGCAGCAGCAAGTGCAGCAGCAGCAGCAAGTGCAGCAGCAGCAGCAACTGCAGCAGCAACTGCAGCAGCAGCAGAAACTGCAGCAGCAGCAACTGCTGCAGCAGCAGTAACTGCAGCTCCCTTTGATGCTGTTAATCCTGCATAATGCACATGCATATGCAGTACTAATTACATTCCTGCATTTCCCATAAATATGCTAAATTCCTGTTGATATGCAAATTCCTTTGTCAATGCGCCCAGCTTATATATATGCTCTAAGCCCGTGTGCTGTTTCATTCAGACTCTGTCGCCTCGACGGACCTGGTTTTCACCTGAGGACGGCTGCTTGCGTTGTGGCCGAAACGTCGTGAGAATTGTTTTATTATGTTTTATTTTTATTATTTTATTACTTCCCTTCTACGTGACTTTACCGAAAGAACCAAGAACACCCAATACATGCGATGCCTTTATCGCCTTGCCCTGAATGGTTGCTCATGTTTATACTTTGCAGGAAAATCTTGCCCAACGCGGCTTTATTAAACGCGTGTTTTGGCTATACACGGTTTACCAAGTTGAGGTCTTGTTTTCCGGAACACCGGGGTGATGTTTCGGCTGCACGCGGTTTGACGCTACAGGACATCTGTAAAAATGTGCTTCATAGCTCATCGGGTGCTTCCAATCTCAATAAAAATTCGGATTCTGATCTCCACGTCAAAAAGTAGTGCGGTGAGAGCGCTGCATCCGTTGGAGGGTGAATGAATCAACTGTGAGAACGATTTATTTACCACGTGTATGTTTTGTGTGATAATGTTACACGTATTCAACACGCACAAATACACTTCACAAATGTTCACGTTGCCGCATGTATGCATCTAGCCGTCAGTCGTACGGACGCGAATCATTAATGTTCAAGTGACGGTGTCAGGAGCGAGCGTCGGGCGTGAGTGCCGCGGTGCCGGGAAGAGTAATAGAGACGGAGGTTTTGTGTTGAGGTGAAATTGAAAAATAGTCTATACACAAGAAATGGAAAGCGACTCGTTTAATACGCAGGCTTTCGCGACCAATATCCATAATACAGGGAGGGTTTTTTTTAAATTAGTTAAACAAAGAGGGAGGGGAATGATCATTTCGGACCCAGGAACGCAACCCTATCTTTCCCACAGGCTCCATTATTTGTCGAAAGTGGTTTTGCCCAGCACGGTTTTTTTCCCCAAGAACGTAACCCCCCAGCGTTCGGCGAGGTCTGCCCATAACTGTCGCGGCTCGCACTGCGCGTGATTCGTCGCGGTCCCTGAGTCTCCATGGCGGTCCCCTCCTGCTCTCAGCTGCCCGGGAACGTGGAGTCGCGGAGGAAGGTGAAGTGGGACACCGGCAAGGAGAGCCTCCTCATAGATTTCTTCCAAGGTGCCTGACTACTCCTTCGTGTTCATCGTGACGGCGCACACGAGCTTAAAATCGCGCGCCGTGTATGTGTGTTTTTTTGCGGGGGGTGGGGCCTATATAATTAGGCTTTAAGCGGCTTTCCTAGGCCGCTTGCGTGGATCGGTGCGCTTTTCCCGGTGAAAGAATGACGGCCAAGGCGGTCGCGTTTAAAGAACGACGCTCGCTCTAAAAAAAAATTGTACTTTTGTTTTGAAATTAAACTCATTAGCCGTGTGAGTTTGTTATTGTGGCAATACCACAATATTCATGCGTGGGAGTCGTGTGGTATTGCCACAATATCGTGCAATAAATCCTAACGTCGCGGTCACCGTTGGCCATGTAATGTTTAAAGTGAATAGTAAATAACGTTAATTACGACGCGAATGGCGACGTTGCTGCAATACCACAATATCCACGATATTGTGGTATTGCCATGTGTGTGTATAACGCTAATTTCACCTGGATAATCCCTTGAGAGATTGAACATCTGGGTTGCAAGGGTGTCATTTGACACCATGGCATGGCAAACAATGGTGATATTGTATTGCCAATGGTAGAGCCACCCTTAGAGATTCGGTTCTATGTGATTCAGCCATTCGGTTTGCTTCGTGTGCCAGTTTGTGAATTGAACGTAGCAATAATGTATGTGTGTTTAGTTACATTTTTTAGTTTAGTTTCATTTATTTGTTGAACTTCTTTCGCGCCGTACGTAGCCAACCGTGCTAAGCGGAGGTGCGGGGAAAGGACACGAAACTAAACCTAGAAAGCGGTTATTAAAGAAGTTAGTTTTAAATCTAGACGATTTAAAAGTGGTTAGCTCCAGTGGCTTCCTGATATCGGACAGAAGAGCGTTCCAGACGGCCGCAGAAGCGCGTCTGAAAGCAAGTACTGTAATTACACGTGTTCAATGTTTACCATCGTTTTAGCGTTACCCATTGCTACATATTCATGCGTGGGAGTCGTGTAATGAATAATGTATGTGTGTTTAGTTAAATGTTTTAGTTTAGTTTCATTTATTTGTTGAACTTCTTTCGCACCGTACGTAGTCAACCGTGCTAAGCGGAGTTGCGGGGGAAGGACAAGAAACTAAACCTAGAAAGCAGTTCTTATAGAAATTAGTTTTAAATCTAGACGATTTAAAAGTGGATAGTTCCAGTGTCTGCCTGATATCGGACGAAAGAGCGTTCCAGACGGCCGCAGGAGCGCGTCTGAAAGCAAGTACTGTAAATTACACGTGTTCAATGTTTACCATCGTTTTAGCGTTACCCATTGCTACATATTCATGCGTGGGAGTCGTGTAATGAAATCTGGTTGTGTGAATGCTTCGTGTCTTCGCAGACAATCGGCTGCTGTGGAATGACACCGACCCTGACTACTTCAGGCAGGACATGAGAGCGGAACGGCTTAGTGAGCTACGGCAATTCCTTGGTGCCGACTCGCAGGGAATTCCTTTCAGAGGTGTGCGTGAATAAATCACAGCATGGCTCCTTTCAGTCAATGGGCCAGTGGCATAGACCAGCGTTCGCTGCACGTTGCAAAGGATGTTTTAGGTTCATATCTGGAAGGCCTTCCTGCTTAATACTGCGGGACTGTTGACGGTCATGTCACGTCAGTACAAAAGAGTAACCCGCTTTGTGCTGGCATTGTGGTCCAAAATTGAAAAACTACCTGCAGAGATTACTCAATTGGGATTACACGTCGCAATCGCCACCCGCTACGGGCAGCCTAATGCACGCTTGCAGGTTGGTGCCAAGTCACCTTGGACAGCTGCCACTGGGGGGGGGGGTAGACTTCGATTGGTTGAGATGAGATGTAAGCACTTGGTGATGCTGAGCAACTTGATTGCCATGTAAATGCAAAGATTATTATAATTATTAATTAGGAGTTTGATATCCTGGGCTCCTGGGTTGCTGAACTGATGTAATGAGGGTAGCACACTGGACTTGTACTCCAGAGTTTTCCAGTTCAAGAAGTGCACATGTTACACAAGCCAATTTTTTTTGGCTCCACAATGTGCAAACATCAGATGTGGATTATTTTTTCTTGGTGCATAGTGCTCGCAAGTTACGTACTTAGAACAACCAGTAGCAATATTACCTCCTAGCAGACTAATGCCCATATTGTGCAATGCAGGGACAGATGCCATCAGGGGGGTCTATAGGCAAAAATGAAACTGTTAAATTGCAGATGCCATATAAATGCAAGTTGTTGTCGTTGCAGTATGCGATCCACCAGTTCTTAAACCAGACACGATAATTACGATGATTTGTATCGGATGTGAGGCTCAGCGGCGGTTCTGTCCCCATGTTCGTTCTCATTATTGCAGAGGAGGACATCAAGACCAAGTGGAAGGTGCTCCGAGGCAGCTACTACAGGGAGTTGCGCAAGCAGGACCAGTGTAAAGAGCTGTGGTTAGACTCCAACAAGCAGTACATTCCCCGTTGGGTGCATTTCGACAAAATGTGCTTTATCCGCAATACGTACTGCACCAGAGGCAACATCAGCAATCTGCAGCGGGCGTCCCTCCCCGTCGTTACGAATGCCGCTCTCAAACTTAGCACTTCGGTACGATTTCTCTGTTCTCAATGATACAGTGCATTGATACCTGACCTGTGGTTGCGAGTACGCGTGACATTACTAGGAGGTACACGAGACAATTCACCTGATGGCAGGGGTCACAGTCACGTGGGGTTAAAGTGCATTACTGGTTTCCGTTTCCACGAGCAATGCTAAGGTTGTTTTGCTTCTTGGCTGAATGAAATTCAGCGACCCTGCGCTCTAATCGTATTGTTAATTTTGCTAAATATACGATTATTGTAGCTTGTTAAATATTTCAGAAAGATTGAATTTTATTGCAAAATATTTACGAAATAATCAAAAGTTCAATCTTGATTTGAAGCTTTCGTGACTGCAGGAATCCATACTCTTTGGTTCTTTCGGTAAAGTCACGTAGGTAGAAAAATAATAGATCACGACGTTTCGATCGCCACGTGATCTACTATTATTTTTCTACCTACGTGACTTTACCGAAAGAAGCAAATGTGAATTAAGAGTTCAGTAAATAAAAAGATGTTAACAATTACGTGAGTGCTTTGTAAAACGTTTGCAGGTATAATTGTCGATTTATAGGACAATCATTTTCAGACTTGTGTTATAAGCATCATAGGTTGTAAAATTACGATGATATTAGACTTGTGGCAGGCTTGTTGAGTGGACTGCAGTTGAATACATTCATTTAGCAATCTTTATTTGTATTTGAAGTACATCCAAACACAAGAAAAATTATGCAAATGTGAAGCGCAATTACAAAGTTAAGGTTAATTGATGTCGCAATAATTACCATGAAATCTCATATCGTATCATGAATAAAATTAACCCGTAAAAACAAAGTTTTTCACTATAAATCCTTTATATGCGTGTTCAATGGGCCACAACCCAGCCCACATTGGTCTTTGAAACGGGCGTCTAGAGTCCTCTCGTCCTCTAGCTTGAGATGGCTGCCACCTATGGGTCAGATGATTGCCTGCCACCATTAAGCAATTGGTAATTAAATATGAAAAAAAAAAATTCCTAAAAAGTGTAAAATTTTGGAGAAAAAAATTTTTCACGAAAATAAATTGTCACGCACAACGAGTCTGTGCAAAATGTCAGCTCGATTGGATCACGGGAAGTGGGTTAAAAAACGACCGAAAGATTTGCACGGTCGTAAGCGTGCAAGCAAGCAAGCGAACTTAATATAAAGGATTTAAAAATGACATTGCTGCAACCCCACTCTATATACGACCACCCCTTGCAAATAGTGTTTTGACCAGCAGGCGGGTGTCGTACACCAGACTGAAAATGCAAAACGTATCCCCATGTGGTCCAACCAAGTGCTGGATAAAAGCAGTGATGATAACCATGTGTGCCTCCATGTGCCTTCATGCTGTGTTTGGCTGGACGAATAACAACTTATGCATCCGTTTCCAGATTCGTTTATCCAGGAAGTGGCATCATTTGATGTGCAGTGAATTACTTCAATGCCTCTGAATGTTCATAGTTCACTGTCTTTCGATGCTGTGTGGTCAATGATCTGGTCGGTGTTTCCGTATTCGCATGTCAGACTTTGTTTTCACGTGCGAAAGTTTGTAGTCGGATTGGCCACAAGACGTGCAGATTCAAGGAGTGTGAACAATGCGTGCGCCTTGCAGGACAACGAGAATGACGACGCGCTGGCCGCCTGCGAGCAGATTGCCTCTGACTCGCACACCATCGGAGCGCCGTCCGACCCCAGCAACTCGGGCTGCCTGCTCATGTCGTCATCGCAGGCGCCCCATGCGAGGAAGCGTCGCCTGATCGGAGCGGCAGGACACTCTGGCCCGGACCTGCTTCACCACGTGACCGGCAGGGACCTGCACTCCAGGCTGCAGCTCCCACACGATGCTAACGATGCGTTTGGTGTCCACGTGGCCCTGATGTTGAAGAGCCTGCCCCCACGGCAGTGCGACCTGGTGAAGATGGACATCTTGAAGGTGTTCTTTAAGCACAAGTACCCGTGCATTGATGACGGGGAAGTGACCGATGGATTTTCCCCGTGAAAACATTTCTCCCTTTTGTCATTTTTGTTACGTTTGATTTTTCATTATGTTTACTTGACGGTGAAAGTTGAGTGTAAAGATAAAGGTACAGACCTAACATTTATTGCTCGTGTCACTTCCGGCACAAGCGCTTTCGTTAGAGTTTTAAGAGGCTGGATGGACAAAGGTGGGACTTAAGGAACTTGGCTATTGTTTCAATGGCTGCATCGGAAGATTGAAACTGAGTGTGCAATATGGTATATATTGTGATCGCGTGTTACTGTGTTGCTTGGATCATGATAGGTATTCTGTTTAAACCTTTCGTGACTGCAGGGTTGTTGGTTGATCTTCTTGGTTGTTTCGGTAAAGTCACGTAGAAGGGAAATAATCTATATATATAAAATCGCGAATCTGTCTGTCTGTGTGTGTGTCTGTGTGTCGCCGGACCATACGCAGTTTCATTGGACGGCGGTTGCCCCTGGCAACGGGTAGCGACGCCTTCGCCGCGGGGTGGACGCCATTTTTAATTCCCATTAAAAATAGGCGCACGCATTAACACGCGACTCTTGAGGTAAATTCATCAAAGTTTCACGTCCTCTTCACTCCCCCCCCCACCACAATGTGTGCAATTACTATTATAGGGTCGGTAGATTATAAAATTATAGCGATTAGACAGTATTATTGTAGCCCAGCGGGGGGGGGGGGGGGGGGGGGGGAACGGCACCCGTACCCAGCCTCAGCCGGGTGGGCAATTTAGGCGAGGCCGGAGGCTCTGCATGGAACTAGGCCTCGACACCCACCACGCGACTCTGAGGTAAATTCATCAAAGTTTCACGTCCTCTACAGAGTGGTGAGGGAGGGAGAGTGGTGAGGGAGGGAGAGTGGTGAGGGAGGGACTCAGCCTCAAAACGAGTAACTGGTGTGGCATATTAACATCGCCACTGGGGAGACAAAGGCGGCCGGGCGTGGTGGATCCAAGTCCCGGGCGAAGCCGGGTAGTACAGCTAGTATAAAATATAAAACAATTAAAATTCTCACGACGTTTCGACTGTAACACAAGCAATCATCATCATCCGGTGTGAAATCCACAGCAAGAAAATTTGAAAAAAACGGCGGAAGATCTTCGCTCGTGGCACAAGTTCGGTGTCAATGCTGCGATTGACAAGCGCCCAAGGCGAGAGACATTCGCTCATTGACTGCGTAATGCGTCAAAATAACGTTACATAGAGGTCCTGTGTGGTGTATAATTCTCGTATTACATATACACCCATAGTTTATCATTTGTATTGTCTGAGCGCGGAACGCAAATACGAAGTTACCCTCCTCCCCGTGTTGCCTGAACGGTGGTGTGACGGCAAGTGCGTCTATGAAGTCCGGCATGGCACACGAGGGGGTGGGTGGCCAGCACTATTCCCGACCGCCTTTGTCTCCCCAGTGGCGATGTTTACACACCGCACCAGGTACTCATTCGAGGCTGAGTCGCTGAACACATACGCGCTTAATAGTATGAACGTGTTTATATATATACGTATAACCTAACACACGACACGCACCTTTGCGAGATTCCAGTTGTGTCATCAATTCTATGGCGTTACAATATCAGTCGGTCAGCCGAATTGGTGATGGCTCTCACGCTTACGCCAAAACGCTGGAAAGAAATTATGTAATAAACGCAAGAGCCGCTTGTGATTTTTCTATTTTTTGTTTGACACTCTTGAGAAATGTCGAGCCATTCATTCGTCGCAAAGAAATAACGTAAACCACGCCACCACAGGTTCTGTATACCCGTGCATCTTAGACTGAAGATCACACGCCAAGTGAGATGGGGCATGTGTAAGAAGCAGTGATTCATACAGAATGCACGCGCGTTGTGAGTGGTGTGTGTGTGTATGAGTGGTGTGTGTGTGTGAGTGGTGTGTGTGAGTGGTGTGTGAGTGGTGTGTGTGTGCTCTCCGTGTGAGCGGTGTGTGAGTGTGAGTGGTGTGTATGTGTGCTCTCCGTGTGAGCGGTGTGAGTGGTGTGTGTGTATGTGTTTTTTTGCATTCAGACCACAAGTATTGTGGTTAATGTAGACATGATTCCTTGTTAAGGTTTCAGTTTGGTGTTTTAATATCTCAACACCTGTTTTGTTGCCAGAAAAAAGGGGAACACCTATTCTCATATTTGGGTGCTGGCAAAGGAGGTCCTATAAAATAATAAAACCGTTTCACTTTTTTGTTCATCTTAATTCATTTTGGCATTGCTTGGACTCTTCAATGTAAATTTGCTGTCACGATGTCACGTGAATTGTATAACCAATCATAAAAAAATATCTTTATCGAGTGTTAGAATGAGTTCTCTGCTGTATGTGTTTGAACTTTTGGCCTTGTTCCTGAGTGAGACTTGAAGAGAAAACAACGTCGGTCCAGAAGTGGTAGCGTAGAAACGTGAATGCGTTTGTTTTTAAAAGGCAAACACACTTGACCGGATGAGGGTTAACATCTGATCGGACTGGACCTCTCAAGTGGCACGTGTTTGGCATGTCTCGCAAGCTCACGGTGGCACTGCCGATTATTGAGCATTTCACAAGCACGGAAATCGGTGCTGTTTACTGTGAACACAGTGATTCCTTACAAACTCCACCTCAGTCTCGTGCAATAATCGCTTCATCTCAAGGCTCGTGGTAGTAGTATCCTTTAACCAGAAAGATGAAATATAGGCCCATTGAGACCCATGATACATTGGCTATTTTGCATTGACTTTAAACCCCTCGCCAAACCTCCTACGCATTTCACAAGTAGTACTAATCGCATATCTGCATTTCCCATAAATATGCTAAATTCATCTTGATATGCAAACGTCGTTAGAATTGTATTATGTTTTATTTTTATTATTTTATTATTTTCCTTCTACGTGACTTTACCGAAACAACCAAGAAGATGAAACACAAGTCATGTTGAACAAATATTGCCCATCACGAGTTAGGTGTCGAGTCTTGTGCCACAGAGCGATAGCTACCAATAGGGGGCTCTGTGCTCCAAAACGTTTTGTTACATAAAATTTGACCACCTTATAAGCCGTGTTTATAATGATTAAATATTGCAATATAAATGCAAACTTATTGCATATTTGTATACAAATCTAATCGCTATAAATGACCGTTACAATTTTCCCACTTGAGTGGTCTGAAAATATTGAAATAAATCAAACATTGCTTTGAAATTTTGAAGCATACTTTAATTTCAATAAACATTTCGAAGGTCCAATGCTTGCTTCACTTTTAATTAATTTAGATTTTGTTGTATGCAAGCAAGGTTGATCTTCTTTCGCATGGAACATAGTCAACTGTGCTAATCGAAGGTGTTGGCATAGTCTTGCCATCTAGAGAGCAATGCACGAACCAACTGTGACACAGCATTGCTCTACGAACCTGTTGACCCGAGTTCAATCCCTGGCCATGACTAACATCAGTGGCGGGTGCTATCTGAACCTGTCCTGGGAACTCCACTTTGCCAAGCCACACTGACTAGCATGGTGAGGTATGGTCATACAATACCCATGACTGACAACACTATTCTTGACCTTTTTTTTTACCAGATAAGGCCCACTGAGCTATTTAGCTATTTTTCAGAAGTGACCTGGCCACAAATGATCTCTCAACTAAGTGGCTTATCATGTGTAAAGTTATAGCAGACAAATATTCTAAACGCATGTTGATTCCAAATGTGGAAGGATAAACCGGAGGACCTGGCGAAAAATCCACAGAGAGAGAGAAAGAATAAATACACAGTAAGAGCCAGGGTCTGGGTCAGGATTGAACCCACAACCTCCTGCATAACAGGCGAGGGAGTTAACATCTCGCCACAGCGGCGCCAATTGTAGGAGCTCTTGACATCCCCTCCAGAAGGTATTTTTACTACACGCTTTCATTTAACTCACTCTGTTGTATCCTCAAATCTTGTAACCCAATTTTAACCCACTTCCCAATGTGGTATCGACTGCAAACTTGCCATACTGATCACAATACTATATTCTGTCATAAAAAATATATTTCTAAAATAATTTTTTATAGGTTATGTTTCGGCTTGGGTCTAATTGTCCACGGTCAACTGACGTTGGCTGTAATTGGCCACGGTCCCTTACGTTGTGG
Organism: Lethenteron reissneri; assembly: GCF_015708825.2. NCBI lineage: Eukaryota > Metazoa > Chordata > Hyperoartia > Petromyzontiformes > Petromyzontidae > Lethenteron > Lethenteron reissneri. Next base: position 5,387,705 of record NC_083791.1, read on the forward strand.
TAAGCTTCGGGGTCACTTCCTGGAGTCGTGGAGTTCTTCCATTACTAGGACATTTCATAAAAGCGTGTTTAAAAAAAGTTTTTTTTAAATATTACTTGTTTGGACCACTCTTCCGTGTTGGAGGTGTTCGTGTTTTATCCCTTGTGATGGGACTTTGTCGGATGAACGTTGATATTTATAAGGGGCACGGGGTGACCGATAAGGTCTGAATTGGTCTGTAATAAGGTAGAGCACTGATAAGGGGTTGACAGGTATGTCTAACTGTTCGGCACGTGTATAGATGCAAACGTCATATCGAATTGCTGGCCGCGTGTTTAACCATCTCAGCCAACGGCGCGCTGCTAGACCGCGTGCTGGTCGGGCCCCCCTCCCCTCCCACCCCCTTCCTCCCCTCCCACCCCTCTCTGTCCCTCCCCTTCCTCCCCCTCCCACCCCCTTCCTCTCCTCCCACCCCCTTGCTCTCCTACCCCTCCCTTCCTCCCCTCTCCTCTCTCTGTCCCACCCCCTTCCTCCCCTCCCACCCCCTTGCTCTCCTACCCCTCCCTTCCTCTCCTCCCACCCCCTTCCTCCCCTCCCACCCCCTTGCTCTCCTACCCCTCCCTTCCTCTCCTCCCACCCCCTTCCTCCCCTCCCACCCCCTTGCTCTCCTACCCCTCCCTTCCTCTCCTCCCACCCCCTTCCTCCCCTCCCACCCCCTTGCTCTCCTACCCCTCCCTTCCTCTCCTCCCACCCCCTTCCTCCCCTCCCACCCCCTTTCTCTCCTACCCCTCCCTTCCTCTCCTCCCACCCCCTTCCTCCCCTCCCACCCCCTTGCTCTCCTACCCCTCCCTTCCTCCCCTCCCACCCCTCTCTCTGTCCCTCCCCTTCCTCCCCCTCCCACCCCCTTCCTCCCCTCCCACCCCCTTCCCCCCTCCCACCCCCTTCCCCCCTCCCCTCCCACCCCCTGCCTCCCCTCCAACCCCCTTCCTCCCCCTCCCCTCCAACCCCCTTCCTCCCCTCTCCTCTCCCTGTCCCTCCCTTCCCCCCTCCCTCCCCTCCCTCTGTCCCTCCCCTCCCTAGCAACACGCGTTGCGATTGGTCGAGACGAGGCCGGTCGCGCGCGCGTGGGGCGTGGCTGTGGGGGCGGGGCTGTGGGGGCGGGGCTGTGGGGGGGCGTGGCTATGGGGGGCGGGGCTGTGGGGGGCTGTGGTGGGGGCGGGGCTGTGGGGGGCGGGGCTGTGGGGGGCGGGGCTGTGGGGGGGGCGGTGGGGGCGTGGCTATGGGGGGAGCTGTGGAGGGGGGGCGGTGGGGGCGTGGCTGTGGGGGGGGCTATGGGGGGCGGGGCTGTGGGGGGAGCTGTGGGGGGGGCTATGGGGGGCGGGGCTGTGGGGGGGGGGGCGGTGGGGGCGTGGCTATGGGGGGCGCTGTGGGGGGCGGGGCTCTGTGGGGGGTGCGGCGACTTTGTCCGAGCGAGGCGGAGTGGAGTGGAGTCGAGTCCGGGGAGAGGAACGCGTCCCCACGGCTCCTGCCACCGCTCCTCTCGCTGCACGGCGAGCCACGACGCCTCAGACTCGACCCTTCGCCGTCCTTCAGCCGCCGCCGTCGTGTCCAACCGAGCGAGCCCACGAGCCGCGGTGTGAAGGGCGAGCACGAGGGGGGTGACGAGAGAGAGGCCCCGCGGGCAAGCAGGACGAGCCGGCGATGGCGGAGAACGGCGCGGTGAGTTTGCGGTGGGACTTCGTCTACACACTCGCCACAGAACCAACTATTATTGTTGTAGCCTGTGTACTGTGTTGACGAACGCAGTCGCTGCTACTGCTACGACAGCGCTGTAGTCGGTACGGTACTGCAAGTCACTTACACGGACACGTGCAGGACACGTGAAGGCTGGTGTGTGTAAGTGACATGCTGTACACCGTGTGCAGTGTCGACTGCTGTAGTGGTACAGGCAGTCGTAGTCATTGATGCGGTACTATATTTAGTGTTCTTGGTTCTTTCGGTAAAGTCACGTAGAAGGGATGTAATAAAATAATAAAAATAAAACATAATAATTTTATTATGTTTTATTTTTATTATTATTATAAATGCATAATATAATAATAATTTTATTATGTTTTATTATTTTATTACATCCCTTCTACGTGACTTTACCGAAATAACCAAGAAGATGAATCCCTGCAGTCACGAAAGCTTTAAATCAAAATCTATTAAGTGTACTGTAGTCACTACCGGAATGGGGTCATTGGCATGCGTTGCCCAGACACGTGGGGGCCACGGGGAAGTGGCTGCGTAGCTTGTAGTGGGTGCTGCGTTCACGACTGTAGCAGCAAAGCCATCAAACCACGCGGGGTTAGACCTCGAATTCTGGTCAAGGTGAAATTGAGTTTCCAGATCGATAAGCCGTTTAAATCCGTGCAAATTTTTTTCTTGAAATCTAGATTAAATGTCTATTTGTTTGTGTTTCTCCCATGTGTTGGGTTTTTGTAGGATGAACGTTGAGATTTATAAAGGGTTAACCAGTAAGGTTTGGAATTGGTCTAATAATAAAGCCATGACTATAGTTGTAATGCAATGCTGTAGTTGTAATACCGTATTCACTGTTACAGTACTACAAAGGTAAATACCTGCACCGTATAGCCTTCAATGTACTACGGTAACACTGCCACAATCCACTACAGCACCACAGTAAGAAAGTAATGCAGTCACACTCAAAATATAGCAGTAGGTTTTTACCCTTTTAAACTGGTACAAAACTGACACCTTTATTCAAGGCATCATGTTTGCCATAACCACAACTATATTTTGCCACTGGTAAAAGAGATCTCATAGTGTAAATGCTTACCCCGAGCTCTCAATACTCTGATATTGCACTGTGTTTGAGTTGTACACCTTCTGGTGTCATCTGGTCCAACACCAATGGGGACTAGGCTCTAAAGAAAGCCGTCTCGGGTGTGTACCAATCAACTTCAAGGACAGTGCATATTATTATCATCATCAGAGTTGCTTCTTTTTGTTTGATTTTTTGACTACTTGTGTTGTGGCAAACATGATGCCTTGAATAAAGGTGTCAGTTTTGTACCAGTTTAAAAGGGTAAAAACCTACTACTATATTTTGCCACTGGTAAAAGAGATCTCATAGTGTACATCAATATCATCAATATACTAAATATACTCTCCAATAAGCTGAGCTACTAACAGTAAGTCATACATTACAATTCTTTGTCGCAAAAAATATAATATGCCTCCAGCTAAACTTTTTCTTACATCACACGGATCTACCCCATACTATATACTGCCATAGACAAACCCAACATTAAATTATATACTGCATTACTATACACCACCTTAGACTATACATTGTAATATTACACTATGTATTATTCTACCCACCCTAATGTATACCTACGTGACTTTACCGACAAAACCTAAGAGTATGAATCCTTGCAGTCACGAAAGCTTCAAATCTAGAATTAATGCAGTCACCATTCAATACTTTTAGTATCGTTGGGTACGGGTCTAAGTGACAGTGTTGCAGTCACAATTCCTTAGGGTACGGACACGCCGTGTCAATAGCAGCTGGCTTTTAAGTGAAATTTAATCACGCTCAGTATACATAAGTTCACTGTTAGCACGATTGGTTACGTACGGTGCGAAAGAAGTTCACCATAAATTGTAAACTTGACCGGGATTTTCTTAAGAGGCTGCTTTTGCTGTTAATTGTATTTGTTATTTACCATAAACCACGCTGCTCTCCATTTATTGACTGCTAACTGACCGGACCCTAATGACTAATGACTACATTTAATAGCACTTTAATTTACATAAGTGGCTTGATCGCTCACAATGTCTATGTCAAGACTTTTTCACTTTACTGGAATATGTGTGATTTTCACTACCAAATTCACAGTACAGTCATAGTAAAAGTAACGTGAAGAGAATACTTGCTCACTTTTAACCCCGCTTAGCTGTTGACACGGGAGCTGTTTTTGTTCATTCATTTTGTGGTTTGAGCTTCATTCATCTAATATATATATTTCTGTCGTGATATGGATTATGATCATAATCATACTGGACATTTGTGGTAAAGATCTTCATAGCTCATCGGATTCCACCATTCTGAATAAAGATTCCAATTCTGAATAATAATGTTCAGGCCTTTGTCACTCCACTGCTTGTTGATGGCCTCTCCATGCCTTTGTCGGTCATGTGGATTGTTTGGCCATACTTTACCATGCTGGTCCGTGTGGCTTGGTGAAGGTGTGGAGCACAACCATTCTGCACTGGCCTTTCATCTTGTGCAGCACATAGCTACATAATGTGAATACATAATGGTCATTTTAACAAAAAACATCCTTCTGTGGCTTCTTTGGCTGCTCTCGTGTCTAATGTCCTCTGGTCTGTGCAGCTCTCTTGAACGTATAACCCACATCTTGAGATCTCCTCTCAGCCGGTTGATTGCTTCTCTGAGTGGTGGGCTCAGTGGTTGTTGGCGTGCACAGGTTGAGGATGCACGGATGTGGTGGTGGTGTAACATTGTTACTTTAACATGCACTCCATTTGCTGCTGTTTTCTTTTGCCTGCAATAACAATGCTTCCAGCATTTTCAGGTGAAACACCGACGATGAAAACCCAACACAAGGCATGTCCAGAAGTTAGCCCGCTCTAACTTCGACTCTTCTTTCTTTCACAGAGTACGGGAGATGTCCGCCCACCGCAAGTGGTGCGAGTTGGAACACGGAAAAGCCAGGTACGGAAAGAATTACGGAATTAAATGCCCTCGATGCACGGAAAGCCTCAATGAATCTTAAGCCTATATTTCTCGGAGGGTCGCCCAATGGGAAAAGTTTGGCGAAGTTACGTTGTAATGAGCGTTCGGCTTCACGTGGGGAAGAAATCTGGGGTCATTGCAGACGAGGGGATGACATTCAAAGCTGCACACAGATGGATTTCACCCATTTCTGTGCTGCCACCTTTTGGCCACCTCGCAGCCCAAGTGTAGATCACCCTTTGAACTCCCAGACAGTCTCCCATCAGAGTAGCAACCAGGCTCATGCCGGCTTAGCTTTTGGGATCCGACAAGATTAGGCACATTCAGTACGATTTGGTCATAGTAAGTATGGTGTGTGCATCATTTTTTGCTGAGCATTTTGAATGGGGCAATATGCATTGCGGTGTTGAAGCAAGTGTCAGCACGTCCGTCCCCAAGTGTCAGCACGTCCGTCCCCAATCTTCTTCAGCACCTCGTAGCGGTAGTGAAGGTGCTCATGCTGGATCTGCACGAACGTACAATAGTTTTAAACTGACTGTTATTAAAATCACAAAGTTTAAGAAGTGCGAATGCCGTTTTACTAAATAATTGCTATTATTATGTTTTAAAACATCTTTAATTGTGGAATGCTCTGATGTTGTCTGCCGGCCAAGTCACCCTAAAAAAAAATCTTCCTCGCTCAATGGGCTTTAGTTGGGAAATAAACTTCTGATTCTTAAAAAAAAGCACGTGTCAGTGGAGACTCATGTTAAGACATCGTATTCATATACGGCAATGTTTAAGTACGCTATTTGATAACAATTGTATTTAAAATAATGAATATTGGTAACATGAGCAAGTATTTTTTTCCTTACAGTTACATTTCACCAAACATTATAGTGCAGCTTAATCTTTTATGTTATTAATCATGTAAACTTTGTTTGAGGGCATGGCACTTTAGGTCGTCTTGCGATATTTAAACATCATTGCAGGATCTTTAAAAATACTTGAAAAGTTATTGATTGGTCGATTCCAACAGTCCATTAATTGATTCATTCTCCGATGTAGAAACATTTATTCCTGAAATTTTAGAAGCCTTATACTCATGAATGGGGTGTGAGGGGTTTCCAGGATAAAATGAAAACACCGATTATGCAAACATAAACTAAACTTTTTTTTTTTTACCAGGTAAGGCCCACTGAGCTATGTAGCTCTTTTATAAGCGACCTGGCCACAAATGATTGCTCAACTAAGTGGCTTACCACGTGGAAATTTATAGCAGCCAAATACTCTAAACGTGTGTTTCTAAACGTGGAGGGAAAAACCGAGGGACCCGGAGAAAAATCCACGCGACCACGGGGAGAATATGCAAACTCCAAATATACAGCAGCAGGCGTCGGGATCAGGCTTGAACCCACGACCTCCTGTATAGCAGGCGAGGGAGTTAACATCTCGCCACCATGTTTAAATGAAGTTCTACAAGCACATTTGTACATACATATCATGGGGTGAATAAGTAGAATGTGTCTTCTAGACTTTATTGTTTCTTGAATTAACTGGTCGGAGTGTCACGAGTTCAGAGTGGGTAATATAGTAGCGGTGTGTGTGTAAAGGGTGAAAACTATTGTGGAATATGATATTTAATATTTTGATACCTTTTCTCACAGGCACAGTTAATCTGCTGATCAATAGTTAACTGTGTACACTTGTCCCGACGTTTTGTTGATATATAATTCCCGGTTGAGTTTTCATATTGATGACCGTACCATATGTTTCTCTGGATGCATCGACTGCCAGAGGTCGCAAACGGGTTTTGATTCCTTACCCGTACCCGGCCGCACCAGGGTCGCAAATGGGTACCCGTACCCGGCCGGGTACGGATACGGATACCGGCCGGGTACGGGTAGCCGGATATCGGGTAGGGTACGGGTATCGGGTACCCGATTGCGACCTCTGGGATGAAGCCATGTTGCAGGCGCGGGTGGGTTGATTCTAGGAACTTGAATTGTGAGAAGAGACAAGACGTTGGGAAATGAGTGACAAACGGTTACTCACCAGTGACTCACGGCCTACCCGTACCCGTACCTGGCCGCACCAGGATCGCAAACGGGTACCTGTACCCGTACCTGGCCGGGTACGGGTAGCTGGGTATCGGGTAGGGTACGGGTATCGGGTACCAGATTGCGACCTCTGTCGACTGCCCCCCCCCCCCCCCCCCCCCCACAGTAGTTTAAGCCAATTGATGCAACTTTGCTGTCAAAGCACTGAGCGTACAGCGACCACAGTGGATGATGATGTTCAAGATAGACGACTACGAATTGTTTGCTAACGTTGATAACGGTCAACGCGCGCGTGTATTGCCACACGTCTGTGGCTGTTCAAATGAAATGCCTTCGAGATGTGATCTCTCGCCCTGCCCGTTAGATTGGGTGCGTTACACCACTCCCGCAGTGGCTGCAACAACGGTCGACAGAAACTCAATGAAATCCGCTGAGATTTGATTCTTAATGATCGAGCGATACCACGTGTCTGGAGTTTATCTTACGTTCTCTTTCTAGATGGGTCATGCGCAGTATGCAAGTTGGTAAGCACTCTGCGATGTCACGGTTTACGGTAGACATCAGTGTAGAGTTATACATTTGGAGACTCGGTGAAAAAAATAGCATGTATTTATCAATTTAAATAGAGCGGTGGCATTTTGACGTTAATAGATTTCACTTGCTATATATATTTTGAAAAAATTGGAATGTTCAGTAAAAAAACCTCTTATTTCGGTATTTGAAGATTCGTAATTGGGGATTATTCGGCACGGCTGCACTTTCGGCATGTATACAGTATGTTACTAGCTGTACTACCCGGCTTCGCCCGGGACTTGTATCCACCACGGCCGGCCGCCTTTGTCTCCCCAGTGGCGATGTTAATACGCCACACCAGTTACTCGTTTGAGGCTGAGTCGACCTATGTGAGGTTCAAATAATCTTGATCGGTGGTGGCCATGAGCGGGAATCTAACTCGGTTCGCCGGGTTGGTAGCGCAGCGTAGCGTTAACCACTACACCCACCGCTCCTCACACACACAGACGCACACACACACAGACACACGCAGACACACACAGACAGACACAGACAGACACAAAGACAGCACGCTAACCACTACACTACCGCTCCCCACACACCACACACGCAGACACACACACAGAACACACACACAGACAGACACACACACACAGACACACACACACAGACACACACACACACATAGACACACACAGGCAGCACGCTAAGCACTACACTACCGTTCCTCCTACACACCACGCACGCACACACACAGACACACACACACAGACACACACACACAGACACACACACACAGACACACACACACAGACACACACACACAGACACACACACAGACACACACACAGACACACACACACAGACACACACACACACACATAGACACAGGCAGTACGCTAAGCACTACACTACCGTTCTCCCTACACAACACACGCGCGCGCGTCCATAGGTACACATACACGCGCTTGCTGCAGACACACACATACGCACACATACATAACCGCACATACACACAAACACATACAGACACATACATACACACATACATACAGACACACAGACATACACATAAACACATACACACATAGTCATGACCCGGCTTTGCCCGGGACTTGTATCCACCACGGCCGGCCGCCTTTGTCTCCCCAGTGGCGATGTTAATACGCCACACCAGTTACTCGTTTTGAGGCTGAGTCCCTCCCTCGCCACTCTGCCTCCCTCGCCACTCTGCCTCCCTCGCCACTCTGTAGAGGACGTGAAATTTGTATGCATTTACCTCAGAGTGGCGTGTTGGGTGTCGAGGCCTAGCACCGTGCAGAGCCTCCCGCCTTGCCTGATTTTCCCACCCGGCGAACGCTGGGTACGGGTGCCGGTCCCCCCCCCCCCCCCCGCGCTATTAAAAATGGCGTCCACCCCGCGGAGAAAAGTTGCTACTCGTTGCCAGGGGCAACCGCCGTCCAATGAAAGCGGCGAAGGCGTGGCTAGCCGTTGCCAGGGGCAACCGCCGTCCAATGAAAGTGCAGTCCACACAGACACACAGACATGAACGATTTTATATATATAGACTAGCTGTACTACCCGGCTTCGCCCGGGACTTGTATCCACCACGGCCGGCCGCCTTTGTCTCCCCAGTGGCGATGTTAATACGCCACACCAGTTACTCGTTTGAGGCTGAGTCGACCTATGTGAGGTTCAAATAATCTTGATCGGTGGTGGCCATGAGCGGGAATCTAACTCGGTTCGCCGGGTTGGTAGCGCAGCGTAGCGTTAACCACTACACCCACCGCTCCTCACACACACAGACGCACACACACACAGACACACGCAGAAACACACAGACAGACACAGACAGACACAAAGACAGCACGCTAACCACTACACTACCGCTCCCCACACACCACACACGCAGACACACACACAGAACACACACACAGACAGACACACACACACAGACACACAGACAGCACGCTAACCACTACACTACCGCTCCCCACACACCACACACGCACACACACAGACACACACACAGACACACACACAGACACACACACACAGACACACACACACAGACACACACACACACAGACACACACAGGCAGCACGCTAAGCACTACACTACCGTTCCTCCTACACACCACACACGCACACACACAGACACACACACACAGACACACACACACAGACACACACACACAGACACACACACACAGACACACACACACACACATAGACACAGGCAGTACGCTAAGCACTACACTACCGTTCCCCCTACACAACACACGCGCGCGCGTCCATAGGTACACATACACGCGCTTGCTGCAGACACACACATACACACACATACATAACCGCACATACACACAAACACATACACACACATGCATACACACAAACATACACATACATACAAACACACACATACATACACACAAACACATACACAATACACACACACATACATACAGACACATACATACACACAAACACATACAGACACATACATACACACATATATACAGACACACAGACATACACATAAACACATACACACATAGTCATGACCCGGCTTTGCCCGGGACTTGTATCCACCACGCCCGGCCGCCTTTGTCTCCCCAGTGGCGATGTTAATACGCCACACCAGTTACTCGTTTTGAGGCTGAGTCCCTCCCTCGCCACTCTGCCTCCCTCGCCACTCTGCCTCCCTCGCCACTCTGTAGAGGACGTGAAATTTGTATGAATTTACCTCAGAGTGGCGTGTTGGGTGTCGAGGCCTAGCACCGTGCAGAGCCTCCCGCCTTGCCTGATTTTCCCACCCGGCGAACGCTGGGTACGGGTGCCGGTCCCCCCCCCCCCCGCGCTATTAAAAATGGCGTCCACCCCGCGGAGAAAAGTTGCTACTCGTTGCCAGGGGCAACCGCCGTCCAATGAAAGCGGCGAAGGCGTGGCTAGCCGTTGCCAGGGGCAACCGCCGTCCAATGAAAGTGCAGTCCACACACACACACACAGACACACAGACATGAACGATTTTATATATATAGATTAACTCGCCATGAGCCGAATTGCCGTACCGAATAGTCCAATTTCGGCATAAACGTGAAGCGACGCCACACACCACGACCAGGACAATGTCTTGGTCTGGTGGCTGCGTGCGTGGTGATCGTTAGAGCAGACGTGTCGCTTTGGACTTTACCTTGTTTATGCGCTCTGTGCAAGCCCAACCCTCTCAGAGAAATGTCATCTTCACCTACATGAAGAAGTAATAGAAAGGGACTGAAGTATAAATTCTTTAGTCTGTGAGACAATTCCACATTTTTTAATAAGTATAACCCGTAAAAACAAAGTTTTTCACTATAAATCCTTTATATGCGTGGCAGCGAACTTAATATAAAGGATTTAAAAATATATTCGCCTGTGGAGGACGAGGGGATCGATCCCGCGACCTTTGGCATGGGAAGCGAGGGCGCTACCAACTGCGCTACTCTGCCACGGCCTGTGGAGGGGTTACGCTCTGGGCTCTTATACTGTGACGTTCAGCCAAAGCGATGAATGAGTTATATTTGAATATATGTAAAATCATTTTTTTTTGCCTAAAAAGTGTAAAATTTTGGGAATTTTTTTTTCACGAACATTAATTGTCTGGCACAACGAGTCTGTGTGGAAAATGTCAGCTCGATTGGATCACGGGAAGTGGGTTAAAAAACGACCGAAAGATTTGCACGGTCGTAAGCAAGCAAGCAAGCACGCAAGCACGCAAGCAAGCATGCGAACTTAATATAAAGGATTTAAAAATATAATTGATGCAGGTGTGTCAATGCGTTTGATGTGTAAAGAGTTTTGGAAAACAAATTTGGAAATTTTATTTTTATTGAGGCAGGAGGCACTGGGGGAGTACCATTGTAGAGTGTTTGGAATTTTGGATAATTTGGCAAGGCCAGAGCCCCATATGTATCGAAATAACAAGGGTTTACTGTATAAAGTTCCTCAATCTCATCCCCATTGTGCTCTCTGCATCATGCCATGTGTTCTCTCTGTACATTATATCCATTTGGAGCCTATTTTGGAACATTGCAACCCCCCATGTTAGAGAACGTCCAATCGAAGCCAATTTCACGGAGCTGCCTCTGCGGTACCTTCCCCGAGTAATGTTCGTCACCTGACAGTCACACCAATATCTTTTTTTATTTCCCGAGCTGGTATATAGCCAAATCGAGCGCGGAGCCAAATTTTCAAGTGATGGTGTTTTGTGCAGTCGTTGGTGAACCTGACTGAAGCCATCGACTCGTCACACTTGAGAACTCTGTTTAATCATGATCATCTGCCTGCACTCGAGCCCAGGATCACGGAAATGACAACTTCCTAAGTCACCTGGTCACCTCTTGTCATTTTTATTTTAATCTCACTGATTACACAAGTTGTTTTGTTCACCTTCACAGAGTGTTTGTGCTGATAAAATTCAAGTTTTAAACTTTGTTCATTAACCATTCACCGCGAGCTTCACATCCCTGTGATTGTTTACGTGTTTTGTGGTGACATGGTAGCGAGTGCTCGTGTTTTCCACGTCGTCTTATGCACTTTTTGCACGATTAAATCTAGATTGAAAACTCGTTCTTTTTAGAACTGCTTTTTGTGTTTATTTTGTAGTTCTTCCCCGCACCGCTACATACGATGCGAAAGAAGTTCTACATACAGTGTGTTGAACTGCATATGGTACTGTTTGCTGGGCTGTGCTTGCCTTTGGTTACACGTGTGTGTGCATGCACATGTACAGGCATATGCATGTACGTGAACCAGTTCTGGGTCTCCCCTAGGTCGACTCGGCCTCAGATGAGTTCCTGGTGTGGTGTGTAAACATCGGCACGAGGAAGACAAAGGCGGCCGGCCGTGGTGCTGGCCACCCACCCCCTTGTGTGCCCTGCCTGCCTTAATGGGTGCTCGCTAACAGCGCTTCCCCCAACAGTCTGTTAAATGTTTTGTCTTTTGTGTGCATGCATATGTGTCTAAATGTGTGTGCGTGTGCCTCTGCGTGTGTGGGCCCGTACCGCTGTGTGTGCACGCAGTTGGCTCGGATCCAGACTGACAGCGTGGTGGCGTTACTACAAGCCCAATACCCTCTCATCACATTTGAGATCGGTAAGTCCTGGCTGTGTTCCGAGTGGCCGACTGGTAAATGACATCCCACAGCCTTTCATATCCACTTCACAGAAAGGGCGCCACGGTGGTGAGATGTTAACTATCTCGCCAGGTATACAGGAGGTCGTGGGTTCGATCCCGACCCTGACGCATGTATATGTGGAATTTGCGTGTTATCCCTGTGGTCACGTGGATTTTTCTCCGGGTCCTCCGTTTTTTTCATCCACATTTTGAATCAACATGCGATTAGAGTATTTGGCTGTTATACATTTTCACGTGATAAGCCACTTCATTGAGCTATCATTTTTGGCCAGGTTGCTTCTGAAAAAGAGCCTTATATTTCAGTTGGCTTTACCTGGTAAAATAAATATAGTTTAGTTTTTAGTCTGGTGCACCTTGATAATTCTGTATAGATATTACGTGACAGCGTTGAGGATCGGATCAAATGAAATCACATTCCCTAAGCACGGTTGGTTTCGCATGGTGCGAAAGAAGTTCTACATGCATACACTGGCTTAGTGGAGACATACACTGAGCCCTGGTTTTTGTAGCCCCCTGTATTTTAATTAGGTGTGGAATAATTAATCGATTAATACAGATTCCTAATCTCATGATATGTGCATTAAATTGCACGTGTAAAAATCGTTGTTTTTTAAATCATATATGTTGTATGTAATGGGTTGACTTGATCACTTCAGCCATTGGAGATGCTGCCATTGAATGAAATCGTGACATTATTAAACCGCTCTGGTAGAGGGTGAAACATTAAACTCCTAATTATAAGCTTAAGCATGCGTTTATTATTTGACCAATAACACGTGTAGTTCACGAAGGAGTCCATGCATTTATTGTACATTATCAAAAGTTCGGTGTGAAAAATTCCAGCAGCACACGTTTTGTTATCATTACAACAGTAAAGTTACAACAAACCCATTCTGATTGCAAGCTCACGCCACCTAGGGCCCCCCCCCCCTTAGAGTGGGCTCTCCAGAGCGTGAACAATAACAATGGAAGGGGGCACAGAAATTCCACGGGCAAAAGGCCGAACACAGCGCTCATTTGGCTGGGATAGAGAGAGGAGGAACTGGGCCTCTCTTGTCCCACTTACATAGGCACTTCAAGCGGCGATGGGGGGTGGGGGGGGCTGGAGGAGAAGGTCTGTGTCACCTCTGCTGAAGGCTGAACGTTTCGAGTGTTGGCGCGACGGGTGGCAAATCGGGGCGCGCGTGTCTTTGCAGTTGCGATGACGACCACGGGGGACCAGATACTGGATGTGGCCCTCTCCAAGGTAGGGCTTTTCCACCGCCACTCGGCCGCGTTCACGGCCGGCGCGCTCGCCTCCAGCGTTTAAAGACGTTGTGTGAGAAAACGGCATTCTCGTGCCAATCCCCATGTCCTTAAGATGTTGGACATACGAAACAAGTGTTCACCCACAGGACTGTCCTCTTAACCCTTTCCCGTTCCGAGATGGCTGCAAGTTGGCGGGGTTTCCCGTTCACCGCTGAATCTCGAAAAGCGCAAGCGGTTCAGGGTTGATTTTATTTAGAGAGGCGTAGCACCGTTGTTTTTAAAGATATATTACTGTACTCACCGCAGAGAACTGTAGTGACACGACCGCGCACTATGATCGCTGGTGCCAAATTGCACGACACGCCCTCCCGCTTGACCTTGTGGGATCCTCGGTACGCCTTCAGGTCAGAAGACGAACCTATAAAGTTTTTATTCCGAATAGAAAGAAAAACCGATGACTTGCATATACGTCATCGGAACAGGAAAGGGTTAACTAACCATTAATGAGGTGGTCATGGGGTTCAGCGATCCGAGTGCTGAGCTTGGCACCGCTGAGAGCCCGGCTTTTAATCCGGGCGGCATCCGCCTCTGAATAAACCAGGGTCTTCTGGTGTAAAGTTGGTGGTCTCAGCTCGGTTTCCATTCGCTGCACTAAAACAACTTTCAATTAAAGTTTGCTTCTGCACTTATGTTGGCTACATTCCACCTCCTAATAACTTAAAAATGTCAGGTGGGAAAGCACTGCTCTCTAATGTGTCACCCGGAGGTTGCTTGAAGGGATTTTCAGCAGTAACTCTGTGATATCCCCTTCCGAGGGCCGCTCTCGATCACAAAGGGGTTGCACTGCTCTGTGAGAGATCCCAACGAACGCTTCGTCTTGTGGCATGATGATGCGAACGTGATCGGAAAGGCATTGGTGAAAAAGACAAGAAAAATACCCTTACAATAAGCACTGGCTGCTTTATATAAGCTAAATAATTAATATTTTCCACCACAGACGCGCATGTAATTTAGTATTATGTTACTGTGAAGGTGTGAGTACAATCTCGTTCGTGCCCTCCAGCTGCAGTGTGCTTTGTGCGCCGCTCGCTTGAGCGATCTCGCCATCTCACCGCCGTCGCGGCCGCGTGGGTGCGGGGTGCGGCTTATCGATCGGCAGATTCGAGATAGTCCCTCGTCCCGTTGGGCAATGCTGGACGGCGGCTGTTCCCGAGTGGAGCCTCGTGGCGGGACAGGGAACTCGGGCAAGCGCGGGGGCGCCGTGCCCGTGGCGAGCCAGGGAACGGGGGGGGGGGGGGGCGGTGGTAGCGGCGGCCGTTTTTTGTGAAGTGTCGCCATCCTCCCTCGGGGCTCGTAAAGCGACATCCAAGAACGAAACGACAGTGCCGCTGGTGCCTCTTATGTAACGTAAACCTGCGTTCAGTTGCGCAAGCGTGTTAATCGCTTCGCTTTAGGAATGAAATAGTGACACTGCTGGATGAAGGCCTCCAAAATGTTGAGCTGGTTGTGGAGGGTTGTTCGATGTAACATTTCCACGTGATGATGGGCCACTTTTTGTTGAGCTGTCATTTGTGGCCAAGTCGCTTCTGAAAAAGAGTTATATAGCTCCGTCGGCTTTCCCTCTTAAGATGAAAAAAAGGTTAGTATCGTTCATCATACTTCATCTCGCTGGTCAGTGCGGGTTGTTGTCAGGGGAGGCTTAGCGCCGGTTAATATTTTCTTTCAGCACTGATGTTAGCCGTGGCCAGGAATCAAACTCGGGAAACTGGGTTCACAGTGTGTGCACTGTGCTAACTACTCTTCCAAACACCCCACCTCCACTTTTATCCTCATTAATTCCCTCCGAAAGCTTGTTTTGTATCTTGCGACCTTTCAAAAAGCCACTTGTATGTATGTTAAACTTCTGTCTCACCATACATAGCCAACCGTGCCAATTTGGAGGTGGCGGGGAAGGACAAAAAACTAAACACAAAAAGCAGTTAAAAAAAAATGTGTCAATCAACATGATTTGAAAGTCCATAGCTCCAGTGGCTTCCTAATATCGGAAGGAAGATCATTCCAGACGGCCGCAGAAGCGCATCCGAAAGCGCGCGGTGCAGTGACCGTTTTTGTTCGACGGCTAGCCAAAAGCCGCTACTGCGAGGATAACTGTAGCTTGCCTGATGTTGGTTTATGTTCCTTAACAAGGTCGGCGAGGTGTATCCGTGACCTTTGAGGAGGAAGGGGGGGGCGGGAGATGCCAACTGCGAGTCTGTTGCTGACACGTGCTTGTTGGGGCCCCCCCCCCTCCCCGTTGTGTTTTGCTCAGATCGGAGAGAAGAGCCTCTTCACCAAGGAGCTGGAGAAAGCGCTGGAAAAGAACGAGTGAGTGGTGTCCACTTAACACTCGCCTACCGCTCTCGCTTAACGCTCTCACAACTCTCACTTAACACTCTCAATTACTACTGTCACCACTCTCACTTACAACTCTCACTTAACACTCTCACCACTCTCACTAACTGCGCTCACCACTCTCATTTAACGTTTTTACTTACCGTTCTGGGCTTCTGTCGGTCACCCACCCATCCAGAGTGGACTCTGTAATTGCAGCACGGCGAAGCTTTCAGTTGCTGCTCCAAGAAAGCCTCTTCCCGTTGACCTGGTTATGTGCTTCGTCCGTAGTGTTCACGCGGGCAGGGGGGAAGGGTGGTGCGCTATCTTAATTTTCAGCAGAGGGCAGGGCAGCAAACCTAGTTGTTACACTGTAACAACTAGTTTGCACCAACCCACACTGACCAGCGTGGTCACGGTATGGTCACTTAACCCCGATAACCCACGTGTGTGTACGTTGACATTCTTTTGCACCGTACGTAGCCAACCCGGCTCATCGTAGGTGCAGCCGGGCGTGGTGTTAGCCGCACCACGTGGCATGGGGAGGCCCTCAATCAGCGGTGGATTGATGAAAGGATTGTGAATGTTATTGTCGATTACAAATGATGAAACGTTATTGGGTTGATGTTGAAGGGAATAATAAATAAATATAAAATGTATTAGATTAATATGTGATGTGATGGCCCTGTGCTTGTACTGTACAATGGGTGCCTCGTTATGAATTTGCTACGAGGCGCTAACAATTGAGGACGGACCTTTTTGCCAAAACGGGGCATTTGCAGAGTAAACAAAGCGTTTCGGAGACAGAGGTTAATGTGACCCAAACATTACTATTTACATTGTCGCAGGCTTGCGCCGAAAGCAAGTGTTATCCATAGAAACAACTCGCAATGTATCATCGCGCATGCTCTGCCAAATGTGGTCCTGACAGAACTAAGTAAAATATTTTGAGACTTGTGAATGGGATGGAGTGGTGTTGGAGTGGTTACCTCACGGTGCTACGAACCCGACGACCTGAGTTCAATTCCCTACCTCCGCTAACATTTGTCAAGTGACATCTAAGCCAGTCCTTGGCTGGCTCCCTTCACCAACTCTCTCCTGACCAGTGTGGTGAAGTATGGTCAAAGAATCCCCGTGAGCGATGGATGTCGTGGGAAGGCCTTCACTCAGCAGTGGATTGACATTTCGGTCATTTTTGTTGTCAGTTGCAAAGTGTTTTTATCATTTGGCTGATGATGGAGCATAACAAGAAAAGAGAAAATATTAAATATTTTGTGTTCAAACCTTGGGGAGATCACTTCTCTACTCTATCGGTACGTCTCCTGACCTGAAGGCGTACAGAGGCTCCCACTAGACCATGCCGGAGGGCCTCTGCCATAGTTCGGCGCCAGTTGTCATCGAGTGCGGTCATGTAGCTACAGTTCCCTGCGGTGAGTAGAATGTAGAGAGCTGTCGCTCTCTTAATAAAATTACTCGTAACGACGTCTCCTCGCTGCTGCCGACGTATTAAATCCATCGTGACTCCACGTGCAGTTTTCCTGGAGAGGTATTGAGTGCTGCTGCTGGCTCTACGAGTGTGCGGTGTGATTGTTGTGCGTACGTTGAGCTTATTTTTCACCCTACTTGGTCAACCGTTCTAATCGGAGGTGCTGCTACCGCTGCCGCCTCTGCCTGCAGGGTTGACCTGGTGGTGCACTCGCTCAAGGACCTCCCCACCACGCTGCCGCCCGGATTCACCGTCGGGGCTATTCTCCAGTACGTGCCACCCCCTTACGGCCAAGAATGCTCCTCTTCTGTTCCTCATACTCCCTCCTTCTCTGCTTCTCTTATCCGATGTACACAATTGCTCAACATTGCTTTCATATTTGCATCGCCTTTCTGCTGTTCACCTTATGGCGTTCTCTGGTCTTCCACTGGTGCAGAGACAATGCCATGAAGGAGGCTGTCTCTGGTGTAGGCCAATTCGTTTCAAGGACAATGCATACCATTACACTGGTCAACAACAACAACAAAACATTTTTTTCTGGCCTGGACTTTTGCAGCTGTTTTAGACTAATTTCAGGGTGCTGATTCCAAATCTGATCTCAGATTTGCTCTATCACATCTCATTTTATGCTATCGGCATACCCCATTTTCATTGATTTTACCCGAAATTAACTCACTTATGATTGCAAGTTCTTGCAAGTCAGTGACTGCTTTAGTGTTAAAATATGGTGCTGTATTTTTAGGATAGTGTGTTTAGAAGATCATTTTATGTAGATATCCACATTTATTTAATATTTTTCTTCGCAGTTTTTATTGAAAATGCAATATTTGATATTTCAAAAACCTGATGTGATAGACAAAAACCAGATTTGGAATCGGCACCCCAAAATTACCTTAAAACCGTTGGAATACCTTATGCATGTTTTACCACAAGCATGATGTATGGTTGATGCAGATTTGATGCATTGCGATAGGGTGTCTATGTGGTGTAAGAACATCTTGACACCTCCTGTGTTATTGCCAGAAGGAGTAAAGCCTCTTCTTTGTTTCTCCATTCATGAGTGTTTGTGGATGTCGGAGGGATTCGTTAGCACCTAGAGAAAATCTACATGTGCAGTGGGGAAGGCGGGGCGAGGGAAATAACACAATCCCCATACATGAGTTCATCCACTTGCTGATGGAAATTCATCTACGATGGCAAGATGTTAACTGCCTTGCCTGGTATACAGGAGGCCGTGGGTTCGATCCCGACTCTTATGCCTGTATATTTGGAGTTTGCATGTTCTCCCCGTGGTCATGTGATTTTTTTCTCCGGGTCCCCTGGTTTTTCCTTCCACATTTAGAGACATGCGAGTATTTGGCTGCTATAAATGTCCACGTGATAGTCCACGTGATAGTCCACTTCGTTGAGCTATCATTTGTGATGGCCCGGTCACTTCTGAAAAAGAGCTATATAGCTCAGTGGGCCTTACCTGGTAAAATAAAATGCCAATAAAATGTTTTGTTTAATATTCTAGTTGTACTGCAATACCCTGGCAAGCCAGAAGACGGCGACCTCGACGTTGATGTGATCGAGGGTGTTTCGTCAATGTGGGTGATCCGCTAATCCAGGGGTCGGCAAACCAACATTTGAAGCGGAGCCATTTTTTTTTATTCGGTAAAAAATATATTTTAATAGCCGCAATGCCATGCGAATAACGTCACGAAGCTCTGCAGCCGTGGGTTGCCGACCGCTGGACTAACCCTCGTTGCCACAAGCGCATCACACTGCACCCCCACCTATCAATGCCCCTGCGTTGTCCCGCATCTCGCCCCCCCGCCCCCCCCCCGCTCGCTCCTTGCCCTGCGCAGGCGTGAGAATCCCCAGGATGCCCTGGTGCTGGCGCCACAGCTCGCCGGACACACGCTGGAAAGCCTCCCCGACAAGAGGTGCACTTTTGATTTAGGGATTCATATTCTTGGTTCTTTCGGTAAAGTCACGTAGAAGGGAAATAATAAAATAATATAAACAAAAAAAATCTTTAGAAGGGAAATAATAAAATAATATAAATATAAAAAACTTTTATATTATTTTATTATTTCCCTTCTACGTGACTTTACCGAAAGAACCAAGAAGAAGAGGTGCACGCCCACACCTGTTAAACACAACACACAACACCGCCACGTGTACTCGCTCGCACTCACACAGATTCCCCGTATGGCCTTAACAGGGTGTTTGGGCAAGTCGTGTTATTGAGTCACTTTCACGGTCGGCATGGCGCACGAGAGCCAACGCCACGTCCGGCCGCCTCTTCCTCCCCAGTGCCAATGTTTACACCCTCTTCACAAAGGCTAAGATTCTCCATATACACAATTATAGCAGCACTTCGAGCCACCTTTGTCTCCACGATGATGATGTTTCCACACTTCGTATCCATATGTGTGTGTGTGTACTTGTGTGTGTGCGCGGTAGTGTAGCGGCTGCCCTACGAATCCGGTGACCCGAGTTCGATTCCCTCTCACAGCCTCTACACCAGTGATAGCGATTATCTGAACAACGGTCCTGGGCCTCCCCTAGGTTGACGAAGCCTCTAATATTAGAGTACCCGGTGTCGATATGCGACATTGTCACTAGGGAGAAGAAGACGGCGGGGCATGGTGCTGGCCACCCACTCCCTCGTGTGCTGCCATAACTGCTCGCTAACAGCACTTGCCCCAACAATCTGTGAAGGCTATAAGGGATCTTTGTTTTGTGTGTGTGTGTGTGCCCTTGTACTGACACTGGTGCTGCTTGTGTTGTGTGTGTGTGCCGCTTGTGTTGTGTGTGTGTTGTGTGTGTGCAGTGTGATTGGCACCAGCTCCCTGCGTCGTGCAGCCCAGCTGAAGAGGAATTTCCCTCAACTGGCCTTCAAAGATGTCGTATCCTTGACTTTCCGCGTCAGCGTTGTCATCCGCCGCACTTACGGCGGCGGCAGTAGTTGAGGCAGTGACAGCAGCGGAAAGGAATGGCAGGGGTAAGAGCATTGCTGGTGCGGCAATTATTGGAATGCCATTATGGTTTGAACGTTGATGTACAGCGTGTAAAAGTATAATTTGTTCAATAATTATATTTACGTACCAGATAGACCTAGGTTAATAAAATAAAACAAAAAGACACTTCCCATAAAGCCTTAACAGACTGTAAAGGGCAAGTGTTGATAGCGAGCACCTATGAAGGCCAGTAACGGCACACTCGGGGGTGGGTGGCCAGCACCACGCCCAGCGGTGTTTACACATCTCACCAGATACTCATTTGAGGCTGCGTCAACCTAAGGGAGGCCCAGGGCCGGTTCAGGTAATCGTCACTTGTGTTGGCCGTGAGCGGGAATCTAACTCGGGTCGCCGGGTTCGTAGCGCTAACCGCTACACGACCGCTCCCCACTCGTGAAATGACACGCGCGCGCACACTTGGCAGTGTGAATACTTTTATCATTACGCGATGTGCTGACCGACTTTGTTCAATGGCTAGCCAAAAGTCGCTGCTGCGAGGATGACCGGCGTTGGCGTGATGCTTTATGCTCCTTGATGAGATCAGCGAGGTCTTGTTTGGTTCATTTTGTGGCACGCGCTTTGTGTGTAAATATATACGACAAAGTTAAGTCAAGCGAGCGCTGCCACCGACGCGCCGACTCGACAACGGACACGGCCAAGTTTCCCGTCGTGTTCTTGGTTCTTTCGGTAAAGTCATGTAGAAGGAAAATAATAAAATAGTAAAAATAAAACATAATAAAATAATTCTCACGACGTTTCGGCCACAACGCAAGCAGCCGCAAGCAGCCGTCCTCCTTCACCTGAGGACGGCTGCTTGCGTTGTGGCCGAAATGTCGTGAGAATTATTTTATCATGTTTTATTTTTATTATTTTATTATTTTTCTTCTACGTGACTTTACCGAAAGAACCAAGAAGATGAAATCCCTGCAGTCACGAAAGAAGCTTTAAATCGAAATTTTCCCGTCGTGCTTTGCGATTCCGTTGACCGAGGCTTTCCCCTTGACGGCCGACGCAGCGCGGAAACCTGAACACGCGCCTGCGAAAGCTGGACGAGCTGGGGGAGTACAGCGCCCTCGTGCTCGCGGCCGCAGGGCTCTCGCGCATGGGCTGGGACGATCGCATCAGCCAGGTGAGTGGGACGGACAAATATCCCCCCCGCCCGCCCCCCGACCGTGTAATTTGTGCAAGGCCGTTGTGGGGGTGGGGGGGGCAGGTGCTGTTGGAGAGTGGCGATGAAGGCCGAGAAAGGCTGTGTGGTCAGCACTGCGCGCAGTCTATTAAGAGTATTTGGCCACTGGAAAATTCCACTACGTTTTTATCCGGATCCTCCGTTTTCTCCCTCCACGTTTAGAATCGGGCGTTTCGGGTATTTTGCCGCTATATATTTCAACGTGAATAGCCACTTCGTTGAGCTATGATTTGTGACCAGGTCGCTTCTGAAAAAGAGCTGTATAGCTCAGTGGGCCTTACCTGGTAAAGTGACATTATTTTTTAGTAGGTTTTAAAAGTGAATGTTCCAAGTAAAATGTAGCCAATCGTCTGCGTTGTGGGTAACAATCTTAAGTGTACATGCACATCGTATATATGTACGTATGTTGGAACTTCTTTCGCACACCAACCTTCCTAATCGGAGTTGCAAAACGTTATATTTTAGACCGTTTAGACTGAAGCTAGAGGGCTTTCTCCACATTTCTCTCTTGTCGCCTGATGTGGCTGGTTGTGATTACCAGAAATTGTTTTGCTCTCCAACACACCGGTGTGCTGAACTCGTTACTAATTGGCGGGTTTAAAGACATTTACGCAATATAACCCCAAAAAAACCTCTTATGGGCAATGCATATTGCGCACGCGTCAATCGGTCTCGTTGCGGTTGCTGATGTATGTCGGTGTTTCCTTGCAGATAATCGACCCGGGTGTGTGTCTCTATGCCGTGGGACAGGTGAGTGCGGCTCTTTCACGCGTGTTGTGCGCACAGACTGGATTGATGGCAATAAATTGCCGCTTTTTTTTTACTGACCAATAATGAACTCGGATAACCCCTTTTGTTGTGCCACCTCGAGATGTTACTGCATGGGAGGTGTGGAATGAATATTAAATGAGTATTGATGTTTCAATGCCCTCGTTGATGCATGTGAAAGTGGGGCAATGATGGCACACAGCCATTAGATTAATGCCAGCAAGTTGCAATTTATAATTTAGTTACAAGCGACACGTCCTTAATTGAGTTGTAATTATCTTTTCAGTAGAATTGTAACGGGCGTAACAATTCAATGGGAGTAGTAAACTTTAAGCGGTGCAACGGTTAACATCATTGGCAAGCAATATAATGAACTGGTCCCGGGCCTCATCTTGTAATCCACCTACCCGCACTGAAAAATGTGGTCAATTATGTTCAAACAACCCCGCATCACCGACACGGTGTAAGAAGGCCTTCATGCAGCGGTGGATGTTCAGTCATCAATGAAATACGAGGTCTTTACTGCAACCTCGCCTCCACTATGCGTGTGGCGAATAAGCGGTCAACCGATGTAACGGCGCTAATACAGCAGCGCTGGCGATGATAATGACGATTACGACGATGGCGAGAGTCGGGAGCGGCCGTTGATCTCCGCTGCGTTGCCTGCGCAGGGAGCGCTGGCGGTGGAGGTTCGTGCCGAGGACCGGCACGTCCTGGAGCTGCTGTCGTTCCTGCACCACCGCGACACCGTGCTGCGCTGCGTTGCCGAGCGCGCCTTCCTCAGGACGCTGGTGCGCGCCGCCGTCGTCGTCGTCATCCTTGCCGTGCCGCGAGCCAAAGCCACCGATATTTTCTCGTTCGCTTCTTTGAAAATAGTTTTCGATTATTTTTTTAACTGCAGTTTTATCCCCGATCGTGCTATCGGCATCGTGTCGCCAGACCACAAATCTCACCCAGCGCCACGCAACCCCCTTGTGGTTAAGGGAACGGCCTTCGTGGTTCGGGAAAGGAAGCGGATATCGGAGAGCTGCATCTGAGATTCTTTCGAGTGACCTCTGGTCCACGCAGTAGGAGACAGCACTTTTCCACCTGCCCTGCCACATCAAAGCAACGTTTGTCGCATGATGCTTAAATTTATATATATTTTTTTCTCCCTCTCAAATGAAGTGCGGAACCATCAACTCTCTGCACTTGAGAATCCGGTGATTTCTAAATATCAATGTTGTGAGTTGATGTTGAATTTTGAGCTTTACTATAAGCAAAGTAACAGTACGTAATAATATACCAAAAGTGCAGTTGAATAATAATAATAATGATAATGTTTTCATGTGCACATAAGTGGTGTTGGTGCTACTAAATTGCGCCTTGCTCCGTGTCATTTCCTTTGCAGAACACAGCTAATGGTGAAGCGTGTTTCACCTGCGGTTTGACAGCGTGCAATTTGGGACGACGATTATAATCGGCGATGGTTAAGCAGCTCACATTTCGCAGTGGTTAAAGTCCTGTGCCAATATCGGAGCCCATCTGCCTGGGAGAAGCCCTGGGGCTAAGCAACTTGAGGCTCATCACTGTCCATGCCGTCCTCTGCCTTTGGTTAAATTGCCGGGTTTGCTGTTATTTATCAGCCGCATGAACTGCTCATTTCCGACGTCCCCTTTATTGCTCATGTGACACGCAGGTACAGTGCGTGTATAGGCATCGTTATTTTTTGTCATTCGGAATTCATGAACGTTTCTCTTTCGTGCCATTGATCATAATCAACGGGACAGATGCACGAACGAGACAATACAAACAAAACAGACAGCCGAGATGATGTAGACCAGGTCACAAATACTGTATGACAGTAGAGAGAAAATGGTACAAACGAGACAGAGAGCACCTGCAGTCTGAAGTGAGATTCCGTCCATATAGGCGAGATCGACAATACCAACGAGACTGACAATGCAGATGAAACAAACATTACGGATTTAACAGATGTATGCATGTATGTTGATCTTCATTCACACGGTACGTAGCCAACCGTGCTCATCAGGTCCAAGGGAAGGACAACAAACTAAACACAAAAAGCAGCAGGAAATTATTTTTTTCAATCCCGATTTAAAAGTGCATAGCTCCAGAAAAAGTGCATAACAGACGATTCGGACAAAACAGACGGAACAAAATAAGACGCACAGTGCAGACAGTACAAATGGGACACTGTAGAAGAGGAAAACAACATGAAAGATATTGTGAAAAAAATTAGTTTCACAAAATATGTAAAAAAATAGAATTGTGACGGCTCACCAAATCGCACGTGTACGGTGGATCATTACTCATCTACCATGTGACGCAGTTGTCCCCACGGGAGCCGAGTATGAATATACTGTTGTGTGTGTGTCTCTGTTGTGTGTGTGTGCTGCTGTACGCTGGCTGCTTGTGTGACTTTCAGGAGGGTGGATGCAGTGTCCCTGTCGCTGTGCATAGCCGCATGGAGGGGAAAGAGGTATGTGGTGACCGCATCGCCATCATCATTCACATTTTCAGATTATACAAATTTTCTGATTATCTAAAAATGTGTATTCCTGATGTATTCAGATTTTTCGGATTAATCCGAATGCGTGTGTGTATATATATAAATATAACGGGAGTACAGTAGTTTACACGCTGTGCTACAAACCTGGTGACCTGATTTCAAGTCCTACTCATGGCCAACACCAGTGATGACAATCTTAACTGTTCCTGGGCTTTTCTTAGTTCGACTCGGCCTCAAATGAGTACCTGGTGCGATGTGTAAACATCGCCAATTGGGAGACAAAGGCGGCCGGGTGTGGTGCTGGCCACCCACCCCCTCGTGTGCCCTGCCAGCCTTCAAAGTCTGTTAAGGCTATGTATGGGGTATCTTTACCATATACGTATGAACTTCATCGATAAACCGTACCTATGAGCTTTGTGTTTCTGTTATGTGTTCCTAACGTTCCGTGTGTTTCCCATTTGCCGCAGCTGACCTTGACGGGTGCTGTGTATAGTCTGGATGGAGCGGACTGTCTGAAAGACACCCAGAAAGTGTCCTTGAATGCCACGCAAGAGGTAAACGTGACGGCGTAGCCCTGCGCGCATGCGGCCTACACCACCTGATAGCCTATAAAGCAATCTCTCGGATTATGCCGGAACTCGTCAGATATCGGAAGCTAAGCAGGCGTGGAGCCTGCTGCATACATGGTGGGTGCTTGGATGAGTGGCCACCATTGCATGAAGCGGGCGTTGTGGGGCTACGTTGTCAGAAGGGGGCAGAGCAGCAAAATCCATTGTCTATGCACTCCACCTTCACCAACCAGCACCGACTGGTGCGGTGAAGGGTAGTCCGATAACCCCCACGAAACGCACAGTGTGGTTTGACAGACAGGGCTGTACATGTAAAACAGCACTTGCTATTACAGGGAAGTAAAAAAAAAAGTTTCATGATACCGCATTGGCAGTGGCGCACAAGCACAATAACCAACAACAAAAATTTCAATTTTCAACAACACTGCCCTTGAAGAAAATCTATACAATGGGTGATATCTTGGGCAATGACCCTTCTCTATTGGCGGTAACGTCACCTCTTGCGGATTTTTTTTCGGGCAGAGTTATTGACACGCCTTGCACAGTTCTTGCGGTGGACAGAGCTTCACGGTGCCGCCGCGCGTCTCCCTTTGCGCAGCCCGGGCAGGGCAGCACCGCCACCCCTGCGCAGCACGTGGGCGTGGCGGCTCACGGCAGCGTGGCGCCGGGTGACATGGTGGCGGCCGAGGGCCTGGGCCTCCGCCTGGCCGAGGAGCTGCTGTCGCGCGGCGCCCAGGAGATTCTGTCGACGGCGCGGAGACTCAACGACGAGCGCTGACGAGGACGACGACAGCGGCGACAACGGGTGGCGTCAGACATGGCTGCCCCCCCCCTCCCCCCCACCCTCCACCCCCCCCTCCCCCACTTATCGACGCCCGGCCCCTACTGCTGGACATCCGTGAAAAAATAGTTTTATAGCTCATCGGATTCCTCCAAGTATAAATAAATATTCTGATTCTTACCGCTGGCACCGCCGCCTTCGGCTGGACCTGCACGCAATGACGAGGCCTCCTCCTCCATCCCTCTCCTCCCTCTCGCCGCGCCGTGGAAGCTGCTGCTACACCACCACCCTTCGCTTCCATCCACGAGTGCAGTTGCACACGTGATGTGCTGGGAGTGCTGTTGCCAATGTATGTATGTTGAACTTAAGTAGTCAACCGTATGTAGCCAACCGTGCTAATCGGAGGTCCCAATACTGCATGGTTGGGGAACATACCTCTGATGAGCACAATTGGCTATGCACGGTGTAAAAGAAATTCAACATACGTAAGTATGATGGCCTCTGACATTTCATATGTCCAGACACTTGGTATCTTGCTGCCCAATGCCAAATGAGTCCACATGAGGCCTATCACTTGAAAATGGCCCTTAAACGATATTTAATCATCGCTGCAAGTATCTGAGCCACACCAATTGGGTACTAGAGGGAAATACTCTCAAAACTATCAAAACTGTTTCTAATCTTAGGGAATTAAGTACCTTTTGCCACTGTGATGACCTCTTGCAGTGAATGTGTGTGTTAATGTGGCCGCCTGCCAGAGGTATTTGAAATTCCTACTAGGAACTCGATCGGGAAAAGGTTCCCCAACCTTTGCTAAATACACTTAATTATTAACTATATTTACCAGGTAAGACCCGCTGAGTTTTCTAGCTCTTTCAGAAGCGACCTGGCCACAATTGATATCTCAGCGGCTTATCACGTGGAAATTTATAGCAGCCAAATATTCTTAAACGCGTGTCGATTCTAAATGCGGATGGAAAAACCGAAGAACCCGGGAGAGAAAAATCCACGTGACCACGAGGAGAACACGCCAACTCCAAATGTACGCGGGTCAGGGTCGGGGGTCGAATTCACGACCTCCTGCATACCCGGCGAGGTAGTTAACATCTCCGCCACCTGGGTGCCCTGTGGTGGCCACCTGTTCATAGTGAGCCCAAGTTGCACGGCGCTGCACTCGTAATCGCTGCTTCCAACCACAGATAGTTGGAGATCTGCTCGTTACTCCGATCAGCCGTTGGCGAACACGCGGAGCTCTGAAAGCTTCTCAACTGCCTTTGTTCCCCCCCCCCGCCGCCGCACCTCCAATTTGTTACGGTTGGCTACGTGCGGTGCGAAAGAAGTTAAACATCCAGTAGAGTGAGCGCATTGACGTTTTGGGGTTGACAATGGAAACGAGAAGGTCTATGATGTTCTAACAAGTGTGTGTGTGCACTCTGGCTGTTCTCAAATCCTTTGTCCACCTTTTATACAATGCTCGTCTCTACGGGCATGTCTGTATTTTTATGCAGGTATAGTATATATGCGTTATACGGGTGTGCAATATATACACAGCACTGTGTAAATTGTATTTTTGCGCATTTCATGCATATGCTGTGTATATATGGACACGGTCACGCACTTATTGGTCGATCAAAGCTAACAAACTGATAGTACGAAGCTTTACTCAGCACAGTTTCTGAGAGCCGTACAACCAATCCTCAGCAGCGAATGTAATCGTACTTTGCAGCAAGCAACAATGTGGATGGAGTGTGAGCGCTTGATTTGTTACTCGAAGTTCAGGGCCACTTAGTGGTGTTGTGTTGAAACAATTTACAAGCAACTGCAAGTGTCCAGGGCTTGTGAGTTTTAGAGCACTTACGTGAATAATAAATAACGCCGCCTTCCCCCGTATATGCATCTGCACGCACAGTATTAAAAGTTTTTTTTTCCCACAAACCATCGACCACACAGCCTTCTGTGTTCAAAATTTAAACTTTGTAGAGAGAAAAGTATGGGGAGGAGGCATTCATTTTGTGATTAATACTCTCCACCTTGGCGCTCTCGATTACTATTCTGTGTTGTGTTTATTAAATAGTTTTCCAACGATCTGGGACCCATTTCAATGATCGGCCAGTTCAAGCCTGACTGCCGATGATGCACTGAATCTTGCAACGTTCCAGCGTTTTGCTTGTGGTTCCACCACTGCCGCCGATAAGTTGCACTCCCAGAAGGCCATGCAGCCGATGGGTCATGCAAAATACTTGTTTATGTGGAGAGGCATGGAAAGGAGGCGTTATTTATCTTGTTATTAACAAACACAATAATGCTGAATGAATTTTTAGTCAAATTAACACTTAAATTGAACACTTATTTTTTGTTATCTTGACTACTTTATATCCACATGCTTGGGATGCAATGACTGAGATTTTACGTAAAGATATTGTGATTATCAAATGATGGTAAATCAGTTTATAGAACACTATAATTACATTTCCTCGTATTGAAATGTTTCACTACTTCTATAGCTGCGTACTATGCTGCATCTTTCCTCTTGTGCCAGTTATGCCATGTTCATTCCCACCCCTCGCACTATCTCGCACCAAACTGAATAAGTACATAGTCTGCATATTTAATATCTTTGCGATACGTCAAAACGATGGGATATGAAAAACTGCACGTCGATATATGTAGTTAATACTTTGCGTTGTTTTGAAAATATGCCTATTTGTGTCTCCTAAACGTTTCGCATAACAGCCACTGTTCTCTCTTATCCCTCTCTTTACTAATGGATCATCTGTGTAGAAAGTCTGCTTGGTTTCCTCTGACTTCAGTTTTCTCTCGCGGTAGGGGAGGCAGAGGGGTGATTATTCCTGTTGTACCGTTGGCGTCATCACGAGATGAAGAATCCGTTCAGAAATCTCACAAAGCAATGTGGCCTTGTGTGTCTAGCGAACGGGTGCAGAATTCATTTTCCACTGGACTTCTCCAGGGAAACCTTGAAAGTGACCTATCCGCTAGCCGATGTGGGGTCACGCTCTCATAGCAGGCGAGTAGAACCGATGTCTTTAATTCTCACAGCTGGATTTTAACGATTGAAGTGAAAACCCGGTTTGATCACGGATGGCCGCCCGCGATTCCAACCCAGATCTCGGTGGTGCTGGCTCTCTGCTCTGACCTCTGAGCCACCCAGCCCGCCCATCTCTCAATTTTCTATAGGCTGATCCACATGTCTTGTGACCCCCCTCCAATTAGTGGGCGCTATGGTTGCGAGCTGTTAACTACCTCGCCTGGTATACAGGAGGTCTTGGGTTCAACCCCGACCCGACGCCTGCTGTATATTTGGAGTTTGGATTTTTCTCGAGGACCTCCGGTTTTTTTCTCCACATTTAGAAGCATACGTTTTGGAGTATTTGGTTGCTATCAATTTCCACATAATAAGCTATCAGTTGTGGTCAGGTTGCTTCTGAAAATAGTTGTATAGCTCATTGGGCCTTACCTCGTCAAATATCTTTAAAAAAAATTTTTTAAATCTTTTTAATTAATTGACCCCTAACATTGTTTTTCCTTTGCAAATTCATTTCGGTTTTAAATAAACTATACTAGTAAAAAAAGTTTAAGATAATTTAATAGGGATCACAAGAAATCTGGACCACGCTGCAATCTTTTAAGTTTTTCTATTTGAAAGCGAATAAAGGTGCCACTCAACATCTGTCTGCAGTTGTAACGTAATTATCGTGTGGCCAGCGCACTCGTTGGCTGAATTTAAAGTTCGTTTGGGGAACTTAAGGAGAGAGACAAGTGTACTGGATTGTAACTTCACGGTGGAGTGTGCATGTCACCGAGGGATGAATATGCAGACAAACTTCCATGGGTTTGTCTTGCAAAGTGCCATCTCTAAAGGGAGGCTTGTTCCTCGTACAATTGCATTAAATACCAATTGTCGGTCGCATAAAATCAATTTCTCTTTGGATTCAAAGCAGTATAAGTTACATGAGCAACAAAAAAACCCACAAGATATTTCATGCAACAGACAGACCATGTAACTTTTAATGTGAAGAAAAATATAGTGTGATGCATATGTGGTATTTGCGTAATGTTTGCGTGCAAAAGATTTATATCGATTATATCTTTATTTGGACTAGTTTTACTTTATATTTTACAATTGCGATCAATCTGGCGGGCCTCGGTGTGTACAAATGAGCTTTTGAAATGCCTTAAATCAGGAGTTGCTTTGTGTCAAGAAAAGAAGTAAACCATCACGTAGCCACGTTGGCACCTGTCGCGTCATTCGGGTTGCAAAGGCCGCATCTCTGGGCTGTAATTAAACCACACGGCAGCGGCATTGAATCTCGGTCGGGTGACAATCGCATAACCACGGGGTTATTATCAAAATTGTGTTTGCTCGATTTAATGGACTTGTTTGGTTATAACCAAGGCCGCCCTTGCAGAAGAGGCGCAACACGTGTTCCCTAAGTGGGCCCGAATGAGACTCTCGGTCCACAGCGGTCTGATCGAACTTGAATATTCACGGGATAGACCCTGCTGACAATCTGACACGCGTGTTATTTTATTGGGTCGCCCTCGCAGAGGCAACGGCTGGTTGCGTTTCGTCGCAGCCACGAGTTGCGCGTCCTTCCAGCTTTGCATTGCTCATCGATACCACTCGAGTCGCGTGACTTGGTGGGTTCGCAGTGACGCTGTGCGCCACGTCGATTGCAAATGTAACGGCGTAAGTGGAACGTGTCGGTGTGTTTGGTGAGCCCACGCGACGCAGTGATGCAGAGTAAAGCCATTGCCAACGTTTTGCCAGCGCGGTAATTGCAGCTGCACGCGATGATACGATTGCAGCTGCAACACAAGACGATACCTGTTTTGGGTTTATAGAAACGTACTCTTAGGTTTTTTCGGTAAAGTCACGTAGGTGAAAAATACAATTTAAAGTTAATGAAAGTAATAATGGAAATAAAATAATAAATCACGACGTTTCGGAGGCAACACAAGTCTCCGTCATCAGGTGGGACCGTCACAGCTAAAATTACTGCACTTATTTTATTTTATTTCCATTATTACTTTAATTAACTTTTAATTTTATTTTTTTACCTACGTGACTTTACCGAAAAAACCTAAGAGTATGAATCCTTGCAGTCACGAAAGTGTCAAATCTAGAATTTATAGCAACGTGTTTGCTGTTACACCGGCCCCGTTACTAGTCGAGGTGCCCTCGAGCAGTAGAGCTGTTGGGCACGACATCAAACTACTTTTTATAGTCTTCTCAAGGGTCCAGAGTAATCGCCGATGTGAGGACATGGGGCTCGGGGTCATGCATTTCATCCACAGCCCGTTGATTCCGATAATCCATCTCGTTTGGGTTGAAGTAGGTTGCGGAACAACATTCGTGGGGCGTTCGACCACCTCTTCCAAAGGTTTTAACAATTCTAGTTTTATACTCTGTGGGTCTTTCGGTAAAGTCACGTAGATAGACAAATAAGAATTAAAAAAAAATTCACCTGAGGACGATTGCTTCTGTTGCGATCGAAACGTCATTTTTTTCTCTATCTACGTGACTTTACCGAAAGACCCAAAGAGTGAATTCCTGCAGTCACGAAAGCTTCAAGTCAAAACTCTGGTTTTTGTCAGATGACCTCACAGAATGTCTGAAATATGCCCGTTACTGTGCGGCTCGAGAGGACCTTTAATTTGTGGTTGACCATGAGGTATTGGCCAGTCACGCGAACTGTCACGGGGCATATTTAAATCAGAGTATGGCGATGCGTAGATTAGATTCCAGTTGTGTTATTTGCAGATGTATGACTTCAATATCACGGATAGTAATGTTTGACATCTTGCCCATGCCTCCATTGGTTTACTCACAAAGTCAACATTGCGAAGTGCTCTTTTTATTTTGTGTCATACCTCAATCTTTGAGCATTTGTTTTGATCGCGTGAAACTCTTTACATTTCATTTGTTATCTTGTATTTTTGACATTCAGCCCAAAGAGCAAAACATTTTATTCATAAACGTATATATGCCTGAACACGATCTCGTCTCTGTGCATTTTGTTTTGTAACACGTCCAGAATTGAAGTTATATTATTTCAGCATTTAAAATGTTTTTTTAGCGTTAACAATTTGAAACTCTTCCTGAAGATGATAACGCAAATCTGGGGCAACAAGCATATTTAGGATGGAATATATGAATACAATTAACAATGGGGGTATTGTCCAGCCTTTGGTTATTGGACTGAGACCATCAACTGGCTGCTCTTGAGGAGTGGGGCCCTGTTTAATCATGGGGCAGCAAGCTGGCTTCAGGCCCGGGATCTCAACAGTGCCGACTCCTTGGCCTGACACCTGACCCAGCCAATTGTACTGCGTTTGAGTTTTTAAGTGCCGAGCTTTTGATGATTGTCCCAAGTGACTTGGCCATGTGGTGTGTACAGTGGATTGATGAGCATCGGTGTCTGTTGAACTTCTTTTGCACCCTACGTAGCGGGGGAAGCACACCAGCCGTGTAAAAGAGCCATGTGCATTATATTGAAAGTTGCGCAGAAGTTGTTACCTATTTGACGTACATGAAACATGTTGTAGTTAGCGTGGAGCTTAAAGGAATGTATTGGGTTACATAATTTGTGTACTCTATGACCAAATCACTTGAATATGCCTAATCTCAGGTTCTCAGAAGCTAAGCAGAGTTGAGTCTGGATAGTGCTTGGATGGGCGACCACCAAGCAAAATTGGTGTTAAAAGCTGCGGGGGCGACGTGGTATGCAGCAGGGAGCAGTGCAGATAACTCGATTGTTGTACTGAACTTCTACGCTCCCAGTTCTACGCTCGTAACACACAGACCAACACTGACCAACCACGTTCAAGTATTATCAACAAACCCCCGTAACTAACACAGCACGGGGAGGCCCTCATCCAGCAGTGGATTGGCAAAGGAGCTGTAACGTGCACGTCTGTGAGAAAATGGCTTTGTGGATCATCGGATTCCTGCAGTACAGATCGAATAGAAGATTATGACATGGGTCTTGAATGCGACTGGAAGAGGGCTGCAACATCTACGAAGGACACGGGTTGACGTCATCGCTTCCACCATTCGGCTCTTCATCAGGATCATCACAGCCACACGTGCTGATGATCAGGATCATCACAGCCACACGTGTTGATGATCGACACGCACCGTCGCTATCGCACGTGGCCTGCATTCAACGCTGTCCACGCGCAGCTGGGCGGTGGTGGCAATGCAAGTCTGTATGCCACGGTGGCTAGGAGATGTTAACTACCTCGCCTGGTATACAGGAGGTCGTGGGTTCGATCCTGACCCTGACGCCTGCTGTATATTTGGAGTTTGTGTCTCCCATCATCATCACGATGGCTAGAGATGTTAACTACCTCGCCTGGTGTATAGGAGGTAGTGGGTTCGATCCCGACCCTGACGCCTGCTGCTGTATATTTTGAGTTTGTGTGTCTTCTAACATCATCACGGTGGCTAGGAGATGTTAACTACCTTCGCCTGGTATACAGGAGGTCGTGGGTTCGATCCCGACCCTGACGTCTGCTGTATATTTGGAGTTTGTGTGTCTTCCATCGTCATCACGATGGTTAGGAGATGTTACCTACCTTCGCCTGGTATACGGTAGGTCGTGGGTTCGATCCCGACCCTGACGCCTGCTGCCGTATATTTGGAATAGGCATGATCTACCCCGTGGTCGTGTGGAATGTTTTCTCTGGGTCCTCCGGGTTTTCCCTCCACATTTACAAACATGCTTTGAGAGTTTTCGGCTGCTATACATTTCCACACGATAAACCGATTC
This sequence comes from Lethenteron reissneri, assembly GCF_015708825.2. Lineage (NCBI taxonomy): Eukaryota > Metazoa > Chordata > Hyperoartia > Petromyzontiformes > Petromyzontidae > Lethenteron > Lethenteron reissneri. Next base: position 5,421,903 of record NC_083791.1, read on the forward strand.
GTTGATCTATCATTTGTATAGTTTTTAGTAGTTGATAAACGTAGTTTAACTGGAGTTGTAGGATCAGACAAATGACAAGGGTGGCGAGGCTCGTGTGGATCACGAGGTGCAAATACTCTGGCCAGCCAGCAGAATGCAGTGGAGCAATGTGTTAACTCATATCATCTGTCTCGACCGTATGGGATAGAGTGTTACCCCCTTGCACCCATGCGTGGGGGGTTTCCCCCCCACCCCACGTGGTCCAGTTTCCTCCCACGTGTTTTTGTATTGTTTGTTGTTGTAACGTTCTTACCCGCCCCGATTGGAAAGTGAACAAGACGGTGGTGAAGCCGCTGCTGTTGTATGGGGCCGAGTGCTGGGGCACAATGAAGAGGGAGGGCCAAGCTATGTCAGTGACAGAGATGAGGATGTCGCGGTGGATGTTGGGTTTAACAAGCAAGGACAGGGTGAGAAATAAAGAAGTTAGAGGGAGACTCAAGGTGGTAGAAATCACAGAGAAGATTAGAGAGAGAGAGAGAAAAGGCTCTGAGTGTGGTTCGGTCATGTGGAGAGACAAGCAGGAAAATTACGTGGGTCAGAAGGTGCAAGTGATGCAAGTGGAAGAAGGAAAGAGACCAAGAGGAAGGGCAGAAGTGGAGGTGGGGCGATGCGGTGCGATCGGACACGGTGGCCCGAGGAGCGGAAAGAGAGATGGCACAGGACGACAGGGTAGCGTGGAGAAAGTTAGGACAGCGGAACACGTCACATCAGTTTTCCATTTTTCATTTTCAGTTTTATTAATTAGGCATAGCCCTGTGAGCCATGAGGCTGTTGACTCGGGTGCAACCGCAACAAACAAAAACATGAACAAAGAACATCTTAAAGTGACGACGCGCACCAGGAACGTCGGATAAACGCGTGGGAGAAGAATAAATATTCCACGTGTTAACCCGCTGTCTTGAGCTGTGACTTGTGGCGAGGTCGCTTCAGAAACAAGAGCTTTACAGCTCATCGGATTCCTCCGGTATGAATTAGATATTGAGATGTTGATGCATAATAAACACTTATTGGCTGAAAACATCTTCACAAATAGTGAACTCCAGAGCATTTACACTGGTCAACAAAAAATCTTTTTTTTCTGGCCTGGACTTTTGCTGCTTTTCTAGACTAATTTCAGGGTGCTGATTCCAAATCTGATCTCAGATTTGCTCTATCACATCTCATTTTTATGCTATCGGCATACCCCATTTTCATTGATTTTACCCGAAATTAACTCTTGTCACTTATGATTGCAAGTTGTTGCGAGTCAGTGACTGCTTTAGTGTTAAACTATGGTGCTGCATTTTTAGGATAGTGTGTTTATAATATCATTTTATATAGATATCCACATTTATTTAATATTTTTCTTCTGCAGTTTTTATTGAAAATGCAATATTTGATATCTCAAAAACCTGATGTGATAGATAAAAACTGATGCTAGATTTGGAATCCGCACCCCAAAATTACCTTAAAACCCCTCTTCTTGGTTCTTTCGGTAAAGTCATGTAGAAGGGAAATAATAAAATAATAAAAATAAAACATTAAATAATTCTCACGACGTTTCGGCCACAACGCAAGCAGCCGTCCTCAGGTGAAGAACAGGTCTGTCAGAAAGACAGCGTGTGAATGGGCACCACCAGGCTTGGCAGCGTATATTTAAGCTGGGTTAGAGGGGGAAGGGCGCCTTGACAAAGGAATTGGAATATCAAGAGGAATTTAGCATATTTATGGGAAATACCTTAAAACCGTTGGAATACCTTATGCCAGAACAAGTGTGTTGACCAGTGTTATTGACGCCGGCTCACCGAATTGGCATCCTTCCAACTCGTGCCTGCGATTCCTCGGCGCTTGTGAGATGCAATTTTGCATGGACGACTAGTGAGATGAGTCCCCCTTGTCAGCCCGTGCTCGATCAGGGCCTTCTCCGCGCCCTGCTGCGGCTCGTGGCTGCAGCGATCTGACCGCTCCACTGCCCCGTTCGCTGCGGGCTTGCAGAGGCGGGGAGCACGGCACGATGGGTTTGTGTTGTTGATGTTGTTGTTGCTGCTGCATTCCTGTACCCTGCTGAGAACGCAGCGCCAGTAGACTCCTACAGCACCCCCCCCCCCCCCACAGCCTTCGTCATACAAGCCGGGGGACCCCCCCCCCCCTTGTGTTTTACTTTTTCCGACACATCCAGCCCCGCCGCTCCCGACCTAGGCTACCAAAAACAAACAAAAAAACCCGAATGTTCTACCGGCGCGATTTTTCTACGTAAACGAGACAATAGATTATCAATTCTCCTCCCCCCACGGATTGTCTGTCTCCCCCCCCCCGGCACCCATCAACCAGGACACATCGGGTACATGATGCGGCCAGGCGGATATTCGCGTGCGGTTGTTTTTTTTTGTCACCCAACGTCGTTGCTGCGAGCCCTGCGTTCTTGTGTACAGCAAACAAAAAATCTGATAAACAAAAAAATATTTCGTACAAAAAATCTGATGAAAACAAATATTAAATAAATAATAAACTGATCAAACCAAATATTTTATCTAAAAAAAATCTGATGAAAACAAATATTCAATCTAAAAAAATCTGATGAAAACAAACATTCAATCTAAAAAAATATGATGAAAACAAATATTCAATCAAAAAAATCTGATGAAAACAAATATTTAATCCAAAAAATCTGATGAAAACAAATATTCTATCTAAAAAATCTGATGAAAACAAATATTTCATCTAAAAAATATCTCACACAGCTTTATGAATAGGGGGTCGCTCATCCCAAGAAATGTAGTAATCCAAGGCCAACCCTGCTTGGCTTTTGAGATCTGACTAATTTGGGTATAGGGGGTGGGGGGCATTCCGGTTACATTTGGCGTTGGGCAACAGGGTGCTGGAAAGTGTGTGATGAATGGGCGTGCAAATAAGACGAACGCGTGGTGGTCCCCTTCGGCAAACAGAAGAAAGTTGCCCTCTGTGGGTTTGGCAGAGTCGTGACCTCTTGCCACATCAGCCCGTTGGGGTTCTTTTATACAACTCGTTTTAGAGTCCAAACTTCAATTGCTTGTGGTCGAAGTGGCTGTAAAACCTTCAACGTTGACCGGCCCCCACCCCATTAAGAACACACATCAGCGTGACTAAACACATTTTCAGACTCAATTCCAAAGGCTGTTGTTGTTGGTGGGGCCAATAAGGAGGGCCACGTGAATAGCGAACGGTGGAGGTGGCACTGTGGGGGTGGGGGAGCGGTGGGGGAGCGGTGGGGGTGGGGGAGCGGTGGGGGAGCGGTGGGGGTGGGGGAGCGGTGGGGGAGCGGTGGGGAGTGGTGGGGGAGTGGTGGGGGAGCGGTTGTAGCGCTCTGTGCTACGAACCCCGCGTCCCGAGTTCGATTCCCGCTCACGGCCACCAACACCAGTGAAGATTATCTAAATCGGTCCTGGACCTCCGCTAGGTCTACTCGGCCTCAAATGAGTAGCTTGGTGCGGTGTGTAAACATCGCCATTTGGGAGACAAAGGCCGCCGGGTGTGGTGCTGGCCACCCACCCCCTCAGTGTGCCGTTCCGGCCTTCAATAGGTGCTCGCTAACAGCACTTGCCCCTGCACTCTGTTAAGGCTACACGTGGGATCTTAATAGGATAACTCAACAGTGGTTGTTCAAATGGAGGGACTCGTCCCCACCATATGAATGTGGAAATGTCCACCACTAGATCGGAATCATTGCCTGTAAACAGGAGGTGAGCACCCCCTCTATGATCATTGGAATCGGAAATCCCTTTGTCTTATTTTAGATGGTTTTGTGTGATTCATTTCCACTCTTCGTGTATATGTTTGTTGTTTCATCGCTGTTAAATTCGAGCATCTGCATTGCCGCATTGTGCACACTTCCAATGACTGATTGCCGCGATATAAAACCAGCAAAAAATTTACCCGTAAAAACAAAGTTTTTCACTATAAATCCTTTATATGCGTGGCGGCTAGAGTCCTCTCGTCCTCTGGCTTGAGATGGCTGCCACCTATGGGTCAGATGATTGCCTGCCACCATTAAGCAATTGGTAGTAAAATATAATTTATTTTTTCCTAAAAAGTGGAAAATTTTGGAAAAAATTTTTCACAAATTAATTGTCACGCACAACGAGTCTGTGTGCAAAATGTCAGCTCGATTGGATCACGGGAAGTGGGTTAAAAAACGACCGAAAGATTTGCACGGTCGTAAGCGCGCAAGCAAGCAAGTGAACTTAATATAAAGGATTTAAAAAGCGACACCTCTTTGTCAATGCGCTGCTGGACGAGGGCTCTTCATACCCTGGCAGTCCTGCGGTGCGCAAGGGTTATCAAGGGTTACGACAAAACAGTTTGGTGAAGGAGGGGGGGGGAGGACTGCTCAGAATATAACTCAGCAGCTTCTTCTAGCGGAAATCCCTTTGACTTATGATGTAGCTGCTCACCCCGAGCTCCCAATGTCCTGATCGTGGCATTCTCTTTGTGCTGTTCGCCTTTTGGCGATGTCCTCCGGTCTAACACTGTTAGTGAGACGAGGCTCTAAAGAAAGCTGTCTCTGGTGTGGACCAATCCGTGTCAAAGACAATGCACCACATACTATTAGGGCATGTTTTTTTTGTTTGCATGTTCACCACAAGTATTTGTGGTTAATGCAGACATGATTCCGTGCAAAAAGGTTTCAGCTCAGTGTTTTAACATCTTAACATCTAGATTTGAAGCTTTCGTGACTGCAAGGATTCATACTCTTAGGTTCTTTCGGTAAAGTCACGTAGGTAAAATTTTTTTATAATAAAATGAAATAATAAAAAATGAAAATAACTAAATTAAATCACGACGTTTCGGACGCAACACAAGCCTCCGCCATCAGGTGTAACTGCTATACAAAAACACGTGTCTTGAATAGCTTTCTTCACACGCTACAGTCATTTTACTGGAGCAGTTACACCTGATGGCAGAGGCTTGTGTTGCGTCCGAAACGTCGTGATTTAATTTAGTTATTTTCATTTATTTATTTTATTTTTTACCTACGTGACTTTACCGAAATAAACTAAGAGTATCTTAACACCTGTTGTATTGCCAGAAAGGGTAAACCCTATTCTTATATTCTTCTAGCGTATACCGCTGCTGTTAGCTGTGGCCAGGAAATGAACCCTGGTGAATGGGTGCATCGTTAAGTGCCCCAACCCCTGTGCCAACACTCCAAGCTATTTGCCGAAGTCATCGATCACTATTTGTTATGGGCGCGCGATTAAAACAGTCGCGGGCAAGCAGATTGCGGTTCGATGTTGCACTCACGGACGAGTGTGTTGTTCAATTAACGGTGCCTTCTTAAGTTTGGCATCTGAGTCATTTGTATCCGAGGCAATAAAATAACAAAAAATTGCCAAAGTCCTTCTTGGGTCTTGCAAAGCTCCACTCCGTTCACTGCGCGTTAGAATTGTCCAGGCTGCATCGTGACTTAGAGGGCTTCTTCTGTGGAAGATAACACCGGTCAACACACTTTTTCTGGCATAAGGTATTCCAACGGTTTAATGTAATTTTGGGGTGCTGATTCCAAATGTGGCATCAGTTTTTGTCTATCACATCAGGTTTTTTGAGATATCAAATATTGCATTTTCAATAAGAACTGCAGAAGAAAAAATATTAAATAAATGTGGATATCTACATAAAATGATATTATAAACACACTATCCTAAAAATACAGCACCATATTTTAACACTAAAGCAGTCACTGACTCGCAACAACTTGAAATCATAAGTGACAGAGTTAATTTCGGGTAAAATCAATGAAAATGGGGTATGCCGATAGCATAAAAATGAGATGTGATAGAGCAAATTTGAGATCATATTTGGAATCAGCACCCTGAAATTAGTCTAGAACAGCTGCAAAAGTCCAGGCCAGAAAAAAATGTGTTTTTTTGTTGTAGACCAGTGTATTCTTTCACGATGATGCATTACACTGATTACAGATGTATTATTCGGTGATCAAACGGGTTTACAAATACCTTTAAATAAAACATCTGCCAAAGAGAATAGCTATTGAATATGCCAAATCGAGATCAATGAGTCATGTAGCATTATTGTGTATAACGAGATTCCACCCCCCCACCACCACCAACCACCCCATATCAGGGCATATCCCGAAACTCCATAAAGGTAACACCTTCAACTATAGCAGTCCGTACGTTCACTGAGCGGCAGTTACCTTTGGAAGCAAGCGCTCAAACCCCGAATGTAAATACAGCGCGCTAACAACGACACTTATTGTGTCCCGAGCATCTCCTGCTGTAAACGTGTTAAGTTTGATATTTTTTTCTTACATCTATTTTTCCTTTCTCAGCCCGCTGTGCTCCAAAGACTTTAGAAAGCTGTTTCCCTGGCTACAGCGTCTGTTGTTGGGTTGGGGTGGGGTGGGGGGTGGTGGCTTGGAAGGGCTTGCAAGAGGGGGTTGTACCTTCTTTGGGCATCGGTCCACCTGGGTCCGCCCCGTGCATTGAGACAAACTTATAGCGGCAGCTCCAATCCCAACGCACACTCGCACGCACGCTGTCGCAGGCTGCTGGCAAGACAAGATTGCTGCTTGGAGAAGAAAGATCCAACCCGCTCACACTCGCTGCCCCTCCACGTCACAAGATGGGCAACAAAGTTGGCACAGTTCAGGTGAGAATGCCATCATCGCCATCATTGTAATCGTCATTTTATCATAATCATCATCAATGGAACTCCAGCAACAATGTCGTCAGCTAACTTCCATGAACTTCATTATCGGCGTGAATTGTCCGTGACTTTTGTAAAACAAAAAAAAACTGCATCCTAGTTTTTTCATTTTTTATGTAAATCCTGTAAAAAAAAAGATGTATGATGTGCACCAGTAGTTTTTATGCCAAATATGTATCGTCTATTCATAATATAACCTTCTGATATGGGCTTAAATTCAGCCGTTTAAACAATGCCAATTATTTACCCAGGCAATCTTCGTCGAGTCCCCAAGACTTTATCTCACGAGGGTCATATACTTAGAGATGTTTGGCCAATTCCACTGTCGATGAGAGAGATTCCCCTTGTGGGAGAGGCAGAGGTCGCCACCGGGTACCCGATACCCGTACCCTACCCGATACCCGGCTACTCGTACCCAGCCGGGTACGGGTACCCGTTTGCGACCCTGGTGCGGCCGGGTACGGGTACGGGTAGGCCGTGAGTCACTGGTGAGTAACCGTTTGTCACTCATTTCGGGTAGGGTACGGGTACGGGTAGGATACGGCTACCTGTACCCGGTACGGGTACGGGTACCCATTTGCGACCCTGGTGCGGCCGGGTACGGGTAAGGCATCAAAACCCGTTTGCGACCTCTAGGGAGAGGGCATCTGTGCCAAACGTATCCCACTTGCGCGCACGAAGGCAGTGACGCACTCCGCGCTGCCATCTCCTGGACACAGCTCCACACCCCCCCCCCCGTGCCCTGTGACACCTGGGCACCCGGGTCCTGTTCGGCTTCTCGGATCCGACAAGATCGGCTGCGTTCGGAGTGACTTCGCCGTAGATAGCAAGGTTGCTTTAATGGATCACTTTAGCGCACAGTGCCACGGTGGAAAGATGTTAACTACCTCGCCTGGTATGCAGGAGGTCGTGGGTTCGATGTCGACCCTGCTGACACCTGCTGTATATTTGGAGTTTGCGTGTTCTCCCCGTGGTCGCGTGGAATTTTTTTTCCTCCGGTTTTTCCCTCCACATTGAGAAACGTCACGCGTTTAGAGTCATTTGGCTGCTATACATTTCCACACGATCTGCCACTTGGTTGGGCGATTATTCGTGATAGCTAGGTCGCTTCTGAGAAAAAAAAGAGCTACATAGCTCAGTGGGCCTTACTTGGTAAAATTAAAAAATAGTTGACACGGCAGCTGCAATTTTACAACAACAACAACAGTTAAGCTATATAAGAATAGGTTTTAGCCTTTCTGGCAATAAAACAGTTGTGTTGAGAATCATGTCTGTACTCTTAGGTTTTTTCGGTAAAGTCACGTAGGTAAAAAAGAAAATTAAAAGTTAATAAAAGTAATAGTGGAAATATAATAATAAATCACGACGTTTCGGAGGCAACACAAGTCTCCGTCATCAGGTGGGAGCGTAACAGCTAAAATTACTGCATGAAGACGGTCCCACCTGACGACGGAGACTTGTGTTGCCTCCGAAACGTCGTGATTTATTATTTTATTTTATTTCCATTATTAATTTTATTAACTTTAAATTTTATTTTTTACCTACGTGACTTTACCGAAAAAACCTAAGAGTATGAATCCTTGCAGTCACGAAAGCTTCAAATCTAGAATCATGTCTGCATGGTGAACATGCAAACAAAAAAACACGATGCATCGTCTTTGAAACTGATTGGTCCACACCAGGGACAGCTTTCTCAAGAGCCTCGTCTCAAACAGCTGTTCCCCTTTTGGCGTCCTCTGGTTTAATACTGTTTGAGACTATGCGATGGATTATTGCATGCATCCGTGTGGAGTTTTGAGGTTTTTTTTAAGTCGTTCGTATGCTTGGACTTTATCCGAGTGCTTTGGTCCCCCCCACCCCTCACCCCCGGCCCCCTTATCAAATCTTGTGTTTGGCCCGTGTCCGAAACGTCTCGAACCGGGGTCGGCAACCAAAATAACAAGACGAGCCATTTTTAAAAAAAATATTCGGGTAAAACAAAAGCATTTATTTCAAGAGCCGCGATGCGCCGCGTGGTGAACACGAGACGGAGGGGTTCCTCAATAAAATAGCTGTCACGAGGCAAGTCCATCAAGAGCCACCACCGCATGCGGATCCGGAGACCCGCAGCGTGCCGACTCCCCCTGACCTACAGCAACCTTCACCATCGTTTCTCACCTCCGGCCGGCGTTTCCCACCGCAAAGGAGACGTCTTTAGAATCGCTATTTTGTGTTTTTTATTACTACACGCTTTCTTTTAACTCACTATGTCTGTCGTTGTTGTTGTTGTCGTTGTTGTTGTATCCTCAAATCTTACTGAGAGGGGTTTTCCCCTTTTTTTCTGGCAACAAAACTGACACCTTTTGCAAGGAAAGATGTTTACATTAACCACAGATGACGCCAAAAGGCGCACGTGGATTCTTGCATGCATCCGTGCGCCTTTTGGCGTCATCTGGTCGAACACCAATATGAGACTAGGCTCTAAAGAAAGCTGTCTCTGGTGTGGACCAATACGTTTTAAGGACAATGCATAAATGATCAGATTATTGTTTTTTGTTTGCACTTGACTGCAAGTATTGTGGTTAATGTAAACATGATTCCTTGCAAACGGTGTCAGTTTTGTTGCCAGAAAAAAAGGGGAAAACCCTATTTAGTATATTTTTGTACTGGCAAAGGAGGTCCCATGATGTAGCTCCTCAAATCTTGTAACTCAATTTTAACCCACTTCCCAATGTGGTATCGACTGCAAACTTGGTATACTTATGTCATACTGATGACAATACTATATTCTATCATAAAAAATATATTTTTAAACATTTTTTTTATATGTTATGTTTCGGCTTGGGTCTAATTGTCCACGCTCAACTGGCTGTAATTTACCACGGTTCCTTACGTTATGGCAAGCTTCGGGGCCACTTCCAGGAGTCGTGGAGTTCTTCCATTTCTCGTACGGTACATTTCATTAAAGCGTATTTAAAAAAAAAATCTTAACACTACTTGTTTTTCATAATAAAGGTTTTTGGGTCAGATCGCGTTATTTATAAATGTGTCATAACCCTCCACCACCCGTCACGGCCAAACAGTAAAAAATGTGTCACGTTTTCAAAGGACAAATTAATTGACTTCGTTAGCCCACCGGTGTGTGCTGAAGAGAGAATCAACAGCATTTTAAAATGTGAGTAGTTCGACGTTTCGCTGATAATTACAATCAGCTTCATCGGGCAAAAATGGTGAAGCTCTCCTGTTGCTTCCGGTCTTAAGCTTCACCATTTTTGCCCGATGAAGCTGATTGTAATTATCAGCGAAACGTCGTACTACTTAAATTTTAAAAATGCTGTTGATTCTCTCTTCAGCACACCGGTGGGCTAAAGAAGTCAATTAATTTGTCCTTTGAAAACGTGACACATTTTTTTACTGTTTGGCCGTGTCGGGTGGTGGAGGGTTACGACACATTTATAAATAACGCGATCTAAACCTAAAAACCTATATTATGAATAATATTGGTCGCGAAAGCCTACGTATTACTTGTTTTCCTTCTTCTCAACAACGACAACGACAACCGGTATGCCAAATGGGAGCGGCAGATCCGTGTTGTGTGCAGCGTCCTAGCAACTGCTGAGCCGTTGGTACAAAGATGACCGGTCCCGGGCTGGGTTGTTAGCTCAGCAGCAGAAGCAGTAGCAGCAGCAGCCGAGCGTTTCGCCACTAGCAAAGCGCAAGAGCAAGCAAAACAATTCAAACGAGAGCGACAGCAAGCTAATAAACAACATCTGTCAGCGACAAGACATTATTATTATCAAGAGTCGCAGCAATTGTCGCTTTGTTGTTGTATCTGCTGTGAGTGGCCACACACACACACTGCGTTGTGTTTGCACGCGGGCGAACAGATACTAAGCAATTGAAGCGACCCGTCAATGGCAGGGAGGCTGCGGTGTAGTATTCAAACATCAGTGGCAGTCTCGGTGGGTGGGTGGGAGGGTTGAGAATGTTCGCAACTAAATTCAAGATGTTAACTACCTCGCCTCGTATACAGATGGTCGTGGGGTTTGATCCCGACCCTGACCGCCTCTATATTTGGAGTTTGTGTGTCTCTCTCGCCGTGGTCGCGTGGATTTATTTTTTGTTGTGTCCGGGGGGTCCTCCGGGTTTTCCCCCTCAACATTAAGTGTTCAAATTGTTCGGCTGCTATAAATTTCCACACGATAAGCCGCTTCGTTGAGCTATCATTTGCGGCCAGGTCGCTTCTAAAAAAACAAGCCAATAGTCCAGTGGGCCTTACTTGGTAAAATGAAAGAAAAAAACTAAGTTTAGTAGTTCTAGATTTGAAGCTTTCGTGACTGCAAGGATTCATACTCTTAGGTTTTTTTCGGTAAAGTCACGTAGTTAAAAGATAATAGAAATAAAATAATAATAAATGAAAATTAATAATCAGAAAATGAGAAATCATTTTTTATTATTTTATTTCTGGTATATTTTACTTACGTGACTTTACGAAAATGAAAATAAATCATTTATTATTATTTTATTTCTGTTAAAGTTGAGTAGTTTATCCTTTTACCATCATCTCTTTCCCGCAAGCTCTTGGAATAAACCTGGCTCAGTTTAATAAACACGTTAACTCTGATCTATTACAACTTTGATTAGTGCTGTTTAATAGACATATCTTGTATGTTTTAGCGATTTGATTCCTATACTTTGTACTCCGATAGTTTTTTTTAGTTTTTGTTGTTGTAACGTTCTGACCCGGCCCTACCGGACACCTGTGAAACAAAGCGCTCTCATGGCTCATCGGATTTCTCCGGAGCGAAAAAAGATTCAGATGTTCTCTCTCCGCGTGAAATGAGAACACGCACTCTCACCCACGACGATTTGTGTAAGACGACAACTGAGTTTACAGCCCTTGCAGGTCCAAGTCCTTCAACTCAATCGGTCCACAAACTCTCTCCCGTGCGCTGCAGTCACCCTCCCCCACCCGCCACTTGTCCCACGGTTTATTATTTCGCTGACCCCATAGACTTTGGCTGCAGGATCGCCCGCGGCACCAACCCAAATGCGTTGCCAACTCCCTTCACCTTTTTGGTTCTTTCGGTAAAGTCACGTAGAAGGGAAATAATAAAATAATAAAAATAAAACATAATAAAATAATTCTCACGACGTTTCGGCCACAACGCAAGCAGCCGTCCTCAGGTGAAGAACAGGGCTGTCCAAGCCTGCTACGTGACTTTACCGAAAGAACAAAGAAGATGAATCCCTGCAGTCACGAAAGCTTTAAATCGAAATTCAAGTTCAAGTAACTGGGGTTACTGATGCTGTGGGATTGTTTTTTTAAATTATTTTTCATCGAAGCAAATCGAGTGGCGGTGGGAAGGACGCGCTCGTGTCTGTCTTCTCGAGAGACCTGTTCTCCACCTGAGGACCTGTTCTCCACCTGAGGACGGCTGCTTGCGTTGTGGCCGAAACGTCGTGAGAATTATTTTATTATGTTTTATTTTTATTATTTTATTATTTCCATTCTACGTGACTTTACCGAAAGAACCAAGAAGATGAATCCCTGCAGTCACGAAAGCTTTAAATCGAAACTCCCGTCACGTTCACACAGCGGCCGGACCCTCGTCTGTAACGCGCCAGGCATCCACGCGCGTGTTCTCGTTCAGCTCCAGGGTGGGAATTTGAAATGTAATTGCTGCGCTTACCCGGGTGGAGGTGGTGGAGGTGGTGGAGGGGCCTTGACAGGTTTCTTGTTGCACGAATGTGCTCCGATTTATTTCCTTGTTTAATGTCAAAGTTCGTTGCCGCATCCCCTCCTCTTCACCGTCTCACCTCGGCCACGACTTCCCTGGTCTCATTCTCCGCTCCGGACTTCAATCTTTTTAAATCCTTTATATTAAGTTCACTTGCTTGCTTGCTTGCGCGCTTACGACCGTGCAAATCTTTCGGTCGTTTTTTAACCCACTTCCCGTGATCCAATCGAGCTGACATTTTGCACACAGACTCGTTGTGCGTGACAATTAATTTGTGAAAATTTTTTCCCAAAATTTTACACTTTTTAGGAAAAAATTAATTATATTTCATTACCAATTGCTTAATGGTGGCAGGCAATCATCTGACCCATAGGTGGCAGCCATCTCAAGCCAGAGGACGAGAGGACTCTAGCGGCCACGCATATAAAGGATTTATAGTGAAAAACTTTGTTTTTACGGGTTAATTTGTTGTCTCTCGTCTCTTGTTCTCACGAGCGCGTCCTGCCCATCGCCACTCGATTTGCTTCGATGAAAAAGAATTTTTAAAAAATCCCACAGCATCAGTGACCCCAATAACTTGAACTTGAATTTCGATTTAAAGCTTTCGTGACTGCAGGGATTCATCTTCTTGGTTCTTTCTGTAAAGTCACATAGAAGGGAAATAATAAAATAATAAAAATAAAACATAATAAAATACAATTCTCACGACGTTTAGGCCACAACGCAAGCAGCCGTCCTCAGGTGAAGAACAGGGCTTGTTAAGGAATGAAGAACCAAGTTAAAGTAAAGTCACGTAGAAGGGAAATAATAAAATAATAAAAAGAAAACATAATAAAATACAATTCTCACGACGTTTCGTCCTCAAGTGAAGAACAGGGCTTGTTATTCACCTAAGGACGAAACGTCGTGAGAATTGTATCTTATTATGTTTTCTTTTTATTATTTTATTATTTCCCTTCTACGTGACTTTACTTGAACTTGGTTCTTTCCTTGACCCACCTCCTTGACTTACTTCTAACGCACTGCTCTCCAAAGAGCAATGTAAACGGAGATTTTATTACGCTAATTAAAGCCCCAATTGTGATTATTTAGTGCCTGAACTTGAGAACTTGAATTGCTTAACAATGGCAGTGTTAGGTCACTGTGGTTTAGGTTGCAGATTTGACATTGGTTGGGGGCGATTAGTGGTGCAATGTGCAATGGTTATCACGAATTGCTACCCACTGCCATGAACCGGGCAACCAAAGTTCGATTACTGGTTGCGGTGAACATAATTGACGAGTGACCAGACCTCACCTCACTGCCCTTTCAACAATTTGCACCGATTTGCATTGACCAGAGTGGTGAAGTATGGTCAACACCCCCACCCTCTTACAACTGGCACGGCGTGCAGGGGCATTACTCCAGCAGTGGATTGAGAAATAGCTGCACATTTGTTAGAATTGGTTAATGCCGAGCGTATTGAGCCGATTGACCACGTGCAATATGCAGCGACTCCCCCGTCAAACGCAACGACAGGGTGGACACTATTTTGGCAGAATAACCAACAGAATCCGTGCCAAATGCCATTGGGACCCTGCGCCTTGCACAGTCATTCAACACCGGGGGACATCTACACGAAAATGTCTCTGTCGAGGCCCCCTCACGAAGTTTCCCGATATTTTGAACACCGATACTTGGCCAAGAAATGGAACACGGGGACCAGCCGACGGAGATGGAGCGATGAAATCAGTTCGCACGCAGCATCGCGAGGAGGAGGGTGGCGTCTTTTGGGAGGCATTCATCCAGCGGCAGCGGATTGACCATGGCTGCTGCTGCCGCTGATGATAATTCTGCTGCTGATGATGCTGGTGCTGCTGATGGTGGTGCTGCTGCTGATGATGATGCTGCTGATGATGCTGCCGCTGATGATGATGGTGCTGCTGATGATAATGATGATGGTGTTGCTGATGATGATGCTGCTGCTGATGATGATGGTGCTGCTGATGTTGATGGTGCTGCTGCTGATACTGATGATGATGGTGCTGCTGATGTTGATGGTGCTGCTGCTGATAATGATGATGGTGCTGCTGATGATGCTGCTGCTGATGATGCTGCTGATGATGATGCTGCTGCTGCTGATGATGCTGCTGATGTTGATGCTGATGATGATGCTGCTGATGATAATGCTGCTGCTGCTGATGATGGTGCTGCTGCTGATGATGATGCTGCCGCTGATGATGCTGCTACTTACTGGGATCAAACTTGTCAGATTTAGAATCTATGCGGCACAGTTATATGATCGGGTTTCATGACGCATTCGTTGACTCTGGTCTCTCTGTGCGTTTGTTTAGCGCACTTTAGCTGAACCCATTTCGCTTGAGTCGTGTTGTGTGTACCCCGGGTGCAGGCTACGACGCTGCGGTGAATGTGCCCGGCTAGGTGTGTGTGTTTCTCTCTCTCTCTGTCGTTTTTTGCGTGTGGCGTAACTCAAAGGGTCTTTACTGAGCCGTGACAAATCAAAGGGAGGTGTGATTTGTGCCGATAGGGTTTCAATGAGAAGTCAATAAAACACGGCTAACCATTGGGCAAGAACTGTTTGTACTTCTGCTAACCCCCCCACCGCCCCGTTATTGAATCTGAGCGTTAGCTGGGCGGACGGTTAGGAGGCTTTTCAAGAGTTCTTTATTTAGAAACTGAGATAAAAGCCATTGTGGGGGGTCAGTCCACACACGCGACGCTCTGCGCCGGTGTTGGCTTCGTTTCGCAACACACCGACGGACGGACCCACGACCGACCCCAGTCAACGCGGTGCGGGACCGGCGACTCGGAGCTCGCCGATTGTTGCTGGCCGGCCGCTCTCTTTTTTTTTTCAACGTCATGAATATCCATCACATTTTATTAATGAAATGACAACACGGGGTCACTCCCACATTGAAGGGGACCTCTTTATTGTACAACACGAGTCATGGCACACAGGGGCAAGGCCTGCTTATCAGGGCAACATAGGAGGCGCTCAGCTGATGCTTCTGCCGATGACTTTGGTTCCTCCATCATGTCACTCTCAAGCCACTGTGGGGAGCGGTGGTGCAGCGGTTAGCGCTACGCTGCGCTGCGAACCTGGCTACCCGGGTTCGATTCCCGCTCACGGCAAACACCGCCAGTGACGATGATTTGAACCGGTCTCTGGGCCTCCCCTAGGTCGACTCAGCCTCAAATGAGTACCTGGTTCGGTGTGTGAACATCGCCACCGGGGAGACAAAGGCGGCCGGGCGTGGTGTTGGCCACCCACCCATTCGCGTGCCGTGCCGGCCTTCATAGGTTGCTACTCGCTAACAGCACTTGCCCCTACAGTATGTTGAGGCTACACAGGGGATCTGTATCTTTGTCTCAAGCTGTGAGTCCGGGTTTCCTCCTTGAGGCTCTTCGGCTCGCCTCCTTTGCGGGCAGCCGTTTCGACTTTAAAGAGAATGTGTTTAATTTGGCAGGGAATGGGTCACCATGGAATGTGACGACAAAATGTACAAGTCAATAGATTCCTGCAGTCACGAAAACTTCAAATCAAGATTGTATTGTTAACAAATAAGTGGGGGGGGGGGGGGTGTGAAGCTAAATAGACGCAGTTTATTCCATCGCCTGTTTTGTTTATTCAAGTCAGAATGTGTTTGTCACCTGCCGTATACATGCTCATACCTGTCAACTCCTTATCAGTGCCTAGCTTATTATAGAGCAATTTAGACCTTATGGGTCACCTCGTGCCCCTTATACATCTCAACGTTCATCCTACAAAGCCCCATCCCAAGGGAGAAACACAAACAAAGAGACAACACTATTTATTCTGTCCGTATTGAAACGGCTGTACGCCGTATGGACCTGAAAACTCAATTCCCCTGTACGGGAATTCGGGTTAAACCGCGTGGGTTGGCATCTCTGTGTGCTTGCTACTGTGTTTGCGTTCAAGTAGCCCCGCGTGTGATACGTCTCTCGAACGATTTTGGTCGAAGACAAAAAAAAAATATTTGGAGGTTTCGTGACTGCAGGAATTACTCTTTGTTTTTTTTCGGTAAAGTCACGTAGAAAGGAAAAAATAATAAAAAATAGAGCCAAAGAGTAAAAAAAAAATCTTCTTCTTTGAAAGGTTACAACCCCTGCCTGGGTGTGACGATCCTCCAATCAGGCTCAGTGGTCATCTCCCCACCACCACCACCACCAAAGACAAAGATCCCCCGTGTAGCCTCAACAGACTTTTTGGGGCAAGTGCAGTCAGCGAGCAGCACCACTGTGGCACACCACACCCGACAGCGCCTACTACGCACGGCATCACGTCCTCAATTGAGGCTGAGTTGACCTAGGGGAGGCCCAGGACCCGTTCAGATAATCGTCACCGATGTTGGCCGTTAGCCGTGAGACCAACCTCAAGTGGAAAATTGCGATCTTGGGATTATTTTCGAATTTCCTCGCCGACAAGTGACGTCACCAACTTTGGCGGGCAAAAGCACGGTCGTGACGTCACAGGGAGCGCCGCCATTTCCGCGACATCACGTGTTCGAATTACTCCAAAAACAAACCCAATAATATTCAATCTCGCATCGAGGCGACATTTTCCGATTTTGTCGGATTACGTGTGTATGTTTGACTTGTTTTTCGCACCGTACATAACCAACCGTGCTAATCAGAGGTGCGGGGGAAGGACGACAAGCTAAACACAAAAAGAAGTTAGAAATAAATGAGTTTTCAATCTCCATTATTTAAAAGTGCAACGCTCCAATGGCTTCCTAATATCGGAAGAAAGAGCGCTCCAGACGGCCGCAGAAAGGGCGCGAGGCGGTGAGCGTCTTTGCTCGATGGTCAGCGAAAAATCCGTCTCTACGAGGATGCTGACGGTTTACGCTTCTCGACGAGATCGGCGAGTTTATCGCGCGGTTCACTTGTGGGCGAGCACTTTGTGTGTGTGTGCAAGGGACCGTCCATAAATGACGTCACGCACCTAGGGGGGGGGGTCAGACATTTGTGACGATGTGTGACAAGGGGGGGGGGGGTTGAGAAATGTGACGTCACATCAAAATGCGCAACTTTAAATAAATATAGACAACACGTTCTACTTAATTAAATAGACTTTTTAATAAATGGTTTCTCCTACAACATCAGAGTGCAGCGCCACGTTAAATACGCACTACAATGACAATAGTTTAAAGCGATTTGAAGCATGTTTTATTTTTGCGGGGGGGGGGGGGGGGCGAACAGAGCTTTGTGACGTCATATTTGAGGGGGGGTCTGACTTTTTGTGACGCCGTGTGACGAAGGGGGGGGGGGATCAAAAATATTCCAAAATCGCGTGACGTCATTTATGGACGGCCCCTAACCTGGGGATTGATGGGGAATGGGGGGGGGCTTGTCTCCCACGAAACCCCCCGTACCTAACCGGCGAGTGGCCGCCACGCGGCTCCGTCTCCGTGCGCGCCAGGCGAGCCAGCTGGTGCTCTACTGGTTCCCCATGAGCGCGCCGTGCCGAGCCGTGCTCATGCTGTGCCGCGAGTTGGGACTCAGCACCGAGCTGCGCGTCGTCGACCTCATGAAGGGCGATCAGCTCAAGGACGACTTCCAGCTCATCAGCCCCATGCACACCGTGCCGGTCATCGACGACGGCGGCCTGCGACTCTGGGAGAGGTGAGGGGCGTGTGGATGAGGGTGGCGTGGGGGGGTAGGAGCACAGCGCTCGGCTGCACGTGGTGGTAGGGGACAGGGACACGTGGTGGTAGGGACAGGGACACGTGGTGGTAGGGACAGGGACACGTGGTGGTAGGGATAGGGACACGTGGTGGTAGGGATAGGGACACGTGGTGGTAGGGACAGGGACACGTGGTGGTAGGGATAGGGACACGTGGTGGTAGGGACAGGGACACGTGGTGGTAGGGACAGGGACACGTGGTGGTAGGGACAGGAACACGTGGTGGTAGGGACAGGGACACGTGGTGGTAGGGACAGGGACACGCGGTGGTAGGGACAGGGACACGAGGTGGTAGGGTAGGGGGCACTGCATAGATGCGTGGGACGAGGAGACACGAGACTTTGACACCTGTGATTGAACTGGGTGCTTAAATGTAGTGATCTTGATGGTCTCAGCCCGGTCACCAATGACCGCGCACATGTTTATTTTACGCTTCTTTTCGTTGTTAAATTTGGCGACATTCCAGCTTCGAGAACGAATTGTTGGCTTGACCGTCACGTGACAAAATTGACCCTCCTGTTGTCGAGCGGATCGGAACGTGCTGCTCGCTTCGGCGTGTGCACCGCAGGCCACTTGAAGGGACCTCAGAGGCAGCTCTGTGACATCGGCTTTTCTGCGGAGGCACGATGCACTTTCTCTGTGCTACCGAGATAGTGGCACAATTGGGCTCGAAGTAAAAATAAAAGAATTACGTTACCAAAAGAGCATCGCGGGCAGGTGCCTGCCTACACGCGCACAGCCAGAGAGCCTCGTCCTGCTCCCGACGGGGCAAAGAAGAGACACAGGGAGGAGCGGATTCGAGGTGGCACGGTCGTTTATAAAAGTTGAAGGCGGTATAGTACTATAGTAATAGAGCAAGTGCAGAATCACTGAACAGGAATTGATAGCTTTAAAGTATTTAGCGCGGGGCCCTTGAAAGTGCGGGGCCCCGTAGCATTTGTAGCTACTTTTGATACTCGGATAATCCGACACTGATGGGGGGGGGGTGGATATTCTTTGTCTTTGACCTCTCTACCCCCCCCCCCCCGTTCCACACGGCAGCCGCGCCATCCTGCAGTACCTGGTGAACAAGTATGGCGCCAAGAAGGCGGACGCCCTCTACCCGCGGGAGGCAGCTGCCCGCGCCCGCGTGGACCTCATGCTCAACATCAGCCTGAGCACAGTGAACAAGGCCATCGTGGAGTACATGGTCAGTGTGAACGTACCAATTTGCTCCCACGGAGGGGTTTGGTAGGTGGTGGTGGTGGTGGTGACAGCGGTTAGCGCTGCGCTGCGAAACGCCGCGACCCGAGTTCGATTCCCGCTCACGGACACCGACGCCGGTGACGATTATGTGAAGCGGGCCGACTGGGCCTCCCCTAGGTCGACTCAGCCTCGAGTGAGTACTGTGGTGCGGTGTGTAAACGTCGCCACCGGGGAGACAAAGGCGGTCCGGCGTGGTGCTGGCGACCCACCCCTTTCATGTGCCACCGTGCCGGCCTTCATAGGTGCTCGCTAACAGCACTTGCCCCAACGGTCTGTTAAGGCTATACGGGGGATCTTTGTTGCACCCCTCTCATAGTGAAAACACGGATCCTGCCGTTGTGTAACCCTTCACGGTGATTTGCTGCGACTATCGCTGTCCAAGGTGCGATGCAAGATCACTTTTGATGGAATTTTCACTCGAACTGGTATTGGCCAGAACATGGAGAATAACCTGCAATTGGGATTACACACACAGCACCAGTAACATGCACTCCGCACACCTCCAAACAACTTGACAAAATTCTTGAGACTCGGCGAGACTTTCGTGGAAAATCAAAACAATCACAAAATAAAAAAAATTCTATGATAATAATGGTATCAGTTACCCATAACTGTGTATTTTGTGCGTGTCTGTGTCTATATCATTTTTTTATGTATGTGTCCTATGTGATTTTTTTTGCACGCCTGTCTTTGTGTTTTCATATGTATGCGTATCTGCCTCCGTCTTTGTATCGCACGAAATGCTGGCCTTAACAGGTTCTCGCGAGAGCACTTGCCGCAACATTCTGTTTTAAAGGCTGTGTTGATGATAGTTGTCGTCTGTGTGTGTATGTGCGCGCGTTTGTCTTGGCTATGCAGCGCCCTCAGCTGTTCCAGAAGAAGCCAGCTGACCCAGAGAAGGAGACCAAGGTGAAGGAGGCGCTGCAGTTCCTCGAAAAAACCCTGCAGGCAAACCAGTACCTGACAGGAAACCACATGACCATCGCAGGTGAGACTCTCTGGCCGGCTCTGCGAGCTGATTTGAGGCTGGGCCTTTAGGCGCTGCAGCCCATGGCCTCGGAGTTTGAGGGGCCCTAATTGTGACAGTTCGATTGATCAAGAAACATGTGCAAAGAAATTGGAACTGAGGCTGAAAAGTGCTTCAGAGAAAGGGTGGAAAGGGGCGTGCGTGGAATTGCATTGAGACAAGAAAGACGAACACCTACATTAGAGGACACACACAAGTAACCTCCCTTTCCTGTTCCGAGACGATGGCAAGTTAAAGGGTGGGGGAGGTCCCGTCCACCTTCTGAATTTCGGAACGTGCACAGCGGTTTGGCGTGCCACGTGCCCTCCCGCATGGCCTTGCGGGAGCCCCGGTACCGAGAAAGTTGTTTTATTTTAGTTTTTATTCCGCTCTCTGTTCCGATGACGTGCACGTACGCGTACGTCATCAGAACGGCAAAGGGGTAAGAGAGAGATGTTAAGTCAAGTGGGCCAGCGCAGACACGTCGCTCTCAGGAATGACGGCCGGGCGGTGACAGTGATTGCTAAGTGGCAGGCAAAGGTGGGAACGGCACGCAAAGGACGTCCATCGTGGAGATGGCGAGCTTAGCCCGGTTCATGTGCAGGCACCTGGGTGGATTGTTGCATCGCGAGACTGATAATAACAATAATTTACACTTGTAAGGCACATTTTATCCATAGATCCCAATGCCTTCCGTGCATGGAAAGCAGGAAATAAACAGAACGAGGGTAGTAGTAATAGGTTTTTACCATTTCAACTGGTACAAAAACTGACACCTTTTTACAAGGAGTCATGTTTGCAAAAACCACAACACAAGCAGTCAAAATGCAAACAAAAAGAAACAACTCTGATAATGATATGCACTGTCCTTGAAGTTAATTGGTCCACACCCGAGACAGCTTTTCTTAGAGCCTCGTCTCAATTGGTGTTGGACCAGATGACTTCAAGAACAATGCATATCATTATCAGAGTTGTTTCTTTTTGTTTGCATTTTGACTGCTTGTGTTGTGGTTATTGCAAACATGATCCCTTGTATAAAGGTGTCAGTTTTTGTACCAGTTGAAAGGGTAAAAACCTATTACTATATTTTGCCACTGGTAAAGGAGGTCTCATAGTGTAGAACGAGAGTAGTTTAATCTAGATTTGAGGGTAGTTTAACAGCACTCGACATAGCTGGGTGGTGGCGGGTTTAACGACGCATTTATATTTACGCGATCTAACCCAAAAACCTCGATTATGGAGAACGAGGGTAAATGCACAAAACTCGGGGGTTAAGGCCAGTTTAAAGCGGCGAGTTTTCAAGATCGACTTAAATATATCTAACGATGGTGGCGACTTAGAGGGAGGTTGGCTTCATCCACACTTGTGATATTCGGATGCCACTGTAGCCATGCACTTTTAAATCTAGATTGAAAACCAATTTCTTCAGAACTGCGTTGTGTGCGTTTAGTTTGTTGTCCTTCCCCCGCACCTCCGATGAGCATGGTTGGCTACGTACGGTGCGAAAGAAGTTCAACGTGTGTACAACCCCCGTCACGCACACCCCCTCCCCCACCGCCAGACCTGTGCATGGTGACGGACGTGAGCATGCTGGAGCCCATCGCATACAACCTGGCGTCGTACCCGTCACTCGTCGCGTGGATCGGGCGCATGAAGCAGCTGACGTACTACGGAGAGTGCAACCAGGGTCTGGAGGACTTCAAGAAATCCATGCAGTAGCCGAGCGTCGGCCAAACGTGGAGCGCGGCCGGCCAGCTACCGAGGTCCGGGTCTGGGCGCGTTTTAGGGTTCTACGATTGCTATTCTTAGGTTTTTTTTGGTAAAGTCACGTAGGTAAAAAATTACAGCTATCGTGCTGTGACGGTTCCGTCTGAAGACGGAAGCTTGTGTTGCCTCCGAAACGTCGTGATTTTTATTTTATTTTTATTTTACTTTTATTAATTTTAATTTTTTACCTACGTGACTTTACCGAAAAAACCTAATATGAATCCTTGCAGTCACGAAAGCTTCAAATCTAGAATTCTACGATTGCTGTTCACCGGCCGGGGTGGTACAGGCAATGGGTTTCTTAAATGGTTGTAATGGAGAGAAAAAAAAACCCAAAATGTTGAGAATTGGATTGAATGCGACTCAAAGTGTACAACGCGACTTCGTTTGCCACGCACGTTTTGTGATTCAATGCGAAGGGCATTGAAATTCGTGCTGCGGTTCAGACTCACAGTGGGAGTGGATATGCTTTGAGATTATTTATAGGCAAGTAATGAAACTTAACTATTTTAAACTTTTTATTTTACCACTGAGCTATAGCAGCTCTTTTTCAGAAGCGACCTGGCCACAAATCATAGCTCAACTAAGTGGCTATTCACGTTGAAATATATAGCGGACAAAATACCTGAAAACGCCCTGATTCTAAATGTGGAGGGAGAAAACGGAGGATCCGTATAAAAAATCCACGCAACCACAGGGAGGAATATGCAAACTCCAAATATACAGGCGTCGGCGTCGGGATAAAACCCACGATCCACCTGGATACCAGGCGAGGTAGTTGACATCTCACTACCGTGGGAGCCGCACGGCACATCGAGTCATTGTTTAATTTGTATTTTGACACTTATGACACGTGCTTTGAATTGTGCATGAGAGTAGATTAGTTACAACTTATGCGAATCACATGCTGTTGGATTTGGGCGCAAGGTTACATTGGTTACATGCCTGATATATTGTATATTCTCCATATGAATTGCTGCCCTCGAAAGAATATCATAGTCTCTGGGCCCAGACCAAACATTGTTCTCATTGATACCACCTGAGATGGCAAAACTTGAGTTATACCAACATCTTTTAAATGGGCAATAAAACCGAATAATGCCAATAACAATATTTTATGTTATTGCATAATCCCCTTTGACTAAGCCATATAGAGAACCCGGTAACTCTAAATATGTTCCACTACTCGTGGTAACCAAAATCTCATCTGGTCCATTGCCTACACGGATTTCCTTTTGTTTTCCTGCAGAAGACAAGCAGGTGAAGGGGGGAATGATCTTATTCCCGCTCTGCGGCAAGACAAATGTGTCGATATGCACGGTACAATCTTCACGTATGAAATAAGAACTCATTCCTATACGGTCACTGGCTGTGTTCGCAAATCCTGGATTTGAGACCGGCAGTGATATACAGCACGACCCACAACCCGCCCTGGGTTAAGTCCAGTTATGTAACGCAATGGAGTTTGAGCGCTTTTGTAAGAGTTAGAGCAGTTGGCATGTTGAGGTTTCACGCCCCCCGTAACTTATCAAATAGCCCAGGGCCATGTCCTCTCTTTAGATGACCTGACATTTTAGACACAATCACCATACTCAAATATAATTTTTCGTAGGATTTCCATTCAGTTTAATTCGATGACATGGTCATGAATAAAGTTTAAAAGAGTAACTAACCAATGATGTGAGGGTCCCATGTAAGGTTTGTAATAATACACGACTAAACATTAAAAACACGTTTTTTTTCTCAGATAATGTTTACGAGTGTAATTGTGTAAATAACAAATTAATGGATTATTTGAAATACATGTCTCCCTTTTATTTTAACCAAAGAGAAAACCCACCTATGCGTTGATCATGAACAACATTGTGTTTTTTTTGTGTTGTATTGTCAACTCAACATCAAGCCAGGCCTGGCAATGTGAAACTTTACAAATCTGGCTATTGCTGCGGTGTTTGCAGAATAGTTTATCTCAACAGCAGTGAGCTTTTCATTGCGAAGTCGAAACCAAACACTCAATAGTGTGCAAATACTGTGCTGTATCTTAAGTGTCAGTCACATGGCGGGGTGAGTTTTGCGGGTGCCTCCCCATCCCCGGATGGCTCGTCTTTGCCCTGTTGCGGCAGGAGTTCCTTGTGACTGTCTCTGATACGTGGCCAAGCCCAGGCAAAATTGGCAACCAACTGAGTTCTGGGGCCAGCTTTGATCCGAGTGACAAACGGTCACGTGTGTACACAATGGCACTCGAGTGGGGCGCCTACCTGCGACGGCTTGCAAACTGTTTTCGCCATATGAAGCTTTCACAACCTGGCAAATGCCTCAACTCAAAGAGGCTTCGACTATGTGGTGCTATGATGATAACAAGTACTCTAGTTGTAAGAAGTTACGAAATGGCCATATAAGTAAACATTCCTTGAGGACAATGGTACCTAAGCTTCTGTATAGAGACTATGGACATCCATGTGCATCCTGTATCATGTAAGTCATCACGCAACCTGAATGTAGGATCTGTCATCACTGTATAAACACATTTTCACGAAGCGCGACCCTTGTGCAATTCCTGAGCGAGTTCGTCAACACCGTAAAAACACAGTCCTTTGGAGATGTTTCAAATAGACCTTGATTTTAATGTAATAACATTCTGCATTTCATCCTTTTGTATTCAATTTCAAATAAGTTACGTAAAATAAATGCATGTACCATTTACACACATTGCTTCTATTCGCTTGAATTTTAATCCATCGAGGCTGCATGAAATGCGCCTTGATCAAAAATCAATACAGCCACATCCATCGTGATGAACCTGGACACATGGCTTGCTTGAGTAAAAAGGTGCGACATCCAGACGACCAGACTTCAACCCCTTCCGGCAGCGGTTACCAACGACCGGTCCTTGCTTACCGGCACTCCCCACAAGGCCATGGTGAACTGTAACAGACTACGACGATTTCACAAAACACCGTATTTTTACTGCGTGGTGATCCGCTATTATATCTTTTTGACAATCGTCCGCAGATCCGGAGAGGTTGAGAACCGCTACCTTAGAGGAAGCCAAATCGAACCAAAATTTTTTTTTCTCCAGTGGATAGTCACAAGAGTCAAGATTAATGCAAGTCCTGGAGGGAAACAAACGTAGCTTTGAAAGCAGATGCTGCATCAATGTAGCATTCGTTCATTACTAACCGATCATGAATGCCTCACTCCAAGCATCCAGAATACACATCCCTATCGCAGCTGGCTACTTCCAGAAGCAACATAATTTATGAGCCAATCACCTGCTGATGTGCCTAATTTTCATTAGATCTTTCAAGCTAAGCAGGCTTCAGCCAAGATAATAAGTGCACGGGATCGGCCACCACCATGAGTGCGCGCTGAAGGCTGTCTTAGGTGGCTTCGGAGCTGTGTTCAAGGTGGTGGTCAGCAGAGGGCAGTTCATACAAATCCATTGTTTTACCGTACTTCTATCTTTAAGATCCAATAAACCCAATGAGCCACGTGGCATTACGAGTCCCTCATCCAGCAGCGTACTGACAAAACGGCTGTAAGCGTGCACACTTTCAGTTGTGTGAAATAAAAAGCAGACTTAGTATGCATATTCCAATACATATTCGTTAACAATGCTTTTTTTCCCCATTGTCAAACAAACCGACACGAAGAGTAAAAAGAGTTTCTTACAACAGAGTCGCCCTTCTGGCCGATTTGCAATGTACATTATTTGTAGCGGAGTTCAGCCCACAGCTCCTTGTGAGAGCCATTGATTTATCAGTACCACCCTGGGTGGCCAACGATATCAATAATTTTCTTAAAGAATTGTATCTCGAGATCGCAAAACATCCATGATAGCACAGTGACTGGTAGCTCATTTTTGGAAGGGCATTAAAAGAAGGGCATTGTACATTTTTTATGTAATAATCAAGTACGCATGTAAAGCAAGACAGCATATCCACGAAAGCATTCTGCCCCACTGTCAATTCTGGAAGCTATTTGCCACTTCCAGGTGTTGCCCACAAAACCCCCCTGGCTCAAGACCAAACAGGACGGAAGGTCTTCCCTTCTTCACGCTTGTGCCGAGACTGTCAGAGACGCGCGGGAGTAATGTCAGCGCGCGGTTGACTCTTCATAGGACGAGCACGGCGAAAGAGACTCAGACGTCGTAGAAAAGCCTGGCCAGCTGGTAGCGGATGAAGAATGCAACTGCACTGCCCAATACCTGCAATGCACATACAAGACAAGGACCCCCCCCCCCCCAACGTATAGCCTTTAACAGGTGCAAGTACATTTCACGAACACCTATGCAGGCCGGCACAGCACATGAGGGGCTGGACGGCCAGCACCACGCCCGGGCCGCCTTGGTCTCCCCAGTGGCGATGTTTACACATCGCATCAGGTACTCATTTGAGGCTGGGTAGACCTAGGAGAGGCCCAGGACCGGTTTAAATATTCGTCATTGGTGTTGGCCGTGAGCGGGAATCAAACTCTGGGTGCCCGGTTCGTGGCGCAGCACGCTCACCAATACACCACCGCTCTTCATTTGTCCACATACACACGCACGCACACACACACATGCATAAATACAAAGCTTGGTTATTGCAACACAAGACCCCTGCGGGAAGTGTGGTTAGCGAGCACCTATTAAAGCCAGCAGGATGCATGAGCAGATCGCGTGGCCAGCGACATGCCCTGGCTGCCTTTGTCTTCCCAGGGCTGATGTGCACACACTGCGACGGGGGCCCACATAAAAGGTGAGTTGACACTGCGGAAGTCCAGGGCATGGACAGATACCACTCGCCACTGATGTTAAATATGGCCGGGTTATCAAACAAAGGGCTCTGGCTTATTAGTGAAGTTCTAAAAGCACTAGATCACCACTCCCCATTGTTTAGTGTGGACCATTAGTTTCAAGGTGGATTAAATACCAGAGGTTTTCCAGTAAGGATCGACTTGCGATTGCCCAAAGGTGTTGCCATTTTTTTCAAAGCGCCAAAGCCGTAGCTTACAGGGGCTTCAGCTGTGCTCAATAACGATTTGCGTGACTTCAGGTGGTAATAACACAGACCATAAAAATTATTCCACTTCGCTTTTGAAAACGATGGCCACGTGCGCGTTCGTCACGGTGAAAGTGTACGGCATGGGCCAGAGGAAGCGCGAGAGGGCCTCACCTGCAGCAGCAGCATGGTGATGGTGAGCCTCTGTTCGTGCACCGGGCCCAGCGCTTTGAGCACGAGGTTGATGAGCGTCAGATTGTTGCACTCCGTGTACTTGCCGTCCTCGCCAACGTCGTGCCGCACCTCCACGAGCCGCAGCTTCTCCCCGACCTGTACGGCGGGGCGGAGTGGGGGGGGGGGATCCAGGGCTTAAACTCCCCTTTTAGAAATCTATCACGCGTTCACATATTATTATGATTAAGATTGGTTTAACACGAAGGCTTTCACGACCAATATTATTCATAATAAAGTTTTTTTTTGGGTTGGATCGCATAAATATAAATGTGTCGTTAACCCACCACCACCCGACACAGCCAATGGGTAAGGTTTGTCGTGTAAAAAAAACGTGCCGATTAGTTAGTACTTCAGCACACCGGTGTGTTGGAGTGTAAACCCACAACATTTACAATTTGAGTACGACGTTTCGCTGGCGATTACAACCAGCTTCACCAGGCGATTTACCAGGATTGTGAATACGTTTTCCCGTTTCTATTAAGATTGCTTTGGTAAACAAGCGAAGTAATCATAATAATGGTAAAAAAACGTATCACGAGCACAGAAAAAGGCGAGCCGGTACATGGCGTGCCAAAATTCTTCTCGGAACGGCATTGCCGACTGTTTCGGCTGAAATTAAGCACTGCGGGTGTGCAATGTGATGCTGCTGCGAGGGCAGAGGTCGCAACCGGGTACCCGATACCCGTACCCTACCCGATACCCGGCTACCCGTACCCTACCCGATACCCGGCTACCCGTACCCGGCTGGGTATGGGTACGGGTACTGGTACCCGTTTGCGACCCTGGTGCGGCCGGGTACGGGTACGGGTAAGAAATCAAAACTCGTTTGCGACCTCTGTGCGAGGGAAAGAGGAATCACGACCGTTTACACGCTAGGGGGCAGCACTTTCCCACTGCTGCAGAGTAAAAGATTGTCACATGACTACCAGATAACACTTAATTCTAATACAGGGACTCCTTACTTACGAACGAGAGGTCTGTTCGTAAGTCGATATGTTTGCAAGTACAACTTTACGCCTGTCGATTCCAAACATGTTGTACGGCATGTACACTAAACACGGGGAATGGCTTTAAAAGTTCTGTAATCTCCTATAGATGTAGATGCCACTGGTTCTTGATGTTCTGCAAATGTAGATACCACCACCCCCATCTATTGTGCGGAGGTTGAACTTATGGCTATCAGGCCTAACAGGCAACTGGACATATGGACAGGTTTGTTCAAATCTCTGAAAGTCCTTAAGTAGAATGTTCGTAAGTAGAGGAGTCTCTGTAGCTGGAATTTAGGCCATTTAAGCACAGAACCAAATTTCATAAGATTTTTATTTGCACAAATTGGTGACTGGGCTGAGACCATAAACTCTATAAATCTGAGAATCAGGTTTAATCAACAAGCAGATGCCCGGATATGAACCCAGGTTCTCAGTCGTGCCATCTCAGCGCTCTGACCACTGCGCCACTTGGCCAACTACCTCGACCTTAAACGGTGTGCGAATATAGAAAACAATAATTGCCCCAGTTATATTCTAGTTGGGCTATTGTCATCAGTCATAATATGAAGACATTTAAATCCGGATCTCTTGCAGAGATAGCAGTGCCAGGAAACAGCCCTGGAATGATGATGTCCCAGAATTACTATTGAAGTCATGTCAATAGGGCATCTTTATACTTGCAGAAAATGCCTTTCAAATGCCCTGAAAAGAGTAAATGTCACAAGGCAATAACTGTATATTTAAATTTTCAGATCTTGATTAGGCGAAATTAAGTAAGAAAAAAATATGACTGTGCGTATGCACATTTATTAGTAACCAAGCTCAGACCATCAACTTGCTCCACTTGAGAACCGGGGTTAAAATCACGGATGGCTGCTTGAATTCACAGCCGGAAACTCGGCAGTGCCGGCTGAGTGTTACGAAATGATATTAGCCATGAGCTGCCTGGCCACATCATAGTGAGGACATTTACATCAGTTCTCTGTTTGCTAACCGAGAAGTGTGTTTTAAACTTTAACGCTTACCTGCAGAATTGCCTTTCCAAGAGCTGAGAGTTCTGTTTGTTTGAATCTAGCAAAACTCATGTCAAGCTTGCCTGTTGCACGATTCAATCTGAAGTGAAGAAACAAAAAGTATCATCATCATCGTCATCGTCGCCATCACCATGACCACTCTGTGTTAACCAAACCATGCAAGTGTAAATTACGTCAGCCTCTTGCTAACATTCTAACCAGTGGTTAAACGAACACGTCCAGGTTGAAATACAATATCTTGAAGTATAAAAATGACAACTGATACCAGGGGTTCGTATTCTTAGGTTTTTTCCGGTAAAGTCACGTAGATAAAAATTTAAAATGAATAAAAGTAAAATAAAAATAAAATAAAAATCACGACGTTTCGGAGGCAACACAAGCTTCCGTCTTCAGGTGCAACCGTCACAGCACGATTGCTGTATTTCATTTTTATTTTACTTTTATTAATTGTAATTTTTTATCTACGTGACTTTACCGAAAAAAACTTAAGAATATGAATCCTTGCAGTCACGAAAGCTTCAAATCTAAAATTGATACCAGGGGGTTCTCAATCAGGCTTCCACTGACCCTAGAAGGTTGCAGGTTATTTAGGTTTTTTTATCGCAGTTGCTGAACACACGCTCAGAGGACCACAGCTAACATCAGTGTCAATTGATATAAGGACAAGTCCTCGACCTCTCCTAGGGTCGACAGCCTTAAATATGTACCTGGTGCAATGTGTAAAACAACAACACTGGGGAGACAAAGGCATCCAGGCATCATGCTGGCCACAACACCCGCTCAATTCAGTTTCATGTATTAGGTGTAGCCCTGTGAGCCATTCAGCTCTTGAATCGGGTGCAACCGCAACAAAAAACAAAAACATGAAACAAAAACATGAACAAGAAAACATCTTATAAAGTGACTATGTTCAAACAGAAAATCCAGGAAAAGACAGCAAAATATTCCACAAAAAGCACCGTACACCAACTAATGGCCTTAACAGGACTTGCCCCAATAGTCCGTTAAAAAAGGGGTCCACGCGGGGGAGGGGGGGGGGGTTCGTTGTCTATGAACACGTGTACGCACGCACCGGGGCAGGCGGTGGCGGGGACAGGGCACCAAGTGGAAGAGCTGGGGCACGGAGTAGATGAAGTTGGCCACCTGCGGCAGGAAAAAAAGCAGCATGGTCTTGCTGAAGTGGCCCAGGATTCCCACCACGGCGAACGTCATCCCGGCAAAGTAGCAGAACGTGTCGCCCACAAACACGCGCGAAGGGTACCTGACCGCACAGACGAGGCACACGGATGCACGTGCACACGGAGTGACGAGGCGACGAACGTTCCAGTCGCCAAAACGAGTGGGTGTGCGCACAGCAGGTGCGACTCACCAGTTGTGGTAGAGTAAGGCGAGAGTGGTGAAGAAGAATGGGAACATGAAGTAGAGAGAGAACATGTGGTCATCTCCGCAGTCTCCTGCAATGCAGACAGCATCCATGGCCAGTTATGTCCGTCGAGAAATTGAAATTGGTACTCGTTGAGGTGGCCCAGGTGACTCAAAGGCGAGAACACTGAACTAGGACCAATGAGATCCCGGAATGGAATTCGGGCAGTCACCTAGTGATTAAATAAGGTTCTCAAATGTTTATTAAGTTAACTGTCTCCATTTGATCACCGACCAGGTGGCTTAGTGCGAGAGCGAGCGGCTCGCAATCAGAAGGTTGCAAGTTTAAATGCTGGTTTGCGTCACTCAGCTCATCATCCCTCTAAGGTTCATAAAATAAGTAACATTTTGTAGGGAAGTCAACAGTGGTTGTCCCCTATGGATAGACTCACGCCCACCATAGAAGCGTGATTTATCCATCACTGGCTCAGGGCTGTAAACAAGAGACTAGCACAGCCTCAGTGTTTATTTGAGCAAGACATAACATTGACTTTTTGATTTAAAGAGCAAATGTGGCATCAGCTGTTGTTACTGGATGTGGAGCATTCGTAACTCCTCGACAAAGGTATCATGGGCAGTGGTCGGTTATGTGACGGGCTACTTTCTTTTTAAATCCTTTATATTAAGTTCGCTTGCTTGCTTGCTTGCGTGCTTGCGTGCTTGCGTGCTTGCGTGCTTGCTTGCTTGCTTACGACCGTGCAAATCTTTCGGTCGTTTTCTAACCCACTTCCCGTGATCCAATCGAGCTGACATTTTTCACACAGACTCGTTGTGCGTGACAATTAATTTTAGTGAAAAAAAAATTCCTAAATTTTACACTGTTTAGGGAAAAAATGTTTAATATTTAATTACCAATTGCTTAATGCTGGCAGACAATCATCTGACCCATAGGTGGCAGCCATCTCAAGCCAGAGGACGAGAGGACTCGAGCCACCACGCATATAAAGGATTTAGAGTGAAAAACTTTGTTTTTACGGGTAAATTTTTCCTTTCGTGAAGGAAACGGTCGCGCCTGCCGCGTACCGTTCGACCACAATTAAGCGCAGTCCCCGTTTGCTTTCAATGCAGACTTGCAGCCAGGCGATTCCCACATGGGATCTTACCACCGAGCTCAAGGAAGTTGAAGATGATGATGGAGGCAGAGATGAGCAGGGCCTGCCCAGCCTCGAGGCCATTAATCCCAGCCAGGATGTTGATGGCATTGGTGCAGAACACGGCCAGCATTCCCATGTAGACGTAGTACAGGACTCCTGCAGAGGAACGTAGCACACGGCAGTAGGATCTTAATCACCCGGAAGTTTCGAAGATGATCGATTTCGCAGAGGCTGTAAACCCACAGGCACTTTCAGCAACCTCCATTGAGCGCGGTTGACTTATGTACGGTGCAAAAAAGTGTAATATCCAGACAGGCAGTCATCGACTTACAAACACCCGCACTCAAGAACCAGCTTTCATGAAATATTTATTTTTCACATTGAACTTTCACTTGCAAACTGATACGCGGAACTATTTTGTTCAGCGGAGCTATGTAATGAGTAATAAAATTGATTATTTTCTATTTGTTTCATTTATTTTATGTTTTATTTATGATACAGTATTTTTAGTGTTACATGCAAATGTACAACATTTCGTATTATTTATGAGTTTAATAATGCTTCCCTTTTTAGTTGAACCATAACAGATTGCATAACACTGACCGTATGGGCATTTAAAGACAGTACCTTGCTGTGTTCCGACTTAAGAAACTACTTTACTTACGAACGGCTCCCAGCAACTAATTTACGTTCGTAAGCCAAGCACTGGCCCGTACGTACATCCGGGTCGTACCTACCGAGCTCAAGGTGCATGCCGAGCAGCGGGCGCAGCGGGTAGGGCACGACCACGAGCGTGCGCCCAAAGTGCAAGAAGTAGACGGCAAGCAGGGGCAGCGAAGCGGCCGAGGGCAGCAGCAGCTTGTGGCGCCAGCGCAGGTTGAGCACGTCGTCGGCGAAGCCCAGGAATATCATGCAGCAGATGGCGAGCAGGGCACCGAGCAGCCCCACGAACTGGGAGGCAGGGAGGGGGGCGATGGTGGCACGGGAAGTAACAATCAACCTTGGACCACAATCCTGCCAGAGATTCGATGAATTTTCACGATTCGGGGAGTTTTTGCGATTCGACTTGACAATCAATCGTTTTTTTTCTTGTTATCACCGTCTCTTTTGTATTGTGCGTATTATTTTTGTTTCATTTGAAAAGTTCTGTCCACTTCGTTAGGAGTATTTTGCTATTGTCTTGTGTATTTTGGTAACGTGCCCAGGAAGATCATGCAGCAGATGGCGAGCAGGGCACCGAGCAGCGCCACGAACTGGGAGGTAGGGGGGGAAGGTGGCACAGGCAGTAACAATCAACCTTGGATCACAATCCTGTCAGAGATTCGACGAATTGTCACGATTTGGGGAGGTTTTTACGATTCGACTCGAGAAATCAATCGTTTTTGTCTTGTTATCGCCTGTCCCTCTTTTGTAATGTGCGTATCATTTTTGTCTCATTTGCAGTTTTTTTCGCTTTGTTAGGAGTACTTTGCTATTGTCTTTTGTATTTTGGTAACACGCTACAAGCAAAAAGTAAAAAAAATTAGGCCAAGTCTAGAATCGTCATACGATTAAACCACATGAATATTTGCCATAATGGTTTACCTTTGAATAGTTGACTTGCTCATGATGATAAAAAACTATATTTTGGGCGATACTTTTAGGAATAATTTAGAGAACATAATGAATATACTGCACATGGTAATGAGTTCAAAACTAAAAACCCAAAGGATCCATTAACTTTCAGCATTATACAAGAAATTATCAATGCCCTCACAGCTAGCTTGTCAATTTCATTGTGGTAATGGAGGTACAGTGATTCCTCGTTTATCGCGGTTAATGGGGACCAGAACCCCTCGCGATAGGTGAAAATCCGCGAAGTAGGATTGGCCCCCTAGGAATTTCCGTATATGTGTGTGGGTACCAGAATGTTTAAAATATGTATATTTATACTTTATATATATATTTTACTTAAATCTATTTAATTATAAAACCTTAATATTATACATTCACTCTCTCTCTCTCTCTCATACGATACGTATTATGGTGTTTTACACTCACCAATGACAGTAGTATCTTGAGACTTGACTCCAGTAATGACGACGACGACGACGACGACTGACAATGACGATGACAATGACGACGATGACAATGACGACGATGACAGACCTGTGCAATTCGATGAATGTGATGATGAATGATGATGATGATGGTGTTACTGCACAGGTATAATGAGGCCTTTAAATCAGTTCGAAAAATCCGCGATGCACTGAGGCCGCGAAACTTGAACCGCGAAGTGGCGAGGGATTACTGTAATCTCACCTGGTCGTGAGGG
Source organism: Lethenteron reissneri (assembly GCF_015708825.2). Lineage (NCBI taxonomy): Eukaryota > Metazoa > Chordata > Hyperoartia > Petromyzontiformes > Petromyzontidae > Lethenteron > Lethenteron reissneri. The sequence goes on from NC_083791.1 coordinate 5,456,137, forward strand.
AAGTTTGTGCATCCTTCGCCGATCCAACAACCCAAGAAAGGTACGGGGATGAAGCAGAAGAGAATGAGGAGGAAGACAGCGCCGCTCACCACGCCAAGAGACTCGGGACTGCCACGTACACAACAAATACAAAACCTCTTAAATTTCGATTTAAAGCTTTCGTGACTGCAGGGATTCATCTTCTTGGTTCTTTTGGTAAAGTCACGTAGAAGGGAAATAATAAAATAATAAAAAGAAAACATAATACAATTCTCACGACGTTTCGGCCACAATGCAAAAATTCTCACGAAACGTCGTGAGAATTTTATTATGTTTTATTTTTATTATTTTATTATTTCCCTTCTACGTGACTTTACCGAAAGAACCAAGAAGACATACCTCTTGTTTTGACTATCCAGACTCTTACAGGAAGTGCTGTTTGCAAGCACCTATAACAACCATAAAACATTTTTTTACCAAGTCGCACTGAGCTATTCAGCTCTTTTTCAGAAGTGACCTGGTCACAAATGATAGCTCAACGAAGTGGCTTATCATGTGGAAATTTATAGCAGCCAAATGCTCTAAATGCATGTTTCTAAATGTGGAGGGAAAAACTAGAGGACCTAGAAAAAAAATCTACGCAACCACGGGGAAAACATGCAAACTACAAATATATAGGCGTCAGGGTGCAACCCACAACCTCCTGCACGAGGCAGTGATGTGCATACACTGCACCAGCGACTCATGTGAAGCCGAGCCAACCTAGTGGAGCAGCAAAGATTCAGATAATCACCACCGATTCAAACTGCAGTCGAGAATCAAACATGGATCGCCGGGTTCGTACCATTGTGCGTTGATCACTACGCTGTCACTCTATAGAAGTCCGACACTTTGTGTGACTGCCAATACCCACATAAGTACCCACGGGACAATGTGATCTGTGAACTCAATTTAAGCTAAAGAAAATCTGGTGCTTGTTCCTTTTACGATACGCATATTTATTATTTGCAATAAATCAATTAAAACAATGTGATAAACGGCACAACAAAACCAATGTCGAAAGATTTTTTTTCATCAATATATGCAAGAATTCAGAAAACACTACAAATCTCCATGACGTTTCACTGGTGATTACAACCAGCTTCATCAGGCAATTTTCCAGAATTGTCAAGATGTCATGTTTCGGTCTTATATAGAGTAAAGGTGATGTCATCGCTGTGAGCCTATGATCAGTGGGGTGTTAATGTATATACTGTAGTCATATAAATTACAACGAATTACGTTAATGGTTGTAATCACCAGCGAAACGCCGTACTCGAATTGTAAACGTTGCGGGTTTACTCTCTAACACACCGGTGTTCTGAAGTAGGAACTTAATTGGGCACGTGTTGTTTAAGTGACAAACATTACTAATTGGCTGCGTCGGGTGTGGTGGTCGGTCACAGACACATTTATATTTAGGCGATCTAACGCAAAGAAATGCTTGTATCCCTTTATTATGGACATTGGTCGTGAAAACACTGGCTGGGCGTTAAACACGTTTAAAAGAGCGCACGTGCAAGTGTTGTCATCACATCTACGCCTCTATTTAAGGAACGAAACAGGACTTCTTCACAAATCTGGCTGTCGCCTGATGAAGCTGGTTGCAATTACTGGCGAAACGTCGTACTCAGATTGTAAGTGTTGTGGCTTGGCTCTCCAACACACCGGTGTAGCTGTACTAGTGACGAATTGGCCACGTTCTGTTTACGTGACAAACCTTACTAATTGACCGTGTCGGCTGTTGGCTGGTTTATCGACACATGTATATATTTACGCGATCAAATAATAAAAAACACCTGCATTATTATGGACGCTTACACTTTCTTGTCGTCCGTCTTGTTGAGGTCTCTGCCGCACAGGTTTGCCGCGAGGAAATGCGGGCAGAAAGCCGGGATGAGACGCAAGGTGGCCGCAAAGCCCGCGACGGACGCGCACACGTTAATGAGCAGCGGGTAGAGGCTTGTATGCGCCATGGTGACCCGGGAAGTTAGGGGGGGAGGGGGGTGGTGGTGGTGTCCGCTGCACCTGCGCCCAGACCGGAAGTGTTCTAGTCGAGGCCGCTGCGCACTCGAACCTCGGCAAAACGCGCTAGGCCGCGCGCAGGTCTGCGGGCGGCGGAGGCACCAAACGTTGAGCGGGGCTCGTCAATGATAACTCGAATTAAAGTCGCTTCAAATAACTCGCACACGAGACACTGAGACGCGCCGACGGGCACCGACGAGGACGAATCGAAGAGCGCCGTGCCCCGAGTCCGCGGTGTTTCGTGTCGGCGCTGGGACGCGGCGATTGGTCGCGCAGCTGGAGCCAATGGCAGCGCGACGAGTGGCGATATATCGCGATATTTGCGATATATCGCGAGATGTAGCACGATATATCGCGCGACATCACGCGATATATCGCGATATATCGCGCGACATCACGCGATATAAAGAAATTGTTTCGCGGAGCGCGCAGTGAAGAGCTGCGTGCAGTGGCTGTGGGTCTCTTGTCCCTAAGGTCACCGTCAAAATAGCACAGCTGTCAACAACCCGGTTTATACCCCGCATTCTTGTACGGGTGAAATTTATTCTAGATTTGAAGCTTTCGTGACTGCAAGGATTCATATTCTTAGGTTTTTTTTCGGTGAAGTCACGTAAAAAACCTAAGAATATGAAGGGTGAAATTTAGTTTTTCAGGTCCATAGGGCGTACAGCCGTGTTTTTTGTTGTTGTTGTTGTGTATTTGTTTGTGTTTTTCCCTTGTGATGGGTCTTTGCAGGATGAACGTTGAGATTTATAAAGGGCACGGGGTGACCCATAAGGTCTGAATTGGTCTCGAAAAAGGTAGGCACTGATAAGTGGTTTGACAGGTATGGAGTAGTGTAGTGTATCGTAGTGTAATGTATAGTCTAGTATATAGTAGTGTATAGTAACATACCTTTCAACCGATACGGGTTACCCCTTATTTTTGTACAGGTGAAATTGAGTTTTCAGGTCCATACAACGTACAGCCGTTTCAATACGAGCAAAAAAAAAGTGTCTATTTGTGTTTCTCTCTTGTGATGGGTCTTTGCAGGATGAACGTTGAGATTTAAAGAGGGCACGGGGTGACCGATAAGGTCTGAATTGGTCTGTAATAATGTAGACACTGATAAGGGGTTTACAGATATTAAATAATTGTGAGCAAATGGGAAAGCAGTGAGGATCACGTGAATGCAGTTCCTCTGGAACTTTCGATGGCTTTTGCATAACGCACCAAAGGTTGAGTGGCTTGTTTTCGGTACATTGCGCTTGGGGTGTTGCGCTGTTTGAAACTTGTGGTTTTCCAAGCCTGTACATATTTTTTCCCCCTCCTATTACGACGAGCTTTTTCGTCATTTGCAGGGCAAGACCCGAGAGCAGATGGTGTGGAGGTGACCGGTTCGGGCAGATCCTGGTGGGTCACGTATCTCCTCCGCCAGAGGGCAGTGAAGCATTGGCAATGAGAGGCGACGGTGGTGGTGGTTGTGGTGGTGGTGGCCAGGATGATGACATCTTGATCTTGACGATACAATGACGCAGTACTTGACAAACCCCTCCCGTGTTTGTCTCAGAAGAATACACATCCGGGAGAGGTTGAGCAATCGGTTTTGCAACGTTTGCACAGCCAAGCGAAGTGATCCGAAATCCGAGCGCACTAATCTTTTGTTTTTTCTTTAAAACTTTGGCACGCAATTGCAGTCAGGGTGTGAGCACGTGGCGTCTCCTTCAGCATGCCATATAGACAGTGCACTGCCCCAGGGACTTTTACACTCACGATTTGGTGGAGCCATGGCACAGAAGTTGACGGATTGCATCGTGAACCTGTGTAACCCGAGTTCGAAATCCCACTCCCCCGACCCTCCCTCGCACTGTAGCAATGACGACCCTCATCTGCTGAGGTCTGTCTTTGGTTTTCCATTCATGATGGCGATGTTGCTAGTCGGCCTGTCGATGTTCAGTGTATTTAAATGGATTTCAAAACCAGGAGGAGCGATGTTTGCGTCTCGAGTGAGGTGTTTATTCTGGACGTGCGCGTTGTTCCACCCTGTTCGCCAGCTTTCTCTTCTGGATCTGGGTGCGATTCCAGGATGGCGAATGGCGTGATCCCAAAAGGGGCATCTGGAATTGAGTCGGCGGTGAGATGCTTTGTTGGAAATTATTTCAAGCAGCGCCACGGTGGCGAGATGCTGTCTCCTTTGCCTGGTGTGCAGGAGGTCGTGGGTTCGTGGCAAGACGCCTGTAATACTTGGAGGATGCAAGTTCGCTCTCTGTTGTCGTGTGGTTTTTCTCGGGGTTTTCCGGTTTTGCCCTCCACATTTATAATCAACGTGCGTTTAGATTATTTGGCTGCTCCTATAAATCCCCACATGATGATAAGACACTTCAATGAGTTATCATGTGTGGCCAGGTCACCTCTGAAAAATAGCTAATCGCTTAGTGGGCTTTACCTGGTAAAATAAAAACAATAATAAATATGTATAATCTGCATTGGATCATCTATTTGAGAGTCATCATGATAGACCTAATGCATTGGCACTTTTTCCACGTATTTATATATTCTATCAGCTTACACGTTTTCCACACCAATATTACGAATCAGAATTTGTTCAAGCAATACAACTCCGGATCCGTTTCGACCTATCTTGGTCTCGGCACAGGGTCAGGCTTGTTAAACAAATGCTGCTAGATTACTAAATAGTATTGGCAAGCTCATAACACGTCGGCTGTGAGGGTACTTGGAGGCTGCTTGAATTCAGGGACATTGCCAGAGTGAATTCGAAGCCTTCAGTTTCTAGGAATGGATCTTCGGACCTTTAGGTCGTAAATAGTTGTTGCATTTACGCGTTGTGTTTGATGGCTGTCAGAAGTGTAACACAAAAACAAGAACTCTGGACTTTAAATTTAGATTTAAAGCTTTCGTGACTGCAGGGATTCATATGATTGTTTTTTTCGGTAAAGTCACGTAGAAGGGAAACAATAACATAATTAAAAAATAAAACAATTATCATCAGGTGTGTTCACCTGATGATGATTGCTTATGTTGCAGTCGAAACGTCGTGAGAATTTTATTGTTTTATATTTTTATTATTTTATTGTTTCCCTTCTACGTGACTTTACCGAAAGAACCAATAATTTGAACTCTGGACTTGTCCACGGGAAGGCGCTCTTTCACCGCGCTTTCAATGAGTAGGATCAATGAATCCCCTCTGCATGTGCTCATACATTATTATTTTTGTATCTCATTAATTGCGTCCTCAATATCGTCGTTAATCGTGGTCAATCCGTTGCTGGGATGAAGCCTGCCTCAAGCCGCCACCTCTCACAATCCTGCGATTCATGAATCCACTTCGCACCTGAACATTAACTGATTTGGATGCCCCATCTCCTAATGAGACGAGCGCTTTCGGATGGATCCCATTCCTTGGCTGCCGCTCCATCATCGTGTATCTGCAGTGATCGAGAAAAAATGAATACGTGTAAATATGTATGCTCGTCTTGAGTGGATGTACTTCATTTTAAGCAAATATTTTTTTTATATGTTACGAGTTTGTGAAGCTCAATGGACTAATTGATCTAACTGTATTGCCCGTTACTAAAACACACTGAATATGCCCTATCTGGTCGGATCTCGTAAGCTAAGCAGTGTTATGCCTGGATAACGCTTGGATGTGTGACTACCCATGCATAAAAACAAACAGGTGTTGTCGGCTGCTGTTAGCAGAAAGCCAGTGCGGTGCAATCCATTGTTGTGCTCTGCTATGCTGCATCGGTGAAGTATCGTCCAATAACTCCCACAAAACTCACGGCGCTGAGAGGCGCTCATTCGCAGTGGAATGACAAAAAAGCGTGGCATATTTGTAGCAATGTTTGACTGTTTTGCAACAAACGTAATATATTTAGTTCTTCAAAATGTATTTATATGTTGTCGACAATTGAGGATGTATTAAATAGCTTTGTTGAATGTTGTCTATTTTATCATTCAAAGCTGCTACTTTTCAAGCACTGCCCATTGTACACCTTGTCATACAATTGTTTCCCAGAATTTAAAGTCCGCTTTCACGGAGGTAATACATCTCAACGTGCCCCCAGTCTGGTCATTTATTAAATCACTGACACTGCAATAAAACACAAGTACAGTATTAGGCAACTTTTCACTTCCTTTATTCGATTACTGTATTATCTAACAGATTGGAAGTGCGTCTTATAAAGCGGCAGGTGTGTGCCTGTATCAGTAACCAGATTTGTATCACTTTAGTCACACAGGGGATAGGTTTAGGGTGCAATGGGGAGTACACTTGGTCGTCTCACACATACCGTGTTCAACCACCACTCTGAAAATCACATTAACATACCCATCCACTAGCTCATCCACCCATCCATATATAAATCCACTCAATCACCCATCCAACAAACATACTGCAGGTCACCTCACTTCCCTTTATGCTTTCATCCCTAGTACTGCTCTTTAGAATTCTCTACCACGGTGGGAGATGTTAACTATCTCGCCTGGTATACAGCAGCACATGGGTTCGATACCGACTCTGACGCCTGTATATTCTGAGTTTACATGTCTCTATCCCCATGGCGATCCTTTAAAAACATGCGTTTACAGTATTTGGCTGCTATACACTACCACATGATGATAAGCCACTTTGCTGACCTATCATGTGTGGCCCGGCCGCTTTTGAAAAAGAGCTATATAGTTCCGTGGGTTTCACCTGATAATATAAAAAAAAGTAAATTTTTTACCATTATCTTATTCCCCCATGCTCTTGAAATAACCTTTCTCAGCTTAAGCAACATGTTAACTCTGAATCTTTTACAACTGTCATTAGTGATGTTTGTTGCTGGCCGCTCGACACGTATTGGACCTGTACCTGTAAAACAAATGTGAACTAAAGTTACCGCCTAACTAGACTTTTAAAACTTATCTCTTTTTTTTCAACGTGTCACCCCTTTGAAACCCAGCACCGGTGCAGCGGGTTGCGTTTTTTTGAGTGGCAGCCACTTGCACCACAACGCCCCCATCCCTCCCCCCCCCCCCCCATTGGTGGGTGGGTAGTGGGCGCGTTTCTGATTGGCTAAGCGCGCGCATTGCAACCGGTGCAGCCGGGCGCACGGCCGCATTTGATTGGCTGAGAGTCGTGCAACCGGAACCGGTGCACCCCTCCCCCCCCACCACCCTCCCCACCCCCCACGTCCCAGCGTGGATTTCGGTGCTCACTCAGAAGCCACCACCACCATCATCACCACCACCACCACCGTCGTTAGTGATCAGAAGCTGCCCTCCTTCAAGCCACACGCCGCCAGTGTAGATATCAGCAGCAGCAGCAGTAGCAACGCCACGTGAAATAGCTTAGCATTCCGAACTAATCGATAGAGTTAATGGTTTAATGAGCCGAGCTGCGTCGGTGACACGGTGGTCGCGTGTTAATTTAGTAATGATCAGGGCGGCACGAAGGGAGGAAGCGAGAGTCGGAGCCGCGGAGACAGAGGCCGACGAGTCTGCGTCTGGGACAATACCGAACATCGCCAGTGTCTGACCCGAGTGACTTACTGGGGGCTTCCTGACTTGAGTGAGTGCCTGTGCCTATCACCCCCTACCCCCAAGATTGGTGACTGAGTCACCAATCTAGAACCAAGCGAGAGTTTTCGTGGCTTTTCGAACGACTCCGCTGGCTTGCTGAGCCATTCTACACTTTGTGAGTTAGTAGCTTATTGGATTGCTGAGTGGTTGCTTGCTTATTGAGACTCAACATTGCTTTGCTGGCTTACCGAATGACTGACAGGTTTGACTGAGTTACTGATTAATTTATTCACTGGCGGATTGATCGATTTTTTGACTGACGAGTTGGCATTTTGTGACTGACGGTAACTGGCCGATGGATTGTTTGACTGGCTGACGAAATGGCATACAGACTGGCTTACTGACTAGCCGACTGACCGATTGGGTAAGCTGTCCGTCTATAAAGAGGACGAGAAGGATCTGCATGGCTATCGTCGCTGAGATTTGCGTTGTCGTTTTGAATTGAGATGTTTGGATTGAACTGTGAACGGTGACTTTCGTGATCAGACTGACGACGACTTGTAACCTGGGTGACTGACTAACTATAGCCGACTGGCCGAATCGACTGCCAGCACTGACATACGAGACACCACCTATTCGCCAAATGTCTGCGAAGTGAGGTTGATAAAGCGACTGCGAAACCGACTTTACAACAACAACAACATCAACAAAGGGAATTGTGTGGGTGGTTGGAGCAATAGTGGAGTGATTGACCTCGGCAGTGACATGCTGGGGGTCACACGTGAATAGGCAGGTGCCAGAACAGTGACTTGTCAAGTATCAAGACCATAATCCCAGTGGCGTGGACAAGTGTACGACCTGGTGGGCATCTGGAGAAACAAATAAAGAGAGACCTTCAGAGCTCATCGGATTCTCCCAGTCTGAAATACACGAATCCGATTCATCACGTTGGGAACTCGTGTGTACAGGGGACTGTATTGAATTGACTTGGGGGGGGGGGGGGGGAGTGTAAACGTTTGGCCCTAACGTGTTTGTTCGTCAACCATTCTTCATCTCTCGCCACCGGTGAACTCAACTCAAAGACTGCCAGCGGAAAGCGTCACGGTCAAGCCCCTTCGCAGAAGAAGAATCAGCAGAAGCAGCCAACTTCTGCCCGTCATGGAGCAGGAGCAGCAGGAGATGGAGGCCCTCCCTGGAGTTGAAGCCACCACCCCCGGCAGCCTGGACCTGAGCAGCGCCCAGGGGGTCACCCTCCTGCTGCTGTTTGCCGCCTCGGCCCTGACGGTGCTGGCATGGCTCGCTCAGTACTTGGAGCAAGGCGGAGGCAGGCGCCGTCACCTACCTCCTCATCCTCCTCTCCTCCTAAGGCTCCTTCCCCGAGGACTGCTCGGGAGGGCCGCCACGGGGCCTCGGTCTTGCCTGGGCGGCGTGGCCGACCCGGCGAGTCTCGTGGCCGGACTGGCGGCCGTGCCCAGCTGGGGTGCGGAGTTGGGGCACGCATGGATGAGGGCCCTCAATGAACAGCACGGACACAGGCACGGGGTGAGTTCTGTTCGTGCAGTGAGTTCACTGGGGGGGTTGTCGAGATGCCTGGATGTGTCCCCGGACATTTGAGGTCACCGCATAACGAAAAGTCCCCAGGGTACTGCGGGTTAAGTCACTTTTGCTTGGGGTTTGGGCACTTTGAAGTCACTTGCGTGCAGACGTTTCGGTCATGTCACCTACATTGATGTTCGTGCACGTTTTAAGCGTGCCTAAGTGATGTATGTACAAGCCAGAATTAGATTGACTAATGTGTGTCCAGGCACATCAACTGCTGTGCAGATATTTTCAAGGCAACCTTGCGAGAGAGTCTACGAAACACATCGGTCACATGTATCACTCATGTCCAGGCACCTGCCATCACTGATGTTTAAACAACGAAGTGAACTTTGCATGTGCATGGACACATTAGTCCCATCTTTGACACACTGGCTCCACAGTCAATTGCAAGCTTCCAGGACACTTTATAGCCACTAGATCAGCGGTCGGGAACCTATGGCTCGCGAGCCATATATGGCTCTTCCAGTGACGGCATATGGCTCCCAGACAATTTTGAGTTGAAAAAATAATTTAAAAAATCTGTTTGGAACTGATTTTAAAATACTTGTGATATTACTTAATAATACTGTGTCATTTTAAAGTGAACAGAAATTAGTTTTGAAGATAAATTTCACGGGTCACGCCTGCACGAAGCTCAACCTCACCACGTACGAACCAGACTACAAGGCCATCAGCAAAACCATGCAGCACCAGACGTCCAATTCACTCACTCATCCAACTACTCACTCATACACTCACTCATCCAACTACTCACTAACACACTCACTCATCCAATAACACTCACTAACACACTCACTCATCCAACACACTCACTAACACACTCACTCATCCAACTACTCACTAACACACTCACTCATCCAACCTACACACTAACACACTCACTCATCCAACTACTCACTAACACACTCATCCAACCTACACACTAACACACTCACTCATCCAACTACTCACTCACACACTGACTCATCCATCTACTCACTAACACACTCACTCATCCAACTACTCACTCACACACTCACTCATCCAACTACTCGCTCACACACTCACTCATGGGACGTCTGGTGCTGCATGGTTTTGCTGATGGCCTTGTAGTCTGGTTCATATTTAATTTATTATACGTTAAAAATACTATATGGCTCTCAATGAAATATATTTAGAAATATTTGGCTTTTATGGCTCTCCCAGTCAAAAAGGTTCCCGACGCCTGCACTAAATTGTCCCATGGAGCCGTGTCATGCCGTCACCACCATTCAGGCACTTGGCTACGTTACGTGTGTGCCCATTGACGTTGGTATTCTGCTGATCATGAGACGATACAGAACGTAATTAAGTGGATTTAAGTTACACAAATTCGTTCGCACTCCTTTATCAAATACGTACACCCCTAACTTTTGCTTTTAAAACACAGGGGGTGACTAAGTGCGTCTTATAATCCGCAGGATACGGTCGAAGTAGTGCTATAATGTTAAAGTTGTGGGTGTCATTGTGTCTGGTGGTGGTACTGTACGGCACTGTACGGCGACACGTGTGTTGCGGTGGTGACACGTGTTGGCTTGTTCATAGCGATGCTGATGCCTTCTATTAGTCGTTACTGTTATCGTTGATGTCCGGTGTAGTATCGTGGACGTGAGAGTTCGATTTTAGTATTTTAGTGTTCGCTTGAAGGCAGCTGAAAGCTTTCTGAGACACAAAAACAATCCACGTGTGACCTGAGACACGTGCCACGTGAAGGAATGTCACTGTTTTTAAACATTGTAAGCAACCATTCGGCTATCTTGTGTAATTGAATGTTAGGTTGTCATCATGTTGACGTATTGCAAGGTAGTGTGTGTAAATTGCCATGTTGCTACGAGGGTAGTGATTGATGTACAGTACGATTTATACTATGCGGAACTAGTGTTGATGTTAATCATCAACTTGAGGGGCTGAGTTGGTAGTGGTGGTATTTAAGTACCCTACAAACTACAAACAAACACAACATTCGACATTGAGGGAAATATTTGCTGACGTTGAGGAAATTCACCTTCAGGGCAGACAGAGTTTGGGCTGTGTGCTTTGTTTACTGTTGCGTTAATAACTCGCCCGGCTGTTTTAGCCATCCTGTTTTGTTCATTTGAATATTCCCATTGTGTTAATGAACATGCTTCGGCCAAGAATGTGCTTATAGGCGTCGAACTCGAGAAGAGAAGGACGTTCATACTTTATTTCTAAGTTGGCATTTACCGCACAGTACTGCTGCATGTGCCTTGTGCCCCTGTCAGAGATGTTACTGGTAGGAAACTCCTGGTTACACCAGCCCACAGGGGATTATTGTGTCCGTCGTGCAGGGAGGGGCTGGGTGGGGCTGGGTGGGGAGGGTGGGGAGGGTGGGGCTGGGTGGGGAGGGGCTGGTCACCCCGTGGTGCCCTTATAAAACTCAACGTTTCACCTACTCACGCCAGCTTGTGTCCGCCCTCAGTCGGATTTATTTGCGGAATACACCACGCCGCCGTTGACCCTGGCCATTGACCGAGCAACCCAACGTTCCTACCAGCTCCCTCCGCAGGAATGTGTTAACTCCCTCGCCTGGTACGCAGAGGGTTGTGGATTCGATCCCGACCCTGACTGACACCTGCTGTATATCTGGAGTTTGCGGGTGTCCACGTGGTCGCGTTGATTTTTTTTCCACCTTCAGAAACGTGTAACGTGTGTTTAGAGTATTTGGTTGCTGTACACTTCCACATGATAAGCCACTTTGTGGAGCTTATCAACTGTGTGTAGGTCTCTCCCTGGCTCTCCTCCCCCCCCTCTTACCTATATAGGCTCTTGTTACAGCAGCCCTTTTGCCCACTTCAGCAATTGTTTCTTGCTGTGGTTGTCCCACCTGATGACGGACGCTTGTGTTGCGCCCGAAACGTCGTGATTTAATTTAGTTTTCTACCTACGTGACTTTACCGAAAGAACGAAAGTGTCTGAATCCCTGCAGTCACGAAAACTTCAAATCTAGATTGTGTGTAGGTCGCGTCTGATAAGAGCTATACAGCTGAGTGGACCTTACCTGCTAAGATAATGATAGTTTGTAGTTGTTTTTGAATACAACAGCACACTACACCATAAACATTACAGTGCACTCATTTGATGTTATTACAAGAATAACGTTTGCACTATGCTAGGGCAGTACAGTATTGTGTTTTATTGACAACTGTCAAAATGTATTGTACTATCTTATTGAATTGCCTTTGTAGCCAGTCACTACGTGATACAGTTTAGAAGTTCTTCACTAATATTTACTTGCCATTAATGTATCACGTTGTTATTGTCACTCTTCTATCGGAAATGCGGTGGGCATTTCCACATTCATATGGTGGGGACGCGTCCCTCCATTTGGACAACCACTGTAAAGTTATCCTATTAAGACAGAGATCCCACGTGTAGCCTTAAGAGTGTTGGGGCAAGTGCTGTTAGCGAGCACCTATGAAGGCCGGCACGGCACGCAAGGGGGTCGGTGGCCAGCACCACGCCCGGCCGCCTTTGTCTCCCCGGTCGCGATGTTCACACACCACACCAGCTACTCATTCTCTACACTGCAGCTCGCAAACACATTTTCTGGTTCTTCCCTCCCACATCTGCTTCATCCCATCGTCTCTTATCTGTTGCACATTCAGTCGTGCTGTTTGTTGCTTGACGGGCTTGGCCTTTCTTTGAGCCTTTGCTTTGACAACAGTGGTGACGTAACCGACCGGTTATTTCTTTTAACATTGAGCGTTGCGTCGTGTAATTACTGCCTTTTTGTCGCTGTACATTTAACTACTGTTCACCCACAGTGACCAGCATGGCGAAGTATGGTCAAACAACTCCCATTACCTACACGGCGGTGATTGACAAAGGGCTCCCTATACGTTTGTTATTATTTTTCTCTCATTGTCCAGGCAGAGTGAAAAAGCAATCTGCAGTTTCCCTGCATTATCAATTCACTCAGCGACTCATGCATTCAGTTGTGACAGTATTTGTGCATATTCTTTGTTCTTTTGGTAAAGTCACGTAGAAGGGAAATAATAAAATAATATAAATATAAAACAATACTTTTTTTTTCCCTTCTACGTGACTTTACCGAAAGAACCAACAATATGAATCCCTGCAGTCACGAAAGCTTTAAATCAAAATTTAGTATTTATGCAGTGAATGTTAATATTCCACGATGACTGTATTGACATTCAAACTAATGTTTGTCCTGTTGTCATTGTAGCATTATGCTCACAACAAACGCTGTTGGGGCACACGTGTGCGTTAGCGAAGGCACTGTTTTGGCACACTGTTTCTGACTCAACAGGTGAATCTTTCAGCGGTCATTTATAGACATATTTTGACATTTAAATTGAATGAAAAGCAGCATTCATTATTGCATATTTGCCATACCTGTACATTCATTAAATATGAAAAGGCTGACACCCTGTCACTTGAACTTTGGAATTTCTACCACTGCCTAAGACATGAAAACACTGCTGTCCAATTACTTGGTTGAGCAAGGTCACAATTTGCATCAACTTTTAAATAAAGCTTTTGTTCTAGTATAGTGTTACTTTATTCAGATAACCTATTATAGTAATTATTGTGCCAGGGTTGAGTCGCTGTTCGGAATTATATAGCATTTAAATGTATTATTTGGCCAAGTGCGTCACTGAGCATTGCTGCAATTAAGTGTTGCCCTGTGGGGAGTTTTAGCCCACAGTTATATGCAACGCGGGGGCTTTTGTATCTGACAAGTGTCCTGTAAGGGACGGCCGGTAATGTGGCAGTCGAAACCAAAAGGTCAGCCCTGTACGTACTGCTCTGTGTCACTGCAAGCGTGTGGCTATTCATAAAGGCACACTCTCCATCATGGGTAGTTGTGCATTTGTGGGTAATTTACCTATGAAGCTGGTAATTTTCCTATTTTAGCCACGGTTCCGGTACATAATGGCCTTCTGACGCAAACAATGTGCTGCATATGCGTTTGAGTTTCTTTGATGTGTTACACGGATAGTGTCGTTTATTCAGTTTCTATTTTACAAGGCAGATCCGTGGTGCTGCGTGAGACACGGCAACAACAGAAAAAACAAAATACTAAAACACAAGTATTGCAGAGAACGAAACACGGGAAAAAAATCTGAGCAAATATAATACTGTAGGGCAGCAAGAGGTGCCAGAAAATGTTAGGTACGGGTGCAAATGATTTCTATATTTGAGTCTTAAGAGTGGCATAAAAAAATCTAAAAAGGACAGTGCAAACATGTGGGAGCAAGAGGCTGCAAAATAAAACATATTTTTTAGGTACATGTGCAAGTAAGCTTTGTGTTTTGGCCTCATCGGGAAATAAAGGAGGAGTGAAGGAAGGGAACCATGATATTTGGTTGAGCTTCCAGAATTTCGGAGAACTCCTCTTACCCATGATGATATGGGAGGCCCAATATCATGGATCATATTATTTCATGGGGTTATCTGAAACTTTACTCAATTTATCCGTGGGAATTTTTTTTTGGATAGCCTGCGGGTAATTAGATAAAGCTGTCAAGTGGCTCCTTTTGCACGAAAAAATGTGTGCATAATAGGAAGCTGATCTGCAATGAACTATAGTGAAAAACGTTGTTAATTGGAAATAATATTGCGCTGATAATTAATAGGAGTTTTCACGGACCAAGTAGTTCCTGGGTAATCGGGAATCGGATAAGAGGAGATGTGAGAAGTCTCTCAAAGCACTCCTTCCTACCCTGTCCTCCTCAGATATTGAGCAAAAGGAGTTGGTTCTGTGATGCAGGCAATGATGTACTGTACTTGACATTTAACTGAACTGAACCTCATACATTCATGGGCAAGAAATAGTCTCTTCCTTTCAGGAAGGACGTCCTGTGTTACCCGATGTTTGTCGGAGTAGAACTGGTAAAGGTTCCACTTTGCCAAACTGCTATAGGGCAGAAGTTGCATATTCGGATATGCAGCCAGCAATAAATAATTGACACGTGCTCTTATGAATTTGCGTCGGTTCTCGTATAACTGTAGGAGTAACCGGAGAAAAATGTTTACATCGGTACCGCATATCCCGTTGAGGTCAATAACACGGTCTGTGCCGTGTTGTAAGGATGTCCTGTTTTGCATTCTTGTACGCTTCTTTATACCACTTTGGATGTTTGTGCTGTCGGAAATTTCCTGTCCCATTCGGTTGAACGTGAACAAAAAGACAAATACCCCACGTAAGGCAATGTTGACGAGAGACTTTTTGCGTTATGTAGAGGGGGGAAGGGAGGTGCAGTTTGCATACATAACTGAACAACTTTTGGATGCTACAGAGTTTGCATGCCAAACAGGATTGAACACAGTAATAGAAAATAATGTAGTTTGTGTGCGCTGTAAAAATACAAAGCATCTGTTATGCTGTTTTCCTGTTTTTAAATCTAGCCTCGACAAAGTTGCTTCGAAAATTTTAGACAGTATTTATCTGCCCGGCCGGTTAATTCTGGGAGGGCATTATATGAGCAGACATTTAAACTTCCTTGGAAATACTCTCGTCCGATACTACCTCAGTTTCCTGTCAGAACAAGTACGTTAGGGCCCTGCCACCAGCAATTCTACGTTTTCCTCATGTTTTCCTTGGTAACAATCCTCTACGGAATATGGGAATGTCAGTGGAAAGTGGAAATGGAAGAACTTTTTTTAGGTGTACATCAGTCGGGTGACGATTGTTGGCATGTACCAACGCTTGTGGTTTGTGTGTTGGTGTAACAAACGTAATAAGCACAGAGTTTGCAGAGTGGCATGCTCTCCGTGGATTAAAGAAACACAATGTGATGTGTGCCCTGCACAGCGGTTATTTTTTGCAAAGAGAAATGTTGCTTTTTTCGATGCTAACATGATGCCACTTTTGGCAGGAAAAGCACAGAATTTACATAATATAAATGACATTTCTGAAACAACTTTTTTTGTGTTCAATCAAAATGTATAATGTTGGCCTTATATTGGTAATTCATTTTAGATTAATCAGAAAATCGTATCCCCAGTTCGATCTTTGTCAAGCAGAAGGTCAGGTGCTTCTGTGCCTGTCAGACATGGTGGTCGCTTTGGAGCTAAACTGACACGGAAAACGATTTCTCGCTCGTATGATGTCACAACAAGCGTTTTGTTGACGAAACAAAGTGGTAGTTTGAAAAACAGTGACATAACATGGCTGTGGAGAAAAAAACACTTTGTTTAAAGTTTGTATTCAAAGACAATCGGAATCAGAATCAGTATATATATCCTGGAGGAATCTGATGAGCGACGACGCTGTTTTTCACACAAGTCCAGTAGGGGCGGCTCAGAACTGCAGCGAGTATCTATACAAATTAAATCATCCATACAAATAATATTTCGTGTCATGCGATACTTGTGTTTTGAGAGAAGTGACGCTGTAGTGAGCGCACTGCTCTACGAGCCCTGGCAACCTGCATTGTATTCCCAGTTGCGGATAACATCAGTGGCAAGTGATAGCTGAACTGCTCTCCTGTATTGCACCAACCAGCACTGACCAGTATGGTGAATTCTGGTCAAACAATCCCTGTGTCAGGCAGGATTGGGGTAACCTTCATCCAAACTGGCAGTGGGTTGAACGCTCTTCCGATATTAGGAAGCCACTGGACCAATGCCATAGATTGAAAGCTCATTTCTTTACAATTGCTTTTTATATTTAGTTTTTTTCCCCCCCCCGCACCTCCGATTAGCACGGCTGGCTACGTACGGAGCGAAAGAAGTTCAACATACATACATTAATATTTTATTTACGAATACATGTGGATACATATTGAGCTATTGCGCACAGTGAACAGCAATTGATAGTTTGGGCATGTTGTTTTCTATAGCCAGAGTAAATACTGATACATGTAATTGTGATGAAGTTGAAGGATATGAGAGTGTATGTTTCAGTAGATGAT
Source organism: Lethenteron reissneri (assembly GCF_015708825.2). Classification (NCBI taxonomy): domain Eukaryota; kingdom Metazoa; phylum Chordata; class Hyperoartia; order Petromyzontiformes; family Petromyzontidae; genus Lethenteron; species Lethenteron reissneri. The sequence continues at coordinate 5,473,206 of NC_083791.1, forward strand.
CAATCTCTCTCGCCTTGCTGTGATTTTTCTTGGCTACTTATCGCAATCAGCTGTGTGCTGTGAAGTGTTCAGTAATGCATTATTAAATACCATCTGTGTGTACGCTGTCTCCTGCAGCTCATCTTAAAGCATCGCAATGGAAGGGCGGGGGGGGGGGGCTCCCATGGTGTAATGGTTTGCGCATTGGAATTGCAATCCAGAAGCCAAATTCGATCACCCGGTGCGGCAGTTGCAACAGTGGTGCAAGTTTCTTCAGTAATAATAATAATTCTATTTTATATCGTGTCATACATGATCATAGCATCCCATAACGCCGTACATTAATTATTTATAAGGACCAAATCCCATATACAGCCATTACCAAGCAAATAATAACTCTGCCACCTCTGTCCCTGTCCACCCAGCAGTAGGCATGAGTCCACCACAGTCGATCAGACAGGTCACGTGTGGTGGGGTCAAAGTGTGAGTACTCGCACCTCTTCTAAGACGTCTGGCTAGCATGGAAGAGTAGGCCAAAAATAACATCGAAATGAGCTCTTCTGCCAGCAATGGCATGAGCAAGGATTTGCTGGATTGCACCTTTACAATTTTCACCCCTTTTATACAATGGGAGGGAAGGGAGGGTGTGCTTGTGACCAGAACTGCATCGCTCGTTATAAAAGATGGTTATTGCTGAATGTATACTTTTAGCCAATGACGTGTGTTAAAACATAAAAGGCGTAATACTGGTTCTTAGGAATTATAGCAGTACCCATTTCACAAGCTCTTTCTTTTGTTTAGGGAATATACTTTGAAGCAAAATATCTCTGGAAATGACCGACACAGACTTGCGATTGCTGGTTAATGTTGCTCTACGCTGACTCTGAGCCGCAAGCCTTTAAGGCTTTTATATCTGGTGGCAAAAATTCGAAATATCTAGAGTATTTCAAGAAGTGCAGGCTTTGGGTATCTATTAAAAACATTCCACCGTTGGTTGGTCATTTTCCATGAAAGCTCTGTTTATTATGGTGACACTGCAGTGACAAAGGTCACATACCTCCACAGATAAGCGCACGGTGCAATGCGCTTTTTTTGATCGGGAGCATAAAACAACGTGGCAAGCACCGCCACCGCCGTGCGGCAGAATAAATCACTTATTATTTCCAGGTCAGCGTGTCAGCGCAATTGTGCGCAGTGGCAGCGCCAAACCCGTTGAAGGTGACCTTAAAAAACTGGAACGGTCTCGCCTCGATAGGGGCCGCTCCGCATTTTTCGTCAAATAAAAAAAACCCTCACCCCACCGCACATGTTCCTGAGCCGTTGCGCAAGATATATATGCGCGGGGCCTCAGGCAGGATGTGTTGTTTTGTTTGGAAAAGAATGTTAAGGACTGGCATTGGGAGTGGCGATGGTGTCGTAGCCCGCGGGGTCTGTTATAAACCCAACGTATCTGGTTGACGCACCGGGCGGGAATGGGCGGCTGCATTACATCTCTGAGATGTAATCCAAAATGTTGGCGAGCTTGGCTGACTTGAGCCAGTTCACGCAGGGCAAATACAGCCTTGGTCCCATGACTGCTCCCACACAATCCTACTCGGGCAGACGGTTCCGTGCTTAAACAAGTGCTGATGGAAGCCCGTCGGCCGATGGACCGAACATATTCTACGTTATTTCGTGGAGACACAGAATCGAGTTCAGCTTCATCACAGTGTTATCCAAAATGCTCCAGACCAATGCATGAGTTTGGATACAATATTGTTTTTTTGGTATTGAACAGGGCCCCATTGTTTATATGGAGTAATTTTTTGGCAATGACGTCTGGTAACAACATCATCGTGTGTTTAACAAGCCTAACTCTACAGATGAGGATCCAGAAGGTCACACACTGGTAGCAGAGTTTTCTTGCTTAATATTGGTCTGGAAAGCGTATCGGGTCGATGGACTAAAACATGTTTTTATTAACATACGGAGACACTGCACACAGCTCTGTTTACAAATGTTTAAATGTAACGTTTCAGAATCGGACTGCTCCTGTGTCATCTATAATGTATGAGAGGCATTGGCTGTCTTGGAGGTCCTGTACGGTCTCTCTGACTTGCTCCTGTTTTTTCCTGTTGCCACGTGAACCGGCATGAAAACCCAGTGTTTTGCCCATTGCTTCCAGTAAAATACAGGATCGAATTTAAAGTTCTTCTATTGGCTTTCAAGGCCCTCAAAAAAGGGTTAGCTCTTATTATATCTCCATGATCTGCTGAAACTGTATGCCCCTGTCCAGCCACATCGATCCACCAAATCTGGGCACCCGAGTGTACCTAAGAAAAATGTGCGTTCAATGGGTGATAAAGCTTTCAGTAGTCAGGTGCCTCGCTTGCGGGAACGCCTTGCCCCAGACCGTTAGCGACGCTCCGTCAGTCGAGGTTTTTAGGGCTCGTCTGAAAACACATTTATTTTCTCTTGCGTATCCGAGTGTGCCGGGTTGCTTGCTTTTCAGTTTTAACGTTAAGGGTTTTTATTGGGATTCTGTTGTAAAGTGCTGTGAGGCCCTGTGTGAAAGGCGTTATAGAAAACTGAGTTTTACATTTTTACTTATTGCAGTTTTGTATTCCTGGTTCAGGATTCTTTCAGAGACCTAAATTAACAATTGTAGCATTGCATGCATATGTTGCTTGGCATTACCGTTGGAACAAGACGTCATGTTGGTGACCTTGACAGGTTGGCTCACAGTAAAAGAATAAACAGACAAGGAGTCTGTCTCTCTCATAACATATGGGCCGTCCAGTAGCATTTGTTTAAGCAGTACAGATCATTAAACAATACAACAACAAAGCTGAACAAATTATTTGGTGATGCTGCCGTTGGCTGTGGTGCACAACCACAAATTATCAATAAATAAACACAATTGTCAATAACACTGTGGCTTTAAAAGGAAAACATATTTAGTAGGTAACGTTTCGGGTAATGGCCCTTCTTCAGAACACAGGAAAGCGAGACACGTCATTGTCTTTATTTGTGTTTGTTTTCCCAGGAAAGCCTCACTGAGGCTCAAGACTTTCTTGGGGGTCCTGCCAATTTGTCGCAACTGGGGTGCCAATGTTGCTGTGTTAATCCCAATTAAGTGATTTGCAGGTACTTTTGCAGCAGCATTGTGATGTTTCCCCACAATCCCCAGTTGTATTTTTAGCCAATAACGGGGCCTTCGGTGACGTGTGTTAAAAAAACGAATTTCACAACCCGTGTTCATGGTAATATTTCCACATGCGCTTATAATAATGCAACTGCTATTAATCACAACAATACAGTAATACAATCATTGCAGTGTGATAGCTCCTTCAGTGGAATCTGTTTGTGATATCAGGGATGGGAGCATGATGTTTAAAACACAGTATAACATATACTGGAGATGCGATTGATGTTCTTTAACCACGTGGAGTGGGAGTGCATCGACAGGCATTATCTATTCTGCAAATGGCCTTCTGGAGTTATGTGGGGCCAATTGTTGTGACTAGAGAATATATAGCTGCTTTTTGTCAAAGAAAAGCTTTTGCTTTGTCAGGAATGGTGGAAGCTTTCTCCCTCTCTTTTTACCTACTGATGACGATCGCTTGTGTTGTGATCGAAACGTCGTAGTAGTTTTTTGTTTGTTATTTTTGTTATTTTCTTTGAACCTATCTACGTGACTTTACCGAAATACCCAAAGAATAGAAGGATGTTGCTTTGTATCGTTTGATTATTTTAAAACTTTGCATGGCTGCGGAGAATGTTTCTGGTCGGGTGTGCAGGGCTGCGATGTTGTCTCGGTGTAATGTTAAGCGCTAGTCTGTTTGCTGTCGAGGGTTTAACATGCAGATGCAGATCCGTTAACATTGCACTGGGCCTATCAGCGGAGTCTAGCGTCACGCATCCTCCCGCCGGAAAAAAACTCTCTCGCCTGTTGTGACTTCAACGGAATGGCACTGCATCATTTTGACTCCCCAAATTGAGCCAGTGATCAATACAATATTTCACACTCGTGACAGCTGCGTCCCATAGCAGTGAGCAAAATCGGCGCATGGATGTAGTGTTGGTGACATGGCCTAGAGATGACGCATTTGCCGCGTGTTGCAAAGGTTCGCGGTTCAAATCCAGCTGCTGCCCCGGTTATTACTGCAAAAATGTGCCGTCTGTGTCACCGTGGACGTTAAAGATCCTGCGACATCATTTGCAAGAGTAGGCCATTTTGTGCTCGTGTCTTGATCCAAATGAGCCATATTTGAAAAATTACTCCGTTGGATTATGCATAGCAGTCATTGCACCCCTACTGCGAAAAACTGGGTTCGACTCTCCTGAGAAAAGTGTCTTGAGACTCAGTGAGGCTTTCGTGGGAAAACAAGTTGAATAATAACGAGTAATACTAATAAACATATGTGCTAGCTTTGTGCGCGTGCAGTACTGTATATCCACGTGTGTTCATGTAAATGAATGTGCACAATGTAATTGGTATTAAAAAAAAATAATTCACATTTTTACATGTCCGGCGTAGGCTGTTGGTGGACTGCCTTAATGCCTGACCTCACAATAAGGGGCCCTCAGGGTAATATTCGTGCTTCATTTAGTTTGTTTCAGCCACGCAAAACCGGTTTACCAGAGAACAGAAATACCATTCACATTGGCCCACGAACAGTCATCTCGAGGACTCGTTCACTTGTTAATGTTTGGAAATTTGGCCGCGTGCGTACGCATTTTTAATAAGTGAAGTCGACTGTGCAGGGAGCTTCGGCGGCTCTCCGTTTGATTTTTAATGTGCCTCCCATGGGACGGCATGAATGGCGCCCTCTGCATCCGTACGCTTGCCGACGCTGGGGCTTTGCCAGAGTGATTTTTGCGCCGATTAAGAAGAACGTGACAAAAGTCACTGTCATACGAGGCCAATTAGAGGGCATATCGGTTATCAGGATAACAGGATGTCCCACTGCATTTGCATTCAACAAGGAGATCTTAAGAAAAATACTATAAAAAAGTTGCATCCACGCGCTTTGATGTTTATTGGAAATAAGACTATTGTGATTTTAATGCTACTTGAGCAAAGTGCCACAAGACAGCGGAAAGTGGAAACACGATGAAATGTGCAGTGGACACCTACGGGCTTATCTGCCCATGGATCGTGATGATCATGATGCTGATGATAATTTTAATATTGGTTGAAGTCTTCAAAGGAACCTTTCCGGTTGAAATTCAATGTATCTTTATTGAATAAAAAAAACCCACACACGCCCGCACTTGCTTTGGAAGCTCTTTGCAGTGGCCTATGGTTATTTTAACGGAGTTGGCAGTTTTTTTGTGCTGCCACGTGAATTCACAGCTGCCGAAAAATTCCTTTCGAATTTTTTTTCTCTCTCTCAGATTCTTCTTCACAGTGTGATGAAGCCTGCACCTCACGAGCCAAACCAAGGCACGATATTTTGCAGGCTTGATTGCTCAGCTCACTGTGGACGAGATCACTCGTATTGCAAAAAACCTTGCAGTGTAATTGCCAATCCCCGGAGGTGGGTGGGGGTAGCATAATGGTGCATCGATTCATCGATTCATTTCGCTTTTAAGGCTCACTTTACATGGCATTTAATTGCATTTATGAGAATTAATATTTTTTTCGGGTTCACGCAATTTCGTGCAAAGACTGGAGTTTCTAAATTGGCAGTTATACGAAAGGGAGGCTATTTTGCTTTGGGCATGCAGCCATGGTCTAGACCCAAGGGTCTGTAACCTGTGGCTCAGGGGCAGCTCCTACTGTAGAGCAATGGTTCCCAATCCCATCGACAGGTCACTGCCAACCCTCAAAAACATTTACGCGGACAGCCATACAACAACAACAAAAACCCCCCACAAAATCTGTTGACTGGAGTTCAGAATGAATGCTCTACAGAACGATGCCGTGTAGGGGGGGATGATTTAAGGAATTCCGGAGCGGAGGGAAGTGGCAGAAGACCCGTTGAGTAGACGGTGCGAGAGCGATGCTTGGGGTTGTGAGAGATGGAGGTGGATCTTTGTTACGGTACCTCAACCGCTCGGACTGGCGAGCAATCCTGGATGTTGTCTGCAAATTGTAATATTGGATTTAAACTGATGGGTTTAATAAAACTGTACAATTGAAATGCAACGCTTTCTGTGTAATGATGAGAAAAGCAATCGCAGAAGGAAAATTCTTGCAAACAATTATATATAATAACGCACAAACGTGTGCCATCAAAAAACACCAGGATGTACAACTCCCATCATACCCTTTGCTTGCACGTTATGTGACAATAGACATGGCAAGAGAGCATTGTATTTGCAATGTGGTGCCAACATGACATACGTGCAAGGCACGATAGGAGTTGTAGCTTCTTGCTGATTGTGAGTAGCAGCACACGTTGGTGTGTTATTAAATGTGAAGCTATAGAAACAAGATTTAACCAATTAAAACGATACAAACGAGAGAGTAAAAAACAAGACAATAGCCGTCTATGATATGGCCAATTAAAATACAGAATTTCTCTACAACAACGTATACATCAGAGAAACGAATTCGATTATATGTTTCGGTAAATTCGTATTTACGGAATTTTGGATTTTTAAATGTAAAATATTTTGGGGGGGGGGGGGGAAAAATCGAACAATGCAAGGTCAGTCTTTTGTCCGAGCGTGTGTTTCATGATCCTGCTCCAGGTGGTTTGTGTGACACGATGTTGGTACTATACCAGGTTCCTACTTTACCAGGTTCCCACTGTAGAGGGTTGGTTCCCACTTAACAGGTTCACACTCTGCTGGGTTCCCACAGTACTGGGTCCACACTGTACCGGGTCCCCACTGTACCGGGTCCCCACTGTACCAGGTTCCCACTGTACCAGGTTCCCACTGTACCAGGTTCCCACTCTGCTGGGTTCCCACAGTACTGGGTCCCCACTGTACCTAGTTCCCACTGTACCAGGTTCCCACTGTACTGGGTCCCCACTGTACTGGGTCCCCACTGTACCTAGTTCCCACTGTACCGGGTTCCCACAGTACTGGGTTCCCACAGTACCAGGTCCACCACTGTACCAGGTCCCCACTGTACCAGGTCCCCACAGTACTGAGTCCCCACAGTACTGGGTCCCCACAGTACTGGGTCCCCACTGTACCAGGTCCCCACTGTACCTAGTTCCCACAGTACTGGGTTCCCACAGTACTGGGTTCCCACAGTACCAGGGTCCCCACTGTACCAGGTCCCCACTGTACCAGGTCCCCACTGTACCTAGTCCCCACAGTACTGAGTCCCCACAGTACTGGGTCCCCACTGTACCAGGTCCCCACTGTACCTAGTTCCCACTGTACAGGGTTCCCACAGTACTGGGTTCCCACAGTACTGGGTCCCCACTGTACCAGGTCCCCACTGTACCAGGTCCCCACTGTACCTAGTCCCCACAGTACTGGGTTCCCACAGTACTGAGTCCCCACAGTACTGGGTCCCCACTGTACCAGATCCCCACTGTACCTAGTCCCCACTGTACTGGGTCCCCACTGTACCGGGTTCCCACAGTAGTGGGTCCCCACAGTACCGGGTTGCTACTGCACTGAGTTCCCACGCTCTCCGTGCTGTCGCAGAGCCTCAGCTAGTTTGTATTCGCTCCGTTGTGTTGACCACGCCTGCCCGCTGTGCTGTGCAGAATTTCGCAATTTTTCAAAGTTCTTACGTAACAGTAAGTCGAGATGTCTGGAAGGAGGCCATTAGGTGCAAGTGAAAGAAGTGCAAATATAGACCGTAAAGTAATTATCATGGATGTAAGCATTGTGAAATATTTTGTTTATTTTGAGACTTGAGTTTGTATTAATTATTTGATCGTAAAATTATAGATTTTCCATTTTCCATGCAATATGTGCTTAAAAAAAAGACTTGTTGCATCCTTAGGTGTGATGTTATTACACCTTAGGGGCAGACATTTTTAAATCCTTTATATTAAGTTCGCTTGCTTGCTTGCGTGCTTGCGTGCTTGCTTGCTTGCTTACGACCGTGCAAATCTTTCTGTCGTCTTTTAACCCACTTCCCGTGATCCAATCGAGCTGACATTTTGCACACAGACTCGTTGTGCGAGACAATTAATGTTCGTGAAAATTTTCTTCCAAAATTTTACACTGTTTAGGGAAAACAAATTAAATATTTAATTACCAATTGCTTAATACTGGCAGACAATCATCTGACCCATAGGTGGCAGCCATCTCAAGCCAGAGGACGAGAGGACTCTAGCCGCCACGCATATAAAGGATTTAGAGTGAAAAACTTTGTTTTTACGGGTTATACTTATTTTGTATGAATGCATCTCCAGTTGTGCGGAATGGGGAGAATATTGTTCGATGTACGGAATTTCGCTTTCCGGACAACTTTTCAGGAACGTATCTGTTCCGTATAGCGAGGAATTGCCTGTGAGTCTATTTGTAACCGCGTACAGACGGACAATTCTTTCTTTGATCACCAACTCGGGAGGCTCGGTGCAGAGGCTCGCGCCGTTTCTTGTGTGGCAGTCTGAACAAAGTGCGCCTTCACCTGTCTCCTGAAGGCAGATGGAGTCTGAAGTCATTCATTATTGAATTGAAACCCGACCCCAAAAATTGCATAAATTCATCGTATCGCCACCGGTGGCGGGAGGGAGAAACATCGAGCTCGTGATAGACATAAGGCGTGTGATCGCTTGTACTTTTTATTGTGGTTACCATTTTTCTGGGGTTTTCTCAAACAAATAATTCGTATTTGTTGTGTGAGCAAGAACATTTATTTGGAGCCCCTTGTGTAGCGAGTCACATCATTGGGTCGTGCGTGATTCGATATATTTAACTTGCAAAGCGTGTCGGCGCTTCAGCTGCATGAGCCTCATTTGCCGAAAGAGCTCAGATTGTAAATAAAGCGATGTTTACTCAAAGTGTTGGAAGGACGAATGCCAGGTACTAACTACGTTCCTGCAATTCTGACTATCGTCGTGACCTCAGTGGTTGGAGGTTTTAGCGTTTCCACAAGTTTTGGACGTTCACGTTGGCTTGTGGCCGCAACATTTTAACATTACTGACCTTTCCTCGGTGGTCGTCGATACAAAGTCACGCGGTGTTAAGTTGCGCGCGAGCGACGCGTGCCCGAATTTTCGAGATAGGTAATGACGTTCGTTTTTGGCAGCGTTTGTCATTGTTGTTCGAAGGAATTTCTCATTCAACGTCCACATAGATAGCTTGGAGCTAAGCGGGCATTGACGAGGGGTTCGTCACACTGGGTATGCATGGATCAGTAATTGTGAAAGCTATATGAGAAATCCATATTATCTGCCAATTGTGGAGTGATAATAAGACCCTGGGTGCAGTGGTTTTGTAGCAGTTTTGTGCGCTGCACTACAAACCCAGCCACCGGAGTTTCAATTCCAGGTCACGTCTAACATCTGGGCCAAATTCTGGGCCCTCTCTCCACCAACGTGCATAGACTAGCATGGTGAAGTATGGTCAAATAACTCCTATGGCCTACACAGTGTGGAGAGGCCTTCAGTGGATGGCTGTAAAGGATTTATATCAGTATGATGAATGTATAAGTTTAAGTAATAATAAATAGTAATAATGGCATATATGTACATAAGTGTATATGTACATACACTTTGTTAATGAGCTCGTTGCCTGGTTTGGCACATGAGGGAGATGACAGATGGCGTCATATACTGTTTCTCCACACCCCCCGCCCCGGATTTATTATATTGCTTTCCTAGGTGCTTGTTAATTTCAGGCCAAATTGACCTCAGGGAGGCCCTGGTCAGACACGCAGAGCAATTAAGATTGTTTAATTATTTTGAATCGGAGACCGGGGTATTTGAACCCAGGTCAGTGGCATATGAGTTCATTTTTTCCACACTAGAGATGCAGAGTTGGCTTTAAACCCTGCGCCTCGATTCTGTCTGCAATGAAGGATGAGCAGTGTGGATCTCTATGGCTTCCCGTTTGAAATGTAAAATTGTCACAAAATGTATGGGTGTGACAGCCAAATTCGCTGAACCCGTTAGAGTGTGTTTTTTGTTTATATTTTGACTGCAAGTGTTGTGGTTAATGCAGACATGAATCCTCGTAAAAAGGTTTCAGTTTTGTTGCCAGAAAAAAATGGCAAAAACCCTATTATTATATTTTGCTACTGGCAAAGGAGGTCTAATGATGTAGATGCTTACCCTGAGCCCTCATTACTTTGATAGTGCATTGTCTTTGAGCTGTACGCCTTTTGGCGTCATCTGGTCGAGCACCAATTGAGACGAGGCTCAAAAGAAAGCTGTATCTGATGTGGGCCAATCAGTTTCAAGGACAATGCATATATTATCAGAGTGTGTTTTTTGTTTGCATTTTGACTGCAAGTATTGTGGTAAATGCAGACATGAATCCTTGTAAAAAGGTTTCAGTTTTGTTGCCAGAAAAAAGGGGGAAAAACCCTATCATTATTATTATTAGCGGGTGGTGAGTTAACTCTTGTGCCTTTGACCTCTTCTTACACCGCGCAATCAAGAGGCGCCACGCTGAGCCACCCTGGCGTGCGGCTCAGGAAGTGACAGGTTGTGTTTTTCCACTGAAGAAGCCGAGTCGTGCTGCTGACGCCACACGGTACGGACAAGTCGATACGCTTGCAGATGATGCGGTGGCTCTGTAGCCCTCGCCGTGTGCTGAATAACCTCGTACACAATGAACCCCAACAGCCAGATTCCAGCCAGATTCGGATGTCTTGTGAGGCCAGCCTATCCTGGTTTCCTTTCAGCAGTGGAAATCCACCGGCTATTTGTGAGAGCCCGTAAGAGCCCTGCGCTGGCTCGGCTCGGATGTGCCACAATACAATACGGCGGGAAAACACAACTCGCATGATGCCTTGCAAGTGCGTGGTATGGTCACATTGTATGTGCTGTGCTGTCAGCCGTATCTACTGCACTGCACGCACATCACCGGATCCCATTCCTGGTGCTTGGCTGCGCGCGGGGCGGCTGCACAATGGACGCACGAGTGAGCACAATGAGAGTCTCAGATCGGTGGTTGTGCACGTGTGTGCACACGCGAAACCTTTTATGTAGCGGCAAGGACGAGGCACGTCGAGCTGCAGATCACCGACTGCCCCGCATGACGTTGGATCGTAAGTGCATGACGGCATGCAGAGGTTTGCAGTTACGGGCGAGCGTGTGCTCCCACACTGACGTATCCTCCAGCTGCTATAACCGGTTGCACTGCCTGCGTGCGTGTCTGCCCGCCTGCAGACTTTTGAACGCTACGAAATGTCCACCGCCTTTCACTGCACAAACAGTAGTGACTCACGGGAGGCACTATTTGTACGTGCGGACTCTCTGGTTCAGTCTCCCGTTCAAATTACCCGAGGCCCCTGGTACATACAGAGCTTCTTTGATGGTTGGGGTGGCACAATGAAGGTGTGCAGGGTGTGCAGCGTCAGGGGGGGAGGGCATCTATCTCCATTTCGAAATATGCAGCATTGAGGTGGCTTAGTGACCTTGGGGTCAGAGCACTGAGCTGGTATTGCTGAGAACCGGGGTTTGAATTTGAGCATCCACACATGATTAAATTGAGTTATTCAAATAGTAAGTTGGTGTTCTTAGTCTGGCCACTATTGACCGTACAGAAAACCCATCATGATTGGTGTTTTGCTTAATTTGGCTTTTGCCATTTAAACATTTCAGTTTGATTGACACTGCAACGATCGCTCTTCCGAAAGAGTACAAAACACATGCCTTGGTGAACCTGTTGTGCATGCACTAAGAATGTGATCCCAATATTCAGATTAATCAAAAAATGGGGCCCGAATTAGGAGATTTTTAATGATTGAGAATTTTTTTTGCTTCCGATTGATCTCAAAATGTGACAGTCACTTTCATGGTATCACCTTTGACAATACATGACGTTGGTATCGCTTATTTTATTAAAGTTTCATGCTGACAAGAAATGTGGTTTATTGATGGAACTTTACTTTAAAATCAATGCTATTATTATAATTAAAAGTTATTTAACGCTTACATCGAGTGCATAAAAACAATGGAAGCTATTAAAATGTATGAATTCAAGATTTAAAAAAATATCACAAATATGAGCTTTGGCCTTAACATCTCGAAATATGATATCTTAAACAGTTGAATCAAACATTATCACTAGTACGTACCGTGTGTGTGTGTGTGTGCGTGCACGTTGCGGTATGCTGTGTGTCCGGTTCAAATTGCACAATCCACTGTTGCATGATTACTCGCGAGGTCGAAATCGCCGCTGTGCAGGGCACTCTTGCAATGTAACGTGCACATCTTGAGGGCAACAAAAACCTCGAGTCGGTAAACATTAGACGCAACATCCTGATGTGAGCGTGGAAACTTTCGAGGGTGTGGGGAAAGCTGCTTGCCAAGTTGCTCGTGAGTAAGCTTAAATATGACTTCAGCGGGACACATCGGTCCTCGAAAGGGATGATGGCCGATGGTCAAAGAACAATAACGGAGTGGCAGCCAATAAATTGACGGTGACCGAGGGGACGCCCACTGAGGAGGTGCAGCGGTGAAATCGGTTCATGTGCCAGGTTTCTTTTTTTACATTGCAGGATCGTGAGAGATAGAGAGCGGGTTGGGGCAGGCCTTCATCCAGCAGTGGATTTCCCTGATGATGAGTGGTCAGAGAGCAGTGATGGGGAGCACGTTTTTTTGCCGCCGGGGCTCTTCAAATACATCTGGCGTCACTACGCATCAGAACGTTACACCTCGGTCGATTCTGTCACTGCAAGACGCCCTTTGGCAATTGACAGTTGTGACCGAGCATCGCTAAAATTAAAAACCAGAGTGTTTGCAGGTTGAAAATATTCTCATGTCGTACTCAGTCGGTGCAGCTGGGATATCTGCAGCGATGGTTAAATATCACTTGAAGGCTTTTTTTGCAAGTAGTGGTAGGCCTCGTTTGGCCGGGCACTGTGCGAAATGAAGTCTGGGCCGTGGGCCATGGCAGAGTCTGCTGTTTCAATGCCGCCTTTGTTGCCATTGTTACTTTGGAAACGTTGGTTATGAAATTCGGCAATGAGATTGCTGATTTAAGATTGTGTGCCACGGTGCTGAGATGTTACCTACCTCGCCTGGTTTACAGGAAGCCGTGGGTTCGATCCCGACCCTAACACCTGTATATTTGGAGTTTGCATGTTCTCCCCGTGGTCGGATGGATTTTTCTCAGGGTCCTCTGGTTTTTTTTTCCCTCCACATTTAGAAATATGTGTGTGAGTATTTGGCTGCTATACATTTCCAAGTGATTAGCCACTTCGTTGAGCACTCATTTGTGGCCAGGTCTTTTCTGAAAATGAGCTATATAGTCCAGTGGGCCTTACTTGGTAACATGAACAATTGTAGTGTTTCTTATATATTTGTAAACTGCCATTGTGTGCGTCCATTTGACCGAGTGAAACAACAAAAACACAGATTCTTTGAACGGCTTCGGATCTTAAAGGAGCTGTGAGCTCTTCTCGGTGGTTCATAATACGAGCTCTTCGCAACAATTGCGAATCAAGTCGCCTATGTCCAATTATAAGACAAGGTGCCACAGGCCTTAGGGAACACTCACAGTACTGCCTTGCCAAGGGCGCATATTAATATTAATGAGCCGCTAACTTCATAGCCTCAAGAGCCGTGCGGATAGCAGGAGAAGTCCGTCCAAAGAAGAAGAGTGAGAAAGACCCGTGACCTTCACTTGGAGGAGCTGACTTAATTCTGCTGATTGGTTATTCATTTTTAATTAGCCCTGTGCCTTACGTGCCAGTCCCTGTAGGAATGGCTAACTCTTTCCCGTTTGTGGGACAATGTAGGCAATATCAGCAGTTTATTTTTTTTTACTGCAGTCATCATTTCCCACCCAACGCACAATGCAGGATCCAGTTGTTGTCCTTGCCTGTAATTGCGTCTCAATAACAACATGCATGTGCTTTTGCTTTTGACTATGGCACTTAAGTTTGAATCCCTTGACAAGGTGAAAGTGACCCCTGTACAACCTCCACTGACCAAGTTGGTGACGCTAGTTCGTTATTTCTACACACACGCACGCACACACACCACGTAGATATAACGTGTCGTTGGCGCGTGTACGCCTGCGGGTGCTGGATGGATTTCGCACCTCCGATTAGCATGTTTGGCTACGCATGCTGCGAAAGTTCAACATAATAGTTCATTTAAATTTACGATCTTTAGATATGCAATCTAAACCCGCTTCAGTCAATCTACATCTGGTAAAAATATTACTGCTAGATGACAGCTCCCCCATTGTTGTTAGTTATGAGGGGTTTGACCGTACTTAAAATGCTATCCTCTTGGTTCTTTCGGTAAAGTCACGTAGAATGGAAATAATAAAATAATAAAAATAAAACATCATAAAGTATTTGTTTATATTATTTATTATGTTTTATTTAGATTTTTTATTTTGTTATTTCCATTCTACGTGACTTTACCGAAAGAACCAAGAGGATGAATCCCTGCAGTCACGAAAGTTTTAAATCGAAAATTAAAATGCTATGTCAGTGCACGTTGGCAAAGAGGGGAGTTTTGGGTGGGTGGCAGCACCGGTGATTTCGGGGTATAGCCGCTGATGTTTACCTCGTCAGGAATCGAGCCCGGTAGACTGGCCGGTCTCATAACAACACGGTGCGCGAACTACCTGCGCCACACTGCACCTCGCACACACACGGTGAAACGATCAGTAAGTCATTGCGTCTAACTCAGGGGTCGACGAAGCAACATAACAAGAAGAGCCATTTCTTTCGAGTTCGGTAAAAAAACAACTCAATTCTAGAGCCGCAATGCACTGTGTGGTGAATACGAGATAGGGGTCCTTAATCAATAACGTCACGTAGCAGTACTTTAAAGAGCCACCGCACGAGGCTTTGGAGCCGTAGGTTTCAGACCCCCCCTAGTCTAACTGAACATTCTATTCATCTTGGGCGCAATGAAAGACTGTACCTTGATTTAAAGCTTTCGTGACTGCAGGGATTCATATTCTTGGTTCTTTCGGTAAAGTCACGTAGAAGGGAAATAAGAAAATAATATTATTATAAAACAATATTTCTATATAAATATTATTTTATTATTTCCCTTCTACGTGACTTTATCAAAAGAACCAAGAATATAAAGACTGTACCGTCTATTAAACGGTGACGGTGGCCTGCCGTCTGCAGTGGCGACGCGTGTAGGCTTTGAGCGATGCGTCATCCTGCACGGCACTATACGCTTGGCCGCTCCGCGTGCATTTCGCGCATCCCGTAGCTGCCCGCCGCTTGTGCGCCAGTGGGGGAGCTTTGTTATTTACGCGTCCCGTCGGTCGGGGGCTCGTGTCTGCGCCGCCGCTTTCCTGCTGTTCGGTGGGCCCCCGCGGCGAGAGTTTTTTTTTTGTTGTCGTGCATACCGTGATGGATTTGCTCGCTGAAACGATTTGGGCGTCACGGTTTGCGAGATGTTCACTACCTCGTCTGGTATACAGGAGGTCGTGGGTTGGATTCCAACCCTGACGCCTGCTGTACATTTGGATTTTTCTTGTGTTCTCAGGTTTTTTTCCCTTTATATTTAGAATCAACGACACGCGTTTAGAGTATTTGGCTACTCTAAATTTCCACGTGATAAGCCACTTCGTTGAGCTATCAATTTGTGGCCAGGTCGCTTCTGAAACAGACCTGTGTAGCTCAGTGGGGCTTACCTGGTAAAATAAAAAAGTAGTTTTTCGTTTTCGTTGTTTCGATTGCGGTTGTTGCCTCTGCCATGCGAGTTCAGACCTTTGTTCGAGGGCTGGGGGGGGCCGAAGCCGGGCGCGGTTCTGTAGACAAACCTCTTCTGTTATTTTACTTGGGGTCTGGTCAGGCCAGCTGCTGGCGTAGTTTGTTTTTATATTTTACAGGGGCCCTCACCTGCCAGGGCGCTCACCTGCCGGAGCGATCTCCTTGTGTCTTGGAAGGGCGGGAGGGGGGCTGGCTAAATGTGACTCGCGCACGCGAAACATAAATGTAGCCCTCTCTCAGTCGGATAAGTAAACGAATGCATAAGTAACCACAACGCCAAAACATACATACACCCGTGCAGACGCACCACGTGGGAATGTAGTGTAGAAGGTGCACCTTGTGAAAAGACAGGTATTTTATTTTCCAATTGTGCCACCCTTCATAGAACTTGGGGCCTAACCTTTTAGCCTTGTATCTTTACCCCCTTTTAACTCCACCGTCAAGCCAGATTATCACCAATGCCTGCCTTTTCGATGAGCCAAGTGAGATTTCCTTTTTTTAGGCTACATTTTCCACCTCCTCTTAAACGTCAAGTGGAGGCAAGAGAACTCGTCGTGAAAGATGAATGTGAGCCTACGGGAGGTGTCCCCTGCAGCGGGCTTGCCACGGCGTCCGTGAAATTGACCGAACAAGTGCTGCCGAATGTCACAGTACAGTACAAATTTTTATCCGATGCTTTTTTTTTTTGCAAATAAATGTCAGGCGTTGATTGAAAAGCTTGAATTACCGAGCGTACAGTGGGCGTGATGGCCCGAGGCTGACCGCTTTGTCAGAGTGCATCCGATTTGGAATGGCAATACAATAATGATGACCATCGCCTCGCTCAGTCTCAAGATGTGTCCTGCCCCAAAAATCCCGCTTACTTTTTTTTTAAACAAAGTGGCGTCTTTAACCACCGGTGCAGCATAACACTCTGGTCCTCATAAAACAGTCCAAAATCTAAATTTGAACTGACATTCGTCTTCCGACCACTTCGACATCGCGAGAACTGATTTTTACGCACCACCACCCCGCAACATTTTATGACCGGGGTTCTGAATCGCGGGAGAATAAATAACTGTCGCGAAAAATGTGCTGCTTTTATACCGCGCACAGATGTACCGCCAATACGTTAATTTGTTCTGTCATCCGTGCGTCCCTCTTTCTGTCTGTCGGTGTCATCCCAAGCACGCGTCATCTCTCCTGGCTTCTTTGCACACTTTTGAGCTTTTGTTAAACGCGCTCCGTCAGTGTCCATGTTTCTGATTCGCGCCGCTTGTTGTATTTATAAATTCCACATGACAATAGTTCACCTGGACAAATGCAAGGGCGTCCAGTGTTGTCAAGAGACACTTGCATAGCAAACACGCCATTGCACGATAGCAAACATTTTACGTGAATAAGATGTTCCCTCCGAGACGCATTGGTATGTTGTATTTAAACATTTTATTTGTCTCTGTCGTGCATATTTGTCTGTCGTGCACGAATGCGCTGTCCAACCTAAGTTCCTACCTGCCCACTCCAAAGGAGAACGTGTTTAAAAATTTGAGGTCAGGTATCCCCCACACTGCTCTAAACCGCTCTTATCCGCCTTTTTATTTCATCATTTTGTTCTCGGTCCACCATCAATAACTTCCCTTGGGTGTACGCGTGGTCGTCGCCTACATTTAGTGAAATAAATCTGTGGAGACACTTGGAACATCGCCTCCTTGGCAGAAGGTGGCATTGGGTTGCGTTATGAATCATTTTTAGAAAAATGTATTTAACACATTTGAACTAAATAAATGAACCTCATGGCGGGACCCCGGGGTTCCCATAAGCCCCCGGCTCTCGCATAAATAGTGTTGCGACGTCATTGTATGTTGGTTGAAGGCGAACGATACGGCAATCTATTCCTCTCGACGAGCTCTACACCAAGCGCTAATCACAGTTTCAAAGTTGTGTTTCTTCTGCGCATTCATCCTCGCCGCTGCGCTTGGACGACACGACAACAGAATTATCCGCGCCAGGCTGGTCGCGGCGTTTATGTGCGCGGTGGGACGGAGTCGCCAAAAATAAGTAAATTAATTAATTGCGCTTTTGACTTCCGTTTATTCAGGACCCCGGGGTCCCGCCATAAGGTTCAAATGTGGACTGAATAAAACAATACGATTAACGATAAAAAACCTATTCCGCTGTGTTTCCAGTTGTTTCGCGTGTATCTATGATTGGTTAGCAAACCGGTACGTGATTTTTTTGCAGATAAATATTTTCCGAAACGCTGCTTGCCCCCGTGGTTGGCTTAGCCTCTCGTCTTAGTTGTTGTTCGTCTGTTCACAAGGATATTCTGGAACAATTTAAATACGTGCAATAACTCGGTATTTCCCAGTATGAAAAGCGGGTTAAAACCCCTTGACCAGGCGGTGAAGCCGTGGATATCGTCAAAGAAGCGGGACCATTTGTCGCAACAAAATTAGCGGACTTGTCCACTAAGTATTTCCACCGAAATGAAATGCCACAGTCATGAAATTATGCCTTGATCTTTCTTCTATGCACGAAGGCTGGTAAAGACTGACTTGCAGAACTAGGCTAATTCCTAACCGAGCATTTTTCATTTAATTTCATTACCTATCTCACTCTTTCACTCGCACCAGTTTGTGGCTGCTACGTAGCGTTGATTGGAGGTGAAAAACAAACAAAGCCATAAAGATATTGAAAAACATAAATCAAATTGCTGATGGTGGACCTTGGTAAATTATTTATTTTTGCAAGTGTAAGGTCACGGTGCCATCGTTATACAGCCTGTAGTTGCGCTTGTGCTTACTTTTCACCACTACATGTGTGCACTGCAAGTAAGTTGTGAAGTCGTGAAACATATCAACATCCTTGCCAGCTGCAACCCACGCCTAAAACCTCCTGGAGGCAAGCAAGTTGGTGCCTGACCCTGGGAAAGAAATTGAGGGTCACACTTACAAACCATAACATAAAATATACTGTAACACTTATTTACTTGCGTATATTGAACTTCTTTCGTACCCTACGTAGCCAACTGTGCTAATTGGAGGTGTGGGGGAAGGACAGGTATTTTATTTTTCAATTGTGTCACCCTTCATATAACTTGGGGCCCAACCTTTTTTAGCCTTGTATCTTTACCCCCTTTTAACTCCACCGTCAAGCGAGAATATCACCAATGTCTGCCTTTTCGAAGAGCCAAGTGAGCTTTTTTTTAGGCTACATTTTCTGCCCGTTGGAATATCAGTCGCACGGCGAACTCATCGTAGGGTGACCCCCACCTCTTAAACGTCAAGTGGAGGCAAGAGAACTCGCCGTGAAAGATGAATGTGAGCCTACGGGAGGTGTCCCCTGCAGTGGGCTTGCCACAGTGTCCGTGAAATTGACCGAACAAGTCCTGCCGAATGTCACAGTACAGTACAAATTTTTATCCGATGTTTTTTTTTTTTCAAATAAATGTCAGGCGTTGCTTGAAAAAAAAACACAAAAAAGCAGTTCTAAAGAAATTAGTCTTCAATCAAAATTTCAAAGTGCATAGCTCCAGTGGCTTCCTAATGCCCCCGCCCCTTCTACCCCTCCACCCATACCAACCATTATTCTAATCCATTGCACCGTCAGTGGATTCTCTCAACATTAAAATATTTCAAATATATGACTGCATATGTGTTTTAACCATGCACGCTCGTATGCCGGTGTGAAACAGCTCGAGTAAGTGTTTTTTTGTCGAGTGAGGGCATAACATCTGATGGTGCGTGCATGTTCACTCACTGCCCATGCCCCTATCAGGGGCCACTCCAGCTGTAAGTGAACTTTGCCTGAATTCCACTCGAGATGCCCAAGGCCGCATGTCAAATCCTTCAGTCAACCTCAGCTCAATGGGGGGTCGCCCCTTCCCTGCTGCTGCTGTCCCTCCCCCCTTCTCTGAAATTCCTTTTCCGTCTGGTCACGTGTCTAAGCGGCAGAGCGAGCGGCTCGCAACGTTGCGAGCTCAAATCCTTGTTGGGGGGTACTCCGCCCATCATCCGTCCAGGGTCAATAAAATCACTACCACTTTGTGGTGTAGTCAACAGTGATTGTCCCTTTGGATAGACTCGCACCGTCCATATGAATGTGGAATTTACACAGCTGGATTAGGGCTGTGAGCAGGAGATGAGCACCGCCTCAAAATTTCAAGCGGAAGTCGCTTGGAATTTAACGATTTTTTTGGTCGTCAGTTCTGCCGATTCTCCATGTTCAGATCGAGGCTCCACATTTTCATCTTTTCCCGTGCTCATTGCTGACGGTCTTTCTCCATGAAGCGTGTTATTCACATCTTTACCAAACTGTATACCAACTCATTGTGTGTAATTCTGGAGCATTATCGATTAAAAGCGTGTATATACAGAACCCTATTCGGCAACTCGACATGAGAACCGTTTTAGTCCAGCCC
Source organism: Lethenteron reissneri (assembly GCF_015708825.2). Taxonomy (NCBI): domain Eukaryota; kingdom Metazoa; phylum Chordata; class Hyperoartia; order Petromyzontiformes; family Petromyzontidae; genus Lethenteron; species Lethenteron reissneri. The sequence goes on from NC_083791.1 coordinate 5,493,353, forward strand.
AATATTATACGTCAGCATTTGTTTAAGCAAGCAAACTATGTGGCCAGTTTTTACCTTTTGGGTCTTATCAGCAGAGTTAGACTTGCTCAACATATCTCTGGGTTTTTTTCCCCTCCAGACCTTCTCGCAATCGACCAATCATTCCCATTCGCAAATAACTAGAATGTGCATGTTGCCGCTACAAATTTCCACGTGAAAAGCCCCTTTGTTGAGCTATCATTTGTGGCCAGGTCGCTTCTGAAAACTAAGTAAATTTCTTAGTGGGCTTTACCCGGAAAAAAAAGTATTCGTTTTAAAAAATATTTTTTTAAGTGATTTGTTTACTTTTCCTATACTTTGCACTGCTATCGTGTTTTTGTATTGTTTGTTCTTGTTGTAAAGTTCTGACATGCCCCTACTGGGCATCTGTGAAAAAGAGCTTTATAGCTTATCGGATTCCTCCAGTACAAATAAACATTCTGATTTTGTTTGTACGGTGTCTTGAGCTGCGATCTCATTTCGACACTTTCAGAACTCCACGAATGGTATTTCTCTTGTCAAAATTTTACGATAACAAAAAAATGAATGCTCATCTCCAGCTTATTGAACCTACTGTTCGGTCTTTTTGTTTCGGCGCACGCACGTTAATTATTTACACGAGAAACCGCTGCACTGTGTTTATCGGCGGGAGGTTTATCGTCGGAGAAAGCGATACCGTGTTTTCGCGAGATCAATGCTGGAAACGAAGAGTTCCGTTGTTAGCACGTGGCGCCCCCATTGAAAGGTTTCGCCGGGTCCGTGAATCACGCCATTCAATTAATGCACCACGTGGGCGAGGCTGGAAGTGGTGGGCCGTGCTTGCCTGGCATAGTGGTGATAAAACAGAGCGTGGTTTTATTGGTAAATCGAAACGGATGAGAGCCACCATTATATACCCCTCGCGGCTGCACGTGCGATTGACATCGCTGTCGAGTGAACGGGCTGCGGGGTTTGTAGAGATTTCGTGTCCACATCGACCTCGCAGGGGCTTGTAATTGTAAGGCGTTTGACGATGGAATGCTTGCCGAGAGGGTACCGGCCGAGGAGATGTAGCGATGAAATTCGGTGCCTATGCAGGTGCTCGGTGGATTGTTAGATCGCAAGGTTGCGAGAAGTAGTGGTGACTTGGGGGGGAAGGTCTTCATCAGTGGATTGATTAGTGATGGTGATGATGATCATGATGACGAAGATGCAGTGATTCGTGCAGAATTATGTGTGATCGAATTGATTATGATCAATCCAAATTTATAGACTAATGGTCCGATGATTATATTGGTGACGTGTTAATATTATATTTAGGCTAATTGAGATTTTTAAAAAGTGTGAATAAGAAATGAATAAGTTAATTAAGATTGTAAAACATTTTGAATCACAAGTTAGAGTCGTAACAATTCGTTGAATCACTGAGCGGGTGAAAATAAATGTTTCACGTCGAATAAAACACGCACACGTTTGCCAGATAAGTAAAATCCTTGTTCTCATGATCAGCGGCGCGCAGCGTTAATGTTCGGTTGAACTTCTCGTGATCACGGTCTTCGGGACGAGACCTCCTCCAGGGAGTGAAACTGGGGCTGGTGAAAAATTGTGAAAGATAATTCCGAGCGGATTACTACTGTATTGTGTGAAAACCGCGTGGTGAGAGCAGCGATCGCGTCATTTGTGTAACGCCTAAAGTGCGTCTCATGCCCACTCTGTCACCCTGCCTACCCCCACAAGTGGTGCAAAGCGTCGGTTTTGCAAGCTCACCGTTTGGCGCACGTGGCTGACAATTTTGTATTTTTAAATACGTGGTGAGTAATCCAAGCAAAAGGATCTCTCCCGCACGCCGCCACCCTAATTCGCCGTTCGGCTTCGTAGATTTATACCGAGAGTCGAGAGAATTCGGCTGCGCGAGTGAAGATGCCCATGAAGGATCACCTGGAAAAGCGGGCGACCGCGTCAGATCTCAGAAGCTAAGCAGGGGCTGAGCCTCGAACAGTGCTTGGTAGGGTCGACCAACGTGCCTATGTTAGATTTTGTCGGCCGCGTGGCTACATCACGGGGAGCAGCGCCCGGTGCAGCCAAAATGCACCATTGTACTGTCATACTACGCTATTATGCCTGTGCTCTGCTGATGAGAGGCAGGAGTTTCAAATGCGATCCAAAGTGTTTGCTTGCTTGAGCAAATGAACCTTATGGAGGGGCCCCGCGGGGTCCCGAATAAACGGAAGTAAAAATCGTAGTTAGCTAATTTATTTTTGGCGACTCCGTCCCACCGCGCACATAAACGCCGCGACCCGCCTGGCACGGATCATTCTGTTGTCGTGTCGTGTCCAAGCGCAGCGGCGAGGACGAATGCGCAGAAGAAACACAACTTTGAAACTGATTAGCGCTTCGTGTAGAGCTCGTCGAGAGGAATAGATTGCCCTCTCGTTCGCCTTCAACAGACATAGAATGACGTCGCAACGCAGTTTATCCGAGAGCCGGGGGATTAATTGAACCCGGGGTCCCGCTATAAGGTTCAAATGCTTGTTGATATAATTGGTCGGGAATTCAAGAGGCTTATGGATTTGCTCACTTTCAACTCGTATGTCGAGACAGAATTGAGTTCTCATTATATTTAATTTCACCCAAAATGCTCCATGGCGTAGATTGTTAATACGAATTTAATTATTCACTCCCCTACAGACCCTTCATGATTGAACGAATTGTGACGATCCCAGATTTCTCAATTTTCTCTCTTCTCTTTTTTTCCATTTTAGTTTAATCGTTTTCATCTCTTTATTCACATACATATGCTGTACTGTATTCGCCATATTATAAGACCATACATTTCTCCCCCATAATATAGCAAAAGTTGGGTGTGCGTCTTCTAATCTGGTGGCGGTGCATGTGTGTGTGCCACTACATTTGTATAAACATTGACACCGGGCACACGTTTGGGGTGCATCTTACTTTCACAACAGTCTTGTAATCTGGAGAATACAGTAACAATATTAAATATACATATAATTAGCATTAAATGTTTTCTCGCATGTAATAATTTAATGCATGTAGCCTTAGCTTAAGCCTCGATTTTATTGACGAATCAATTTTATTTACACACCATCACACATAGAGAGAGAGACTCCGTAATCCACAGGTCGTTATATATAGAGACTCCAGAGGTTAAGCCAGGAGGGGAGAGGTAGGTCACGACCAGGTCGTAGGAAGAGCAGAGGAAAAGGTGTGACCCCCTCCCCCGCCTTCTGCGCCACCGGCCTCCGGCGTGGTTGCAAGATTAACGGCCGGCTGGGAGTTCGACGGCGGAAGTTTTGTTTTTGCGTGACGACGGCCAATCGCAAGGTAAACAAACTGGGCGAGTAACAGGAAAGGAGACTCAATGGCGGTCTGCGGAAGGAACCGGAAAGCCTCGCTATCGCGTTGCGTTCCGTCCAGCGAGACGTCACGAGCGCGTGTCCCCCCCCCCGCCTGAAATGCACAAGCCGCCGTACAGAAATAGACGCAGATTATTCTGTTTTGTGTTGTTGTTGTTGTCGTGGTGGCGGTGGTCAGAGCAATGCCAATTCCCGTTTATCCTGAGGTCCCTCGCTCGCCGTTGTGATGCAGCTAGCATTGCATCACCCTGTGTCGGAGAACGGCCATGGGAGGTGATGTCACGAAACTATTGTTGAATTTTCTTTGTTTGGTCTCTATGCGAACTCGGGGCACATTTTGTGACACGTCCTGCATATATTGTCACGTGTTGGTTAAACCTGAATGTTACTTCCCATTGGTGGAATAGTGAGAATTAACTGAGAAGCCAAATTGAATGTGATGGGGGCTTTTTTGTTTCCTGCTTGATTTACTGGACTCATGGACATCTGTGAGAAAGAGTCTCAAGCTCATTGGATTCTTCCAGTCGAAAAAAGATGACTAAATAAAAATTCTGATTCAGATTGTTTTTTTGTAATATATAGACAACGCTGCATCCATTAACCTGTAGGGGTATAACAATCACCGGTAATTGATTAAAATATACTTTTACCCACTTGATGCATGCATGGAATTGTGCGAGTAAGAATTGATTATTTGCACTTTGTATACCTTGTTTGTAAATGACTTAAGTGACCCGTACTGCCATTAGAGGCTGCTATATTCACCAGATTAGGAAAAAAAATCTTATTCTTCAACAGATGAATGAACCCGAATCGTGATGATTCGTCTAACTCACAAGGCCTGAAGGATTAAACGACCCGCTTGCACTGCGTCGCAGACAAACAGACAATTTAAATTATCACAACTGTAAATGTTTGCTGAGAATTCAACGCACTGCACTTGACAACTCCATTAACCACGGACATCTGGCCAAATTCTCACCGAGCACCTCAGCGGTGCCAGCTCAGCACCCTTGACCCCTGAAGGGCTGACATGTGCCGGGCCACGAACCCGTCGTCAGGTTTCGCTGTGCTGATGGCGCTCGCAATGTTTTAACGAGCGGCTGCCACGATGCCTTGCCGGCAACGTGCCGCTGTTCTCGGACCCGGCAAGTTAAAGGGGCACCGCGGTGGTGAGATGTTAACTCCCTCATTGGTATGCTGGAGATTGTACGCTCAATCCCAACCCTGACGCCTTCTGTATTGTTGGAGTTTGCATGTTCTCCCCGTGGTCGTGTGTATTTTTTTCCGTGTCCTCCGATTATTCCCTCCACATTTAGAATCAACATGCATTTAAAGTATTCGGCTGCTATAAATTTCCACGTGATAAGCGACTTAGTTGAATTATCATTTGTGGCCAGGTCGCTTCTGAAAAAGAGCTATATAGTAGCTTAGTGAGTATTATCTGGGAAAATAAAAAGTTTAGTTTAGTTTCACCTTTGTTTAATCGCTTGCCACATCTCTGGTGAGCACGAGTGCCACCTAGTTTTCAATGCTCACCGCAGCCAAGTCCCACGGCTGACTTTCATACAAGCATGCCAGACTGTCCATGTATTTATTAACGCGTTGTTCTGGATTCCACGTTTTCTGGTTTGCGATAAGGGAACTTTTTTTTCTCACTCTCCGAAATCCCCCGCGGACCGGCCACTATTATCTTGCCGCTAGCACGGCCCAGATTGGGACTTAAAGCTTTCGTGAGTGCAGGGATTCATCTTCTTGGTTCTTTCGGTAAAGTCACGTAGAAGGGAAGTAATAAAATAATAAAAATAAAACATAATAAAATACAATTCTCACGACGTTTCGGCCACAACGCAAGCAGCCGTCCTCAGGTGAAGACCAGGTCTGTCGGGGAGACAGACGCTGTCTCAGCCGTCCTCAGGTGAAGACCAGGTCTGTCGGGGAGACAGATGCTGTCTCAGCCGTCCTCAGGTGAAGACCAGGTCTGTCGGGGAGACAGCGTCTGTCTTCCCAACAGACCTGGTCTTCACCTGCGGACGGCTTCTTGCGTTGTCGCCGAAACGTCGTGAGAATTATTTAATAATGTTTTATTTTTATTATTTGATTATTTCCCTTCTACGTGACTTTACCGAAAGAACCAAGCAGACAGATTGGGACTGTTCGTAATTCAGTTTTAAGTTGGGGACCTGGATGTCGTGGAGGGATATGAAGATAGATTATGTCAGGGCAGGACACAGCTGCTCTGTCTGTCAGATGTGCAGAAAACAATAAAACATGTTTTTCTAGATTTGAAGCTTTTGTGACTGCAAGGATTCATACTCTTTGGGTTTTTTTCGGTAAAGTCACGTAGGTAAAACAATAAAATAAAATAAATGAAAACAACTAAATTAAATCTCGATGTTTCGGAGGCAACACAAGCCTCTCTCATCAGGTGTAAAAAGGCACAGCAAAATAACTGTAGTGACAGTTATTTGTGGTGAGACATTGTCGTGATTTAATTTAGTTGTGTTCATTTATTTTATTTTATTGTTTTACCTACGTGACTTTACCGAAAAAAAACAAAGAGTATGAATAACATGAGTTGAAAAAAACGCAGCCGTCGCAAAATTTGGATGCGTGAACGCCGATCGTATCCTTTGTAAAAGCCGCGCGATTTGCTTAAGACTCTGTTCCTTTGGTCCATACGAATAGGAAGCCTAGTTTGTGGAAAGAGCTGGCTTTGTGTAACTGCTGCTCAGTAACATGGCTCTCTATAAAGTAACACTTCCAAGCCTTTGTGGCACCAAAGCTTTTACATCCTAAAGGACAATATTGCATATACAGTACTGTAATCGCATACATTATACAGTCCGCTACCTTAATTTGCCATTTATTTTAGGAAAGGCCATTGGCAAAGCAAACACACACTTTGTGTTAAAGGTCACATTTAATGAGATCTCCGAGTACATTTTGCTAAATTTGAATCTTAATAGAAAGCGGTCAAGCGTACATGTTGGAACAAACACACCGCTATTGGGGTTGGTCCGCTATAGATTACATTTTCTAAGAATGGCATTTTCACGCTACCCGTGCCGCTGATCCAGTGAGGATAGAGAACATAACGAAAAAGATTAATTGCATAAAGCGGCGCGTTATTCCCTCGGATGCTCCGGATTTTGGCAAATAAATCGTTCCCGATCATCGTTGGGACGCTCCTTACAGTGCGGCGATGGTGTCTCACTAATCCGGGACGGAGCCGGGTGTGCGGAGCTCTGAGCTGGCGATGTCGGTAAGCCGATTGTGCCCTGCGATCACGTTATAACTCCCTTGCATGTGGCTAGGAGATGTTAACTCTCTCGCATGGTATACAGGAGGTATTGGGTTCGATCCCGACCCTGACGCCTGCTGTATATTTGGAGTTTGCGTGTTCTCCCCGTGGTCGTGTGGACTTTTCTCCGGGTCCTCCGTTTTTTTCCCCACATTTAGAAGCATGCCCCACATAATTTCCTCAGAAAGCAAATGTGAAGTTTATCATTTTTTTTTCTCGTGATCATCAATGTTTTGCTCTTTCCTTCTCTCGGTGTAAGTTTGTGTATGTGTCTGTCAATGCTGCTGTGTACACTGTTCAGCATTCGTCCATTTTCATCATCGGCGTGGTGAAATAGTGGTACAAGCCCCATGACCATCACACCATTGGGGGAGGGAGGCCTTCATCCAGCAGTGGATTGACAAAGGGCTAGATTTGTCATCTGCTACTGTTGCCAGAGTGAATTCAGGATAACACAAATGGATAAAAGAACAAAAAACAACAACAATTGGTGTGAAGCTCCGAGTGTCAAAACTATCATAAATACGTTTAGTCTTTAACTTAATTGGGATTGCAGCTCTGCCACTAAAAAAAACTTTGGTTTGTTTTGAAGTGCAACAAATGACCATTGCAGAGTTGTGGCCCTTTTGGCGCTATTGTAAATGAAGAGGCCTACTGAATAAGTGAAGAGACCTCATGAATAGTTGAAGAGGCTCTCCATACACTGTTCTATGTTGTCATTGTGGGTCCACTCTCTGACACAAGGCCGTCCACTGCTGCTATAATTTCCCGCACCTCCGATTAGCACATTTGGCTACGTACGGCACTGAAAGAAGTTCAACATAAATATACCCTCCAAGCCTGGGGTGTTTCTTTCAGACGCTGTCTTCCCGACAGACCTGTTCTTCACCTGAGGACGGCTGCTTGCGTTGTGGCCGAAACGTTGTGAGAATTATTTTATTATGTTTTATTTTTATTATTTTATTATTTCCCTTCTACGTGACTTTACCTGAAAGAACCAAGAAGATGAATCCCTGCAGTCACGAAAGCTTTAAATCGAAATTTAAATTCAACATACATACATACATACGTAAAGAAGGCGGTCTTTGGTGTAGGCCAATCCTTTTCAAGGACAATACATATATTATTATATCAGAGAATATTTGTTTGCATGTTTTGCCACAAGTACGTGTGGTTAATGCAGACGTGATGCCTTGCAAAAGGTAATTGTTTGGTGTTTGAACATCTTAAGACCTGTTTTATTGTCAGAAAGGGTAAAACCTATTCTAATTGTTCATTATTTTGGATTACTGGTAAGAAGGTCCCATAGATGTAATTTACCCTATTCTCTGGATTATAAGACTGACTTGAAAGTAAGATGCACCACGAACTTTGGGGCCATTGTAAAAACAAGCATTGCTTCTAATCAAGAGACTATATGTATTGCTATGCACAGCTGTCTTGCAGAAGACGATTAGGATCGCACGGCTTTAAAATAGGAAGAGACTCCTCCTATATATGCTAAATTCCTCTTGATATGCAAATTATTTTGTCAAGACGCTCTTCACCCCTCCATCCCAACATAAATAGTCGCTCCAAGCCTGGGGCGTTCCATTCAGACTTTGTCTCCTTGACAGACCTGTTCTTCACCTGAAAACGGCTGCTTGCGTTGTGGCCGAAACGTCGTGAGAATTATTTTATTATGTTTTATTTTTATTATTTTATTATTTCCTTCTACATGACTTTACCGAAAGAACCAAGAAGAAGACTCCTCCTGTTAGATGATTCTGAACACCTGTTGGTGTCTTCTGTCCTTCAGCGTTATTAAGGAGGCCAACCCTCTCCGGAAGGTGATTGTGATACGACTGTTTTAGAACACGGCTTCCGGAAGACAAAATGTATCCTCCGGAATTGTAATCTTGTGACTATTATGGAGACCTAACAGAGAATGACTTTGATGCCAACACAAGAGATCGGTGCCAGGAACACGTGGCCACTGCTTCAGCATATTGGCACAAGGCGGAGAGGAAAGTGGAAACAAATGGCGAAATGTGCAGTGGACACTTACGGGCGATCTGCCCATGGATCGTGATGATGATGACTACTATACCTTTCTTCTTGTTTACCACGTAACATGCCAACGCGTCATTAACAAGTGTGTACTGCGTGTGTTGATTTAACGAGAGACGATGTGTATCAGTCGAACGTTACTTGACTACAACGGAATTGTTAACACGCGAATTTTCAACCAAAAATGATTGTACATTTTGAACGGAATGGTGTTAATTTACTATAAACTATAAAAACATAAACTATTTTTTTGTATTTTACTCGGTAAGGGCCACCGAGCTACATAGCTCTTTTTCAGGAGCAACCTGGCCACAAATGATGGCTCAACTTCTAGTGGCTTATCACCTGGAAATTTATGAAAGGCAAAATATTCTCAACGCATTATTCTAAACGTGGAGGGAAATACCAGAGGACCCGGAAATAAATCCACGCGTCCATGGGAAGGACACCCAAACTCCAAATATACAGCAGCAGGCGTCAGGGTTGGGATCAAACCCACGACCTCCTGCATATCAGGCGAGGGAGTTACCAATTCACCACCGCGGCGCCCCAAGTCGATAGCAATGACCGTAATCAATGGCTGAACGATCAGTAGCAAATGGCACCGGTGAGGGTTGTCGTCCTAGCGGTACCTTGTGCGTGCGCTTAGAGGAAGTGCTGCGCTTTGTTTTACTTGGGGTGCCCCCTCCCCCTGGCCTGCAGGTTTGTGCTTATAGCTAATCTGTGTATGCAAACCATTAATAGGACATCCACTTCCTGGTCAACGAGTATGGTACCTAATCAATGAGTGATTATTGAGGTGTGGAAACTCCCCTGCACAAGGGAACGTCGTGGCTACAGCAATTTATTCACCAAAATGTTTATATAAAAGTCTACTATTAATAATTTAGCTTGTTTAGTCTCGAATTTACACAAATCGGTTGTGGTCAATTCCTCCACGCCCACACCCCCCCAATGCCTACGGACCTAAACCACAGCCCTCATTCCCGGCCACTCACAATCCACCAGCCGTGGTGTCGGATGGGTGGGTGGAGGAGCAGTAGTGGTGTTAAGAATCCCTGGGTATGACCAGGTCGTCTGGAAGACATACAATAACGTGGACTCTGTCCTGGCGAATCAAACCTCGTTGAACCGGAGGCAGACTATTTTTAAAAGTGTTGATTAAATGTCGATGTAACGTCGCGTCTCCGTTTCACCAATGTTAACAGAATTCGAAGGCAATGCGGTGTAAGAGAGAGAACGGTTATTCACTGCTGCAATGAGATCACTACCCTTCCAACGCCCACACATTTGGGGAATTTATACGTTGAGCGAGTAGGCAACTTTTGGGGATTCTTTTTTTTACTATTCCAGAACTATGCACACCATCGTAATGTATCAGCGAATTGTTTCACTTCCACATGGGTCATTGTTATCATTATTATTACTACGACGACGACGCTTGTTTGACCAGGAAAGCCCCAGTGAGTCACGGGGAGATATTTTCCAGGAGCGTCCTGCCAAGCATGTAAAACCCCTCTGGAGTCAATTTTCCGTAATTCCTTTCAGCATCGGGAAGTTTTGCCAAACGCAGTAGCAGTTACACTGTGGCTTTTTTTTGCGATAGGAGGGAAAACGGAGAACCCGGAGGGGAAACCCATGTGCGACAGGGAGAGAGAATGCACGAGATGCCATGCAGAAACGCACCCGAGTCAGGAATGAAACCCAGAGCCTTCCTGCTGTTCTGGCGCGCACCCTGCCGACAAGCCCTTCAGACCGTTCCTGGCATGTTGTGGCATTTGCGATGGCTGCACTCCCACTTAACACGTGATCACCCCCCCCCCCCCCCCCCATTGATGAAATGCTAGAAGTTCATTTGAATCGCCTCCCCTCTGACAATCCGCCACCGTTTTATTTTTAGTCGTCCTTTTTCGACGTCCTGCCTTGGATTCTAACCGCCGTTCGGATGACCAGATTAACTTCGCCACGCGTCGGTGCGTTTATAGTGCCGGTGCTAAAATTGGGGCGTAAGATGGGTTCGCGGAGCGTGAGCGGGGGCGCATCGCCTGAAGTGGGGACGATAAATGAGCTGAATCTTTTCGAGTTAAGGAACTCGGAGTAACGCTCGTGCCTCAGCGCAAGAAGGACCTGGGTTTGATTCCAAACTCTGGTGCCTTGAGGTGTAGCGTTTATACCTTCTCCCTGTTTTAAACAGGGTTCCTGCCATAATAAAAAAACAACAACATACATTGTAACTCGTATTAACCAAACATCCCAACGCTGAACAGTTACATGTAAATTACTCAATTGGGATTACACAGAGCAGCATCTCACCCTGCTGGGAAAGCTGGGCAGGACCCTCTTGACAAAGAGTTTTGAGACTCCTGAGTGAGGCTTTCCTGGGTCATCATCATCACGATCCATGGGCAGATAGCCTGTAGGTTTAACGCGTAGGCTTTCGCAACCAATATTATTCATAATTCTGGAGAATTGCCCAATGATGCTGGATGTAATTACCAGCGAAACATCGTACTCAAAAATTGTAAATGTTGTGGTTTCACGCTTCAACACACCGGTGGGCTAAAGTAGTGAACTATTTGTCTTTTGTCAACGTGACACTTTTTTGCTGATTGGCCGTGTCGGGTGGTGGAGGGTTACGACACCTTTATAAATAACGCAATCTAACCCAAAAACCTTTATTATGAATAGCCTGTAGGTGTCCACTGCACATTTCGTCATTGGTTTCCACTTTCCTCTGTCTTGTACCAATATTCTCAAGTAGTGGCCACATGTTTCTGGCACCGATCTCTTTTGTCGTGGTCAGGCCATTCTCTGTTAGGTCTTCCTCTCTTTCCTCTTCCTTCCATTTTTACCGAACAACACACTTTTAAACAAGCGGAATAATAATAGAAATAGGTCAGGTTATTTTTGCTGTTGTTGCTCAATCCCTAGGAAGTGCTGGCATTATATGAGAATTCGTGATTCAGGATATACGAACAGTCAGAGACAAAATATGTAAGTTTGACTTGTTTGATTATTGTGATTGGATTATTGCATCAACCGAAATGGAGAGGTTACCCCAGAAATACATTCCAATTTTTTTTTTCTCCAAATCTACTTTTGTTGTGTGGTTTCATTTCGGACAGTTTAGGTTTCAATATCACTTTTGCAAACCAATGTCCCGTTGCTGCCTGCGTGAGTGAGTGCTTTTGTTGGAATGGCAAATTTTAATATGTGTGTGTGCGCGAGTGTGTTGTCTTTATTTTTGAAAGCACACCGGGTGGTGCGCTCCAAAATGCGCGTTTCATTGTGAAGCACGGGAGACACTGTAGTTTCCAAACATTTTCTGAAAAATACCGTCGTCGGACCAAACTGTCGTGGCGCGTAGTCCTGTCTTCCTCAATCACTTCAATCGTTCAATTAAAATAGAAAAGTGCTTCGTGGAAAACAGAAGTTGTGTCTGATTTCTCTAGAGGCCTCAAATCCCCCCAGACCCCACTGCGTTATTGTTAGGACTCCGTATCTGTTTAATCTGTCAGAACTAAAATGCTATTTGTCAACTTTCATCTTTGTATGCAAGATAACACAAACACACAAAATAACACACGCGGTGCATATTTGTCCAATTTGAACCCCGCCGGGCAGTGGTAACGCTCGTCATTCCTGTCCCCAGCGGATGGAAGGTGAAACGATTACTTTGCATTTTTAGTTGCACTATTATGTATGTATCTATGTTGAATTTCTTTCACGCAATAAATAGCCAAGCGTGCAAATCGAAGGTGCCAGGGAAAGACAACAAACTAAACACAAAAAACAGTTCTAAAGAAATTAGTTTCCAATCTAGATTTAAAAGTGCATAGCTCCAGTGGCTTCCTAATATCGGAATGGAAGAGCGTTCCAGACGGCCGCAGAAACGCATCTGAAAGCGCGCTATGCAGTGACCGTTTTTGTTCGATGGCGAGCCCAAAGCCACGGAGTTCATGTGATGGTTTATGCTCCTTGGCAAGCTCAACAAGATATTGTGGTTCATTTGTGGCAGGCACTTTGTGTGTAATTAGTGCGGCCTTATTAACGTATTCGTCGAGCAACTCGGCGAGAACTTGATGGACATGGCTGGAACTTGCAGTACCTGTCACGACACTTGCCAACAAAATTTTGTACACGTTTAAAATTGGACTCTCCACAAACAGACCTTAACTCCTTCTAAGAAAGAGAGCTCGTACGGAACACGTAGTTTGGTGAAACGAGGGCAGGATAGTGAAACAGGATTCACACGTTGTGCAAAACGTTGTGGTTTTTGTGCAACTTTCCACCGCTAGTGTTGGTTACGTACAACTGTACTGCGTCCGCCCAGTAAAACCCAGAAGACTTTAAACAACATTCGATTTCCGAGCACCCCAGGTTAAAGTTTACAGAGGAATACGCGCTGCCATTCTTATTCCCTGCACCGTCAAATTTTGTCTAATGGAATATTGTGTGTTTTTTTTCTTTCAACTCGTATAGTTTTCGTTTTTTTCAAATTTTATTCCAATTCTTCTGGTGGTGCCTTGCTATTATATATCAGACGACGTGTCTATTTTGGAACTCGCGCAAACCAGTACATCGTGCCCGTGTGAGAGAGAGGGACAGGCCCCTGGAAGATGATGTCGTAGACCTACTTCTTATATGCCTTCAAATGACCTCTTAGCCACACTTAAAGCCCCTGCACTTTCCCATGCAGCCTGCTATAGATATTGTTTATTGCTTCGAAGTCAAGGCCATCAGGTTTAATTCCCAGAGCTGGAATTTCTTCCACAGTCATTGCAAAAACAAATTTGGCGTGATGTTTTTTTTTAGCGTGCAGTCATTGGCGAGCGAATGGAAACCATCAACTCGCTACGCTAAACCCATTTTTCAATGTCAGTGCTGCTTTCCATAGGTCTGTATCATTCCTTTATTATTTATCATCTTGGATTTGAACCCAGGCTCTCAGCAGTACTGGCTCAGTGTTCCGACTGCTTTGCCACACAGCCACTAGGAATGAAAAGCAAATTTAATACTATTTCTATGCGTGTGTAAAACATATTTCCTGGCTGTCTGGTTACCTTTATTGAGGAGTTGATTTGCTCAAAATATGCAGAGAGTCCTTGGTTTGCGCATGCTGACTCTATCAGCATTGCGACACTGAAATCCGAAGAGTGAACATGTTGGCATTTGCAAGGCAGGGGTGGGGGTGGGTGTGTGGGTGGCTGGCTGTGGGAAAGCGGCATTGGAAGGTTGGGTGGTAATACAGTACTTTATTGGTCACGTGTCTGTCCAAGGCCGTGACCTTTGAGAAGAGAGTCTCTACCCCGATCCAAAAGAACGCACCCGCATGAGAACGAAGCACCCATTTGGAACGACGCATTCATTGTCATTAACAAAAATCAACAGTGCATTGGTACGAACAACAAATGCGTTGTTGGTGTGGCCCTGTGCACGCGTGCACCTAATCCACTCTGGCTGCGGGTATTTAAGCCACACCTGCCCAGAGTTGTCTGCCTACCGACTTGCCGTGTTGAACACAGAGAGTCTCGGCGCTAAATGGTGAGCGGGGTGAATCATAGCAGCTTTCCACGAACTACTGTAAACGAGAAGCTGACTGGGCGAGTGGGCAAACCCCGTACTACCACGGCAACCGTACCAAGCCAAGCCCTGTAAGTGGGCCGGGGGGAAGCGCTCTTTCATAAGGGAGCTGTGCTCTCTTTTCTGGGATTGCCCTTGGCAAATTAGGAGTCGCTGTGTCACGCGGTCAAAGCGGAATCGTGATGAGCTGTTAATGCCGTCCATCGCTCGGGGAAACTTTAGAGGCAACGACAAATATTTATATTTGCGCAATCGCTGCTCATCTAGCTGCTTTGTTTCTATTTTAACACATAGTTGCCGACCAGGCCCAAAGGGACAAAACATGTCAAAATGGCCAAAACATGTCAAAATGGCCAGCAACAAAATGGCAACTATCACAGGTGTAACGAATAAGATTTGACACGTTTCGTGAATTGAGCAAGGTTATGGGAACTTTGCAAAATAGATGATGGGAGGAAATTCCAAAGTGGAGGAGATGCGGGAGAGAATAAGCAGAACGTTGAGCTTCTTAACCTGCAATTTCAGTTTGGTGGTTGAACACATCACGGATGAGATCAAACATTCTGGTAGACCGAGTATTCAACAGGAATCGGTGAGTGATGTTCACTAGAACAGTAACCATTGTGTTCGTGATAGAAGATTGATAACGGATGCGACTGACCACCGGTGGAGCGAGTGGCTGACTGGAGTGAATTGGTGAGTTCTGGATTATCAATCGGCCTCTCTGCTTTACTCTGAAAAGTAAGAATTGATGGGAGCAGGCGGTGTGGAAGGGGTAGAGACGTACTGCAGTGAGAAGATTGGGAGTGGCTCTCTCCCCATGGACATGCAATGGTCACCGAGTGTCGGGAAAACCGCACGTGGACCGGCGCTTGATTTTGGTTGTGGATAGACCCAGGCTCTTTGGGCCACCGGTCATGGAAACACACGGCAGGAGACTTATTAGTTGGAATGTTGGCTTGGTTGTTCATAATGGATGGAACATTTCGGTCTCTTTTCAGGAGAAAAATAATGTTTGTCCCCACCTTTGCCATATTGTCAGTGATTTTTTTAAATTTCTTTCTTTAAAGGAGAATTTGGACTTTTTTTTCACAGCATCATGACAAAAGTAACAGCCCATTGTCAATCTACTGCTGGGTGAAGACGTGTCCACAGAATGGGGGCTGTTTTATCATACTTCACCATGCGGGTCGGTGAAGGGTTGGCCCACGACCGATTCGGTTATCATCATTATCATGACGATCCATGGGCAGATAGCCTGTAGGTATTCACTGCACAGTTCGTCATTGGTTTCCACTTTCCTCTGTCTTGTGCCAATATGCTCAAGTAGTGGCCACATGTTTCTGGCACCAATCTCTTCTTATGTCGTCGTCAAGCCATTCTCTGTTCGGTCTTCTTCTCTTTCCGGTTCCTTTCATTTTTAAATCCTTTATATTAAGTTCGCTTGCGTGCTTGCTTGCTTGCTTGCGTGCTTGCTTGCTTGCTTACGACCGTGCAAACCTTTCGGTCGTTTTTTAACCCACTTCCCGTGATCCAATCGAGCTGACATTTTGCACACAGACTCGTTGTGCGAGGCAATTAATGTTCGTGAAAATTTTTTTCCAAAATGTTACACTGTTTAGGGAAAACAAATTAAATATTTAATTACCAATTGTTTAATACTGCAGACAATCATCTGACCCATAGGTGGCAGCCATCTCAAGCCAGAGGACGAGAGGACTCTAGCCGCCACGCATATAAAGGATTTAGAGTGAAAAACTTTGTTTTTACGGGTTATACTTATTCCAAACAAACACACTTTAATTTTTCTGTTGTCCATCTGACGTCTGTGTCGAAATAGTGGCAGTTTCCTTTTCATCACTGCCCGCATCGTCAGATCTTCTTCTATGTGCAACCTTTTTATTACTTCTACGTTGGTCACTTTTTTGCGTTCAGCTTAGATGCAGCCGTATCCTTCTGCAGCAATGCAAAACGGGTGCCAGTGATGCAGACGTCAGTCACCATTAATCTCAGCTGTGGCCCTGTTCGTAGCGCAGTGTGCTGATCACCGAACTACCGCCCTCTATCCCATCATCCAGCTGACAATTAACACCCATAATACGGGTTTTTTGGGTTAGGCCGTGGTAAAAAAACTCTGTATTATGGATCATATTGGTTGCGAAAGCCTACGTGTTAAAATGCCAATTTACACTTTGCACACCCACCTCTCACCGCCGATTCTGCAATAGAAGTTTGACCAAGCAATGTGCAACCACATTTTTTCCCCCCTCTCTGTCTACTGCGATCGTAGAGCTTTGACTCATCCGGATACGATCACCAACAAAGCTTGCATTGGGTGCAAGTGTGCGTGTGTGTGCGCGCGCTTATTGCTCTTGGCTTTGAGGGCTACTGCAGAATAATGTGATGCTCTGTTGTGAACAATCGAGAGCTTGTTTGCGCCGCGGCACCACATGTGTGATAAATTAGATAATGCCGCATTCCACTTTGTGGATGGATCTATTCATCACTGTGGAGCCTCTAAACGGGCAAACAATTTTGAAATTAGAAGCTCTGCATAAAAACACACACACACACGACAGCAAAGCTGAAACAATTACGAGAACAAACACCGGCCGTCGTCTTAACGAGTGCCTCATGTTCAATTATTTATTTTCTAAACCTACAACAGGAACGGAGACAAGTGCCTTCCAGCGGTGGTGGCTACGCACACGCCTGTAATCCATCGCTGGAGGCGAAGGTTGGTGAATCACGGAAAATGTGGGTGTCGAGGTGCCATACTCCGGCTTGTCGGGAGAATGCGGTGCGGCAAATGAGGACTCCATCAGTTTTATCTGTTTGGAATAGAGTGCATGCCTGTCATACTCTTAGTTTTTTCGGTAAAGTCACGTAGGTAAAAAATGAAATTACAATTATTATTTTATTTTTATTAATTTTAATTTCATTTTTTACCTACGTGACTTTACTGAAAAAACTAAGAGTATGGTTCCTTGCAGTCACGAATGCTTCAAATCTAGCATGCCTGTCAACCATTTATCAGTGCCTACCTTACTCTGGACCAATTCAGACTTTATTGGTAACCCCGTACCGTTATAAATTTCAACGTTCATCCGACAGTCCCATCACACGGGTGAAACACAAACAAAATAGGCTTTCTTTTTTGCCCGCGAAGAAATGGCTGTCCGCCGTGTGGACCTGAAAATTCAATTTCCCTGTACAAGAATACGGGTACACCATAGTGTACCCGTATTCTACACCATTCGCACCTAGTTTACACAACAAAGGCTCATTTCTAACAGCGTGCTTCAGCCGCACCGAACCTCACAAAAATAATATCCAGGGCCTACCTTGGCTCCTCCCACCCTCAACCAGTATATATACAAATACTGTGTTCTTGGAATTTCTCTCACTTGATACAGCTATCGTGCTGTGACTGTTCCACCTGAAGACGGAAGCTTGTGTTGCCTCCGAAACGTCGTGATTTTTATTTTATTTTACTTTTATTAATTTTAATTTTTTACCTACGTGACTTTACCGAAAAAAACCTAAGAATATACACCATAGTGGTTGACAGGTGTAAGAGTGAGCTGCCCCTTCGTGCGCACGCGTTTTCTCCGGACGCTCCGGTTTTCTCCGAAATTGCGTAAACTCATTCATTGGCCGAAAACACCTTAATACATAGAGGCACCACAGAGCTTGGGGATGAATTTGGCGCCGGCTCACTGATTGGCCAATTCCTTTCTCTGCTCGTCTGTGGATCCTCGCTCGCGCCTCCCAAGTTGTTCTCTCTCTCCGACGAGGGCAAGTGAATCCAGTGCGGCACACCGCGTTACAAGTTTAAATCATCACCGTTACTATAAGTAACCCTGCGAGCCACATCATATGAACGTCGCTTTTTAAAACAAACAGCTGCCGCGGGGTTCTGGGATATACTTCAACTTCCTTGGAGAAGGCCGAGCGTTAAGAGCCCTAGGTCAGTTTCTTTCAGGACACACAAAGATTTATGGGGGACTGCGTAGGACACGGGGGTCCGCGTGGTGGTCGGTGAGCTTCGGCAATGTGTTGGCACCTGCTGTGTTCTATTTCCTGCGCTGATTGACGGGATTACTCGAGATGTGTACCGCTCCCGAGGCTGAAAGTGAAGAAGGACATAGTTTGCCCCCCTTTTGGAAACGTGCATGACCAAGTGTGCATGCTGGGCATGTGACGATGTGAAGATGCGTCAGTCGGTTCTAGCGCTGGCGCTCGAATCGGAGTGCGTGCTTTGAGAATGAGGTGTTCATGATCCGTAGGAACGATTTATTTATTTAGTTACAAGGTAAGGGCCCGCTGAGCTACATGGCACTTTTTCAGAAGCGACTTGGCCACAAACAATAGCTCATCGAAGTGGCTTATCATGCGGAAATGTATAGAAGCCAAATAAACAAAAACCCCGGAGGGAAAAACCAGAGGACGCATGGAAAAATCCACGCGACCACGGGCAGAACATGCAAACTCGAAATACACAGCAGGCGTCAGGGTCGAGATCGAACCCACGGCCTCCTGTATACTAGGCGAGGTAGTTAACATCTCATAGCCATTGTGGAGCCCTTATGCAAGTGCGTTGCTCCGTGTTGCATTTACTCTTAGGAGGCGGACATATCCGCGCAAACGCGACGGACAGTTCGAGAAAATACAAATGAGGCCGTAAAAACCGGAGGCAACAAAGAGACTGGATTCTTGAATTCGTTAGCGGCCCCCCAATTCCTGAGTACGCTCGCTTTGGGAGTGAACCGTCATGCATTCCGGTATAAATGCGCACGTAACAGAGAGTTACATGCGTAGAAACAAGCATGCCCGGTTTTCATATCCAGTTCTCATATCCAGTTCTGTAAATACCACACAGTGCAAACCCAGCCATTTTAACCCCCACTTCACAACATTGTTTCTCATTCCGGTTTCTGCTGTTTATTTAGTAAGCGATATTCTTTGCGCCAGAACCGAACACAATGCTAATGTTTGTGTTAACGATCCAACCGATAGTTGTCCCCCCCCCCCCATCAGACCCCCCCCACCACCCCTCCACCGACTGGTTATTAATGCTTGTGCAGCGAACAAAGAATGCTAGTGTTGTTGCTGTGTGTGGCCACTGTGGCCGGCAGTAGAAGTGCCCTCTTTGAATCCAGAGTTTCTAGCACGGTCCTAATATAATGCAGCTGGCATGTGCACAGCTGCCGCTTTTGGAGAGCGGCCGCCTGGCAAGTGGCTTTGGGCAGCCAAGCAGGGCAAGCCCCCGCCGCTGCCCGCTGGCTGCCACCACACTCCGTGATCACGTGTCACATCTTTTCGTCCGCTCCACCATCGATATTCTTTCTTTCTTTCCGTCCAGCTCCGATATGAACGAGTGCCTGCGGATGTCCCCGGAGAGCGGATTTGCGAAACGCGATCTGAAGCGGGCGATAACGACTCTTCCAGGCCATTATAAATACAAACAAGAAATAATTTCCTTTATAGTTTCTGTGCCGTAAGTTTGAAACAACAAGTAAAAACGTGTAAAAGTCACGCACGGCCACTGTGCATATGCGAAAAAACCACCAGCAGTTCCTGAACTAGTGCATTGTGGTCTTATATGGTAAAATTGCCTCTTTTATTGTGCATTTCTTGTGCATTGTGGTGTTTGGGTTTTCCGACCTGCACTTATTCTGTTATATGGGGGTGTTTCTCGTCGAGTACAGATTTGATTTCTGCGCCGTGACGCCACTTGTGATATTATTATCATGAGCTAATATTTCTGCGTTATGCTGCTGGATGAACGTAATTGTTGTGTTGCTCGTGACTGTGTTTCACCTACCTGGTGGCCGGTTTGCTGTTCAGCAATAGCCATGGGCACGATTCCCGTAATCCAACCATGCTTCTTCTCACAGCACAATTACAAGACGGAGAACACGACCCTCTGCAATTATCTTAATTATTATAATCCTCGTTCCCGCTTGCACGCTTGACGCTGGTGGGTATTGTGTTTTGCACATCTTGAACGCAGCAGAGCGCACTTGTGTCGAACATCCAGTCCGAGGCTATGAATAGCGGTGTATTCAATTCCTCCCAACGTGCGAGGTATTTCGTGAGGATGTTGACCACGTGCGCGGGAAGATGTGACCACAGGCATGGTGCTGGTGGCCACCTCCCCCTTCGTGTGTCGTGCAGGCCTTTTTAGGGGCTACTTGCTAAGAGAACTTGACCCGAAAGTTTGTTGAGGCTATACGTGGGTGGGGGGGACCTTTGTCTTTGCTACGTGTCGATAGCTTCACCCAAGGGGCTTGAGTTCCCACGTTGCTATATTTTTTATTTGCTATGTACCTTCCAAAGAGACATTGTTACAGTTTCCAACATGCAAAAATAAACGTTGGTGTGAGTTATTTAAACCCCTCACCTTTGTCCACCCAGCAATGTCGATCTGCAGGTCGTGTGTGGTGAGGGTAAAAGTGTAGAGGAGTAAAATGGGGACATGACGTCAGGTGTGCCGTTCAGTGCGATGACGTCACGTCTCCTAGGGTACTTAAGGGATACCCCGGGACGTAAGCGGGGTCACTGTGGGAACGGGTAGAGTAAACAGGGTGAAGAGGGAACCAGGGGTAGAGAGAGGGATCGAGTGGTGAGTCTGGGGAGAAGCCGGTGTTAGCCGTAGAGGTCCTTCTCTCTTCGCTCGGTGGAGTCGGCAGAGTCCACGATCCGACACGAGAGAGAGAGACCGGAGCTAGCCGGCAGGGACCCGGACTCGGAGTAGGACCCCCCTAGCCCCTGGGAGTTGTGTACCCTGCTGTGTAGTATTGTAACAGCTTTAATAAACCCTGGCGATAGCCCTTAACTTACCTCCGTCTCCGAGTGCGTCCGTCGGAACTTCTCTACAAAAGTATGGGTACACCCACCTCTCCATCATGTTGGGGCAGCATGGAAGAGCAGGTGTTATACCCCTTAGAGCAGCGTTCTTCATTGCAAGGCCCGCGGGCCACTGGCGGCCCCTGGTGGCCTTTAGTGCGGCCTCCGACAATACACAAATAGTGAGAACACCACGCAGCATCATCGTGCTACTGTCAAACCCCAATGATTTCAAGTGGTGTGGCGGCGCTCGCACTGATGATGTCTTATCGGCGAAAGTGGCCACCCCTCTGCAAGTTGGTGAAGAACACTGATCTAGAGAGGCTCTGTTTAGCCGTCTCTAGAGGAGACATTTCTGTCAGCAGTGGCGTGTGAGCAAGCAATTGCAGCGCTGTGCCTTTACCTCCTTGTAGTCTTATTCTGAACTGACTTTGGTTCTGGGTTAAAGCTGTGTTGAGCAAGTTTAGAACTTGCGTTGGAGAAATGTGTTTGTTGTCTCTGGGCTAAAATAATAACACCGCAGGCAATGCAAAGCACTTGGGGAAGGGTGTTGAGGCTTGAAGCTGGGGTGCATGCAGTGATGCGTGCAAGTTGGCCGCATGCAACTGAATCACCTGTGTGTGGATGTCTCTGCAACCTGTTGTGAGCAGTTGCACAACCAGTTGCACAACCAGTTGCTTGCTTACAGTAGAGACGGACTCGATTTTCAAGCATCAAATCTGCTCGTCGATTTACGACGACGCATTTCACCAAGTGCACGCATTTGCAAACTACGTTCGGTCATTGCAACCCTGAATACGCCGTGCAATTTAATTCTTCTGAAACGTATCGCTCAGATGTGGATAGAGCGATTGCAAGTGATTAAATCGCGTGATTTCTAACGTAATTGATCACTCTGCTGAGTGGGCCCGGCTTGATGTTGTGTTCCATGCAGGTATAGATTCACTGATGTTCACTGTTCAATATTTAGATGGATATCATGGCTTTTAGCAAATGTTCCAGGCTTTCTAGCATTCGTTGGACTTTGAGAGGCAGTTGCTAAATGCATGCCATCATTTGATTAAAGATGGCCACAAATAATACCTCAACGAAGTGGCTTATCAACGTGGACATTTATATCAGCCAAGCACTCTAAAACGCACGTTGATTCTAAATGCGGGCCTCCTGCCTGTGTCTCTACCCCCTTGGCCACCGTGCTGTCCAATTTGTATGCTCCAGCTGTGAGAAGCTTTCCAGCGACCCACCCGCATTCGTATCCCAGTCACAAAACAGTTTCTCAGCTGCCGCTACACTTGCCAAACTATCGTTCTTCGCTCACAGCAATGTGCCTGGGCCATTGTCCCCCCCCCCACCCCTTTTACTCGGCAACGATCGTGAGGTTGCTGTATTTTCCGTTTGATTTTTAGACTGATAGGAGCATGTAAATGAATGAAGCCATTCATTCCTACGTAGCAAATTTACATTTTTATTTATTTATTCCATGCTTTTGAAGAGTTTCTCATGCTTACTGCGAATAACGAAAACAGGTAATCATTTGCAGCAATGTGTTATTTTGCTGCTTCCCGAACCCGTGTGAGTCATCGGTGTTATTTAACAAAATTTTACCACAGGAAGGTAGGGGTGGGAACGGTGGGGGGGGGGGGATGCTAGGGGGGAGGGTTGGAGGGTGCAGGACCAATTCACATTTAATTCAGCCACTGAAGTTCGCCCTGGCCGGGTATGAAACTCTGATCGCTGACTTCGCAGAACACGATACACTAACCACTGCGCCTGCACTCCGCCATCCTTATTGCCGTGGATTCAAACCAAAAATAAGCAAATGTGTTTGCAAGCACAACAGGAAACACGTCATTTAATGCTGAGAGCCATCATTTTAGCACAGCATTTTCAGACCTCTGCTGTTTTTCCTGCGATGCTCACTAATGCGCAAGCTGTTCCCTCCGTGTCCCATGTGTCTGCAAAAATTACCAACGGGTTTACTGTTTCAGTCGGGGCCCATTGCGCCGTTCTCGATTTTGTGGTCTGTCGGGTTGAGCATATTAATGACCGCCTGCCATGGCACGAGATTTTAACGCCGCTCCCTCACGTCGCTTCTGTTGCAGAGCTCGCTGCAGATCGCCTTCGAGGAGGATGGACCGACCCACGATGCATTACGGCTGATCAACGTGACCTACGGGGACAGCCAATCGGACAGTAACATGGTACGTTGTGCAGACAGCAGAAGTGATCATATATGCACATGATTTATATATTTACGTAAAAAATATAATGTTTCCCATCAGACTTCATGCGATATAGGTTCGCCTCGCTTTACACGGAAGATGCGTCCCAAGAAAAGGGCACGCAAAGTGAAACCCCACTAGACAGCTGCCTGCCTGAGTAGCGCACACAGTACACACAAATAATGTTGTCCCACGTCCGACCGCATAGCCGCATATAAAGCGAGTGAATTCAAACCGCATTGAGCGAATTTTGGGAAGAAATCGGTTAGCCGCATGTATATATATGCGAAAATCGCACAAACTGAACCCGCATAAAGTGAGGGGAAACCTCGATTATACAGAGACTCCTCTACTTATGAACATTGGACTTACAAACTTTCAGAGATACGAAAAAATCTGTCCATATGTCCAGTTGCCTGTTGGGACCAAAAGTCGTAAGTTCAACCACCACGCAACAGATGGCGGAGCTTGCTCGATGTCATTACCCAGCATTCCCAGAATTTCTGCCTGGGCCGCCTTCATTGTCTGTTGTTGTGTTGTTGTTTTGTGTAAATGCCGGGCAACATGTTTGGAATTGACAGGAGTAAAGTTGAACAAATCGACTTACGAACAAACCTCTGGAACCTAACTCGTTCGTAAGTAGAGGAGTCCCTGTAAAACAAAGTTTTGTTCGCTGGCTTCCTGGCCGGCTGTGCGATGACGTCACCCACATCCCCACAGCGTTGAGCTCGGTTCGTGCGTCGCGCAGACATTGACGCCTCCCCTCTACCCACCCACACTCCACCCTGGCTGTGGATCCCGTGCAAATGTGTGGGCAGTGTCTAGTCTGATTAGATGTATTTTTTCAACTATGTTAATAGTTTAATTTGGCAAAAGATATGTAAATGCATTTCTGCTCCGAGTGAAAGTTGGCTGCATAAGCTTGGCTTGCCCTGAGCTTAATAACTTGGAGCCTGCCGTGCAGGAAATAAAGATTTTATCCCTACCCAGCAGTGATTTATCAACATTCGACTGTAGGTAGAACCAGAGAACACTTAACAGAATTGAGGCAGGTTTGTTCATTAAGCATAGTGGCCCCTTGTTTTTCTCTGCTCAGCGAAAAAGGGAAACATTTACAGCGGTGTTGCTGCACGTTCCCGAGTTTGCCGCTAAGATTGTCGTCGGGTTTATCCTGAGAAAATCAGAGGCTAGTAACTTTCGGGAGGTATTTATGTTTCAAAAGAAAATTACAACCAAGCCAGCCCGGCGTGGCTCAGGAGGTGCCAGGTTGTTTTTTACGCTGCAAAAGCCAAGCCATGCCGCTGATGTCACGCGAAACGGATGAGTCAAGACGCACGCGGGTGATGTAATGGTGGATTTGTGGTCTTCTTTGAAATTCATGCCGCCCCATGTGTAAGATAAATAGATAATGTCCACTATTGTTGAAATATGTAAAGTTGCAACTTTCGATTTAAAGCTTTCGTGACTGCAGGGATTTATCTTCTTGGTTCTTTTGGTAAACTCACGTAGAAGGGAAATAATAAAATAATAAAACAAAAAACTTAATAAAATAAAATAATTCGCACGACGTTTCGGCTACAACGCAAGCAGCCGTCTTCAGGTGAAGAATGAGACACTGCCAATATATAAGCTCCTAGCTTGGCAGTGTCTCATTCTTCACCTGAAGACGGCTGCTTGCGTTGTAGCCGAAACGTCGTGAGAATAATTTTATTTTATTATGTTTTATTTTTATTATTTTATTACTTCCCTTCTACGTGACTTTACCGAAAGAACCAAGAAGGTGATGCTTGGTTTACCCAGGAAAGCCTCACAGAGTCTCACGACCCTCTTTTGCAGGTGAGGGGTCCGGTCTTCGCAATTGGGTCCGGTGTTGCTGTGTAATCCCGATCGAGTAATTTGTCGGTGATTTTTCAACACTGGCTTGTTTTACCAAATAGCGGCTACAGATTGTTTTCTTTAAGTTATGTGAGTGAAGCCAGAGGAAAACCCACGCAGAACACGGGGTGAACATACAAACGTCTCTTCGGAAACGATTCCCAATTTGTGAATGAAACCCCCAGGGGCCCCTTCTTTTGCGTGAGGCACAAGCCTCGCCGGTGTCGCACACGGTTGCCCTAACATACACTACACGCACTTCCGGTCTGTGTAGAAAGTTCTCCAGAGCTCTGAACTGTTGCACGGTGGCAGCGCGTGAGCCACCGAGGTGAGAGAGGGCTCACGCTGGTTTGAGACCAGGACAATTTTGCCTGTGGACACGAGCACACCGTCTCTCGTCTACCTTCATCGCTCGCGGTGCCTGTAAATCCCCCGGCTCCCGTGCCCAACGCCTCGTTGCCACAGCTTGGCACGGCCGCTTAGTGTTGGTTGACGGGGAGCAGGCAGGAGCCAGGGGGGGGGGCATTAGAGACCGCCCGCGTTATATAACGTCGAATGGCAGGGAACGCAGCAGCGAGCGCCGCCTTTTCTCCCACGATGGGATAAATAAAACGGAGCGTGGAATATAAACCGTGACGGTGAGACAGACGAGCGTGTGTGGAAAGCTCCGCAGTTGTTTCCCATTGAAGAGCTGTGCCCTCTTCAGATGCGTTGATTCCTTCATCGACTTTATCTAAAGCAGGTGAGGGCCCATTGAAACTCCGTCACCAAGCGATGCAGTGCACGTGAAAGTCACGGTCACAAAAACAGCACGAAACTTAACGAAACATTCAGAAACGTACAGTGTTGGTTGTCTGCAGCGTAGCAGACGCTGCCCCATGTCTGCAATGTTATGATGTATACGCTGCTGGTCCTCCGTGGGTTATTTTTCTCAAACATCTGATGGCCGAATGTTTCTTACCCCTGTCAAAAAACCCCACGATTAATTCATCAAAACAATTAAATGATTAATGATTTTTCTCAAATGAGCATTGAGGTGGTGCTCATCGAGCCAAACAGTGGATTGATCATGGCTGGTGACGACAACGATGATGCTGATGATGAGACTACCGTGTAGGTGGGCATCAATGTATGGGGAGAGCGGTCCTGTCGCGGTTATCGCCGCTGCACTGCGAACCTGGCGACCCGAGTTCGATTC
Organism: Lethenteron reissneri; assembly: GCF_015708825.2. Lineage (NCBI taxonomy): Eukaryota > Metazoa > Chordata > Hyperoartia > Petromyzontiformes > Petromyzontidae > Lethenteron > Lethenteron reissneri. The sequence goes on from NC_083791.1 coordinate 5,519,810, forward strand.
CTGCTCGCGACTAACACCGGTGATGATGATCTGAACCGGTCCTGGGATTTGCCTGGTGCGGTGGGTAAAGATTGGCACCCAGGAGACAAACGTGGCTGGGCGTGGTGGCTAGTCACCCACTCCCTAAATAGATGCTTGTTAACAGCACTTGCTCCCAACAGTCTGTTAAGGCTATACCAGGGATCTTTGTCTTTATACCGTGTCGGTGGTGAGCATCAGGTTAGCACATGCACGGGCACCGAATATGATTCTCCAGCTCCCTGACCCCCATAGCCACAGCAAAAAATGCCGGCAGGCGCGGCAAACAACGAAAGCAAATAGAGTAACTGCGTGATTTAATCTGCGGCGCTCGTAGATTTATTTAAGTCCCAACTTGCTTGTTGGAGCTGAGGACTGCGTCCAGGTTCCTGCCAGCTATTCCTGCGAGGTTACCAGGGTCAGGATCCCCTGCTGTATAATTGACGCTCAGATTTAAGCACGTCAGCAAACAACGTTGCCTATTTTGCCGCTTTATCCCCAGCCTTTTAGATTTGCCCTTCCAAAAGAAAATCTCCTAAACATACGAGCCAGAAAGGCCTCGGCGTTGTTTGTTCAGTCTCTAAAAACAAATTCTGGCCTGCCGTTATTAAATTGTGGTTTACGGTTCATCTATATTTATTTTGAAGTTTCCATATAAAAAAAAACAAAAGCACGGGTGTTCTTTGTAGATACGCCGCGCGGACTGGAACCGCCAAGGCTTGCAGAAGTGTTTGTTGTAAATGATGGGCTTTTAGTTTGTTGTCCTTTGTTGCCCTTGCCACGCACCTTCGATTTAGCATGGTTGGCTGATGCGAAAGAAGTTCAACATATACACATATATATACACGCGTGCCACCCGCGGTGACAGAAATGATGGTGGTTCCCGGTCGTTAGCCCGACCACGGTAGGACAGTGAGGCCAGACGACCCCGGATGGTCCCTCAATTTGAGGGTGTCTTGCTCTGGGTTTAGTACACGTTACCTGCTGCTTCTCCTCCCCCCCCCCCCCCTCTTTGGAATATACTTTAAATTCTGGGTTCTGGAATGAAAAAAAATGGTGATGGCGCCCACCTATGTATGTTGAACTTCTTTCGCACCGTATGTAGCCGTCTGTGCTAAGTGGGAGGTGCGGGAGGAAAAGCCAACAAACTGAACACAAAAAGTAGTTCAATCGAGATGATTTGAATGTGCATAGCTCCAGTGGCTTCCTAAAATCGGAAGGAACAGCCTTCCAGACAGCTGCAGAAGCGCATTTGAAAGCGGCGCATGATGCGGTGACCGTCTTTGTGCGAGGATGACCGGAGTTCGCGCTATGATGGTTTACGCATCAGGGAAGCAGGCTGAGGTTATTCGTTAAAGTTCACGAGTTCAGTGAACTACAATGATCATAAATGGTTGTGTTGGAGGGGTGGAGGGGGGAGTACCCTAGGCGGAGTGAAACTAAAATGAATCGTTGTTGCAGTGGTTTCTTGTCCACACACAACGGCGACGTGAGGGTCGGAGGAGAATCTGAATCCGATGATGACAAGGAGCAGCAATGCACAGCAGACAAAAGCTGTGCGCGTCGTTTTGGCGTTCACAGTTGAAATTGTGTCATGATATACATTGTAAGAATATACTTTTCAATATTGCCGAGTTGACACTCCCGCAACCACAGTAGAAAACAACAACTTACATTTGTAACGCGCCGAAAGCTTAACAAACGTCTCAGAACGCGGAAGTCCACACGAAGGACAGCGAGGGACGGATTGGGAGGGAGAGAAAGGAACCAATTTATGTGTCCCAAATGAGATTTTTTGTTGCGATTTCTTTATTGGAGGTGATCAGAGTAAACATCTATTTTTGGTACCTCCACTTGTATTTTGACAATGCATAGTAACAAATACGGGGGTGGAGTGGTGGCACAGTGGTTAGCACGGCGCGGCACTATGAACTCTCGACATCCCGAGTTGGATACCAGGCCACGGCTAATTTCCGTGGTGAGTGATATTTGATCTCATGATCTGGTCCTGGGCCCACGCACCCCTTCAGCAACTCGCACTAATGCAGCATCGCTAAGTGTGACCAAACGACCTGCGTCGCTTACACGGCGTGTTGGGGGGAGGTGGGGGGCAGGGGCGGGCACCAGTGGATCGATATGGGTGTATTCACTGTGATTCTAGTAACATAAAACATATCGCCGCGTTTATGATATTCATTTGAAAAATAGCCTTCATCTCGTACCCCCCCCCCGCTCCCTACGGCACGGCATGGCCGGTGCGTGTAACGCATGTGGGCGCTCTCTCTCTCTCTCGAGAGAGAGAGAGAAAAAACAACATTGCTGAGCTCGCCGTTCGTAAGCGCTGACGTCAAGCGTTGTGCGGCGCGATCTGCTGGGGCGAGGGCGGCCTGCAGTAAAGCGATTGACTCAGCAGCAATTAGCGGGGACGATCGACCTCGCGCGGCGGCGGCGGCGGCAGCGGCAGCGCTTAAAAGGGAGCTCGCGCACCACTTGGCGCTGAACCTCAGTGACAATGCCTTTGCAGCAACGCACGTGGTCCGTATTTCGATGGATTGATCGGATGATCGATTGACCCGATATGAGAATGTGTGCAAGTGCTCAGGTGGAGTGATACATGTCAGGAATGTGGGAGATGGTGGCGGCCTTCATCCAGCAGTGGATTGTTCATGGCCGATGATGATGATACATTTATTATATTTACCAAGGAACGTCTCGCTGAGTTTCAAGACTTTTATTTGCATGAGCTCATAGGAGAAAACTGGACGAATTAGCGTTTTTATAGTGCCATTTATGCAAACCGCGTCGCACAAAGCTGCACAATCCACAACACGCAGGGGCGCATGTATATCGAGATGATTTCAACCAATTAATGAGCATTTATACGTGTGGAAGGAAACCGGAGCACCCGGAGAAAGCCCGTCCGTGCGAGGGGGCAACACTCTATTCCATACAGAAGGAACAGTTGATATCTTTGCTGTTACCGCCTTCTGGCAAGCCCCAGTGTGGCACCTTGACCCCCACACGAACAACGAGGGGTGTTACCTGGCATCGCCACATCCCGGCCACCACACAGCCCAACACCTGGCAGGCCTGGTGGTCACCCATCCAATGATTGCCCAAGCTTAACCCAGCTTACCTTTTGAGATCTGATGAGATTGTATACTTTCAGGGCGATTTGGGCATTTGGGAGGAGTAACGGTATTGACCACACATCCCAATTCTGAAAGATTACCCACATATTACTCACTTGGGATGCTGCGTTATCTCCCTCACCTGGCATGGAGGAGGGTGGGGATTCCATCCTGACCCTGAAGCCTCTCTATTTCGAGTTTGTGTCTTCTCTCTCCCCGTGGCCACGTGGATTTTTCTCCAGCTCATGCTTTTCCCCCTCCACGTTCAGAATCACCTTGCGCTGAGATTATATTTGGCCACTGCTATAAATTCCCACAAGCGATGATGATGTTAGCCGATAAGAATCATAATCGATGAGCTATATTACGTGTGCCCAGGTCGCCTGTGTGAAAGGACCAATAGCTCTGTGGGCGTTACCTGGTAAAAATAAAATAGTTGAGTCGTAGTAGTTACACTATGAGATCTCCTTTACCAGTATCAAAATATAGTAATAGGATTTTACCCTTTCAACTGGTACAAAAACTGACACCTTTGTACAAGGCATCATGTTTGCAATAACCACAATACAAGCAGTCAAAATGCAAACAAAAATCAACAACTCTGATAATGATATTCACTGTCCTTGAAGTCGATTGGTCCACACCCAAGACAGCTTTTGGCGTCATCTGGTCCAACACCAATGGAGACTAGGCTCTAAGAAAAGCTGTCTTGGGTGTGGACCAATCAACTTCAAGTACAGTGCATATCATTATCAGAGTTGTTTCTTTTTGTTGGCATTTTGACTGCTTGTATTGTGATTATTGCAAACATGATGCCTTGTACAAAGGTGTCAGTTTTTGTACCAGTTGAAAGGGTAAAATCCTATTACTATGAGTCGTAGTAGTTACTGCGAAAACTTGGCAGGACCCTTCTGAGAAAAAGTCCTAAGACTCGCTGGGGTTTTCCTGGGTAATCAAGCGAAATGGTAATAGTAATATTAAATGATCATTAGTTTGACCTGAGAGGACAATTTCGATGGGTCTCAAGAGTTAATATTCTTAGGTTTTCGGTAAAGTCACGTAGGTAAAACATGAAAATTAAAATTAATAAAAGTATCAACTTGATATTTGCTGTGACGGTTTCACCTGAAGATGGAAGCTTGTGTTGCCTCCGAAACGTCGTGATTTTTATTTTTTATTTTATTTTACTTTTATTAATTTGAGTGTTTTACCTACGTGACTTTACCGAAAACCTAAGAATATGAATACTTGCAGTCACGAAAGCTTCAAATCTGGTCTCAAGAGTGCTTTTTTGGCATGTTCATTAATTTGTTCGCGAGGGTTGTTATTTCCCACTCTTAGGTGTTTTCGGTAAAGTCACGTAGGTAAAAAATTATAATAAAATAATAATAAATCACGACGTTTCGGAGGCAACACAAGTCTCCGTCTTCAGGTGGGACCGTCACAGCTAAATTTACAGCGTACATACGCAAAAGCTGTGACGGTCCCACCTGAAAACGGAGACTTGTGTTGCCTCCGAAACGTCGTGATTTATTATTATTTTATTTTATTATTATTTTTTACCTACGTGACTTTACCGAAAAAACCTACGAGTATGAATCCTTGCAGTCACGAAAGCTTCAAATCTAGAATTGTTATTTCCCGTGGGAAAAAAAACCCCAGGGTGCTTGGCCAAAACCCCACGGATATAAGAGGATAATGCTTAATCGCCAAACAGATGGCCACAAATCTACTTGGGTGTGCTGCCTTGCACAGGCACCTTGTTCTCCTACATCTGGATGTCTCGTGCAACCTCCGTCTCAGCGTGAGCCGTCAACTCTGCTTCCAAGTCACTGAATCGTAGTCTTGTACCGCCAGGTGACTCGCTGCGTACGTACGTACATCGTCGTCAACATCGTCGTCAGTCACGATCAATCCACTCCCTAATCCAGCACAATCCTGCCATGTAACAATCCATCCCAGCACCTGCACACGGACACACGAATTACACGTCCTCTATGCACGTATGTTTGCTGAACTTTTCTCGCACCATACTTGATACTTTATTTGTGTGACGCTGTTCCGAGTGGGATTTTTATGAGCAGGGTCGCTGGATGCACAATTGCGGCCATACGATTAGCATGGTTGGCTGCGTGCTGTGCGAAAGAAGTTCAACATACATACGTAAAACCCAGAGATTATTATTATTGACATCGCGCCATCTGTCCGATATTTGGCAAATCATGTTCGTCTGGAGGCATTCGGGGGTGTTGTGAAAGGCAAGCAAGGTTAGCTGATACCCCAGCGAATGATCGTATAAATGAATCCGCCTTTTGTTTGTGCACAATGTAGCATCCTTCTGATTGTTTGGATTTCTGTGGCGAAGAGAAGGTTGAATAGAAATGATCGTAGCGTAGATTAACAGTGCAATCCGTGTTGAATTGAATGCCCTTTTATTTGTCGGTAATTAAATACACCACGGGTTTGTTTGAACAATCTAGTACTTTTCGTTGGCGTTTGAGGAAAGGTTTTTGTTGTTTATATATTTCTCTAACACAATTAATCTAACGACTCATCATTTCCTCCCTGCATGACGCGATGAATTGATTCTATTCGGGGTAACGAGTCGATTTGAATAACAATTATTGTTTCTTTGTTTGTATCGTCTGAATGGTCTGCCTCCTATATTCTGCCTGTGCTGTCTCAATTTTTGCCTAAATGTAAAATGCACATTTGCATCTTTCCACTTGCCGACATGAATAATGTAAATATACTTTGCGTAAATATAAATGAATCTCTCATTACACTCGCGATCGTATGCGCACGTCGTGAGCGGAATAAAACAAGGTGCGGCCCTGCAGTTTCTTTCTCGGTGCTGGCGGAGGGCCTCCACACGAGCAAACGTTAGAGGGTAATTGGCCTACCCTTCCACGTTGGCCAGGCGTGTTGGAAAAGGTGGCCGTGTACCCACCCTTTACCCCACCGCCACGTGGCCTCCCGATAGACTCGCCTGCGGTGTGAACCCATTCTATACGGCTTGGTGACCAGAGTCGGCAGGGGAGCGATTGAGAAACTCGCACCACCGATTCCGCACCTCCGATTCACGCGATTGGCTACGTACGGTGTGGAAGAGGTTCAACAACACATGCTTACGACTGCCGTGCCGGAAGGTGGAATCAAGCCGGGGACCTCTCGATTGCAAGTCCAGTGCGCCAGAGGTCGCAACCGGGTACCCGATACCCGTACCCTACCAGATACCCGGCTACCCGTACCCGGCCGGGTACGGGTAGCCGGGTACCCGTTTGCGACCCTGGTGCGGCCGGGTACGGATAGACCGTGAGTCACTGGTGAGTAACTGTTTGTCACTCATTTCCCAACGTCTTGTCTCTTCTCACAATTCAAGTTCCTAGAATCAACCCACCCGCGCCTGCAACATGGCTTCATCCCAGAGGTCGCAATCGGGTACCCGATACCCGTACCCGGCCGGGTACGGGTACGGCCGGGTACGGGTACCCGTTTGCAACCCTGGTGCGGCCGGGTACGGGTACGGGTAAGGAATCAAAACCCGTTTGCGACCTCTGCAGTGCGCCACTGCGGCAGCTCCCCTGCGAGCGTAAACATCCATTTAAATCGATTAGTTATTTCGTGCCTACGCAGCAATATCGTAAATTATTTAACTATTATTTTATAACACTTTAAAAATCAAACATTGTGAGAGCGATACTGTCCTGGTGCGCAGCGAGAATGGTGGTCTTCCCTGGATACTGAAACACCGACGCTGATTTTATCAAGCGAGGACTGCCAGCCAGGCTGTGGATGAAAGTAATTTGTCTGTTACTGTTATCGCCTCTTATTTTTTTTACTTATTTCATTTTACTTTCGGTGAACCCAAGCCGATATCAAGACAGATCGAAAGGACTGCCTTAATACATTTTGGCTTTTCAATTACTTTCCTCCGCAAGGGGCGACCTGAGAGCGAGAGATACCAAAATGAGAGAGAGTGCTCCGGAGTAGAGGGGAAGAAGAAAACTATTCGCAAAATGGGAATAATCCAAGTGGCCTTGTGTTGGAACCAGTGGTGGCCCGGTCATTCAGGGCCTGCGGCGCCAGGCCCCACCAGCGGAAAAATTAATAAATAGCAAATCCTGCACATTGTAAAGTGAATAAACTGCAGATTATTCAATGCTTTACACTTACTCAAGTACAATTTTGCTCATAACTCTGAACTGGAATGCACCTTCGATTAGCACGGTGGGCTACGTATGGTACATTAAAAGTTCTCCGTACGTAAAAAGGGCCGGTGTGCTCGCTAGCCGCCGCTGGTAAACACTCGTCTAGAAAGACAAAGTGAGTGTCCGGGCCTCTGTATCGAGTGTGACTGTGACTGACTGTGTTGTCTGTGCTCGTGTGCCCCTTTAGGGGCGATTCTGTTGAGGTATTGTGGAGACACTGACCCTGGCAAAAAGAAGATTGATGCTCGTGGTTATCGCAGGCTGCAGTGGTTTACTTATACGATCCATAGTTTTGGTTGCATGGCCGCAATCGTCCGACCGTGACTTGTATCTTTAATTTTTTATTCATGAAGCAGATGTGCTCAGCGGCCTGTTGATGTTGTCATGTGGTTGGTGGAAGAGAAATGTCAAAGCCTGGAGGTGCGATGTTTAGACGACGTCAGGGCCGGTTGCGCTTGGCCCCTTTCCTTGCTGTACCCTCCTACTCGTGCGCTTGTCAATTACCGCGCTTGCAAAGTGACATACAGATGCCGCCTCCCTCTCTGACCTGCGCAGGCTTCCGTCACTCCACATATATATTACCCAGCAGCCACCACTTTACACGGCAGAAAGATCAACGGACATCGGTGTGTTGAGGATGAATGCTACCCCAACCGCCTGGTTCACAGTGGACGCTAAAATATCTGACGTCGTTCAAAACGAGTAGGCCATTGTGTGCCGGCGTCGTGGGCCAAATTTGCCAAATCTGAAAAATGTTCTCGCAAATCACTCGATTAGGAATTGCAATCAGCAGCTGTCGGGCCCCGTAGTGTGAAACTACTACCATCGTTTGTGCTCCTTGGCAGGCACAGGGGAGGTCGTTCGAATCTCGACGCCCAACTGATCAGTTGAACTTGGCTGCCGTGTGTAGCTTGTCGATGGTCTAAACGCGGTTGCAAAAAAATGGCGAAAGAATCCCACTGCGTTAAATTCGTGCTGAACAACGCGCGGGAAAATCCAAAAACACTTGGGGAGAAATGTCCTTGAATTCGCGTTTAGAACGTGGGAGGAAGACTGAAACCCTACTGTGCGTACCATGGGATGATGCTCAGCGCCGTGATCTCCTGGGTACCCCGTAGCCCACCTCCTACAACGCCCGGCAAGCCCTGGGGATCATGTACCGATCACGCTCAGATTTGATGACAATCGGAAGCTTTCCGTGCGACTTTGTCATTGGGAAATCTTCCATACGGATCGCACGCTGCGTTAACGTCAACCTCCTTCCTTATACTCCGTGGACGCGGAGCCGATTTGTGCATCGAACATCGTTTTGCGCGCACAAGGGCAGTCGGCCTCCGTCACCTGCGTGTTCGTCACCGAACGTACGTGTGCAGCGCAGTGAAGCCTACCGCTTTTGCCGTGTTGCACACAACAAGGTTATTTAGAGGCTCCAGCGTTTTGCACGCAGCCAGTTCCATTGGGATTCCCCCCCTGAATATCAGTGGCACGTTCAACTCTCGGGCCCCTCTCGGCAGCCTGACCCTTAGCCTCGGGCCGTTCCATGCGGACGAACGGGGTGAAGCGGGAATGCAGGCGGCTCTCGCACCACCTCCCCCGCGGCGCTCACCATCTGGCAAGAGAGCTAAGAGCACTGTAATGTCCGTGAAGTGCATTATATCCAATTAGCCGAGGTGAACTAAGGGTTGTAAAATCCCCCCCCCCCCCCTGCAATTACACTTTAGGATCTGGTAGTTATAGAGCGGTTGTATTTTGCAAAGCGTTATGGAGCCTCGTTTTTGGGAGTGTTTATGCACACCTGCAAGGCTTATGTCTACATGTAATTTTTTATGATTCCTCATAAGCAGAGGTGCTTTGGTCTAAAAGCGGTTTTGATCGAATTTCAAAGTAAAAATTATTTTCGCTTAAAATTTTGTTCCATGCAATCTTAGTGTGGTGGCTGGAGGCGTAACGTTAGAATGCATTATTCATGCTTTCATCGCTCCCCTTAGGCTAGGAAATTCACAAATGGTAGCACCCCGCACCCCCTCCTGAGTTAGAGAGAATATCACACTGGGCTACTTGCAGGGGGGGTTATGCATCAGCGCTCTATTGCGTGTTTGATAGCATATGTACCATTGCATTGCGCTTACAGGTTCAAGCAATCACTTCAAGATGCGGTCTCAGAAAGCAAATTAGAGATATATCGTAGATGCATACCGCAGCTGTGCGTGTCCCGTGTTGTCTAATGATAACGCTCATTAATTGACCGTTGACACCTTAAATTTCGATTTAAAGCTTTCGTGACTGCAGGGATTCATCTTCTTGGTTCTTTCGGTAAAGTCACGTAGAATGGAAATAATAAAATTTAAAAAATAAAACATAATCAAATCATTCCATTCTACGTGACTTTTCCGAAAGAACCAAGAAGACGTTGACACCTTGATATATAGAGGACTGCAGAGCTTGGGGGGGGAGGGGGATTTGGCACTGGCTCACTGCTGCCTTTCTGCCTGCCTGTTGTTCTTCTGTGCCCACGAGTCGTTCTCTCTCTTCGAGAGCGAGCGACTAATGTCCGGCGTGTTACAAGTTGATACCGTTCGCAATATGCGTTTGCAGTTTCGATCGTGATGAAAAAAATTACTTTTAAATCAGCGCCAAGCTCCGTCGGTAACATTGACCTTGTATTTACACACGTAAAGCGATTACATTAGTAAAACCTCAAGCTTGAGTTGTAACTGCCCCGGCAAAGACAGTCTATGTTTGTCCACTATCATCTGCAAGAGAAAAGAGCTGTTTGTTTTTCGTTTGAGCGTTTCCTTTAAATTTGCAGCTTCGTAAAAATACGTTTAACACGTTGTAGGCTTTCGCGACCAATATTATTCATAATAAACGTTTTTGGGTTAGATCGCGTTGTTTATTAATGTGTCGTAACCCTACCCCACTAACACCACACTTACTAACACCCGCACTTATGAACACCTGCACTTAAGAACCAGCTTCCATGATTTTAAACTCGAACTTGCACATTTCATAACACCGACCGTGCGGGCATTTAAACGCGGTACATTATTGTTTTCCGACTTACGAACCGTTCGACTTACGAACGGGTCTCGGGAACGAGTTACGGCCCGTGACGCCGGCCCGCCCTCTGCACCCTCCGCAGGCGCTGGTGTGCGACGTGGAGGCGGAGAGCGTGTCGTTCGGAGTGAGCGTTTCTCAGCACCCGCCGGCACCCGTGGCTCTGCGGTCGTTCATGGCGCGCCTCGCTCCACTCAGCGTCCAGGTGAGAGTCGGTGTCCAGGTGAGGTTGATGAAAAACAGAAATGAAAATGCAAAGGCGAACTAAAATATTCGGGGTCAACTAATTGGAGGTCACAAGACATCTGAACCACCCTACGGAGGCGGCAGTGCAGCCAAGTCCATTGTTGTACTCTACTTTCTATGCTCCCACATCTATGCCACCCACCTTCAACCCGCACTGATCAGCGTGGTGAAGTATGATTTGGCCCTCATCCAGCAGTGGATTGATAAAAGGCGCCATGGTGCGTGCGCGTACTTGCTGCCTCTTTTGCGTGTTTGCAGCAGCAAAAATGTACGTGATTCAGCGAGGTGCCTGGCACGTTGCGTGCGATGGGGGTAAAATGCGAGCGCCATTTGCTACCTATTGAAACCTCCCAGTTAGATCAGAGTAGAGCGTAAAATAAATGTCCCTTGGCGGAGCGGGAGCCCCTGCTAATTCCACGCAGCCGATTCGGCGTCCGTCTGAATATCCTCAATGGAGAATGTATGAAGTGCGCCGCAGTGGTGAGATGTTAACGACCTTACCTGGTATACAGGAGGTTGTGGGTTCGATCCCGACCCTGCTGCTGTATATTTGGAATTTGCATGTCTCTCTCCCCGTGGTTGTGTGGAATTTTCTCCGGGTCCTCTGGTTTTTTCCTCCACACTTAGACTTTTCGAGTGTCTGCTATAAATTTGCACATGGTAAGCCACTAGGTTGAGCTATCATTTGTGGCCAGGTAGCTATGTAGCTCGGCGAGCTTTACCCGGTAAAATAAAATATCTTCTTGGTTCTTTCGGTAAAGTCACGTAGAAGGGAAGTAATAAAATAATAAAAATAAAACATAATAAAACAATTCTCACGACGTTTCGGCCACAACGCAAGCAGCCGTCCTCAGGTGAAAACCTGGTTGCATTGTGGCCGAAACGTCGTGAGAATTATTTTATTATGTTTTATTTTTATTATTTTATTACTTCCCTTCTACGTGACTTTACCGAAAGAACCAAGAAGATGAATCCCTGCAGTCACGAAAGGTTAAATCGAAAAATAAAATATGTTTAGTTTTCAGCCGAGCAGGCTGCGAGGTGTTCCCACAGCTGGCGTGCAGGCCTGCCTCTGCAGCGCTTTGTCCGAGATAATGATCGGGAATGGCTCGGAGATGTGACCGATAAGCACACCCAGCCGTGATGAGTGTGGCGCCTGCCTCGATTGGTGACCTATGCCGGTCTGTGGGTTGTGCACCGCGGTGAAGCCGCCCTCACGCACGTCTCACCTCTGCTCAACCTTAAGCACATTCATACTCTTTGGTTCTTTTGGTAAAGTCACGTAGGTATAAAATAAAATAAATGTATTTTCTACCTACGTGACTTTACCGAAAGAACCAAAGAGTATGGATCCCTGCAGTCACGAAAACTTCAAATCTAGACTTAAGCACATTTTTATTTTATATTACAAGGTAAAGCTCTGGTCACAAGTGATGGCTCAAACGAAGTGGCTCATCATGTGGACATTTATAGCGGCCAAATACTCCAAAGGCGTGTTTCGAAATGAGGAGGGAAAAACCGGAGGACCCGGATAAAAAAATTCACACGACCACGGGGAGAACATGCAGACTCCAAATGCACAGGCGTCAGGGTTGGGATCGAACCCAGGACCTCCTGTATACCAAGCGAGGTAGTTAACATCTCGCCACCATGGTGCCCCTACGGCCCAAAGGTGGATCCACTGCTGGATGAGGACCACCTGACTCCGTGTGGGTTTCGGGCGCTTTATTTGACCGCACTTGGGCAGGCTGGTCAGTGAGGGCTGGTGAAGGCATAGATGTGGGAGCGTAAAAGTACAACACAACGATCGATTTTGATGCGCTGCTCTTTGCTGCCCGCAGCGATGTCACAGCCTCCCAAGCGCCTGTGTCAGGCGGGCGTGTGTGGTAGCTGCTTATCTAAGCGCGATCCAGGCTCAACTCCTCCTGAGCTTGTAAGATCTGACAAGATTGGGCGCATTCCAGGCGGTTTACTCATACGCCGGCACACCTTTACGATGTGCACAAATATCCCCAATAATTGTTTAATGGGTGTGGATGCCATTGTTTTTTGGCATTAGCTTAGCAAGTCATATTTATACCTGATGGCATTTGTTCTGGAGCATTACTAAAGTGTGCTTTGAAGCTGGCATTCGAGAGAACAGCCGGTCACAAGAGCGAGCGGATCTTTACGCGCTGACGTCAGGCGGTCCTTGGCGAATCGCTTGCGAACGGCGCTATCTTTTCTGCCCACACGCTCACAGCTGGTGCTGCAGGTGGAGGAGGTGAGTCCGGGACAGGTGCTGCTCACCTGGAAACCCACGACGAAGCCCCAGGGCCTCAGCCTCACCCTCGTGCCCAGAGGGCAGCGGGAGGTACGTAACCCAAGTGCTTCCACGCCTCTCGGTCTCATCATCCACGACGATGCCTCGAGGTGTCACCCAGCAATATTAGTGGGCACATCGCGGTTAGTCGATCAGCGGATGGCGTGCAGTGGAGTGAAGCGTGTGTCCTCCCACCTCGTCCAAGACAGTTGGATGGAAGTGTAGGCCAAGTATTCTCTACAGCGGCTCTAGAGGTCCTTTTCATGGAGGTCCCTTCTGCCAGCCCGTGGCATGAGCAAGTCATTGCAGGGCTGTACCTTTACCTTTCGTAACGTTAGGCTCTGTGCGACTGTGTATGGGAGGAGCGGCGGTGGAGCGGTTAGCGCGCTGCGAACCCGGCGACGCGATTTCGATTTCTGCTCGGGGCCAGCACCGGTGACGATTATCTGCACTGGTCCTGGGCCTCTCTTAGGTCGACTCGGCCTCCAACGAGTGCCTGGTGTGGTGTGTAAACATCGCCACTGGGGAGACAAATGTGGCTGGGTATGGTGCTGGCCACCCACCCCCTCGTGTGCCCTGCCGCCCTTCATAGTCGCTCTTCATAGTCGCTCTCTAACAGCACTTGCCCCCATGTTCTGTTAAAGGCTATACGGGGGATCTTTGTCTTGTGTGTATGTGTGTGTGTGCAGGGAGCAGCGGGTGGCAGTGTGGATGTGCCCACAGTGACCCAGCTGGTGAAAGACGCCATCCTGGGCGCCCAGCCGGCCGTGCTGCTCACGCTCAGCCCCTACCGTGCCGCACAAGTGGGTAGACGCTTCACGTCCCGCTTGAGCGACTATTGCGTCAATTACTCGTCCGAAGGGCGACGTCGTTCGGTGGTTGAACGCAGGGCGCGGGCGACAAACCCGCACCCTGCGCGGTGCCAGAAATCAAACCTAAAGTATTCGGGTTGAAATGCGCCGATGGTTTAACGCGCACTGCATTGTGGACCCGCATATTTGAGTTTGATTTCTGGCAGAGATAAGGGTCCGTTGCACCGGGTGCTCATAGATCGGTCGTCGTTGAAAGCGATCCGAGTAATCCGTATTGCTGCTGGATTGTGGAATGATAATAAAACGCTCGGCGGAGCTTGGGCACGGCGGGTAGCGCACTGTACTGTGAACGTGGCGAATCGATTCAAAATACATGTTTTGAGTTTGATGCCAGGCCCACGGGTAACACCAGCGGAGAGTGATATTTGAACGGTTCCTCGCACTGACCAGCACGGTGGAGTATGGTCCAACAAGACGACGTGGGGAGGTCTTTGTCTAACGGCCGTCAAGTGGGGAAAAACCCCACGCACCAAATCACAAGTACAATGTGCAAATTCTTAAATGGAATAGCTTGGACAAAAACCGCGTCATTCTGGTGCAAAACCGCGACCCGCAAGCCATCGCACGGAGCGTGCATGCACCTCGCAAATTACCGCGACGCGGTAATTTGCGAGATGAAGCAAAGCTGCCAAATACCTGCCAAGGAGTGGGACCCGCGTGGTCACACACACGCACACTCACACACGCACAAGCACGTGGGTGTGTGAGTGGGAACACTGTGGGCGACGTGTCCTCGCGTGAGTCTGTGCGTGCTCGCAACCCATTGATCCGCGACCGCTTCCACTCGGCCGGGCTTTCTTCTGAGAAACGCTGTTTCCCCCCCTTCCCCCCCCCCCCTCTCGCTTCCATTAACCAGCATTAGCGCCCGGCTGAGCCTCGGTGTAGGAACCTGCCAATAGCACTCAAGCCGTCGTCCCCGAAGTCCGTTTATGAACCGCGCCGACCGTTGAAATCAATGAGGGGCACGGGATTGTCCGTCACGCGGAGAGTATTTTAGAGGTCAAGTTCTCGCCGCGGGCCAATGTTGCTGATGCTACCGGACATCATCATCATCGTCATAATTTCCTTCCATCAGCTAAAAGCTGCAGCTCTTAAAAAAGTCTGCACCCCCGACCTCCAGGATGAGTTTCGAATTTAAATAAAAAAAATGAAATTGGAATTTCAGATTTTTTTGGAACGTTTTTTTTTACGGACCTGTCAGTGCTTATTCACGTTTTGGTAATGATATAACGCGCCTTAGCTGTTCTTAAAAGTGGCGTCACAAAATGTCACGTGACACCACTTTTGGCGGGAAAAGCTCAGACGTGACGTCAAGTTAATGAATTGTTTCGGAGGTAGTTTTTTGTTTTGGATTTCCAGAAATGACATCGAAGCAGCGATGAGACAAACACCCCTTGCCATTTGGAACTCCAGGAGAAAGCAGTGCACTGCCGTGTTTCGGGCGATTTCCCTGGAAGATTACAGCACAGGACTTCTTCTGAAGTTCACTTCAATTGACTTCTTAATCCATGTTAGGGGCACGCTCATTGTACGTCCTGCGAAGAGTGTAGCTAACTCGTCGATCAAATTGGTGTTTTGAATTCGCTCGGCAGCAACCTACGATTTGGATCAAACGCTTTTGGATGCTCGTGAACAACAAGAACATTTGCTGTCAGTGCTGGTGAGGTACGGTCGAAAACCCTCGTGAATTTTCGTGGCCGAAATTAACAATGACCAGACGACCACCTCGATAAGCTGGGGGAGGTGGGGGGGGGGCGGTGTGGGGTGGTGGAGGTTCGGGGTTTGGGGTGGGGGGGGCTAGAAACAATCCCTTGGCAGCTCGCCACAGCAGCTGCTGCCGCCGCTGTGCTCCGTTGTGCCGTTTGTGCGCGTAGGGCGCTGGGGTCAAGCCGGAGGGGCTGGTGACGTCGCCGCCAAAACCTCCCCGCCTCGTCGACAAGAAGCTGCTGCTGCGGATACAGTCGGCGACGGGGGCGCCCGCAGGTGGGAGCGGGGGGGCGGGCGGGGGTGGACGTGGGGGGGGGGCGAGGGGGGGGGACGGGGGGGGTGGACGCGGGGGGGGGCGGGCGGGGGTGGACGCGGGGGGGGGGGACTTCCGCTGCACGCTGGCGCAATAAGCGGTGGTCGCTCTCAAGGGACCTAGAGTCACCTCCGTTGTCGGTGTCGCATCAGCGGCCTCGGGACCGCTCTCTCTCAGATTCCCGCAGCGGCACTTGTAGCGCTGGCCGGCGTTCACGCAAGAGGCACACTTCGACCACCACACCGCTGCTTGCCTCCCACGTCTGCTCGGCTCTGGAATCTCCCCCCCCCTTCCTCCATCATCTCTCTTCCCAAGTTCTTCTGATCAGCCGCTTCGTTGAGCTGTCATTTGTGGCCAGGTCACTTCTGAAAAAGAGCTGTAGGTCAGCGGGCTTTTCCTTGTTAAATAAAAATAGTTTTTTTGTGATTTGCTTAACTTTCCTATACTTTGCACCCACCTCTACTGGACATCTGTGAAAAGATGTCTAGCTCATCAGATTCCTGCAGTGTAAATAAAGATTCAAAACACGATAGTAGTGGGAAGCACAAGAAAGGCAAACAAATCACCCAAAAACATACAAATAAAACTAAACCATCCCCATCCTACCAGGCCAAGTCCACTGATGTATCAACTTATTCTTCAGAAACGACCTGACCACAAATGACGGCTCAACAAAGTGGCTGACCATGTGCAAATTTATAGCGGCTAAATCATCTCAATGCATCTTTCTAAATGTGGAAAAAAACGGACTCACCTGGATAAAAAACAAATATCCACGCGACCACGGGGAGAACACGCAAACGCGCTTTGTGCTCCCCTTTCTTTTGATAACATCGACCGTGCACAGCGAGGGAAGGGGGGCCCTGCGTGAAGTAACATTTCCCCACGCCCCCGTGCAAAGCGGCGAGTAGTGACCTTGCGTGGTGGTCTCGCCGGCGCTTGCAGGAGCTGGAGAGCTGTGCTGTCACGTGGAGATGAACGAGCCGTCCCAGCAGCACCGTACGCGCCCTGTCCCTGGCACCACCGCCAGCCACTCGTGGGAGCAGAGCTTCTGCTTGTGAGAGACGCACACCGATCGCTGCACCCACATCTCACTGGTACCACCGGAGCACTGGTTCTACTAGAACACTGGTTCCACTAGAACACTGGTTCCACTAGAACACTGGTTCAACTTGAACACTGGTTCCACTTGAACACTGGTTCTACTTGAACACTGGAACACTGGTTCAACTTGAACACTGGTTCCGCTTGAACACTGGTTCTACTTGAACACTGGTTCTACTTGAACACTGGTTCCACGAGAGCACTGGTTCCACTTGAACACTGGTTCCACATGAACACTGGTTCCACTTGAACACTGGTTCTACTTGAACACTGGTTCTACTTGAACACTGGTTTCACTTGAACACTGGTTCCACTTGAACACTGGTTCCACTAGAACACTGGTTCCACTAGAACACTGGTTCCACTTGAACACTGGTTCCACTAGAACACTGGTTCCACTAGAACACTGGTTCCACTTGAACACTGGTTCCACTTGAACACTGGTTCCACTTGAACACTGGTTCCACTTGAACACTGGTTCCACTTGAACACTGGTTCCACTTGAACACTGGTTCCACTTGAACACTGGTTCCACTTGAACACTGGTTCCACTTGAACACTGGTTCCACTTGAACACTGGTTCTACTTGAACACTGGTTCTACTTGAACACCGGTTCCACTTGAACACTGGTTCCACGAGAGCACTGGTTCTACTTGAACACCGGTTCCACTGGAACACTGGTTCTAGTTCACAGAGTGTGGTCCCCTGGCCCCACCAGTGGAATCGTGAGTTCAATTTCGATACCTCGTTAACAGTGGGGCCACATTCAAACATTGGTCCACGTGAAGCGGTGATCCACATTTCATCGAATTCACGCAATTCTTGACCGATCCAGCCATGACCTTCACAAGTTGAAATTCTAGAAATCCTAAATTGAGATTGTGGAAATAACAACCAGATCATCGACCACGTGGTGAACCAACCACTGTGAACTTTGACAACGGGGGCATTGTACATCATCTGAAATCATGGTTTGGCTAAACTGATTTAGGCTTGAGCTTATCAGTCGCTATTCATCCGGTCATACTCGCAGAGAAAGATTGTACCAATGTCACCATTGTGCACATGAGCCAATACTGAAAGTTCATTATCACCGCAGTCATTCATAAACACACTGCCTTTTGTCGAAACAATATACCAAATTATTATTGTTATTTGGAGTGGGCAAAGATACACAGCAGGTGGAAGGTTTAATTAAAGTGGGAGGCATCATTTTTAAATTCAGTGGGCTTGAAAAGGCTTAAATTTGAAAAAAAAAGCAATCTAGAAAGCTTCGCTGCTTCATTGCCAAGAGCTTAGCCAGAAGATTAGAATACAAATTGAAACCAGGAAAGAGAAACTGATTGTGAAACTAATGCATCGCATTGTTTGCAATAGAAAGTTTTTTTTTTAAATAATGTAACAAAACACATCTGATCAGGAAGGAGCAAGCGGTGCAGTGCACTATTAACCTAGAGTTCAATTCCTGGCCACTCCTAACATGATCAGTGGAGACCAAACTATTGCCTGCACCAAACCACACTGATCATTGGGGTGAAGTACGGTCAAACAATCTCCCACGACCAATGGTGAATTGACAAAGGGCTGTCAATAATCATTGTTATATTTATAAATTACCTAAGAAAACACGTGTTAACACAGTGACCAAACCACTATTGGAACCTCCGTTGCCAGTAGCAAAATATGATCATTGGTTTTTTACCCTTTTATCTGGCAACTAAACTGACACCTTTTTTACAAGGAGTCATGTTTGCATTGACCACAATACCTGCGGTCGGAATGCAAACAAAAAACACAACTCTGATAATGTATGCACTGTCCTTTAAATTGATTTGTCCACACCCGAGAGACAGCTTTTCTCAGAGCCTAGTCTCACATGGTGTTGGACCAGATGTGCGTATTTTGGCGTCATCGTTTTGTTGCCAGAAAAAAAGGGTAAAAAAACAATTAACAGTGACCAAAGTCAAGATTTCCTTGTGCAGAGGAATACCCACTGATCGTTTGTCTTTAGAATCGTAAACTAAGAATGCGCTGCTCTGCCAGTAACGAGCCCAGCTTGCAGGCATGGTCCAAATCATGCCAAAATTAAAATATTACTGTACTCGCAAATTACTTAATCGGAATAACAAATGGCAACATCAGCACGACTCGCAGGCTAATGCCCACACGCAGGCCACTGCTGCGTTCAACTTGTTCCACGCAATTGCCGTGTAGCACAAATGCGGGGGATTATTATCGTCATCGACGGCCGATACGTGTTTACTCCCGACCGGCTTCTATTCCCAGTGACCTGAACACGCGCTCCAGGGAAATCCGACTGCGGCTGCTGGACACCTCCAAGGGAAAGGAAGGTACGTCCACCCAAGGGCCGCCTTTGGCCACTGCGTGTGCAACTCGCCGGTGCCGGACATCTGTGCAGTGCCCCACGTCTGTTGGCTTTGCGGCGTACGGCACGACCTGCTTGTATGCTTGTAACAAAAAAAACCTGTAGAGGTAGTTTCGGTGGCTCAGAGGTCAGAGCTTTGAGCTGTGACTCTGCCGAGAATCCTGGGTTTGAATCTGGGTAGGTGCTCGTGATTAAGCTGCTTTTATCAATTGTCGTGAGTTGACGGTGCGTGTCTGGTTTTCTGATGACAACACGCATATTTAAAACGACAAAAACAGGGGAAATGAAAAAATCTTGTGTGTGCGGCAGAGTTTAGAGACTGTATGCTGCTATAATCGTTCGTACCAAAGGCTGAGGAACAAAGAAATAAGAACATTACTGATGTAGAAACATTATAAAAGGGCTGCTGTGGTTTGAACTCGGAAAGAGAATGAAAATGTTCGGAATACAAGTACTGGAACCACATACTTGTGTAGAGGGAACGAGAATATTTCGCCGCATTTGTGCTTTCTGTAGCACCAGTGATAATTGACAAGTTAATCGCAGGCCTCCCCACCCCGTGCCGGCTTGCTCGTCGGAATGCGCGTGCGTGCGGGTACCCGCGAGAGCCGCCGTCGACAGCTGCCACTGCCGCCC
Organism: Lethenteron reissneri; assembly: GCF_015708825.2. Taxonomy (NCBI): domain Eukaryota; kingdom Metazoa; phylum Chordata; class Hyperoartia; order Petromyzontiformes; family Petromyzontidae; genus Lethenteron; species Lethenteron reissneri. The sequence continues at coordinate 5,539,794 of NC_083791.1, forward strand.
GCGCGTGTCCCCGCAGGCGTGTGCATCGGCCGTGCGGCGGTGCCGCTGGACGTGGGCAGAGCGCTGCCGTCCGGACGCCACACCCTCACCCTGCTGCCCCCGACGGCAAGCCCGACCGATCGAACCCCGTCACCCCTGGCAGCGGCCGCCAACGTCACCCTAGAGGTGCGTGTGGTGCTCCTGCTGCTACCGACGCGGTGGCGAGATGTTAACGGCCTCGCCTGGTATACAGGAGGTCGTGGGTTCGAGCCTGACGCCTGTATATTTGGAATTTGCGTGTCTCTCTCCTCGTGGTCGTGTGGATTTTTCTCCGGGTCCTCCGGTCTTTCACTACAAATTTAGAAACATGCATTTAGAGTATTTGGCTGCTACAATTGTCCACGTGATTGTACGCCTCTTCGTTGAGCTATCATATGTCGCTTCTGAATAAGAGCCATATAGCTCAGTGGGTCTTACCTGGAAGAATACTTTTTTTTTAGTTTTAAATAGTTTTACTTTAGTTTCATCTTGGCACGCTCTGCTGATTCTCTGAGCGCTGTGGGGGAGTTCCCCTCTCCCGAGATGGAGCTGCCAGTGGGGCTGAGTTCACCTCGCTGCAAACGGCAAGACTGGGTGGAAGGAAAACTCATAGAGAAGAGCCCAGGCTTTACTACAGCACCAGCTGTGCACACGGTGGGAATTTAGACCGTGTTGTTCTTCCACATTTGGGGTGGCACAGTCGTTGACGTGCTGCATTTTTAACTCCGGAGATACGAGTGTGATTCCCAGCCCTGATTGACGGTGGCGGTTCAAAGGGTGGGGTGATGGGTGGGTGAATGCCCTCCAACCCTTCTTCACATCCAGAAAATTGGTATTGTTTTGATGTTTAAAATAAAACTGCATTGATTGTTCTTCTTACATTAATAAAAAAAATATCAAGTACAACTTTTTTATTTTACCAGGTAAGGCCCACTAAGCTTTTAGCTATTTTTTTTTAGAAGTGACCTGGCCACAAATGATAGCCCAATGAAGTGGCTTATCATGTGGAACTTTATAGTGGCCAAATACTCGAATCCCATGTTGAATCTAAATGTGGAGGGATAAACTGGAGGAGAAAAATCCACGCAACCACAGGGAGAGAGACACGCCAACTCTGTATATACAGCAGGCATTAGGGTTGGGATCGAACCCACGACCTCCTGTATACCAGGCGAGGTATTTAACATCTCGCCACCACTGCACCCTAAATAAGTTCTGGACTGCCCGCCTACCTTGGAAGGTTTTGTAGATCTGTGTCTGCTAGCTGATATCCGTGGCGATTGATATCTGGTCCAGCCCTTCGCGACATACCTTACCCGCCCCCTTGAGCAGTCTGTGGATGTAACACTTCACCCGCCGTGTATGTATGTTCCCGATTCAGAGTCGTGATTCTGTACAATAATTGATCAAAACAAATTACACCGTGATTAATGTCGCTGCCTCTCGTGGCTGGATGGGGGGGGAGGGTCGTGTGGACCCAACACAGAGTTGTGTACAGCCCTTTGTCAATATGTTTGGTACCACGGTGGTGAGATGTTAACTACCTCGCCTGGTATGCAGGAGGTTTTTGGTTCAATCCCGACCCTGATGCCTGTTTGGAGTTTGCGTGTCTCTCTGTCCCCCCGTGGTCGTGTGGCTTTTTCTCGAGGTCCTCCGTTTTTCCCTCCACATTTAGAATCAACGTGTGTTTTAGAGTATTTGGCTGCTATACATTTACACATGATAAGCCACTTAATTGGGCTATCATTTGTGGCCAGGTCGCTTCTGAAAAAGAGCTACATAGCTCGGTGGGTCTTGCCTGGAAAAAATAAAAATAGTTTAGTGTTTTTGTTTAGTTTCATTGCTGAATGCAGACCCTGCCCCCACAAGCCGTGTCGGTGACGGGGGTCGCTGATGGGGGTCGCTTAACCATATTTCACCACGCTGATCAGTGTGGCTCATGTGAAAGGGCCGGTTCACGTATCGCGTGTCACTAATGTTAGCCGTGTCCAGGAATAGAACTCGGGGCTCCGGGTTCAAAGCACGATGCACCCACCGCAGTCGCACCACTCCAAAACATGCGACTTGAAAGCCATCGATTCTTACTCGTGTGATACGGTGCGAGCATCATGAGCTTAAACATGAATCGACAGATCACTTAATTGTGACACCTACAATTAGGACATATGCGATACCTGTGATTGGTAGCTGATTGAGGATAGGTTTTCCCCTTTTTGCTGGCAACAAAACAGCTGTGTTAAGATATTAAAACACCAAACTGAAACCTTTTACAAGGAATCGTGTCTGCATTAACCACAATGCTTGTGGTCAGAATGCAAACAAAAAACATACTCTGACAGTATATGCATTTGCTTTGAAACTGATTGGGCCACACCAGAGACAGCTTGTGGACCAATCAGTTTCAAAGACAATGCATATATTATCTGAGTACGTTATTTGTTTGCATTCTGACCACAAGCATTGTGGTTAATGCAGACATGATTCCCTGTAAAAGGTTTCGGTTTGGTGTTTTAACATCTTAACACAGCTGTTTTGTTGCCAGCAAAAAGGGGTAAACCTATTCTCATATTTTGGTACTGGCAAAGGAGGTCCCATGATGATGAAGGTAGCTGATTGTGTGATATAACCTACTCGTGCTGAATGTACTTCATAGCTGTTTTATGAATGTTTAACACGTAGGCTTTCGTGACTAATATTATTCATAATCAACGTTTTTGGGTTTAGATCGCGTTATTTATAAATGTGTCGTAACCCTCCACCACCCGACACGGCCAATCAGTAAAAAAGTGTCACGTTGACAAAAGACAATTAGTTCACTGCTTTAGCCCACCGGTGTGTTGAAGCGTGAAACCACAACAATTTACAATTTGAGTACGACGTTTCGCTGGTAATTGCATCCAGCATCATCGGGCAATTCGCTTCAACACACCGGTGGGCTAAAGCAGTGAACTAATTGTCTTTTGTCAACGTGACACTTTTTTACTGATTGGCCGTGTCGGGTGGTGGAGGGTTACGACATATTTATAAATAACGCGATCTAAACCCAAAAACGTTGATTATGTTTTATGAATATTCGTATCTACAGTATACACACATTCTCTGTTCAGAACCACCCAGCTTGCCACGTGTGCACGCATACTTGCTGCATGCTCTCTCTATAATTAATCCGCGTCGGACAGAGTAGCGACGACGCGGCGGTAACCACGCCGGAGCCCGGTGGGAAATTTAACAAAACGGAAGTGGCTTGAAGCCTCCAACCCAATGATGTAACGTTCCTCTGACCAGCACAATAATGCTTGTACTCTAGCAGCAGTCTCCAATCCGTAGGACGTGACTCTCCCCGCACCCCCCCCCCCCCACCACTACCGTAGGATGTCACAAAGCCTTTCAGTGGGCGGCGCAGGCTGCACCATGGATACTGTGCAGGAGAAATGTTGGCAGCTAATGGGGAACATTGGCGCCACGTTGCCAGTGATGGATCCATGGGGGGATGGATCGTGTTGATCCCCGCCCCCCTTTCACTCCCTTGAGACCTCAAAATGGGTTTTAAAAAATAAATTGAATCTGTTTAATGTTTGTGTTAACGTAGGGGCACAGTAACCATAGTTGTCCATTCTGGACGGTGGGTGGGGTGATGAGGGGAGGGGCAGCGGTTGTGGGGGGGGGGCGCTATGCCAGTTGAGTGCCACTGCATTGTACAGCTCAGCGGTTCTTGCAGCCGCTAGCATTGCCACTTTGAGACCTCCTGTAAACTACCAGAAAGCCCCTTCTGTTGAGCCAGTGGTTTTGATCTTGCACCTGGTTTGCAATTTTGACCAAGTCTTCCCGGCCTCAACATGATCATTAACTTTAAAAAGACCTTATCACCTTACGCTAACGCACTCCCCAAGTCTAAAGGCACCTCGCGAGAGCATTCAATTCAATCAAATCCAGAGGCAAGAGCGCCCTCTACAGAACGCGTGTCTAAAATCACACATTAGACAACCAAGATTTGAACTCGCAACCTTGTGGCAGCTGTGCGGAGCGGTGGTGTGGCGCTTAGCGCGCTGCGCTACGCATCCAGTGACCTGGCTTCGATTCCCGTTCGTGGCTAACACGAGTAAGGATTATCTGAACCGGCCCTGCGCTTCTCCTATATCGACTCAGCCTGAAATGAGCATCTGGTGCGATGTGTTATTATTGCCACTGGGGAGACAAAGGCGGCCGGGCGTGGTACTGGCCACCCACATCCCCTTCGCGTGCCGTGCCGGCCTTCGTAGCAGCAGCACTTGCCCCAGCGGTCTATGAAGGCTGTACGGGGGGGCGTGTATCTTTGTCTTTGTGTGGCAGCTGTGCTACCAGGAGGGTGGGGAGGCGCGCTCCCCAGGGACGCTGGTGGTTTCGGGTCGCCCGGCCGCCACTCCCAGCAAGAAGGTGGAGATGGAGCGCACGGTGATGGCGGACGGCACCGTTGTGACCACCGTGACGACGCTGCAGACGCGCGCGGGGCGCGGTACGCCCAGTGGTGAGCAACGCGTGAACGCACGCACGCACGCGTGTGAACGCACGCACGTGCATGAACGCTCGCATGCACACGCGTGCGTGCACGCTTGTGAGCACTGCAGCAACCAAAAACGGCTGCTGCCGCTCGCCGCTAAGTGGCGGCGATATCGTCACGGCACTTGTGCCAGGCCGGAATCACTTTCAAGCCGTCGCCCCAAGTGTGGAAGGTCTCGCTGTGGCAGGAGGTCTCATGGGATAGACCCAGATGATGTTACGGGTGAAATTACCGGATGGATGGCACCGTTGTGCCCACCTTCCTGTGTTTTAGCTGTCTGGCGCTCTGTTCATCCTTGTTAGCATCACTCCTGTGCCTTGATTTCACCACGTGAACACACACACACACAGATGTTTCTATGAATCAGGGTTTGCTCTCTGGAAGGAAAGTGGAGTACGAGGATAAAAGCCCACACATATAAGGGGCTCACGCTCAAAGCACCCCACACATAGATTTAAGGATCCGTTGCTATGCTGCCATCTCCTGGCCATCTGGGAGCCCTGAGAACGATTGTTTAAGGGCGCTTTATAAATTATTATTATATTACAGCACCTGTAATTCCTCGGTTGCCTCCCATCCAAGTACTCATCATTATCAACCCAGCTTAGCTTTTGAGATCTGGCGAGATTGGGCGCATATAGCGGTTGATTCGGTGGGAGGCCGAAGAGGTTTGCGTTTTTCACCGAACACTTGGAGGAGTGGTGGCACAGCGGTTAGCACGCTGCATTGCGAACCCACCCGGCGACCCCAGTTCGATTCCCGCTCACGGCTAAGACCAGTGACGTTTATCTGAACCGGTCCTGTACCTTCCATAGATCGACACGGCCTCAAAATTAGTCCCTGATGTAGTGTATCAACGTCGCCACTCGGGAAACAAAGGTGGTCAGGTGTGGTGCTGGCCACCCTCCCCTCGTGTGCCGTGCCCAGGCTTCATCGATGCTACATGCTAACGGCATGCAGCATGATAATTGGTTTTTTACCCTTTTATCTGGCAACAAAACTGACACCTTTTTTACAAGGAGTCATGTTTGCATTGACCACAATACGTGCAGTCGGAATGCAAATAAAAACTGATAATGTATGCACTGTCCTTGAAATTGATTGGTCTACACCCGAGACAGCTTTCCTTAGAGCCTCGCATGCAGCATCTATGAAGCATGTTCAAGCTATAAGGGAGGGGGGGGGGGGTTGATCTTTGTCTTTGTTTGCTTTTGTGTTGACCACCACCGGCTCGCGTCCACTGTTTACGTCGCGCCTGTCACGGGACACGCGACCGTTTGTCTTCGGCGCTCGATGACGCCGTTTTGCGTCGGCTCTCGTCGGGCGCACGCGCGTGCAGACTCGCCGGCTCGCTCGCCCGTGAAGGTCACGGTGACGGAGAAGAACACCGTACAGGAGGAGGGGCCGGCGGCGGGGGAGTCGCAAGGCGGCGCCACCGCCGCTTCCGCCGCGTGCACAGGTCCGTTCCACCGCTGTCCCGCTGTGCGCCTAACACCGCTTCGTGCTCTTGTCATTGCACCCTGCCCCACGCGCCTGTCTCGTTCTCCTGCATCTTCTGCCTCCACCCGCATCGTATGTGCGTGCGCGTGGGGGGGGGGGGAGCGGTGGTGTCGTGGTTAGCGTGCTGCGCTAAGAACCCGGCAATCGGAGTTCGATTCCCGCTCACGGCCAACACCAGTGACTATTATCTGAACCGGTCCTGGGCCTCATCTAGGTTGGCTTAGCCTCAAATAAGCACCTGGTGCGGTGTGGAAACGTCGCCTCTAGGGAGACAGGCAGTCGGACTGTGGTTCTGGCCACTCACCCCGTCGTGTCCCATGCCGACCTTCATAGTGTGCTCGCTAACAGCACTTGTCCCAAACAGTCTGTTAAGGCTCTACAGGGGATCTTTGTCCCCTTATTCTGGGCCCTGCTCCTAACTTGTGCTTGGCTTTTGTCTTCATCTCAGCCCCATCGGGTTATATTAGCCTTGTTCCTTTTTACACGCTTTCTATTAACTCACTCTGTGTGTTGTTGTTGTATCCTCAAATCTTGTAACTCAATTTTAACCCACTTTCCAATGTGGTATCGACTGGAAACTTGGTATACTTATGTCGTACTGATGACACTACTCACTACTATATTCTATCATTAAAAAAAAAAATTGTAAAAATTTTTTTTTTTGTTATGTTTCGGCTTGGGTTTAATTGTCCACGCTCAACTGACGTTGGCTGTAAATCACCACGGTTCTTTACGTTATGGCAAGCTTCGGGGCCACTTCCTGGAGTCGTGGAGTTCTTCCATTACTAGAACGGTACATTTCATTAAAGCGTGTTTAAATTATTTTTTTTTAAATACAGTCAAACCTTGATTGATAAACGAGCGAGGTCTTGCAATACGAGTAGTACGTGTATACGCTTTGTCTGCCGAGCGTCACGTGATCACAACTGATATACGAGTGCTTTGGATTACAAACACGTTTCCGCAACGAATTATGCTCGCAATCCAAGGTTTTACTGTATTACTTGTACTCTCATCATCATCATCGAGGTGGATAAATGATCTGGCACCCGCACACCTGGTCCTTCGGCTCGATGTTCAGACGTGCCGTGGAACGGGCCTGGAATATGAACCCGGAAGAGGAACTCTTTGCTCGAGCAAAGTTGCACACCTTGGTGCGGCATCTCAGCGCTGACTCTCGGGCCTTGAGCCCCAGGTCACGTGGGATGCTGCATGTGATTGGTTGTAGTGGACGTCGTCAACACCCGCCGCCAGTAATATCCCTCCCCTTAAAAATCTCCGGGCCTGCGTTCCTCTTCATAGTTGTCATTCTGGTGAACCGTGCGTGTGTTGCTCTTCTCAAATTTTGGACTACTTGCAGTTCTTTTCCCGAGGTGTATTTCAGTTTCTAAAGATCCTTAACCATCCAAACCGAGTCGATATCTGCGACGACTCCACAACAGAGCTGCGCGTTAACGCTCGCTCGGTGACGATTGTCCGCCCGGCGGGGGGGGTGGGGGCGGGGGCGGCCATGACCCTCTGACCTTGTCGGCCGACCCAACCAGACGTGGCGCTGCAGCACAACGGGATGGACGCCGTGGCGGAGACGGCCATCAGGCAGCTGACGGAGTCGGCGCTGCGGAATACCAAAGCGACGCCCACCAAGCGCAGCACGCTCATCATCTCCGGCGTGTCCAAGGTGACCGGGGTGGGGGGGGTGGGGGGGGCCGTGGGGTGCGAGCCACGTGACGCGCTCCGGCAGCGGTGGTGGAATAAGACAAAACTAAAACTGTTTTTTTTTTTGCCAGGTACGGCCCCACTAGCTCTTTTTCAGAAGTGACCTGGCTATCACAAATGACAGCTCAACGGAGTGGCTTATCACGTGTAAATTTACAGCAGTCAAATACTCTGAACGCATGATGTTCATTCTGAACCGGAGGACCCGGAGACAATTCCACACGACCACGAATATACAGGCGGCAAGGTCGGGATTGAACCCACGACCTCCTGTATTCCAGGCGAGGTAGTTAACATCTCGCCACCGCGGCCATGGAGTGCGAGTTTGCCGCCCGTCGCTGAGGGTAGGGGATCGAGGCACATTGTCCACCCTGGTTAACACTGCGGGGTGTGTTAAAAGTCAAGTTGATGTCCATTACATTTTTTGCTTAAACACATGGCACCTTTCTGGCACCAAATCTGCCTGCCTGCTTCGTGGTGGACGTTGAAGATGCCATGACGCGATTCGTAAAAGCGGAGGTCGTTTGTGCCGGCGTCACTGGTCGTGCAAATTTATAAAAAATTTTAAAAGTTACCCTCTTGGGAAAACACGACGCTTAGCAATCATCGCCCCCGACTGCAAAACTACCGCACGGACCGTGTCTGTGAAACGTAGCGCCTTCATGACAGCCTTGCGCTGTAAGAATCGCGCGTGTATCAAGTGCACACACGATTTGATTGGAGGGAAGGAAAGCGGGGAAATCTGCCAGCAAACATGTCAGACGTGAGGCGGTACTGCCTTCCAGCTGCTTGTTCACACCACTGCTTGTGGAAAGGGCCTCGACGATAATAGCGGTGGAGATCCCCTCGAGAGGCTACCGGGCCTACCCTTCCACACTGGCCCAGATGGTCTTGGTAGAGGAGGGAATATACCGACACTTTACCCCACCGTACTGGACCTGCCGATCGACTTACTTAACCGCGGTTGCACCCCTTTATACCGCGGTGGGTGCCCAGAGGCAGTGGGAGGGTGCGGACTTCAGAAACTCGCACCATTGTTTCAACTGCCGCCCCTGGAGATGGAATCAAACCAAGCGTCCAGTGCGCTAATTATTACGATACCACACACACACAAAAAAGAAAACATTCACTTATTAATTAATGTAAAAATATAATAAAAAAGGCATTCATTGAATACGGCGCGTGCGGTGACTTTGCACCTGCCCCTCCCACCGCCCTGCCGCTCCCCACGCAGATGCCGCTAATCCAGGACGAGGCGGCCCTCTCGCAACTCTACTCCATGAACATGGACGGCGACGACGCGGGGCCCTCTCCGCTTCCGCACCACTACCACCACCACCCCTCCGCCGCCACCACATCCTCCTCCTCGTTGCCGTCGTCGGTACAGCAGCTGGCGCTGTGCGGCCCACAATCCCCGCCGGCCGCCAACTCGACGGGAGATTCGTCGCTGGACGCGGCAACGGCGGCGGCGGCGGCGACGATCGGGGCGGCGTCGTCCTCTCCGGCAGCGGTGGCGGCGGGAGGGCAGCCGTCCATGTCGGACGCCGACTCGGAGCGCGGATCCACTGTGGGCTTCGAGACCGGCAGCCTCAAGGAGCACAAGGGTGCGGCCTCCCCTCCCTAGAGCAGCAGCGGCAGAATAATAATGTTAATAATGTTTGCAGTTTTCTGGCACTTAACCCCTTTCCCGTTCCGGGACGACTGCAAGTTGCAGGGTGGGACCCGTTCACCGCTGAACCTCGGAACGCGCGAAGCGGTTCAGCGGTAATTTTATATAGGGAGGCGTGGCGCCGTTGTTTTTAAAGACATTGTACTCACCGCAGAAAACTGTAGCCACACGACCGCTGGCAACATACTGTGCCACACGCCCTCCCCGCATGGCCTTGTGGGAGCCTCGGTACCGATAAAGAAAAACTGACGACGTACATGTACGTCATAGGAACGGGAAAGGGGTTAAATGCCCCAGCAACTCAAAGCGCGTCACATGTCAAACACTCTAAGTGGACCCAGTAGTGGCAGCTGTCTTTGTGCAGTACATGGTAACTTAGCACCGGCCTACAAGCGGGGGCGTGAGTCTGCCAGTAGTTGGGCGATGATTGTCGCTACCTGTAATCCCAGTTGGGAATTTGAGTGTTATTTTTTTTTCTAAATTGCCAAATGGGCCATGTCGCTTGCGCTTAGTAGTCTGCTCATTTTCGAATGTCAAGGGATTTCGAACGTCCACTATGAAACAGATGGTACGGCGCGTATGTACTTTTCGGCGGTCGGATACTGGGAGTTGTGGGTAATAGTGCCATGAATAAGTGGAGTTTAATTGACATCCATTTTTTTTTATCCAGGACAGCTTAGTGGAGTTGAAACTATTTTTTTACGTGGGATCTTGCTTGGGATGGTTGCTTAGTCTTCCCCCTTGTTATTGGCCAGTTCTTTCTTGGATAGGTGCCACGTATGTATGTAAGTGTGTATGCATGTATATATGTTGAACTTCTTTCGCACCGTACATAGTCCAACTGTGCTAATAATAGTTGTGACGAAGGACAACAAATTAAGCACAAAAAGCAGTACACAAGGTAATAGCTGACGGATGTAAATGTTCATTATGTTTAACTACTCTCTCCCTATAAACTATTAAAACTTTTTCATTTTTATTTGACTAGGTAAGGCCTCCACTCAGTTATAGAGCTCTTTTTCAGAAGCGACCTGGCCACAAATGATAACTCAACGAAGTGGCTTATCACGTGCACATTTATAGCAGCGAAATGTTTCTAAATCTGGAGGTAAAAACCGGAGGAACCTGGAGAAAAATCCACGCGACCACGGGGGAGAGAAACATGCAAACTCCAAATATACAGCAGGCGTCAGGGTCAGGATCGTATCCACGACCTCCTGCATACCAGGCGAGGTAGTTAACATCACTTCCCGCTCTCCACCCCCCCTCCCCCACCACCACCTCCCCCTCTGCAGCCGGATTCCTGCACGGTGGACTCTTCCGTCGACGGCACAAGAAGAAAAAGGACGCGGGTCTGAGCCAGTCGCACAACGACCTGCCCAGCATGGGGCCCGGGCACACGCTGGTCGCGGGGCAGACGCAGACGCTGGGCCCGGGGCTGAGCCACGTGCTGGCCAAGCACCGCAAGACCTACACGCTCTCGCGGCTGCTGAGCAAGCGCTTCAAGGCGAAGCACAGGGAGAACGGCAAGACGGCGGCACCGTAGAGCGGCGCACGGACACTGCGAGGCGACCGGTGCGGACCTCGAGGGCGGGGTGGGGGGGAGGCGGTTGCGAGAACTCTCCGCGACCGCTCCTCGCGCAAGTCCGACGTGACCAGAGAGACCTCATTGCGGCGCGGCGGTCTTCCGAAAGCCGCGGATTAAAGTTACCATTCGCCGTGGGGAAAAAGAAACGGAGCAAAAAGGACAAACGCGGGAGTCGTGTTCGAAGAGGCGAGAACCGCAACGCTCGGGTGGTGTTCGTAATCGGCCGGCGTCGCTGCAGTTGACGTGGCAAAACGGCGCTTTACCCCCCCCTCCCCTCCCTGGCATGGCCGGCAGGTCCTGCATCGGAACGGACGGCTCCGTTTGCATCACGCCGTGGCTTCTTCCGAGGTTTTGTCTTTTTGAAAGGAAACGAGAAGCGACGTTGCAGGAAGCACAGAGTGTTATCACTACGGCGTGCGTACGCGCGCATGGCTTTGTGCCACCCGCAGCTGACTGCACGAGCCCACATGCTTTACTTTAAAACTAGCACGTAGCGGTGTACGCAGACGTCCTGAGGATGTCGGCCAAGGCAGCCCAAACCCCCAGCGAGCAGTTACTTTTTCGACACGATTTCTGCTCTAAACTTTTGACACGAATATGCAAACGTATAGGGGGGCACGCGAGTGAATCCCCCCACACGTTTTGCGTGGGCATGACGTCATTACCTGCGCAAAACCCTTCTGCGTCCGTACGGGGAAACGAGACGTACTCGTGCACCGCACGCACGCGTGTGCATCTTTGCACAAGCAATGCGCGAGTTTTCATTAAGGAACAATTTACCCAAAGGCATGCTCAACTCGTTGACGGTGTGAACGCATGCCAAGTGTTCTTTAATGTTTTACTACGAGGGACACAATGTACCCGATCGTGCACGCATGCCCTCAACTCATCCACTACAGAAACGTCTTACTTTGTGTGAGCAGGGTGTGAATGACCCAGCCCGTCGCACGTAAACTGAGAGCGCACGTACGCACAGTGCGCGCGTGTGTGTGTGCGCGAGCATTTTCGCCATCAACACACGCACGCACACACAATTAGCAGGTGCATGTTCAGATGGTAATCATTCATTTTGCACTCCTTTCATTTTTTCTAAAAGATGTAAAGGTGCAGTCCTTCAATTTACTAACTCACTCCATTGCTGATGGAAGGGAGGGAGGGAGCTCGCGAGAGCGCCTCCAGAGGGTATTTGGTCTGTTTTAAAGCTTTCGTGACTGCAGGGATTCATATTCTTGGTTCTTTCGGTAAAGTCACGTAGAAGGGAAATAATAAAATAATAATAAAACAATAAAATTCTCACGACGTTTCGATTGCAACTCAAGCAATCATCATCAGATGTGAAAACCACTGCAAGAAAATTTTAAAAACCGCCACTTTTTTTCAAATTGTATTATTTCCCTTCTACGTGACTTTACCGAAAGAACCAAGAATATGTGGCTCACCCGTTTCGACTGCTGGGTGGGGGGACGATTTAAGAACTGCCTCCGCCGGGAGATCAAACTGAACCGGCGACCCCTGTGATGCAACTCCAGTGCGCTCACCCTTACACCGCGGCGGCACGCGCTCCCCGACGTTAGCGTAGACGGTCACAGACTGGCGACTGCCTCTGTTCGTTTGGCCTGCCTCACTCTCCGATTGACGCACGTGCGAGCGAGCCCGGTGGGCACCTCTGCTGCGGCCCGGTTGCGGGGCGATGGAACCACTCCTCTCTAGAACGTTACCCGCGCGCGCGAATCCCCGAAGGGAGACGGAGGATGACTCGGGCCGAGGGATTTCTCTCTCGTTGTTGCCGGCGATGTGAAGCGGGCTGAGAAGCACCGCGAAAGCGTTACGGCGGATTGACGGCCGCGCAAGCTCGCCCACGCGAGTTCCCATTTCCGCCCGTCGCCGAAGGCCGCGTCCGTATCACCGAGCACGTTGAACTTGTTTCGCGCCGGACTTAGCCAACCGCGATAATCTTAAGCGCGGGTGCGGGGGGGGGAAGGACAACTATCGGCGTAACGCTTTCGCGGCGGTACTCGTCCGCTTCACCTCGCCGTTACCATCCACCCGGCAGCCTCCCGCGGGGGAGGCGAGCACAACCCCCTCTGGGCTTGCTACCCGCGGTGGCTTGCGCCCCTACGTGCGCACGACAACGCCTCGCGCCCACGTGCGAGAGAGTGTGAGTGTGAGAGCGCCGATGTGAGAGGTGACTAACACAGGACGCCTGCGCCAGCCTCTCCAAGTGCCGCCCCCCGTAGCTGCTGGGTGCTCGGCACAGAAAATTCCCCGCCCCCCCCCCTGCCCCCCACCGAGCGTGCCCGTGCAGCCGGCGCTCGCAGGCAACGTTCTCAAACAGGCAGAGGCGACGCCGAATGGCAGCTTTCATCGTACGAATCGCCGCCGCCTCGTGTTGCTCCTGAAGGAGACGAGAATAGTCGTGAAAAATACCCATCATATCAAACCTATAGCCAGCCTGATATTCGGGAGATTTCTTCACGTATGTATATTGTGTGTGTACACAGTCGCTGTGTGTGTTTGTATAGATGTAGTACTGTACGTACTTGTCAGACTTAACTCTCCAAAACAAAAAAGTGTCGGCGGTTTTACCTTTACTACAGAGGTTGCGACGTTGCGCCTGTTTGTGATGCAGTGGCCGGGCAGCCCGCTCTCGGTGTTGTGCTGCGGTGGTTAGGGGTCAGGAGGGTACACATGTTTTGGGAAGGAGCCGCTCTGTGCAGCTATGCCTGGAGCGTGCATCCACGCGACACCGCAGCGTAATCGAATGCACAGCCCGAGGGAAATAACGATTCGATGCTTTTCGCGTGCAAACGAGCCTTTTTGACAAAGACTACATTGTTGACTTGTACGCAGGCAGGAGGAGACGATGCAGCTGTAGGTGCGACCAATGCCAATTGAACGCTCTTAAGTGTCCGTTAATTCTATTGGATACCGGAGCGTGAGCGATAGTGGGGGGGGGGAGCGGAACGGGCATGTCTTTGAGTTGACGGGACGGGCATGTCTTTGAGTTGACGGGACGCGGTACTAAGCCATAGGAAGGAGAACGCAGCACGTGGATCGTGGCCGCGGCCCCCCGCGAGTGACGCTCGCGCTCGGTTGGCACGAGGAGGTGGGGGGCTGGGATGTACGTGGGTGGATCACGGCAGTCTCGGTGAAACGAAGAGAAATCCCGTCACAACGCATCATGCGGAAGTGGGGGGGGGGGCACGCAGGCAGTGGAGGGATGCGTGTTTTACACACGACACCAGTCTGGGGCAACTGCGTCCATGTGCTCGGACTCGTGTGCCAGTACTACTTGGGGGGGCGGTTGCTCACGTGAGCGATGATTGCGTGGTCTTCCAGTTCACCGTGGCCGCTCTCCGGCAGGCGTGACGCTCGTCGCGTTTTTCCACACCGTCTACTTCCAATGCCTCTTCGCCCTTTTCCAAACAGTGCTTTTTTTTGCATTGTGTTTTTTTTTACTATTGTAATGGACAATATGCACTTCTCTTGAACAGTGCATATTGGCGTCGACCTATATCATGTAATCGTTTATTCAACACGACGCAAGGCAGAGTTGTCGAATAACAAGCGGGGAGTCGGTTTTTTAACGGAGGCGTGCGATAACGTGTATCGGTCCATTTAATCGGTGGGAGGGGCGGTGGTTGTCGATTCATAACAGATGCACGAACACATACCCACTTCTGAAGACGTTGTGAATATTATTGATTTTTCTAAATCCATATCTGGTGAGCTTGTAAAGATATTCGCATTGATCGCTTTCAGAATTGTCGGATTATAAACCACCCAAGATCATGCCACTTAAACATCTCAGTCACAGAAGCTGTGATATTTCACCAACCTTAGCATATTGTGCAATCTCCCGTCCGCATTGGGATTTCATTTTTTTTATCATATGCATATGCTGTTGGGGAATTTTAACATTGCACTGAAACCTTAATATGAACAAAACAATATAATAAAGTTGACGTTGATTATTTTCTTTTTTTAACTTTACATTTGCAACTTCTCACATTTATCTCGTCAAGTCTGTTGTGTTTGTTTTGATGTGTGGTTTTGTTTCGGCAATGTTCCCAGTTACGTCAGTGCTCAATGTTCCCCCCCCCACACCCTGCTTTTGCCGTACGAAGTATGGAAGAGTATAAACCTCACGTAGCGGAACGCTAACCCATCCTGCTTCCCTGCTCCGTTTCTCCCGGTGCATGTGGAATAGAAAATGTGCTGCTCCTTAACATGTTCAGATTTAAGCCCCCCCTCTCTCTCTTGAGAGATAGAGCAAGAGAGAGCTGCAGTGATTACCGACGGGCTTTAAAGGTGCACGCATTGGTGGCCTTTTGTCGAAAACCATCGTCGTCACACGCAAAGTTGTGCCGTGGCGAACTTTCGTAAGGTGGCATCACAGAGACACACGTGGCCAGTGAGGGAATATCTTGTGATCAAATGTTGAAATTCCGGTGGTTTAAGTTAATATTATCTGTGGGTTTTTTTTCGTCTTTAAATGTTGAATGTTGTGTTGTTCGGGGTAAGCACTATGGCTAGTCATCGCCACTGCGACTGGGGGGTTTATGATGCCTTGGCTGTCGGTATTTTTAGGATGGAGACCGATGGCATGAATTGTACCCCAAAATGGCCTGGCCGGGCGTTGAGGCTTGCTTGCGTCGAAAGAGTGAATTTTGTACATAAATAAATTAAATACTTCAAAATGGGTTCAATATGGTATACCAATTTAGAAATTAGTCAACTGTAATTTTTTTAAACAAAATATTTATCTGAAATTTAGTTTGTTAGAGCGGATTAAATATCAAATGTTGGCATTAAAGCCTCCTTTTAATATCAGTACATTTTTTTGGGTGGCGAAGATAAAGATTTAACGAAATGTGTTCACACATTTAACCACGTGTGAGGGAATGGAAGCGCTTCTGTTAACAGTCTAACTACATCGAGGGCCGCTCACAGGTGGAGCGGGGGGAGGGGGGCAAAAGGGGGGATCTTCCCTGCGCCTCACGCAACAGAGGGGGGCCCACATCAGGGTCTATGTTGGTGTGGAACAAGTCAAGTCCACGTGACATTCTGCCCCCCCGGGCTTCCAGGGACCTCTGGGCGGCCCCTGCCTACGCGCGCCGCCTGCGTAAGGCACAAATGCAAGTCCCGATGGAATTTATCGAATGACTAATCGCAAAGGAATAATTTTTACCCAGTGATGATTAAATAAAGGCACCATCGAGTGACTTTCACGAATTTGGCACCTGGAACGACGGTGATAAATGTTGGAACACATTTGTGACGAGTTATATTTCAGCAGTGGTGGAAGATTGATGATAAACGATGATGGTGATGACGATATTTGCACTATATGGATAATGCTACAGCTGTTTTGCTGTTGGCTGCCGATTTTAGTTTAAAGTTTATTAAAGGGGCCCATGTGATGCATGCATGTCAAAGATTGTTGAAATAAACATGTTTTTGGGGCATCGAAAAACAATAACGTGTGACCTTTAGCGGAATTTGCTTTGTTGTGAGATTATCGCGTTTCACTCCAGACAACTTAAATCTCAGAGAGTTCGGTTGACTCTATTCCAATCCTGTGCAGCATGTTTTACTTAATAGTTGCCTCAATGTTTCAGCTGTGAAATCAGTGTGGTTGCTCCTAAGGTTTAATTGAGCAGTCGCATTGTGATTTGCCACTGCACGATATTCGCATTGCTAATATCTCTCCAGCACCGTTATGCGCCACCAGTGCTAAGCGGTGACATTTGCCACATTCTAGACTTGAAGCTTTCGTGACTGCAAGGATTCATACTCTTAGTTTTTTCGGTAAAGTCACGTAGGTAAAAAATTAAATTAAAATTAATAAAAAATAAAATAATATTTTTTTTTCATTTTTACCTAGTTTTTTTCGGTAAAGTCACGTAGGTAAAAAATGGAATTAAAATTAATAAAAAATAAAATAATATTTTTATTAATTTTTATTTCATTTTTTACCTACGTGACTTTACCGAAAAAACTAAGAGTATATTTGGCACATTTTTGGGGGGGATTGTTTTAATGCACGAGAGCAGCTTTGGCCGATGTGTGACATCAACGTACTTGGAGACGGACTCTCGTCCTCGTCGAACCTTAATCACGAAACTCTCCACCCAATGGGGTTAAAATACCCAGAATTTCCATGTGTTATTGAAGGAAAATGTCCGCTGCTCAGACAGATTTTGCCTTTTAGTAAAAGCATGCAACAGGGATGTTCTGTTGAAACATTCCGCGTGCTACGCCCCAGGTGTACAATACAAAACAGGCGAATGTGCGTGAGTTACCCCGCAAATTATGATTCGTAACATCGAGTTCTGTATGGCTTCATTAAAGTTGAATGTTTGTCCAATCGAAAAAAAAAAGCAATTCCCAAATGTGGATCGTACCAATATTTTAACCATTTACGGTACATGTATATCGTGAAAGCAATACCATATAGCCTCTTATTATAAGAACGATATACTTAAGCCATGGTTACAATTAGCACCGTGTGTCGTGGGCCGTCTTCGTGTGCTGCACGCGTCAGTCAGCACATCGCTTTGTCTCGGTGGAGCCGATGTATCTCGCCGTGTCTCGAGAATGCACATTCATATCCCGTGTACATGTTGAACCCAGTTGCTGATGTGGAACGGTCTTCCGAACACTAAAACGCCTCCCCTCCCTCCCCCCTGCAAGATCGTGGAATGTTCCATCGTTGATGTCCACTTGTAGAATCAGTAACTGCAGCAGCCATGCAGGGGGAAGTGGGGGGGGGGCTGACATTCTGTTGTTGGTGGGTTACTTCCAAAACCTTTATATCGGATGCGTTGCGCGCACGTGTAAATGCATGTACCTTGAAATTATTTCGCACCGTACGTAGCCAGCCGCGTCTATCGGAGATGCGTGAGAAGGAGAACAAATTAAACGCAAACAAAAACACATTTCTAACGAGGCGTAAATGTTGGTTTTGACGCAATGGCCACCGCTTTGTGAATTAGACGGAACCGCATTTCGCAGTCGGCAAAATCCACACCGCGCGTGCACCTGGATGTGTGGTTCCCGAGGAGTGTCGGCTGATGATGTGGTGTCCGTGTCGTCGTCTTCTGCGTCGTGAAGGCTGCAGCGATAGCCCGCGGCGTCGGCCGGTGCTGTCCGGGTCCGAATGAAGTACGAGGCGCGGACCTCCTTGTGTTGCCCCCCCATTCCCCCCGCAGTCATCGCAAAGCAGAACTCCACCGTCACCCACCACCCCACACACGTAAGCAGGAACACGATGGAGCCAGTCGGCCGGCTGGATATTGGGCTTTCCACACCGATATGATGCATCGGCGTTTGTTTTACCTCCTGGGGTGGGGAGGGTGGGGAGGGGCTGGGTGGGGAGGGTGTTGGAGGAGCTGGGTGGGGAGGGGAGGGTGGGGAGGGGGAGGGTGGGGAGGGTGAGGAGGGGCTGGGTGGGGAGGGGCTGGTCACCTCGTGGTGCCCTTATAAAACTCAACGTTTAACCTACTCACGCCGGCTTGTGCCCGCCCTCATAGTCGGGCATATTTGCGGAATACACCACGCCGCCGTTGATCCTGGCCATTGACCGAGCAACCCAACGTTCCTACCAGCTCCCTCCGCAGGAATGTGTTTATATTCGCACATAAACGTGCGCCGTACGTTGGAATGCGATGGCGGTGTGGCAGAGCCTTTATGGCTCGCTCGATCATTTTCTGAACACTGCTCGGGCTGGCTTGGAGTCGGGGATTATCGGCGTAAGGCACTACCACTAGAGTACAAGGCACACCTATCCATAATATCATCTTATACTATTGTACACTGTGTCCCTATAATCCTATGAAAATGTTTATATAAATAAATACAATTATTGGGATAAAATAAAATACGAGATGGATGTGGTGTGCCATCATCGTTCCTGGAACAGCGTTCCGGATTGTTCCGGATGAAATTAAGAACTGACCGTGTCACTCACGTTGAGGAACACGTGGATACATTACACGATTGCGTTATTCATCGCATCAACGCTTTCGCACACTTGTCATCTGTCAAAGAGAGGCCTTTCCCCAATGTGCATTTTCAAAACGTTCTGAACACGCGCCCTGCTGATGCTGAGTGGTCGCTTGGTTTTCAACTGAAACGCAGCTGACATTTCGTGCGACTATTCCCGTCCAGCACATTGCACTCCATCCCCTCGTTTATTGCCTTCACGAGCTCGGGACTGCACCCTCCCCAATGCTGGAGAAACGTGCGCGCTGCTGCTGCTGATTGATGATGAAGCTGCCGATGCTGCTGATGATGTCCGTGCTTTAATCTCGGATCTGAGTTTAATTTCGCGTCGCTTGCGTGTACATTACCCAGGGGCTGGCACGCCCTCGCTGGACTGCGTTGTTCTGCTCTGCTTGCCACGCGTTTGACTCTGCGCGTCAGTTTTTGGAGGCGCTTATCACGACTCGCGATCGATGTTTGGGTCGTGACGATTGCCCCTTCGACTCGGCGGCGAGCTCCGACGATAACAATCGACGCGTCGGTAAAACCCCCAGCCCCAGGTCACACCGCGTGACAAATTGCTCTGGCTACGTTGGGTTGGTTGGAAGGGAGGAGGGGTGGGTGGGGGTCTTGACGACACGCACGTGGGTCGGATCGTCACGTAGCCTAACCGAAAATTAAATTTCGACTCGTCGTGATGCGCTTGTAAAACACCGCGGGGAGGCATCGGCAGCCACGCGCGCCCCCTTCTCGAAGTAAGAGTGGCTGACATGGGGAATGTTTGTGTCGTGGCGTGTGGACGGATGAGTACGGTGGTGGTGGTGACTGAAACGGAAAGAGAAGCTCGAATTTTGCTCTGGAATCTCGAACCCGATTGATATGAATACAAAGTGTCACTCACGACAGCGTGCGACGGTGGCTCTTTGTGTGTTCTCTGTCGATGTCTCTGCAATTCCACGCGCATTTCCCGTCAATCCGCTGCTGGATGAGGGCCTTCCACGCATACACGGGCATTATTTGACCATACTTTGCCACGGTAGTCATGACGGCAGCATGGATGTTGGAGCACGGTACACTTACAATGGGGACTGAGTGTATTCTTATGCACCGAGCTCTGCAGCCAATGCATTGCATACAACACGTGTCGATGAACGGCGGTGTCACCCGTTCAAGTGCTGCCCAGGCTAGAGGCTGCTTAGCTTCCGAGATCGGCTGCGTTCCGAGTGATTTGGTCACAGGCCACACCTTCACAATGCACACACATTTCGATTTAAAGCTTTAGTGACTGCAGGGATTCATATTCTTGGTTCTTTCGGTAACGTTAAGAAAAAACCGCCACTTTTTTTAAAATTTCTTGCTGTGGTTTTCACACCTGATGATGATTGCTTGTGTTGCAGTCGAAACGTCGTGACAATTTAATTGTTTATTATTTTTATTATTTTATTGTTTCCCTTCTACGTGACTTTACCGAAAGAACCAAGAATTAAAATGCACACACAATGTCCACAGCTAAGGTGCCAGTGGGTTGCTATTGTTTGCTATGAGCTTGGCGAGTAAATGAATGTTACAGCCCGACGGGGCAAATTCTCTGGTGGCTTTACTAAAGTCTGCTGTGAAGTTGGCGTTAAAGAGCCCCCGACACGAGGTTGATCGGTCACAAGGGCAGATCTGAATGGACTCCCAATTTGATAATAAATAAAACCATGGGCGGAGTTTGACCTCTATATTTCGGGGGCGGGGGGGGGGGTCAGGGGTTCGTTTTGTCTCACATTATAAATCGCAGGTGCATATAACACATTTATTTTAAATCTTAATTATAAACTACTGAACAGAAATTCATCAAGGTGTACAGTTTTGGCGGGACTTTGACCCCCCCGCCCCGTGCCCCCCCCCCACCACCACCCGCAAACTCCGCCCTCGATTAAAATCCCATTAACTATCACTGCACCAACATTGAAGTGGCTTGTGGAAACTACTAGAAACACAGCATTCCCACCATATATATTAATGCTGTTCTGGAAATAATATGAATTAACTGCAGCCCTCTGTCAATCCACTGCTGGATGAAAGCCTCCCCCCCAACACCACCGGGTTTAAGATCGTAGCAGGTGACAGAAATCTGTCCACGCTGTCCAGCACTGCTAACACAACAGCGCGCAGCGACCCAAGATGACCCCCACCCCCAGTCGTAGGCAATGTCGGAGCCAGGATAGAGGGGGGCAAGCCCTCCAGCAATGAAAAATGATAGAGGAGTTGTTAGTAAGTGAGGACTTGTCCCTTGCTTTTTATTCGACCGCGTGTGCGGCGATGGCACAGCCATCGATCCAGGGTCGAATTCGAACCGCGTTGTGTGATCGGCATCACGCTCGCTGAAGGTGAATGCCTTCAGAGCAAGTCGTGTAATGTATACACGACTGCGCACAAGTCTGAGTCACTTATAACTGCTTTGCCGTTACTTATTGCCAATTATGGACTATTGGCCTATCCTATGAGACATCTTATTTACCAGTGGCAAAATATAGTAGTAGGTTTTTACCCTTTCAACTGGTACAAACACTGACACCTTTGTACAAGGCATCATGTTTGCAATAACCACAACACAAGCAGTCAAATGCTAACAAAAAGAAACAACTCTGATGATGATAATGATATGCACTGTCCTTAAAGTTGATTGGTCCAACACCAATGGAGACTAGGCTCTAAGAAAAGCTGTCTCGGGTGTGGACCAATCAACTTCAAGGACAGTGCATATCATTATCATCATCAGAGTTGTTTCTTTTTGTTTGCATTTTGACTGCTTGTGTTGTGGTTATTGAAAACATGATTCCTTGTATAAAGGTGTCAGTTTTTGTACCAGTTGAAAGGGTAAAAAGCTACTACCATATTGGCCTATCATCTCAAAGAGTCCCTGGCACATAATAATTTGCTACACAGTGGCAGTGTGGGTCGCAAAATGCCGATTTATTACGAATAAACCCCAAAGATCCGATCGAAATTAGGGATTTCGATCGGATCATTGGGGGGGGGGGGGCACTTGCCACCCCACCCCCCACTGGCTCCACTAATGATCGTAGGGGGGGGGGAGGCTCAGTAGTCGGGCTCCACGTGCTCGCCCTCCAGCAGGTCTTGCACGGGAGGAGGCGCTCCGGTGTGGCCGCACGGCACGAAGCAGCGGCAGAGGCATCGTGCACACGGGGAGGACGCCCAGCGGAGCCACTCGTGGCGCGTGTCGGTGCAGCGCGCGAGGCGGCTGCAGCCGAGCTGCGCCGCGCTCGGCGCGTCGAAGGCGCCCGCGGGGCACCGAGGCGGACACCCGCCAGCCAGGCGTGCCATGTCCACGTCCAACAAGCCAGACGAGCAGGCACCTGTGGGTGACCCAACACCACCACCAACAACAGCACCAACACTTTTCGATTTAAAGCTTTCGTGACTGCAGGGATTCATCTTCTTGGTTCTTTCGGTAAAGTCACGTAGAAGGGAAGTAATAAAATAATAAAAATAAAACATAATAAAATAATTCTCACGACGTTTCGGCCACAACGCAAGCAGCCGTCCTCAGGTGAAAACCAGGTCTGTCGAGGCGACAGCGTCTGAATGAAACAGCACCATGCTTGGAGCATATATTTAAGCTGGGTTGGAAGGGGGGGAAAGGCGCCTTGACAAAATAATTTGCTTATCAAGAGGAATTCAGCATATGTATGGGAAATGCAGGTATGTGATTAGTACTACTTATGCCCGTGCATTATGCAGGACTATTTTATTACTTCCCTTCTACGTGACTTTACCGAAAGAACCAAGAAGATGAATCCCTGCAGTCACGAAAGCTTTAAATCGAAACCAAAAACGTTGATTATGAATAATATTGGTCGCGAAAGCCTCCATCGTGTTAAACAGATTGTAACAGACTGTCGGGGCAAGTGCTGTTGGGGAACACCTGTGAAGGGCCGGGCACGGTGTTTGCGAAGTGGGTGGGTGGCCAGCGCCACGCTCCGACCGCCTTTGTCTCTCTGGTGTGGCAGTGTGTTTCCACACCAGGTACTCAAGAGGCCCCAAATAATCGTCACTGGTTTAACACGTAGCAGGCTTTCGTGACCAACATCATCCATAATAGAGGTTTTTTTTCGTGGTTAGATCGCGTAAATATAAATGTGTCGTTAAACCAGCCACCACCCGACACAGCCAATTAGTAAGGGTCGTGAGAATTGTATTTTATAATGTTTATTTTTATTATTTTATTATTTCCCTTCTACGTGATTTTACCGAAAGAACCAAGAAGATGAACCCCATGCAGTCACGAAAGCTTTAAATCGAAATTTAGTAAGGGTTGTGACGTAAACATAACATGCCAATTCGTCGATAGTACAGCAACACCGGTGTGTTGGAGAGCACAGACAGATCTGGCGCTCTACCTGATGATGCGAGTTGTAATTGCTGAATCAGAATATATATCGAGAGCTTTCCGACAGACCTGTTCTTCACCTGAGGACGGCTGCTTGCGTTGTGGCCGAAACGTCGTGAGAATTGTATTTTATTATGTTTTATTTGTATTATTTTATTATTTCCCTTCTACGCGACTTTACCGAAAGAACCAAGAAGATGAATCACTGCAGTCACGACAGCTTTAAATCGAAATGTATCTATACTTGAGGAATCTGATGAGCTACAAAGCTCTCTTTTTCACCCGACACCGTAGGAGTTTAAGTGGAGAATGCTGCCATCCTCAAACCGGAGTGGCCCGAGAACTAAAATGACATCTCTGGGTGCAATTGCATCCTGGTGGTGGCGTTCTGCGCTAGCAAACTGAGCACAGGCTCAAAGCCCCCAAAGAGGTCAAGGTGACTCCGGAATTCGTGAACAAAAAAATTGGGGCGAACTAAATGCAAGCTCGAATTCGAGTCCTCATAAACGTCATAAAAAAATTAACCCATAAAAACAAAGTTTTTCACTATAAATCCTTTATATGCGTGGCGGCTAGAGTCCTCTCGTCCTCTGGCTTGAGATGGCTGCCAACTATGGGTCAGATGATTGCCTGCCACCATTAAGCAATTGGTAATAAAATATAATTTATTTTTTCCTAAAAAGTGTAAAATTTTGGGAAAAAATGTTCACCAAAATAAATTGTCACGCACAACGAGTCTGTGTGCAAAATGTCAGCTCGATTGGATCACGGGAAGTGGGTTAAAAAACGACCGAAAGATTTGCACGGTCGTAAGCGCGCAAGCAAGTGAACTTAATATAAAGGATTTAAAAAAAACAGTTCACTCGACCCATCATCCCTCTGTGGCCGATAAAGTCACTTCCACTTAGTGTGGAAGTGAACAGTGGTTGGTCCTCTGCACAGATTCCCCGCGTCCCACCCCGCCACGGCAGTGTGCAATCTCCACCGCTGACTCAGCAAGCGCTCTAAAGCACGAGTCGATGACCCGACGAACTCAAAGGCTCCGTTGAACAAGAACGTCGCTTTGGCCGACGCGCGCGCGCGCGCGAGCGAGCACCGTTCGCGCGAACTCTGCGTACGTGCGCAGGTGGGCTGGGGGCTCCAGTGCCCCGCAGGCAGGCACGTGCGAGTCGGTGCGCCGACCATGACGAAGCCCGGCGCGCAGCGGTAGCGCACCACGGAGAACACCCACCAGTCGTTGCCGTACGCGACCCCGTTCTGCACGTGGCCCGGCGGTCCGCAGTTCACTGTGGGTGGGTGGGTGGGGGTGAAGAGGTCGACGGGGCAGCTCGCAGTCTCCTTGTTTCTTTCGTACGGCTGATGTCGATGGGGAGTAGCGAGTTTCACATCCACGTGGTCAAGCCGGTATAGCCTCGCCTGGGGCGGCTGGCAGCGGGCCCAGCGGTAGTTCCAACCCGCCCATTGCCGCAGAGGTTGGAGGTTCGCGGTTCGAATCCGGCAGGCTTTTCAGGGTTATGATATATTGAAATTATTTTATTAAATTTTTTTTTTTACCTACGTGACTTTACCGAAAGAACTAAGAGTATGAATCCGTGCAGTCACGAAAGCTTCAAATCTAGAATTATTTTTTTTTGTATTGTTTTACTAGGTGAAGGCCCACTTGAGCTATGTAGATCTTTGTCACAAGCGACCTGGCTATCACGAATTGGTAGCTCAACGAAGTGGCTCATCGCGTGGAAATGTATGGCAACCAAATACTCTAAACGCGTGTTGTTGATTCTAAATGTGGAGGGAAAAACCGGAGGACGCCGGAGAAAAATCCTCGCGACCACGGGGAGAGAGAGAGAGAGGCACGTAAACCCCGAATATCCAGCAGGCTTCAGTCAGGGTCGGGGATTGAACCCACTACCTCCTTTACACCAGGTGAGGTAGTTAACATCTCGTCACCAATATTGCGTGAGCTACAGATACGCGTCGTCCGTTTCACATGGGACGTTACAGAATCCCCCGACGTCGTTCGAAACGAGTCGGCCGCCGCGGTTACCGGCGTCGTTCAAATTTAGCCAAATTCTAAAATTACCCGAAAATTACTCAACAAGATCTACATGAACGTTGTCCGCGTGCCCACGACGAACTCTCTCTCTAGATTTGAAGTTTTCGTGACTGCAAGGATCCATACTCTTTGGTTCTTTCGGTAAAGTCTTGTAGGTGAAAAGATAAAAACATAAGAATAAAATTGTGATTTTGTTTCTTGCTGTGGTTGTCCCACCTGATGACGGAAGCTTGTGTTGCTTCCGAAACGTCGTGATTTAATTTAGTTATATTTTATATATTTTTCTTATTATTTTTTTCACCTACGTGACTTTACCAAAATAACCAACGATTATGAGTATCTCTCTCCCAAAGCCCTCTCGTCGTGACGAGCAGACCCCCTGACATTGCCATTTCACTCCTAAACAGATTGCTGCTGCCATCGTACACGATAAGCGGAATAGAAGCTGTGGCAAGCGGTGGCTTTGGTGGGTTCCACCCCGATCGCCAAGGGACACCGACCCCGCGGCAGATGGTGGAGCGGCGCACAGCACACGTGAAGTGGAGCTAGTTTTGGTAAACGACGGGAGGGGGGTAACTCATTGCTGTGGAATGCACAGCAACGAGTACCTGGGAGACCAGCGGGTGAATTCAGAACCGGGGATCATGATGATGGGACTAACGGGGGCAGACGGTTGCGGGCAGGTCGGAGGTTGCTCTGGGATTGGTAGAACTTGAGATCGAGTATGAAAAGATTACACACACCAAAGTATAATTTACATTACATTATATTGATGTATGTACCGAAACTGAAAAAGCTTAGAGATGGAGGAGACAGACCCACAAACACATGCTTTGCATCCTTTCGATACAATCTTTGGACGCGTTATGTAGGGTGGCAGTGCCTGATTAAGCTAGTACGGAGCCTGTAGCATATGTTATAAAGGGGCCCTAAAAAAATAACATAATTGTGTTTTTTCATTTGCTACAACCAGTATTGAGCCAGAGGGCCGCCGTCCACGCGGACGTCCGAAGAAGCGATGGATGGACCGAATAAAGGAAGACATGAAGACGGTCAACGCATCGCCTGAAGATGCCCTGGACCGAGCCAAATGGAGAAGACAATGCCGAAAAGCGGACCCTGCGCCACAGCGGGAACAACGCTAGGAAGAAGAAGAAGATACAACCAGATAATACGATAAATCGCTAACCGTAAACACTCAGTCGTTCATCAAAGTTGAAGGCGGTATAGTACTTTAGTAATAGAGCAAGTGCAGAATCAGTGCATCGGAAAAGATAGCTTGAAAACATTTAGCGCGGGGCCCTTGAAAGTGCGGGGCCCGTAGCTACATATGTAGTAGCTACTACACATAGTGTAGTAGCTACTACATATGTAGCTACTTTTGCTACTAGGATCATCCGGCACTGTCGGGTGGACAAGAACAGGAAAATAAAAAGTGTGCTGTTTGGAAACACAGATGCAACCGGAAAGAGGAAGACCTAACAGAGAATGGCCTGACGTCGACATGAGAAGAGATCGGTGCCAGAACGATGTGGCCACTACTTGAGCAGATTGGCACAAGACAGAGAGGAAAGTGGAAACAAATGACGAAATGTGCAGTGGATACCTACGGGACCGTGATGATGATGGTGAATTAAACATTTTACTCCCAACCCACCTGGGGGCGCTCTTTCACCACCAAGGGACGATGTTTGATTGAAACCCACCGTTAATTTCTAATTTGCCTGATGAGACGCGAGTTCAAAGCAGTTGATATTTACGTGGTGGTTTCGATGACGAGCGCTGTTAAAGCTGTCATCATAACCATCCAGCTACGAGGGAGCGATTTTTTTCTGGGAAATGCCATTAAAATAGCGATTTTCAGGAAACAACAAACTGCCTTTAAAGGAAAATTTGACCAAGTTGGGTAAAAAAAACGGAGACTAAAATGGAATCACAGATAAATTTATGCCATAGGACTACCAATGGCGAAACAATATATAAGACTAAAGTGTGGAAGACGGATAGTGGGGAAGACGGATAGATGCCATGAAGATTGAGAACACGGAATGCTACCCCACCACCCGAGTAGTTGACCTATGGAATTAGAAAAGGATAACATAATCTAATGCTATATAAATATATGTGCCACGTACTGGAAGTTAGAACAAGTTCGCTAAATAATGGAAAGCCAGCTGACGGAAGGGGCACAACCGGAATTGAATGGGGACCGGGATCAGTTTTGTCAAAAAAAATAACGTGGCACACGAGAGCAGGTTAGGGGGGTGCTTTTGGAAAAGCTCAACTTGATAAATATAAAACAAGGAAAGATATAACGTCGCAGCGTGCCTAAGCAAGGCAAGTATTTTAATCGGTGCGTACGCACTACGATGTACTTTGACAGCGAGGCAAGGGGCGAGAGAGAGAGCGCACGCGCGCACTAACTTTGCCCAACACGTGAACTCGTATCCATCGCGCCTCCGACGAGCGTGCTTGACCACGTATGGTGCGAAAGAAGTTCAACGCACGTGCATAACGTACCCCGGCAGAGCGTCTTGCGTCCGACCCAGCAGCAGGCTCCGTCTCCGCAGGGGTCGCTCTGCACGGCGCGGTAGGGGTCACGGCAGTGTCCCCAGCACAGCGGCGAGCTGCCCTCCCAGAACTCATCGCGAACTCCAAGTGGCGGGACAGGCGCTGGGACCATCGACCGCACTCAAGATTATTTCGATTCTTTTTGGCCGCTCTGAGTGTCCCAAATGATAAGCCACTTTCGTTGAGCTATCATTTGTGGCCAGGTCGATTCTGGAAAAAGATAAGTTAATCGCTTTGCCTGGTGGGATGGGGATGGTTTAGTTGTAGTTCATAATCAATGGTTTTGGGTTTAGATCGCGTTATTTATAAATGTGTTGTAACCCTCCACCACCCGACACGGCCAATCAGTAAAAAAGTGTCACGTTGACAAAAGACAAATAGTTCACTGCTTTAGCCCACCGGCGTGTTGAAGCGTGAAACCACAACATTTACAATTTCACGCTTCAACACACCGGTGGGCTAAAGCAGTGAACTATTTGTCTTTTGTCAACGTGACACTTTTTTACTGATTGGCCGTGTCGGGTGGTGGAGGGTTACGACACATTTATAAATAACGCGATCTAAACCCAAAAACGTTGATTATGAATAATATTGGTCGCGAAAGCCTGCTACGTGTTAAACTTAGTTGTAGTTGTATGGGTAGTTTGTGTGATTTGTTTAACTTTCTTGTTCCTTGCAACTACCATCGTGTTTTTGTTGTTGTAAAACAGCTGTATGGCTAATTGGATTCTTCCAGTATGAATACATATTCTGATTCTGCACTGTGGTCAAGGGTCAGGACACAAACACGCATCTTCTCCGCCGGTACCATCCGAGCCGCGCCGGGCCCGTGCCGAGGCAGGCCGGTACGGCTCGGCAGGCGCCCAGGGTGGTTTTCCACTGCAGAAGCCGAGCCGTGTCAAAGCAAAAAACATTTTTGGAATAAAATGATCCCAAAAAATGTGGGAATTTTATTTATTTTACCTGCACATATATGCTGTCATGTTTTTAATTTTTTTTATACTTTATTACATTTTTATACATTAAAAACCGAACACGATGACCACCTCGTCTGAGACATCTGAAGTTACACAAGGTGCTCTGGTTTTCAGAAAATTGAGATCAACTCGAATGGGCCTGCAGCTGGATGTAACCACGAGATAACAAAAAACGCAACACAATCGTCAGTAATTCTGCATTAAAAGGAACCATAATAGGCAACTTTGCAGACAATGTCCCTTCTTAATGGCACAATGTTGTTCGCGGTTGAGCTGTAGAGCTGTCTGGCGCGTGTACGGTTTGTCTGTCTTTAGTTTGTTGTCCTTCCCCGCGCAGTTGACTACGTACGGTGTGAAAGAAGTTAAGCATACATACTGCAACTGGAAACCACGTGGTACAAACCCCGACATCACACCGGAGATCTCTCCACGGTGCCCGTGACCCCCTCCAACCATCCGCTCACTGCGCCCTCCAAACAGAGCCCACTTCATCAACAACTCATTCCGCCCTCCCGATCCTCCAGCGGTGCTGCCGTTACCCGTCAGAGCAGCCGCTGGCACGAGCAGCGCGGCAAACAGAGGCAGGCGAAGGCTCCACGTGCGGCGTGAATCCGGTGGCTCGGTGGGAGACGCAACTCGCCACGCACCCATCGCTCCGCAGGGGGGGAGCGCGTCGCAAAACCCAACCAAACCCCAACGCGGTTGGGTTGCGTGGAGGGCGATTCCAGAAAAACCTCAACAACCGCCGGGGAGCGAACGCGCAAAACTCCCACCACCGCCACCGCCGGGCACGTGAGCGGCTTGCGCGGGGATTAGAAGCGGTGGATTTGCTGAGCGTGCCCCGCTGATGCAACGTTGGCACTCTTCAGCAAATGACAGTCCGTCCCCAGCCTCCCCCCCTCCAGGTTTCAGGCTCCCGAGCAGAGGATGACCACGTGTACACACGCGTGCGTGTCCGGCGACGGAAGGAAGATGTGCAGAAAGTTGTGGTCGCAAGTCAAATCTCGGACATGGGCAGAATCACCCAAGTAGTTTTATGGTCGCGTGTTTTGTGGGCCCCAGGGGTGGATCTAGACACTTCGGTGTTCCCTAGGTGGTGTGGAGCAGCAGGTGGGAGAGGGGGCATCCCAACACGTCAACATTTTTATATAGGGTCCAACATTATTTTTTCTCAATATTAAAAAATATTCCAAATACAGACAGCCCTCGACTTACCAACACCCGCACTTGTGAAACAGCTTCCATAACATTTTTTTAAACATTCACTTAAAACGCGAACTCGCAAACTGAACCAAGTTAACTATTTTGTTTGGCAGTATTTGTTTTTACACTGTTACATGCAAATTTATAATATTTCTTATTTATGAGTTTAACAATGCTTCCCTTGTTTGTTGAACAGTAACACTGCCCATGCAGGAATTTAAATACGGTACATTGTGTTCCGATTTACGAACCATTTGACTTACGAACGGGCCACAGGAACGAATTGTAACCGTAAGTCGATTACTCTCCATCCTGTATAATAAAATACCACAACTCAGGGTCTAGGGTTGGCGATTGCTCTCTTTGACTCCCCTTGAAACTACTCTAATTTGCTAAGGATGCCACTGTCACCACACACCCAAAGCCACTTCCACAAAGCACACAACCACTACGTTTTGTTAAGACGTTTATTCATCAAAATTATCCGGCACACATGCAACATAAACTTATGTTATTAACGTGAGCTTCCTATGATGGAAATAATCGTTTGCTTTATTAAAACAGGTCACGTGAAGATTTCCCCAAATTATTTGTACAATTGCAACCAACAGGAGTAGCTCAGTATTCAAGTAAGAATGGTGTGTGTTGCAACCCCTACAAGAGATGGTATACTCCATGGCCGCACGACCTGAGCCACGAGTGTAAACCATTGGCCCCAGTTGATATGGAGTGTACCATGTTGTATCGGGGTGTTCTGAACCAACTCGCAATGTAGCTACTGCTGTCAAAAAAACCACACACACACACATGTATTTTAAACTGAACCAAAGGAATCAGAAAAGTTTAATAGATGAGCTAGTTAAAGGCTGTAATCCTACAAGGCAGAATGCTACCTGTCACCCATACAATATAATCTATAGCTTAAACCTCAACTGTATCATTTCCTTTATATTCCCGATAAAAAAATTATTTACAATTAACTTAGGATATGCAACATTCAGTGAGGAGAGCTGGGAATTTGGCTTGAGGCACACATGACGATATCTCATAGAATAACAGTCCTTACACATGAGCGCTTTCACACCAAACCGGCCAATCTGCTCACACAATTGGGACACCACAATAATCATCAGTCGGGGGGGAGGGCGGGGGCACGCAAATGCGTACGTTGAATTTCGTTCACGTCGCCCCTTGAATCCGAAACCAAACATCATCCCGAGAGAAACGAAAAAATGCTGTAACAATTTTCAAGGACATCTCTGAGAGGGCTCATGGGAAACGCAGATGGCATCAGAGAGAAACCTCTCGTCTTTCATTGCCATAAACCAACCAGCGCTCCCCGCTCCCCCCTCCAGTTGGAAATGGCGCACTCCTCAGCACTGCACACAACAATGCTGCTGCTGCACACGTTGATGCACCGTAAATCTGGCAATATTTACTTGACAACTTTAAGAACTTCACAAACTGCGTTCACTTTTTAAAGTCCTCTTTGATTGACCTTCCCCACAAGTCAAAATAGCGGCGGTGGATTGACCTTGCGGCCGTAATGCTCCGCCGCCGAGAATACATTGCGTACTCCCGTGGTGGTTCGTGCCTTATGCCGATGATCGCGACTGCCAAGCCAGCCGAGGAGCGTTCTGGCAAATATCGAGCTAGAAATTAAGCCGTCCCTGGAGGCCTCACTCCGCTAGAGCTTTGGAGTGCGCACATATAAAGTAATTAAGCCAAAGCTTTTATGGAATGCGCCATTTCCTACACAGGGGTGAATTTTAAATTCCCGCGGTTACCCTCTTTACATGATACTGTATCCTGCCCAACCTAAAGAGCTCCATGGGATATAAAAATCACTTATCATTTTCACCCAAGTCTTGACTACTAAAGCCATCATTATTACCCAATGCCACATCGACAAAACTCCAACCCAGAAGGCACAACACAATCAACTCGCAGGCTCGGAAGCGGACTGGAGCTTTCACGGGACATCTCGCGTGATTGTCAAACCACAAACGGATCCAGTGCCCCCCCCTTTGTCCGTTACGAAGTTCCGTCCGTGCAGCAGCCACCGCGGCCTCAGTCCTGGATACCGCACAAGAGGTTTGCAGGAACTGCACGGTCTGTGGAAGACAGGAAAAAATTAACCCGTAAAAACAAAGTTTTTCACTATAAATCCTTTATATGCATGTTCAATGGGCCACAACCCAGCCCACATTGGTCTTTGAAACGGGCGGCTAGAGTCCTCTCGTCCTCTGGCTTGAGATGGCTGCCACCTATGGGTCAGATGATTGCCTGCCACCATTAAGCAATTGGTAATTAAATATAAAAAAAATTCACCTAAAAAGTGAAAAATTTTGGAAAAAAATGTTTACGAAAATAAATTGTCACGCACAACGAGTCTGTGTGCAAAATGTCAGCTCGATTGGATGACGGGAAGTGGGTTAAAAAACGACCGAAAGATTTGCACGGTCGTAAGCGTGCAAGCAAGCAAGCAAGTGAACTTAATATAAAGGATTTAAAAATAAACCTCAGTGTGGGGTTTTAAGTCGGGTGCTGTGCTGGTGGCCACACGTAACCTGGCAACTTGGAGGAAGAGTTGATGAGACACACAAAGACAAAGCTCCCTCATATAGCTTTAACAGACTGTTGGGGCAAGTGCTGTTAGCGAGCACCTATGAAGGCCGGAACGGCACACGAGGGGGTGGATGGCCAGCACCACGCCCGACCGCCTTTGTCTCCCCAGTGGCGATGTTTACACACCGCACCAGGTACTCATTTGAGGCCGAGTCGAGCTAGGGGAGACCCAAGACTGGTTTAGATAATCATCACTGGTGTTGGCCGTGAGAGGGAATCGAAACACAATTGCAAGGTTGGAAGCGCGGCACGCTAACCACACACACACACATAGGGATGCAGCCAAAAGGAAACAGCAGTCCTAAAAATACAAACGCAGGGCATTTGTAGGAGACAGTGCAGCAAGTAGGTTGCTGAAGGCTATCGGTAAAAGCGGAATTGAGTGCAGGCGTTTCTGCACGCACGTCGGTTTCCTCTGATTAACAGCCCTTTCAATCGATCCACTTCTGCGTGGGTCACAGGAATTATTTGACCACATTTCACCATGCTGGTCGGTGTGGGTGTGTTAGGGTGGAGAGGAAAGATGTGGGAGCGTAGTACGGTACAACAACGGATTTTTTCCTGCACTGCCCTCTGCTGCCTACAGCGTAGCCTTTCAATACCAGTTGTTGTCCTACCCCTGGTTGGCGATGTAGGGTGCAAACAAAGTTCAGCATACACACAACAGTGCTGGGCTTTTTTTGCTGGCCGCTGGGAAATGTGGGCCTTTGGGCCTGTGGCGCTTATCTTACCTTAACGTCATTTATCGTGGCGCCTTAACCAAGGCACTTTACAGAGAATTAAGAACGGTGCATATGAATGCAATGGCGGAGATGAGGTGAATAACATAGAAGAGAGGAAGCAATCGGCGAATCTGTGATGCGTGAATTCGGTGAAAGCGAAATTGATGACAGTAAATGATGATGAATGGATTGAATGAATGAGGAATGAGTGATAGCCATATCATGAGAATATGAAGAGGGAGCAGTGGCGGTGGTGGTTATGAGCAGGAGATTAAAGGGGGGTCCGTGGGGTGAGCTAGGAAACAATAAGCGAGTTGAGTGAGGAGTGGAAATTAGTGAGCGAAGGCGACTGCTGAATGTGGAGGGGGAGGTTTGTTCCAGTGAAGGGGGACGAGAAGAGAGAGCGACAGCGTGGATCGACCACAATGAGCAGGAGGAGGAACAGAGAGAGAGAGACAGCAAAGATTGCGAGCTTAGAGGGGGGCCGAGAAAGCGACGCGTAGAAAGATACAAGAGTGGCGAGACATCGTGGAGTCAACTGTGATTTGTAAACATCAATAGACGCGACAGCGGGGATCTGGCCGTACCGATCTGCTTGGGCTTGGGCAGGTTCAAGTTGTTCATGAGTTCCACGAACTGGGGCAGCGGCTTGGTGAAGCGAGGGTTAAATTTCTTCTCCTCTGCCACAGTGCTCATTGTCTGACCTTTTGGGGGGGGGCATGGGGGGAGGGAGGGGGCAGCACAAGGGCAGGTCGATCAAGATGCCGTTCAAAGTTAATTTATTAGTTTTCGATTTAAAGCTTTCGTGACTGCAGGGATTCATCATCTTGGTTCTTAAAGTCACGTAGAAGGGAAGTAATAAAATAATAAAAATAAAACATAATAAAATAATTCTCACGACGTTTCGGCCACAACGCAAGCATCCGTCCTCACCTGAGGCCACAACGCAAGCAGCCATCCTCACCTGAGGACGGCTGCTTGCGTTGTGGCCGAAACGTCGTGAGAATTATTTTATTATGTTTTATTTTTATTATTTTATTACTTCCCTTCTACGTGACTTTACCGAAAGAACCAAGAAGATTCATTTATTAAGTATAGCCCTGTGAGCCACTCGGCTCTTGAATCGGGTGCAACCGCAACAAACAAAAAACTAAAACATGAACAAGAAAACATCTTAAAGTGACTATGTGACTGAATGCAAAAAGAAAACCCAAGAAAAGACAGCAAAATATTGGAGAAAAAAATCACCGTACACCAACCCTGTGCAAATATCCCAGTGGGATGCAAGTCAAATAACAACAACCACAAGACAACTTAGATTAAGGCCATCAGTCTAACTCTGTACTACAACAAACATGGCTAAACCATTTCGAAAATCACCAAAATAAAGCTATAAAAGCAATGTAACAGTGGTCATAGGAACTGTGACCGAATTTTCACAATAAACGACGTAAACAACATGTACTACCAAACTCTGCAGCCATAGCTGGCTGCATGAGTCCATATGTATGGATTGTGTGCGTGCGTGCGTGGCGCGGTCGTTCATCGTTTTTTATTTTCAGATTCATCGCTCTATCGGTGCATCGTCAAAAGTGACGAATGAATTGAAACACCACCGAGCTGGCCGTTACCGATCTGCTTGTTTGCAAAGGAAGTTACCAAATTGTTATCAAGTGTTGAGACTCATAAACGATGTTAAGGCTGGAAGAGGCAAATTGTATTTTAAGCAACCTCTACGAAACAAAAAGTCGAACCTTTTTTTGCCATAATGTGTAAAAATTCCAGGCTTAGAGTCACCTAAAATGTAAGATCCTCACAGGATGTAAAAAAAATATTGCACATTTGTAAATTAGTGAAAGCATCTTATGAGGCCATGTGTAATTACAAAGTTGAAAACACATTTCTAGAACTCGTTTCAGTTTCTACTATGTTGAATTGCTGTGGCAAAGCTGTTAACGAACACAACTTCGACTTTGTTGTCAACTAAATTTGTTGTTTGCTTGTGCAGGCATGGGTTCCGTGTCGTGTGAAAGTCCCCTACCCATCCCATCAGGGGAGCCCGGAGGGAAGTTGAGCCCTCTCGCCTCTGCCGAAGGTTCAGTTCCGCCCAAAATTCTTAGCCAATTCAGAATATGTTGGTACAACATTTACGGCAATTAAGAGATTGGCGTCACAGCCTTTCCTAACCTTTACGCGGGGTGAGGGGGCGGTGCGAGAACTCCAGCAGAATGCTCAATAGACATCACAAGACTGTGTCACTACTCATTCTAATCCACGTTTAATGTTTGTTCAGAGTTTGTTCAACATTTTTTTGAGTTTGTTTAATAGTGACATGATCACCCCTCCGCCCCCCCCACTTTTGTTATTGCAACTCAACGCGAGCCGGCTACAAAACGCCAAACAGGGGGTGGGGGGATAGAAACTCCACGAACAACAACCCCGATTTCGGCACCACAGGCCCCAATGAAGCGGGGAAATTGGGCTCACTGCCCTACCCAGGTGGGGGCCACGTGGGGGGGTTACATGAAGATTTCCCCCACCCCCCACCTCCCCCCCCACCTCCTTTAGAACTGTGTGGTGTTGTGTACCCGTGTAGTCGTGGGCTGGGTAGAGGGCGCAGTCTCCCGGCAGAGAGAGGATCTTCTCGTGCACGGACTGGTACAGCTTTGTGGCGTCGCCTGCAACGGCACGGGATGATTCGTACACAATGAACGTCGCGCACATACTACCCGAGTTCATGCCAGGGACGTGCCCTCGGTGGTGTGATGAACGCGTCATGGGATTGACGAAGACGTTTTTGAATGAGATCAGATTCAATACACTTACAAATTACGGGCTGGTTTTGTATTTGACGAATTTGAATTTCGGATGTTCAGATCATTTATATGATGTGATAAATTAATGTGCGATTTGCTGCATGAAACTCGAGCTTCAGAATAGATCATTGATGGATCGTTACGCCACTACGTACGTGATGGATGTGATGCCGATTATCGTACGAATATGAAAAATCTCAAAATTGGGCTGAGATATGAAATTTTATAAAAGCCGAAAAAAATCCATTTCAGATTAATCCGAAGTATGACATCAGAGAAAATGACGTACAAAAGTTGCGTGTCATGTGGCGTCATGTGGTGTTGGACACGCTAAACGATTTGATAATCAAAAACAAGATATGAAATTTCCCCTTCAAAATCCCAAAACGTGAACATTTAAAAGTAAAACCTCACCCTTTCTACCTCTAATCATCTATCTATAGATAGGCGGATGAGAAAAAATGAACTGAACGCAGTCCCCCAAGAAATTGGGAAGTGAAAGCCACTGCTCAAGGGGCAAGTGCGGCACACGGCAGCTCACCCTGTTGGAAGTCCGTGCGTCCGCAGCCCCGGATGAGCAGGGCATCCCCCGTGAATGCCATGCTGTGGTCCGACAGCACGTAGGTGAGGCAGCCGTCCGTGTGTCCTGGGGTCGAACGCACCTCCAGTGTCTGGCGGGCAGACAGCTGTCATTTAATTTTAAGTCGTAGCCTTGCGTCTTCATTCAACGAAAGCCCGTGGGATTTTAGTCGCGAGTCTTCAACCACACTGGTGCTCAGAACTGGTACAGACGGTCACTCGTTACTCGTGTCAGCAGTGGCTAAGAATCAAACGACGGTCGCGTGGTTCATAGCAGTGCTGATCTAGCCAGATTGTGTATTTATTTTAGTCTCAGTCTAATCAACGACAGCCAATAGGATATTAGTCAAGTCTTAAGTCTGTTGATTTCATGTGGTCATTCTCGTCAGTCTCGTCAACTAAAGCAGTCAAACGTTTGGATCGCTCTTAGCCATCACATTAAGTTTGGTTCTGTACTTAATTTGGCAGAATTCCGACTGACAATTATCGGTCCCACTGTCATGTGATGAACATGAAATCTCAGTGGCAGAATGGGTGGGAGAGTGCTGTCCTCGACTGCGTGGCACAGAGGTCACTGGAAGGGATCTCAGAGGTAGGTAAAAAAATGAAATTAATATTAATAAAAGTAATAATAAAAATATATTTAATTTTTATTTTATTATTACTTTTATTAATTTTCATTTTATTTTTAACCTACGTGACTTTACCGAAAAAACTAAGAGTATGAATCCTTGCAGTCACGAAAGCTTCAAATCTAGAATCTCAAAGGTAGTTTTGTGATATCCTCTTCCGTGGGACACTATCCAACATGCAAGGGTTGCACTGCGAGGCGAGAGATCCAAACGGAAACTTTGTCTCATGACGTGACGTCAATAACGCAGAATCAAAATAAAAAAACACATTTTAAATACATAGGATGTGGGTGCTGCATATACATTTGTGGGTAATGCAGATACACAAACGGGCTTTCCATTGGAAATACGCATTCAATATACAGTGTATCTATGCATCAGCATCATGCCTTTGTGATACCCTGTGGAATTTTTTTAGAAAGTAACAGAGAAAACACTCAGCTTTTTTGACACTGAAAACAATGACACAAGGCACCGATAGACAACGTAGCCTGGGAGGCATTTATGAATGCATTCTGTCGTAAAATAAAAATGTATTTTGTAGAAATTGACGGGAAGAAAAATACAACCTAAACATCGCTGAGCAAATTAAAATGTACGCTTAAATCCAGCGCCGCCACAAGCGGCAACACGCGGACATGCACACACAGCGTACTTACAAACTTCCCAAACTTGATGGTGTCGCCCTCCTTGATGTGAATGTCGGCCAGCGCTCCGCTGTCGCCCGAGATGATGCTCTTGCAGCCGGACAGCTTCTTCTTGAGCATCCCCGTGCCGGTCACATGGTCCGCGTGGCAGTGAGTGTTTGCTGAATGGAGCCGAACACACAAGAGACAAAGATCTCCCCCACTCCGTATAGCCTTAACAAACTGCAGGGACACAAGTGCTGTTAAGAGAGCACCTATGAAGGCTGGAAGGACACACGAGGGGCTGGGTGACCAGCACCACACCAGA
Organism: Lethenteron reissneri; assembly: GCF_015708825.2. Classification (NCBI taxonomy): domain Eukaryota; kingdom Metazoa; phylum Chordata; class Hyperoartia; order Petromyzontiformes; family Petromyzontidae; genus Lethenteron; species Lethenteron reissneri. The sequence continues at coordinate 5,578,342 of NC_083791.1, forward strand.
CCGCTTTGTCTCCCTAGAAGCGATGCTTAAGACAACACAAGAGGTAGTCATTTAAGGCTGAGTCGACCTAGGAGAGGCCTATGACCGGTTCAAATAATCGTCACCGGTGTTGGCCGTGAGCGGGAATCGAACTAATGCCGCCGGATTCATAGCGCGGTGCGCTAACCACTGCACCACTGCCGAGCACACACATGCATTCACGCACACACGGTCAACCAGGAAGTTTCATTTTTTTAAATCTCCATTTCCTGTTTTCCTCGCTGTTTCTCTCCGAACTATGTTCTAACGGCGCTATAAGTGGCACGTGACGAGAGGAAGACAGTTTTACCGACACGCACAATTTACGTACCGCGAGCGTAGGATAGCATCGCTATAAACCTAATACAGGTTTTCCCCTCGCTTGATGCGGGTTCGAGTCTGTGCAATTTCACGTATATGCGGCTGACCCTATTTCTACCCAAAAATTCGTTGTTCATGGTTTGAATTCACTACGATGCAGCCATGCGGTCGCACGTGGGATGGCCTCGTGTTTACTGTATGCGAGACTTGGCAGTCAGCTGCCTTCGTGTGGTTTCGCTTTCTGTGCCCCTTTTCTTCCAACACATCTACTACCGCACAAAGCGAAGGAAACATGGACAGCCAACTCTCAATTTTCCAGGGTACTGGAGGGAATGGCCCAAAGTATGCGATTTAGGCAATAAAACATGATCGTTTACTTGCATAGTATTGGCGAGGATGAAAATTGTGTGCCGCGTTTGTTTCTTAAAGTAATCGGCCACCGAGTCACGAGTGAGAAGCAGCTAGTAAATGTAACCCGGACAAAATCCCATGCGGAACAGGGGGAGATCATACAAACTCCGCAGAGAAAGGGCACCCGAGTCGGGAATTGAACCCAGGGGCTTGTTGCTGTGAGGCTCCAGTGTTCGTTTGTCTACAGTGCAACTGCACCTCGAGACGCCGTGCGGGACACAGTGTGCACGTGTTGCCGTACCGGCGTACACCAGCTTCACTCCGATCTCGTTGACGATGCGCAGGTCCCTGTCGACGGTCTCCAGCACGGGGTCGATCAGCACGGCCTCGCGGCTGTCCGCGTCCGCCAGCAGGTAGGTGTACGTGGAGCTCACGTGCTCAAACAGCTGTGGGCGGACGGAGCATGCGCACAACCGCACGTACACACACACACGTAAATAAACACCACGCATTTATATAATGCATAAGGTGTTTTTGGGGGGTTAGACCACGTGAATGTAAATGCGTTGTTAACCAGAGGTCGCAAACGGGTTTTGATTCCTTAACCGTACCCGTACCCGGCCGGGTACGGGTACCCGTTCCCTACCCGTACCCGTACCCTACCCGAAATGAGTGACAAATGGTTACTCACCAGTGACTCACGGCCTACCCGTACCCGTACCCGGCCGCACCAGGGTCGCAATCGGCTACCCGTACCCGGCCGGGTACAGGTAGCCGGGTATCGGGTAGGGTACGGCTATCGGGTACCCGGTTGCGACCTCTGTCGTTGACCCAACATCACCTGCCAAAGGCAGTAGCACAGTGGTTAGCGCACTGCTCTATAAGAAAATCCGGTGAGCGGCGTGTGATCATGTAGAGTGCTGTACTGTTATATTGTTAACTGTATATGTATTTGAACCGGTCCTGGACCCCCACCCGCCTTAACTAACCTGCATTGACCACAGTGGTGAAGTATGGTCGATCAATCCCCACAACTGACACATTGTGAGGAGGTCTTCATCCAGTCGTGAATTCACTTTATAATTATTGTTATATCATTCTGAAGTTATCAAGACCATGACGGAGGTTATCCACGAAACAATGGATTTGTGTAGTATTTTAACAACACAATGCACGGTCATGTGGCTGAAGCCATCACTCCAATCAAATACCAAAGAGCGTTTGCAAATCTTAACAAACAAAAAAATCTACTTTGAGAATTCTTACATACAATGACAGCCAGCAGATACTGCACTCTGCGATAGCGTGCAAAATGCATTATCAGTAAGGCCGCCTGTGATAGCGGCTGACCCTTGAGAACCATCCGAGACCGACTGTGGACTGGATTTCAACACCCTGACACGGCATGAGTGAGCGCAAATGCGCTCAACGTGTTTGAAAGTGAACCCCTGAATCACTGCGTTAAAAGTTCCGTCAGTTGCAACCACGTGATGGCAACATTGTTCATTCACACGCGAGCAAAGCAGCCACACAAGCGGCCTCGGAAAAGTCTCGCCCGCATGGATAGCATCTGCACACTCACGGTCCATTCAGATAACAGGTTTTATCTGCGTCCTCCGCACGGAAACGTAAACCAAGAAAAACACACAATTTCTGAACAGACTTCTCTAAACGAGCTAGTTCAGAGGAGTCTGTCTCTATAACACACCGTGTCAACCCATATGGTGTACCCGTAATCTTGTACGGGGAAATTTAGTTCAAGTCCATACGGCGTACAGCCGTTTCAATACGGGCAAAACATTTTTTTTCTATATTTGTTTGTGATTCTCCCTTGCGATGGGACTTTGTAGGATGAACTTTGAGATGTATAATAATAAGGTCTGAATTGGTCTATAAAAAGGTAGGTAATGATAAGGTGTTGACAGATAAGCTATGCTATAAGAGGTGCACAGATGCTGTGTTACGGCAGGCCAAGGACAAATTGAAATCAATTCATTACTCCATTTGGTGGGAGCGCCAATCTTGTAGGCGCAAGGCTAATCGTGAAGGTGAAAAGTTTCACGCAGGAAAGTAGAGCCTGCGACACCACTGACAGGTGCACCTTAGGTAAGGAATGATTGCCTTCCTTCTTGCCCCATCTTCGTGAAGATGTGAAATGTATTGGTTCAAAACAAATAGACGTCAGAATAAGATGAGGAAAATAAAGTGATGGTGGATTATATTGACCCCGGCGAGCAATACGTCACTGTAAACATTTCTACAAACCACAAAGCCTGGAAAGCCAGCAATGAAGTGTGAAAATGCGCTGCAGTAAAACTTGGATTCATTATCGCGTCTAAATGTAACCGTATTTCAAGACGCGGTAGAAAAAAGTGTTTTGTTTGTTGTATAAAGGGATCAATACAGTCATAGACAGGAGATGGGCCTTAGCCTCGACTTGAAGTGGGGCAGACTATCAACAGTACCGACAGCTAAGGGGAAGGGAATTGCAGACTATGGAGACAGCAGAAGAGAAAGAGCGACCTCCCACTGACTGGCGGCTTCGACAACAGTCCTAGGTTGCTGGAGTTGAGAGTGCTGAGAGGAGAGAGGTGGGCACATTGCTCATGTACCAAGTTGCCAAATAAATATTGCTGGAGTTAAACTTCGACTGTGTTATACTTCAGACAAGATTCTTAGACCTCTTGACCATGTTCGATGTAAAACATAAGCAACAACAAAAAGCAGTGAACAATTTGGTCATGAGTTAGGGTTAGGATGGAGAAAGCATGCATGATAGGTTTTTTTTCTTGAAACACCACAGCGAGTCTAAGCGGGGCATTCCAACGAGAAAAATAAAGTAATAGTGTGCATCTTCTTGGTTCTTTCAGTAAAGTCACGTAGAATGGAAATAATAAAATAATAATAAAACATAATAAAATAATTCTCACGACGTTTCAGACTCTGTCTCCTCGACAGACCTGTTATCCACCTGAGGACGGCTACTTGCGTTGTGGCCGAAACGTCGTGAGAATTATTTTATTATGTTTTATTTTATTATTTCCATTCTACGTGACTTTACCGAAAGAACCAAGAAGATGAATCCCTGCAGTCACGAAAGCTTTAAATCCAAATTTAATAGTGTGCATACAACAAAATGACGGCAAGATGTGTCCACAAGTCACTGAAAAATGTCAACGTCATGTTTGCTTACCAATTTGTGTATTTGGTGGGCATGGGTTTGAGTGTCACAACAATAATCATCGTGCAAGGACTTCAAAAATTCTTGGAACAAATTTTCTAAACGTCCTCTCATGAACCGACTCCATAAAGTCAGGCTTTGCCAAAACATGTACAGTATACGACCCCGACTGAAAATATGACTGCTATCTCTGCATGTTTTAACACCCCTTTAGAATCACAAAACTGTGATAACACACTCGAGAATCAATGACCCCATCAGCTGATTTGTTTTGGAATTTACAGAATTCCTTTTGATCGGCACACACAATCATTCCATCTCAAATTCCCTGGAAATGACATGACGGGGGGAAAAAAAGGACCAAATGATAAGATTCACCCCGAAATGATATCCTAGTAAAATATTGACTCTAAAACAGGTCGGCAAACATCAATTTATCTGCAAAGACTAGATGCTAGCTAGCAGGAGATCCTAGTTAATGGTCAAGTGTGGTTGGGCACCATGATGCCCAACAATAATCCATTACGTATGTAACAGCCCAAATCTAAAATCATCTCTTACAGTATTCTCCAGATTACAGAGTGCACATATTCCCCCGTATTTAATGCAAAAGTTGACCAGATTTGTATAACTTTATTGATACCGGATCACAAGTTTGGGTTGAGTCTGACTTTTCGGAGCATCTTATAATCCAGAAAATATGGTATTAAGTTAAAAGACGCAAACGTCACTTCCTCTAAGAGATTGAAGTTTTTCAAGAGGGTTATTAAATCACATTTAAATAAGCCAAATCAAAGTGTACCTGCAACAAATGAGCAATGTGGTGGGTCATCATCACCAGCGGCAGCCAACAAAAGCGGTGTAAATTCCACATCCTCTTTGGGCAAAAGCCACTAACATGGTAACTAAATAAAAACACACACACACTGTCAGGGGCGATGTGTCCGTGCGAACAATCATCGGCAAAAAAAAACCCACTGGCGCTGACAACACCGGCAGCTGGACTTTGTATCAACGTTTTCCAATTTTCCACACGACGATGAACCAGAGGTAAAAGGCCACAATAACCCCATGTCGTCCCTGTAAAGCATTCAAACTGGGCATGTTTTTTTAATGAATGCTCAATGTCCAATGCTACCGATACCTATCTATGTCCAGTTTAGTTTTGGTGTATTGTTCAATACACCAAAACTATTGTTCAATACACCAAAACTATTGTTTAAAAATGTTTTACACCCATTGAAGATGTAAAACTTCATATTCGTTAGGTCTTTCGGTAAGGCCACGTAGATAGAAAATTATAAAAATATCACGACGTTTCAATCGCTTGTGTTGCGATCGAAACGTCGTTAAATGTTTATTATTTTTCTATCTACGTGGCTTTACCGAAAGACCCAAAGAATATCAACTGCTGCAGTCACGAAAGCTTTAAGTCAAGATGTAAAACTGCATTTCTTTTGGTTTCTGGCCACTGCAAAAAAAACGTGTAAAAAGGCTTTGTACAAATTTCAATCAGGCACAGCAGTTATTGCGTAAATGGCTTTCCATCTCTTGACAATTTAATGTAAAACTACTGAAGTCTGAAAATACCAGCTCTCCATTAACATGGCATAGCATTAAATTACAGTTCATAAGAGTTTGCTTACATATACAGTATCTGAATGAAAAAAGCTGTGTTTGCTACTTGATGCTTACTCCTGTAGTGGTAGACTGCTTAAACGTGAATTTTAAACTGTTGATTTGTCAACTATTAAAGTCTTCTTGGTTCTTTCGGTAAAGTCACGTAGAAGGGAAATAATAAAATAATAATAAAACATAATAAAATACAATTCTCACGATGTTTCGGCCACAACGCAAGCAGCCGTCCTCGTTGTGGCCGAAACGTCGTGAGAATTATTTTATTGTTTTATTTTTATTATTTTATTATTTCCCTTCTACGTGACTTTACCGAAAGAACCAAGAAGATGAATCCCTGCAGTCACGAAAGCTTTAAATCGAAACTATTAAAGTGTCCCAGGGTTCTTGGAACCACGCAGTGTGATGTACAATCTCTAAGTCAGTCAATATTGCTCCATTTCTCTGCTATAAAGAAGGGCCAATGCCCAAAACGTCAGCCACCTGTTTGTTTTTTTGCCCTGTAATGAGTGTTAATGATGAATGTGGCGACAGTGTAAACAAATGACAACCTACACACGTTCTAACTGAATACTGCACTACATGAAACAGAAAAGTTTGTACAAGCTGGGTACCGCCACTTCGAATCTCGCATTGCATTTGCTGTATTTGCACAGACATTTTTTCCATGAACGTATCACAGACTCGTGGCCTATTTCTTCTGGTGAATAATTGAGGGCATCCATAGGCTAGGAGGACCCTAAATTGTCACGCGCGTTGCACGCACAACCTCACACAGAATGCCAAACATGTCATCCAGTGGCCTTGGCTGAAACAGGTTTTGAGGAGTGTTCAACACGTATTGTTGATTGTGAATGGAATTTCCACATTCCTATAACTGTAGGTAGACCATCGTTAAGATTACCTGTTCACCATGACCTCTGTGTAAAAAGGTGCAAAGTGCAGCCCCGCAATTACCTGCTCAAGCCACTGCCGGCAGAAGGACCTCCACTAGAGGGGAGTTCGAGAGAAGAAGCCATCTCGGAGGCTATTTTGGCCTACTCTTTCACACCGGTCAGCCGTCTTGGAAGACGTGACATACGTGTATATTACTATACAAGGCACTTCCAAACAAATGATTACAACAGTTAAAACACAGTTGGTCCTTCCCAGCTGGTGGTGCAGTCTCAGCAAAGAACTTGTTTTCAATTTGACAAATCCACAGGTGATGACGATGAAGATTGAGTCAACCAATACCAGCATCGCATTGCTAGATCTGACAACGGGGGGGGGGGAGGAGGTTGCTACTCTGCCAAGTGAACCACACGAAAGATAAACGATGAATCATGGTGTGAGTGCTTCAAAACCAACTGGTGACAGAGCTCATGTCTGCTGTGGGACGCAGAGCTCGTGGTGGACAATTTCCCATGTACAGTACTGCATGTACATGTAACATGAAGGAAACTATACACAGTAACAGCAGCAGCAACAAAACCCTGTTGCCACGGTATTTGTTCACAACCTGTCAAAAGGCAAGTCCTTGTGGAAGGTTTTTGGCTTTAATTCCCACTGCGCTCGTGTGCCAGGCTAGGTGCACGCCGAGTCCCACGTGTGCTACACACACACACAACACACATTCTCCAGGATTTCACAGCGCTCGTGCCAGGCTAGGTGCACTTCGAATCCGTACACGAAAGACACGCACACTCGCTCACAGATCACCCAGCTCACCTGTCACACACACACTGTGATACACACACATTGTGATACACACACATTGTGATACACACACATTGTGATACACACACCGTGACATACATTGTGATACACACACCGTGACATACATACACACACCGTGATACACACACATTGTGATACACACACACTGTGATACACACACATTGTGATACACACACCGTGACATACATACACACACCGTGATACACACACATTGTGATACACACTCATTGTGATACACACACCGTGACACACACACACACACTCTATGACACACACACCGTGACATACACACACACACCGTGACATACACACACACACACCGTGACATACACACACACTCTATGACACACACACACACCGTGACACACACACACACCGTGACACACACACACCATGACACACACACACACCGTGACACACACACACACCGTGACACACACACACACCGTGACACACACACACCATGACACACACACACCGTGACACACACACCGTGACACACACACCGTGACACACACACCGTGACACACACACACACCGTGACACACACACACACCGTGACACACACACACACACCGCGACACACACACACCGTGACATACACACACACACACCATGACACACACACACACCGTGACACACACACACACCGTGACACACACACACCGTGACACACACACCGTGACACACACACCGTGACACACACACCGTGACACACACACACACACCGCGACACACACAGACACACTATGACACACACACCATGACACACACACACACCGTGACACACACACACCATGACACACAAACACACACCATGACACACACCATGACACACACACACACACCGTGACACACACACACCATGACACACACACACACACACACCATGACACACACACACACACCGCGACACACACTCACCAACAATTCTACTAACAGCCATCGTCACAACTCGCCTGGCGGAAGATGAGTCCCTCCGGGGGCGGCATGGCGCCCACGTGGGCAGCGGCGTGGGAGCTGAACCGGAGCGAGCCCCAGCTGGGCAGCAGGGGCAGCAGCAGCCGGGGCGGGCAGGCAGAGGCAGCAGCAGGGGCAGCAGCAGGGGCAGGGCAGTAGCCCGAGGCTTTGGTGGTGCTGCACAGCAGCAGCCCGTGGAGACGCCTGGACGCAGGCACCAGTCTGGCCGTGGGCCTCAGCAGCCTTGTCGTCTGCATTTAAGCGGCGTTATCTGCAACAAGGGGCGGGTTGAGTCAACAAAGTTGTTGTTTTTCTGGTTTTCGCCACCGCCAGGAGGAGGAGGGATGTTCGGTGAGGTGGTGGGGTGAGAGCGCGTGAAGTTGGCAGAGTCCGCGGGTGGCTGGGCGTGGATCTTTATGGCTTGATGACCCCACCCCACACCCAGAGACACCCACCCCGCACCCACCCATAGACACCCACCCCACACCCAGAGACCCCCACCCCCACCCACCCATAGACACCCACCCCACACCCACCCAGAGACCCCCACCCACAACCACCCAGTGACCCCCACCCCCACCCACCCATAGACACCCACCCCACACCCAGAGACCCACACCCACCCAGAGACACCCCCCCACACCCACCCCACACCCACCAAGAGACCCCCACCCCCACCCACCCAGAGACCCCCCCCACCCCCACCCACCCAGAGACACCCACCCCACACCCAGCCACCCCGAATAACACCCACCCAGAGACCCCCACCCCCACCCACCCATAGACACCCACCCCACACCCAGCCACCCCGAATAACACCCACCCAGAGACCCCCACCCCCACCCACCCATAGACACCCACCCCACACCCAGCCACCCCGAATAACACCCACCCAGAGACCCCCACCCCCACCCACCCATAGACACCCACCCCACACCCAGCCACCCCGAATAACACCCACCCAGAGACCCCCACCCCCACCCACCCATAGACACCCACCCCACACCCAGCCACCCCGAATAACACCCACCCAGAGACCCCCACCCCACTCCCCTAGGGCAATATCCGAGCCCCTCCCCCTCCTCTGCCCCCCAACCATCCCACAGTGACCCCCCCCCCCCACGGCCCTCCACAACCCCGAGCTGCCCAGGCCTCTCCACTCCCTCCACTGCCCAAACTTCATCCCTTCACTTGTACAGCTGACACCCCCCTCCCCACACACCCCCCACCCCCCCCCACACACCCCTCCCCACACACCCCCACACACACCACCCCACACACCCCCCACACACCCCCACCCCCCCACACACACCGCACCCACCCCCCCACACCCTCCCACACCCCCCCACACACCCCCCCACTACACTCTTCCACACCCCCCCCCCCACACTCACCCCGACACCCGACCCCACACACCCCCCACACTCACCCCGACACCCGACCCCACACACATCCCAAACCCTCTTCACCTCTCTGACCGTGTCCTTGCTGCCCAGCCCTGCCCTTTGTACCCCTTCACTGCCCTGTACATCCCCTCTCCTCTCCCACCCCCAACTCGCCTCCCCCCACCCTACAGACCCAGACCCCCAATCCAGACAAGACGAGGCAGCCCTTCCCAATAACACCCCCACCCCCCCACAACACACACTCACTCACTCACAGCAGCTCAGTTCACCTTGCACGAGGCCTTCTACACAGCACGTCTGCGCACGTGGACACGGGCAATGGTGAGCCCCAAGTGCCCGGTCATCCCACTTTAAACCAACCCAGCCCCCCCTACCCCCCTCCAGCTGTCCAATCCGATTCCTTTCCTCCCTCTAACATCAACAACGCGTTCCCTCTTACCACCACCCTCCCCCTTAGTCCAGCCTCCCACGACTCCCCGCTTCTAGGGCCCCTGCCATTCCCTAACCACCCACCCTGTACCCTTGCGTATCCCTCCTCCTACCGCCCCCATCCCCAACACAACACTTGCAGTCCACGCACCGTGCAGTCCATTGCGTAGGGCTCCCACCCTGTCCCTACCCCCCCCCTACTGACTTCCTGCTGCGAGGGCGATCGTGCGAGCTCGCGAACGATGCCGGAGTCACGATTCCAGCCCTGCGCGTCGATTTGGTTTCTTGGCGTGAGTCCGATTCATCATCATCCGCCTGTGCTGTGCCTTGTACGCAGCGTTAGTGCGTTGTTGCTGCACGTGGAGCGGTGGTGGAGCGGTTAGCGCCACGGCGACCAGAGTTCGATTCGCGTTCACGACGATCCACACCGGTGACGATTATCTGAACCGTGTCCTTTGGTGACCTTACCGAGATCGACTCGGCTTTGAATTGAGCACCGGGGAGACAAAGGCGGCCGAGATTGATGCTAGGGTCACCGCCAGCCAGCCCATGCCTAACAGCACTTGCCCCAACAGTCTGTTAAGGCTGTAGGGCAGATCTTCGTTGTACGGGTCTATGGCAAGCTGTGCTTGTCTGCTGTATTATACTGCGTACTGTGCTGGTGGAGCATACTTACTTGCAGTCCGAGCCACAATTGAACGGAATTAAAATGTGAATTCATTGCGTCTTGAGTGTGACTGTGGGGGGGAGGGGGCCCCTTAAGAAAATGGAACGCAAACTGAAAAGTGCGCACGGATGCACCAAATTTGGAATGGCAACAGACTGGAGGAAAGTGGACTGGGTTAGAATTTGAACAGCAACACGTGGGTTAAAGCCATACAACTTCAAACATTTGTTTTACCAGTGTAAGGGCCACTGAGCTGTATAGCTCCTTTTCAGAAGCGACCTGCCCCACAAATGATTAATAGCTCAAAGAAGTGGCTTATCACGTGGAAATATATAGCAGCTAAATCCTTTAAACGCGCGTTGATTCGAAATGTTGAAGAAACTGGATGACCGGGAGAGACATGCAAACTCCAAATATACAGCAGGCATCGTCAGGATCTGGATCGAACCCACGACCTCCTGTATACCAGTCGATGTAGTTAACATCTCCTAGCCACCGTGATTAAGAGACACTAGGTTGATTTGAGAAAGGAACACATCGATAGAATTCAGCCAGCGGTCGAGACTATCTACACGCTTGGCTACGTACGGTGCGAAAGAAGTGCAACAATACATTACGGAGCGGTAGCTACATGCGGCATAAACGCGCCCCTTTACACATCGACCATCCACGGTGGAGACGGAGCAATGCAATCACCTCTCGTGCTCAGAGCTCGATAGATTGTTGGCATCAGGAGGCCTTAAATACAGCAGTGGATAGATCACATCTCATCTTCTTGGTTCTTTCGGTAAAGTCACGTAGAATGGAAATAATAAATTAATAAAAAATATCACGTGACTTTACCGAAAGAACCAAGAAGATGAATCCCTGCAGTCACGAAAGCTTTAAATCGAAAGATCACGTCTCATTATGATGGAACGCGCGATTCCATAAGTTAATCGATACAGAGGAATCACTGAACCGTAACACCCGCCCGCACACACCATGAGAGCCCAGCACATGGTCACGTCCACAGAGTCATCCATCCATATACGGGTAGGAGGAGGCGCGGTCACTTATAAATATGCGATGCTCATTGGCTGGCTGTCAAAGCAATGATGCCCATCCACGTGAATATGAATTATCCGTGGGAGGGAACGGCAGGGAAGTGGCCACGTGGTGACTTTGACCTGAAAGAACCATGGCATTGAGTTTAGGTCGTAACATATCAGTGTGTGTATACGTGTGTACATATTTAACCGTTTTTTGTACGACACGATACTAAAATGATGATTAACAGTTTCTCAACTTTATTTATTTTTGTGATGTGTTCTGCTGGTACAATTGCACATTAGACCTACACTACTTGAATGTTCTTCAATTGCAGTCCACTCCATCATATAAGCCTGCCACGTATCCTGCAATCATTGCATCCTAGAATCCCACCTAGATCCCAAAAACGCTGGCAAACAGAATGGAACAACGCGCATAAACACCTCACTTGACATGTAAACATCGCAGCTCCTGGCTTTAACATCTCTCCTCAAATACCCTGGTGTCACCACCAACCGCATCAGAACATCAACAAGCCGATTTGCACATCTTAATAAATGGAAAATGAAACCAAGCTACATGACTGAGATTGTGGCCATGCAACCCAAACTTTGGACCATATCGTAAACCACTGTAGTCTGCACACCTTCAATGGAGGAAGAGAAAAACTACACAAACTCTCTCCTGAAACTCTCTCGTGACTTGCTGACCTCAACATTGGCATTTATCTCCTGAACATATTGCCATCATGCACAATAATATATCTGCGATGTGTAATCTATAACGCTTGAAGCAACGCACATGCTGGCAGTTATGCAAGGATTTGATAATTTGACGAAATTAAAAAAATCAGAATCCGTGCCGTAAATTACTCTGGAAAACATTTGGCAAAGCAATATTTTGATGGATAATAGCTACTAATTTGCACCTTTAATTGTTGAGTTTCATTCATTAATCTATCATTGGCAACCAAGCAAAATATTGAAGAAAAAAAGTATCAACGATAATCATATTTTGAAAATCGAACGATACAATTAGTGTGGAAGGTCATATTACCATAATGATCATGTTCGAGTCAAGAGTAAGGAGAACATGATGACTAGAAAGAAACAAGTCCTTTTGGTATTTATGATGAGCCATGCACTTAATACAAATGTCATTGACCGAGGTAACAAAAATACAACTGCACTGCATTGTATACAGATGTTATGGCATAATTGCGTACGTGACATGCTGTACATTATCATGTAATGCTGTTGTATGCATGATATAATAAACCTAGGCCAATTACCAAATCATCCCGCATCTCCCGATCTCGTCAGATTGGAAGCTAAGCAGGGCAACCATTATGCAGAACATGTACGACAGTCGGCAGGGATACGTGGTAGGCAGCAGAGGGAAATGCAGCAAAATTCTAATCTAAACACACCGCGTTCACCAGCCTGCACTGGCCAACGTGGTTAAGTGTGGTAAAATAATCCCACGACCCGCACAGCATGGGAAGGCTAACATCCAGTCATTTCTGGCCATGATCCATTTGGCTTTTACTCCCAGTCAATGATAAAGGTCTCATTCGAAGTCAATCCCACCGAAGATTAGCACGTGAAGAATGCCAATATTTGAACATGATAATATAGCAAAGAGGCTCATATTGTGGTATGCAGTTTGTGTGAACGTCTGAAGCACGCTGGTCTTTTAAACGATGCCTGTATGTTTTTTCTTTTTGGTTCTTTCGGTAAAGTCACGTAGAAGGGAAATAATAAAGTAATAAAAATATAACATAATAAAATAAAATTCTCACGACGTTTCGGCCACAACGCAAGCAGCCGTCCTCAGGTGAAGCATAGGGCTGTCGGAAAGACAGCGTCCGAAGATGCCTGTATGCCCCAACGAGCATGTCAGTTTGAAAACTGGTGTGACCTGTTGATCCGTTGACTTTTCTTTGACCTCAAAGAATTTGGTCTAAATCTACAATATGCAAAATCCAACAGGACATGTCCTCATAATAGGGTTAGTTTTATTTCATCATTTAACGTTAATACAAAAATATAACGTTTTTTATTTTACCAGGTAAGGCCCACTGAGCTATACAGCTCTTTTTCAGAAGCGACCTGGCCATAAATGATAGCTCAATAAAGTGGCTTATCATGTGGAAATGTATAGCGGTCAAATACTCTTTAACGCATGTTTCTAAATGTGAAGGGGAAAACTGGAGGACCCAGAGATAAAAAAAAACCACGGGGGAAAACGCGCAAACACCAAATATACAGGCGTCATGGTCGTTATCAAACCCACGATCTCCTGTATACCAGGCAAGGTAGTTAATATCTCGCCACTGCAGTGTCATAATACAATGTTTTTACTGTACAATCGAGCCACGCCGTAACGAGCCAGCCAGCAATGGTTCAGGAGGCCCCAGGTTGCTTTTCCACAAGCCGAAGCACGTTGCCGACGTCACACACAATTAAAGAGCTGAGCAACGTGGTGACTCTGTGTCCTCAGTATGCTGCATTATATCAAGCGACAGTGCAGCATTGGTCTCGCCACTGCCGATTTCGCTGACGTCAACACACACAAATGATGTCAAGATTGCGTAACTCCTAATGGCCTCCAGTTGTATCGGATGACAGCGGGTTGTGTGTTTGCGGGGCTTCTCTAGGCAATGTTCACGGACATGTGCACCCATTCTGCCCCGTCCTAGCCACGAAGATGACTTGCTGAAATACGACCCATGTTCCTCATTCTTTCCACTCACCGGCCGACTTGGATGTTGCTTAAAGCAGATTGACGGTGACTTGCAGTGGCGTCGCGTTAACCTTGTCATGTGGATTCATCCGGTAAAATCCCTCATTTGGGAACGCTATCACATTCAATTTGAGAATGCAGTCACTGCCGATCACGTGGAATCTCTGCTCACTCTTGAAACTCAAAGATGTAGTCGTCATAAATAATTTGCTGCGAAGCGTGAGCCCCAGTCTGTGTGGATCGCACTTACAGTGCCCAGTTACTGATTGTGTTTGCTTTTGTTACGTTACATTTCGCCCTATTCCTTTATTTTTGTTCGTTAAAGAGTGTGGTCACGTCTTTTGGTTACCTTTTCGACTGGTTCCCTATTCCTGTTACATGTTTCAGAGCCATGTAACCATGAGTCTAAGAGCTGTATTGTATATCATCTGTACAGTCACAGGATGCCCATGATATTATGAAGCCTTACATCTCAATGGGCCCTTCCTGCTGAAATAAATAAAATACTAAATCTAAACTTTCCACAATGACATGTCCTAATGTTCTCGCGTAGATGGTGATTTAAGTGTGGTCACGGCATCATTCACTTCGCAGTTGTGCTCATGAATCACAAATGTGCACCTGGGGTGGAGAAGAAAATACTGATCAACAGGAAAACTGCTGATCAATAGGGGGGGGGGGGGGCACGGTGGCGAGATGTGAACTCACTCATCTAGTATACAGGAGGTCGTGGATTCGACCCTGACGCCTGTATATTTAGAGTTTGCATGTTCTCCCCGTGGTCGCGTGAATTTTTTTTCCGGGTCCTCCGTTTTTATTACCTCTACATTTAGAGACACGCGTTTAGAGTATTTGGCTGCAATACATTTGCATACGATAAGCCACTTCGTTGTGCTATCATTTGTGGTCAGATCGCTTCTAGAAAAAAAGGGCTATATAGCTCAGTGGGCCTTATCTGCTAAAATAAAAAATAAAGTTTAGTTTATTTAGTTTCACTATTTCAAGAAGTAATGTTTGAATGTCAGCGGGCAGTTGCGTCAAACACCTGAAGTGAAAATAATAATAAAAAAGTAATAAGACAGGTAATGCAAGCCCCCTTTAATTGACATTGACTTCGAGATGAGCTAAGGGAATTTGTTTCGTGCAATTGGCCCGAGGCACCGATGTCGTTACGCGTTCACCATCAGTAAAACATTTACGCCTAGTTTTCAACAATACAAAAATAGCTTTTCTCTTCTTGGTTCTTTCGGTAAAGACAGACGCTGTCTTTCCGACAGACCTGTTCTTCACCTAAGGACGGCTGCTTGCGTTGTGGCCGAAACGTCGTGAGAATTATTTTATTATGTTTTATTTTTATTATTTTATTGTTATATTTTTATTATTTAATTATTTCCCTTCTACGTGACTTTACCGAAAGAACCAAGAAGATGAATCCCTGCAGTCACGAAAGCTTTAAATCGAAAAATAGCTTTGTTGACGACTTGCCGGGGTCGACACACAACGACCAACATGTTCACAAGAGCGCGACTTCAACGCCAAATAAACGCAACGCATCTTTATCTGAAAAGGAACTCAACAGTACGCCTGCCGCTGCTTATCTTTGGAAGAAAAAAAACCCGCCTAATAATTATCCATTAACGCGTGGCATTAAATCCGTCAACGGCTTGGGCATAAACGCAGCCAGTAAATTGGGCTTACGTGCGTGAGTGACCTGCCCCGAATGACAGACGGGGTTAGTTAGTACTGCTGCAGGTGTCCCTGATTTCACTCAGGAGCCCAGTGCGCGTGTGACTCCGCTCGTCAAGACGCAGGCACTTCAAGTCAGCATGACTGTGCGTTTTCACGCCGGAGGAGGAGTGGGAGGACTGCTTGCTGTGCCTCGCACGTAGCAGGGTCGGGGAGCGAGGGAGGGAGGAGGGAGGTGGGGAGGGAGGGAGGGCGGGGCAGCTGTCAGAATGTGGCTTGAGGGCGAACAACACGACATCCTGATGGAGGAGCACACACTCTATATTTAAACAAGCACAGTCCGGCTGGGACCTCTAGAGGGCTCCACGCAGATCTAGATGTGAGCGCAGAGGGTTCTACACAGGTCGAGATGTGAGTACAATACTGTGGTGCAGGGGTCGGCAACCACACTGAGAAGCAGAAGCATTTTTTTTCGAATTCTGTGGAAAATAAAACCCTCTCAATATTTCCAGATCCGCAATGCATTGTGTGGTAAATACGAGACGGCGGTGGGTTTCCTTAACAAATAACGTCACGGAAGCAGTCCTTAAAGAGATGCATGCGACTTCGAAGCCGCAGGCTGCTGTCGTGTCTAGGGCAGTGGTTCTTAACCCAGAGGGTGAACGCTGCACCCCCTGGGGATGCGAGATGCCCTTTCTGGGGTGCGAGACGTGGGCAGAATTTTTGAGAAGGTAAATAATCGAAAACACAAATTAAGCACGGTCACGTGCTTAATTTTCAGGTAATCTTCAGGTGTCTTCAGGTGAAGAAGACGGAAGCTTGTGTTGCCTCTGAAACGTCGTGATTTTTATTTTTTATTTTTATTAATTTTAATGTTTTATCTACGTGACTTTACCGAAAAAACCTAAGAATATGAGTCAGATACTCTTTGGTTCTTTCGGTAAAGTCACGTATAAAGATAAACGAATAAATTAAATAATAGCATACGACGTTTCGATTGCAACACAAGCAATCATCATCAGGTATAAATGAAATAGCAACAAAAATCTAACAAAAAAACTATAGACAGACATATCAGACAGATATCACCAAGATACATAGAGAGAGAGAGCAACATATAGGCACACAGAGAGAGAAAGTTAAATAGAGAGAGGGGGCGGGGGCGGAGAGAGGGAGGGGGTTAGAGAAAAAATTAGCATGTCAATGGGTAGGACGACGGGTGGTAAAGCAAGCTTGAAAATTAGGAGAACGAGAGAGAGACACATTAAATAAAAAAACCTAGCAATTCCTGCAGTCACGAAAGCTCCAAAATTAAGAATGAGTCAGATTAACGCGTGGAAGAAGAATACATATTCCACATGATAAACCGTTGCATTGAGCTATGATTTGTGGCGAGGTCGCTCCAGAATCAAGAGCATTACAGCTCATCGGATTCCTCCGGTATGAAAGAGATGTGATTAAGATGTATGCGATGCGGGCACGTGTTGAGTCGAACGTTGGTCGTTCATTGGACGGTGCCTGGGTCACGTGGTTAGGGCCACCACGACTGCGCGGGTTGTTACGTCGCATGTGACGTCACAGACGACGTCACCGCCCTCCGGCAGTTGGCGTTTCAAGAATTCGAGAGCAGTCGCATTTGCAACGGCGCTCCGCTAACATCTACCGATACTAAAACTTAATTTGTCAAAATCTCGATTCGAATATTAATTCGCAAACATCGTTGCCGATTTAACAAGGAGACGAACCTCTGATATTTAACGATCGTTCTTGTTGAAATACATTTTTTTTTCTCTCGGGTTTCTCGTTTTTCCAACTTCCCCATGGGGTGGCGCCGTCGTCTCGCCAGATGGAGCCGCCGCTCCTGGTTGGGTCGACAATTCGCGAAGGTGGGTGACCTCCGACCCCTTACTCCTCTCGGTGCATGTAAACACAAGCGCGTTGGTCGATAAAGTGGTACACAATTTTTTTTAGACCGCGGAGAGGCGATGGTCCAATCCCCCGTGATGACCCCGACCTCTGTAACCTGGATTTGAACTTGCTCGGGGTTCACTTTTAGGGGGCCGTGCATAAATGACGTCACGCATCTGGGGGGGGGGGGGGGTTAGACATTTGTGACGATGTGTGACGAGTAGGGGGGGGGGTTGCGAAATGTGACGTCACATCAAAATGTGCAACTTTAAATAAATAGACAACACGTTCTACTTGATTAAATAGACGTTTTAATAAATGTTTTCTCCTACAACATCAGAGTGCAGCGGCACATTAAATACGCACTACAATGACAATAGTTTAAAGCGATTTGAAGCATGTTTTATTTTGGGCGGGGGGGGGGGCAGAGCTTTGTGATGTCATATTTGAGGGGGGGGGGTCTGACTTTTTGTGACGCCGTGTGACGAAGGGGGGGGGGGGTTAGAAATCGTCCAAAATCGCGTGACGTCATTTATGGACGGCCCCTGAGGCTTCTTCTGCTGGAAGAGCTACGGAATGAGAGAGAGAGAGAGTTGTAGGAGTTAATGCCGTTAAATAAAATCGATGGCCAAGCCCAACTGAAGGTCGTGAGACGTCGCAGCGACAGCGCCAACGTTCACGGCATCGACATGCAATCGGAGCAATAGACAGGGTGGTCCAGATGTGTTGTGACCCCCGTAAAGTTCTCCAAAACGTCTTAATATTTGACACATAATAATGGGTGTGAAAGCAGAAATGAATAAGGGGAAAAATAAATTTGGGGAGGGGGAGGGAGGTCAATTATTTGTGGGCACAAGACATGTGGACCATCCTCTACATTCGAGTAGAAGGGGGATTAGGGACATCGGGGTCAGGGCATGCAGGGAAACGCTGCAGAGAGAGAGAGAGACGGAACGCCGTGGCACAGCCCGGGATGAAGCAACCGGTGGCGAACGCCCGTGCAGGTGGGAGAGGGTTGGTGGGTCGCACCGATGCTGTGAAACTGCCTCCTTCCCGTGGGCGTCGAGGCACCGATCGCTGGCACGCCAGGAGAAGGCGGCACAGCAAATGTTGGACGTCACCCCTGTTTCCATCAGCACCGGACAGAGCGTTGCCCTCTCGCATGCGTGGGATTCGCTCCGGGTGCTCCGATTTCCCCCCCACGTGCGAACACTCATAAATCGGTCGAATATAGAAACAAATATATGTAGAGGACCGTAGAGCTTGGGCAATTGTTGGTAGCGCCGGCTCACCGCCTGGTTACTGCCTTCCCCGCTTGTCTGTCATTCCTCGTGCCTCCAAGTCGCTCACCCTCCCTCTCTCTCTCTTCAAGAGCGAGAGAATACCGTGCAGCGACGCGTTACAAGTTGAAATTATTATCATTATAGTAACCTATTTAAATAACTTTTTTTTATTTTACCAGGTAAGGCCCACTGAGCTATACAGCTCTTTTTCAGACGCGACCTGGCTATCACGAATGATAGCTCAACGAAGTGGCTTATCATCATCACGTGGAAAGTTATAGCAGCCAAATCCTCTGCACGCACGTCGATTCTAAATGTGGGAGGGAAAAACCAGAGGACCCGGAGAAAAATTCACGCAATCAATGGGAGAACACGCAAACTCCAAATAAACAGGCGTCAGCGTTGGGATCGGACCCACGACCTCCTGCATAGCCAGCAATGTAGTTAACAGCTCGCCACCGTGGTACCTCTATTATAACAACGAGCCCTAGGGACAGCCAGTGCAGGCAGGCAGTGCCAAAGCGTCCCAGGGTATCCTCACGAGAGAGAGAGAGGGGGGGGGGCCATTCGGCAAACGCGACAAATGACGGCACGAGTAAAGATGAGCCGTCGTGCTCCAGTGACCTGAAAATGGAGATCGTCGCCTTCCAAGATGTTCGTGATGAACGGTTCGAAGTTGGGGATATTCGGCCAAAACTCCTTCTCTGGCCTGTGGACGAACACAGATGGTGGAGATGGATGTGGAGGGAGAGACGGATCCCGATTCGTGTCGAGCAGTAAAACATCTGCGTTGGGAGAGTATGTGCGGAAAAAACGCCGGGCACACAAACACGTGCCCGCGTGTATGCACAAATTATTACTTATTATTATTTCTTAACGCACTATGTTTATTTGTTTACTGGATAATTTCATATTCAGCCCATGGGTTCTGTAGTTGTACTGTAGTGTTGTGATATGCACATTTATCTTTTAGTTTTTGTTATTTATACAATGTATATGTACGGTATCATATTTTTTTCCTACGTTTTATTCTAAATATATGTTCGATTTTCACCATTTATTACACTTATTTGATATAAATTAACTGCATTAATAATGTATTTAACGTAATTAACTCATTTACTGTCCTTAATTATCGACGTGAAATAACTTAAAAGAATAAAAAAATATCACGTTTGTTGCACATATAAAAAACAACTTCTAAATCTATGTTGGATTATCAAAGATATACAATTATTCGTTTGATAATCGAGGACACATTAAATCAACAGGTATTAAACATGTTCAATTATAAAGCGTGCCATTACTGTATGCTGCATTTAAAGATGTTGTCGATAAGCAAACCGAAAAAATATTTGTTGTATTTAAATAGATTATCGATTATAAATCAAAAACTGTAGTCGATTAAAAATACAGTACAGGGTGGTCCCAAAGTCAGGACACATCGGGTTATATTTAGTTTAACAAATCACATCGGGTATTTAATTTATGTTCAAGAATGTTCAAGCTGACTTACATTAACATGAATTCATGCATCAATTATCTTTTTAAACAAATTTAGGACGTTTAAAAATATAAGACTACACGTGTAATCTTTGAACATTTGATATATTTTGTTTCAATTCATTAAACTTAATATAACCTGAAACAAATAAGAAAATACATATTACACTTAATGTCATCTGAACAAACACTAAGAAACATAGGTATTAGTAATATATGCACACTATTAACTTAATGCACATTTAAAACGTCTTAATGCTGTTAAAGTGAATAAAATAAACCTGTGTATCCTCACTCATGGGCCACCTTGTAGGTTTATTTGGCTGCAATAAATATTCCACATATTAAGAAGAAGGGCAGAAGTGGAGGTGGGGCGATGTGGTGCGATCGGACACGGTGGCCCGAGGAGCGGAAAGAGAGATTGCAGAGGACAGGGCAGCGTGGAGAAAGTAGGACAGCGGAACACGCCACTTGAGTCAGATACTTCTAGATTTGAAGCTTTCGTGACTGCAAGGATTCATATTCTTAGGTTTTTTCGGTAAAGTCACGTAGATAAAATATTTAAATTAATAAAAATAAAAAATAAAAATCACGACGTTTCGGAGGCAACACAAGCTTCCGTCTTCAGGTGTCTTCAGGTGAAGAAGACGGAAGCTTGTGTTGCCTCCGAAACGTCGTGATTTTTATTTTTTATTTTTACTAATTTTAATGTTTTATCTACGTGACTTTACCGAAAAAAACCTAAGAATATGAGTCAGATACTCCTTGGTTCTTTCGGTAAAGTCACGTATAAAGATAAACTAATAAATTAAATAATAGCATACGACGTTTCGATTGCAACACAAGCAATCATCATCAGGTATAAATGAAATAGCAACAAAAATCTAACAAAAAAACTATAGACAGACATATCAGACAGATATCACCAAGATACATAGAGAGAGAGCAACACATAGGCACACAGAGAGAGAAAGTTAAATAGAGAGAGGGGGCGGGGGCGGAGAGAGGGAGGGGGTTAGAGAAAAAATTAGCATGTCAATGGGTAGGACGACGGGTGGTAAAGCAAGCTTGAAAATTAGGAGAACGAGAGAGAGACACATTAAATAAAAAAACCGAGCAATTCCTGCAGTCACGAAAGCTCCAAAATTAAGAATGAGTCAGATTAACGCGTGGAAGAAGAATACATATTCCACATGATAAACCGTTGCATTGAGCTATGATTTGTGGCGAGGTCGCTCCAGAATCAAGAGCATTACAGCTCATCGGATTCCTCCGGTATGAAAGAGATGTGATTAAGATGTATGCGATGCGGGCACGTGTTGAGTCGAACGTTGGTCGTTCATTGGACGGTGCCTGGGTCACGTGGTTAGGGCCACCACGACTGCGCGGGTTGTTACGTCGCATGTGACGTCACAGACGACGTCACCGCCCTCCGGCAGTTGGCGTTTCAAGAATTCGAGAGCAGTCGCATTTGCAACGGCGCTCCGCTAACATCTACCGATACTAAAACTTAATTTGTCAAAATCTCGATTCGAATATTAATTCGCAAACATCGTTGCCGATTTAACAAGGAGACGAACCTCTGATATTTAACGATCGTTCTTGTTGAAATACATTTTTTTTTCTCTCGGGTTTCTCGTTTTTCCAACTTCCCCATGGGGTGGCGCCGTCGTCTCGCCAGATGGAGCCGCCGCTCCTGGTTGGGTCGACAATTCGCGAAGGTGGGTGACCTCCGACCCCTTACTCCTCTCGGTGCATGTAAACACAAGCGCGTTGGTCGATAAAGTGGTACACAATTTTTTTTAGACCGCGTAGAGGCGATGGTCCAATCCCCCGTGATGACCCCGACCTCTGTAACCTGGATTTGAACTTACTCGGGGTTCACTTTTAGGGGGCCGTGCATAAATGACGTCACGCATCTGGGGGGGGGGGGGGTTAGACATTTGTGACGATGTGTGACGAGTAGGGGGGGGGGGTTGCGAAATGTGACGTCACATCAAAATGTGCAACTTTAAATAAATAGACAACACGTTCTACTTGATTAAATAGACGTTTTAATAAATGTTTTCTCCTACAACATCAGAGTGCAGCGGCACATTAAATACGCACTACAATGACAATAGTTTAAAGCGATTTGAAGCATGTTTTAAATTTTTGGGGGGGGGGGGGGGCAGAGCCTTGTGACGTCATATTTGAGGGTGGGTCTGACGCCGTGTGACGATGGGGAAGGGGGGGGTCAAAAATCGTCCAAAATCGCGTGACGTCATTTATGGACGGCATCCTTATGTTTCCACAGCAGTGCATTGTAATCCCAGTCTATGGGTAGGATAAATTTGTGGTTGGAAGGACGTATTGATTTGTATCTGGCCTTTTTTGTTTCACAAGTAACTTTTATCCATGTTAAGGCCATTAGTTCAGTAAAAAAACAGTTAATTTTGAAGACGGGTACAGTTGACTTGTTGTAGATGACTGGGTGGGTTTATGAACGTAAATATTCTGCTTCTGATACAGTAATGTGCTGTGGGCACGGGGTGAGTAGAGTGTTGGTCGTTGAGAAGATGCTTGGGTCACGTGGTTGGGACCGTCAGACCGACGAGGTTTGTGACGTCACTAGTGACGCGTGTTTAAGAACAAGCATTTAGAAACACGCTTTTTAGAGTATTTGGGGGCCGTCCATAAATGACGTCACGCACCTGGGGGGGGGGGGGGTCAGACATTTGTGACGATGTGTGACGATGGGGGGGGGGGGGGGGAGAGAAATGCGACATCACATCAAAATGCGCAACTTTAAATAAATATAAACAACACGTTCTACTTAATTAAATATACTTTTTAATAAATGTTTTCTCCTATATCAGAGTGCAGCGCCACATTAAATACGCACTACAATGAGAATAGTTTAAAGCGATTTGAAGCATGTTTTATTTGGGGGGGGGGGGGCAGAGCTTTGTGACGTTATATTTGAGAGGGGGGTCTGACTTTTTGTGACGCCGTCTGACCAGGGGGGGTGGGGGGGTATGTTGAACTTCTTTTGTACCGTACTTAGCCAACCGTGCTAGCCGGTCCTTTCCTCCATCCAACAACCCTCAGTGAACAGTGTGGTAGTATTGTATCGTCATGCAATCCCCATTATTACTGACATGGCGTGGAGGAAGCCTTCATCCAGCCGTGGATGACAATGGGGCTGTGCGTAAATAAATTGATGACTTTTGTTTGCAGGCAAAAGGCGAACATGGAGTGGAGGAAGTGGGGACGGGGATCGCGAAGCCCTGTGGCAGCGGGGCCAGAAAGACAGTGAAACCTCTGGAGTGAGTTCTCAATAAACCTGGTGGAAACATTCACTTTCATCCCCTAACGAAGTAGAGATTTCAGCTCACAGCCATATATCATTATTTGAATGCGTACAAATACTAAATGCAAAAAAACCTATTTCGATAAATTGCTGCCATTTTGTTTGAATCTTTATACCTTGCCATCATCATCATCTGTCACGTTCTATCCACTGCCGGATGAAGGTCTACTACTGCCATCGATATTGCCTTTTGGTTCTTCGATCCCACAATCCATCTCAATCTGAATTGATCGTATTGCTCCACCTCCTCCATGGCCGTACTCTCGAACGTGTTATTTTATTTTCCCGCTGGCTTCATTTTCACATCATCAGTCTCATCCACTTGCCATCATCACTTCCACTTATGTGTCTGGGCCAAGCACACTTTTGCACACTTTTCTCAGCAATGAACAGGATGGTTCTGATTTTTGTTTATAATGACAATTTTCACAACCACTAAATTTTTTTCTACATTGTTATAGCACGTGGTAATATCCTTTGATTGCAGTATTGTATTACGTTAAACCTATTTCGCACCGTACGTAGCCAACCATGCTAATTGGAGTATTAATGATAGCCGTGTGCGTTCTGTTACTGTGTTCCCTTCCCAGCAATTTGATCACTATGGAATCTTTCCTCCGGCTGGCTGACTGTCCTGACTTCCACCAACACAATGGATATCTTCAAAGGATCCAGGTAAGCTTCTCCCACTGGCCAGGATGGCATCGCGTTCAACTCAAGCTCAGTCCTCAGTCACATTTGTGGCCAGGTCGCTTCTCAAAAAGAGCTACATAGCTCAGTGGGCCTGACCTGGTAAAATAACGTTTTGTATAGTGTGTGTTCACATGTACAACTGCTCATCATTTTTGACATGCGTTTTTCTGGATTTTGTTGTTATTCTGTCTCTCACTGTTCAAATAAACCTACCATTAAAATTATAGACTGATCATTTTTTAGTCAGTGGGAAAACGTACAAAATCAGCAGGGGATCAAATACTTTTTTCCCTCACTGTAGATGCATGGGCCTGTGTTTGTATGTGTATCTGCATTTCACCCATCACTATCTCCCGCCTCCTCCACAGGATTGGTGTTTCTCCAGGAGCTCCGCTGAGGTTATAAACAGCGCACCTCTGCTGTCTACTCTGGGATCCACTAATCCCACCAAAGCAGGTGAATGGCCGCCCTTGTGCTCACAGCCCTCCGTCCGTCCCTTTTCCTTCGTGAAACTTACGTCACACAACTTACGTCACAATTTCTGAAATAAAACAAAACGGATGTCACTCGATAACATTTTCAAACTATCTTTTTCCACTCGCTTTGCTCTCAGTAATACTCACTGCAAGTAGTAAAACTGACATCTAAAATTATGCAATCTGGAATTTTGGCCAAATTAAGTATAGAACAAAATATTACGTACTGTTGTTTTTTAAGCGGCCATCTTAAGTCCCCACTCGCTACACCTGATAACCCGGTTTAATCACAGGTGTCGACTCAAGGTTCAAACCCAGCATCTCAGTGGTACCAGCGCAGCGCCCTGAACTCCGAGTCAACCGGACACCTCGCTCTTGCCTGGCTTCATTCCCACGTGATAAGCCACGTGGTTGAGCTGTCATTTGTGGCCAGATTGCTTCTGAAAAAAGATGTATTTGTCTTTTTGCTTGTTTGTTCACAGATGGCACTGCCGCTGCCACCACCACGCCTAGAGCACTGCCACCAACTCCAGTGCCACCACGGACACCATCACCCCCGCTACCACCATCACCATCACCCCTGCGAGCACCGCCACCATCACCATCACCGCCACCATCACCATCACTCCCGCTACCACCGCCACCATCACCATCACCCCCGCTACCACCGCCACCATCACTCCTGCGAGCACTGCCACCATCACCATCACCGCCACCATCACCATCACCCCCGCTACCACCGCCACCATCACTCCTGCGAGCACCGCCACCATCACCGCCACCATCACCATCACTCCCGCTACCACCGCCACCATCACCATCACCCCCGCTACCACCGCCACCATCATTCCTGCGAGCACTGCCACCATCACCATCACCCCCACCGCCACCATCACCATCACCCCCACCGCCAACATCACCATCACCCCCGCTACCACCGCCACCATCACCCCTGCGAGCACCGCCACCATCACCATCACCCCCACCGCCACCATCACCATCACCCCCGCTACCACCATCACCATCACCCCTGCGAGCACCACCACCATCACCATCACCCCCACCACCACCATCACCCCCACCGCCACCATCACCATCACCCCTGCGAGCACCGCCACCATCACCATCATCCCCACCGCCACCATCACCATCACCCCCACCGTCACCATCACCCCCACCGCCACCATCACCATCACCCCCGCTATCACTATCACCATCACCCCTACCAGCATTTCCACCCCCGCCACGCTGGTCTTCACTGCCACCGTTACCACTGCCACCAATATGGCCACAACCACTGACACCCCCGGGAGGACCGCTACCACCATCATATTTGAGGGTGGGTCTGACTTTTTGTGACGCCGTGTGACGATGGGTGGGGGGGGGGGGAAATAGTCCAAAGTCACGTGACTTTAGACGATAAGTGACTTCGTTGAGCTATCTTTTTAGTTTTACAAGTAACTTGTATTCGTGTAAACGCCAATATGTCCAGTTAAAAATGAAGTTACTTTTGTAGACATGAACAGTTGACTTATTGTAGATGCCTGTGTGGGTTTAGAGTATTTGGCTGCTATACATTTCCACATGATAAGCCACTTGGTTGAGCTATCATTTGTGGCCAGGTCGCTGCTGAACAAGAGCTACATAGCTCAGTGGGCCATACCTGGTAAAATAAAAGAAAAAAATGTTTTTCATTTTTGGGTGATGAAGGGGACGTGTTTTAGCAATGAACCGTTGCAATGTTTTAACGTGAACTACGTAGCTGTGAAGTTTTATTTTGGATACGTTTGATTCATTTACAGTACGTTTGTTCGTAGCTGTCAGCGTTAAATATGTATTGGGGGGAGCAATGGTGCAGCGGTTTCCTCACCGTCCTATCAATTCGGCGACCCGAGTTCAATCACTTGTCACGGCTAACATCGGTGTCGAGTGATATGGATGTTGAACTTCTTTCGCACCGTACTTAGGCAACCGTGCTAGCCGGTCCTTTCCTCCATCCTTCAACCCTCACTGAACAGTGTGGTAGTATTGTATCGTCATGCAATCCCCTTTATTACTGACATGGCATGGAGGAGGCCTTCATCCAGCCGTGGATGACAATGGGGCTGTGCGTAAATAAATTGATGACTTTTGTTTGCAGGCAGTAGGCAAACATGGAGTGGAGGAAGTGGGGACGGGGATCGCGAAGCCCTGTGGCAGCGGGGCCAGAAAGACAGTGAAACCTCTGACGTGAGTTCTCAATAAACCTGGTGGAAACATTCACTTTCATCCCCTAACGAAGTACAGATTTCAGCTCACAGCCATATATCATTTTTTTAATGCGTACAAATACTAAATGCAAAAAAACCTATTTTGATAAATTTCTGCCATTTTGTTTGAATCTTTATACCTTGCCATCATCTGTCACGTTCTATCCACTGCCGGATGAAGGTCTACTCCTGCCATCGATATTGCCTTTTGGTTCTTCGATCCAACAATCCATCTCAATGTGAACTGATCATATTGCTCCACCTCCTCCATGGTCGTTCTCTCGAACGTGTTATTTCATTTTCCCGCTGGCTTCATTTTCACATCATCAGTCTCATCCACTTGCCATCATCACTTCCACTTATGTGTCTGGGCCAAGCACACTTTTGCACACTTTTCTCAGCAATGAACAGGATGGTTCTGATTTTTGTTTATAATGACAATTTTCACAACCACAAAAATTTTTTCTACATTGTTATAGCACGCGGTAATATCCTTTGATGGCAGTATTGTATTATGTTAAACCTATTTCGCACCGTACGTAGCCAACCATGCTAATTGGAGTATTAATGATAGCCTTGTGCGTTCTGTTACTGTGTTCCCTTCCCAACAATTTGATCACTATGGAATCTTTCCTCCGGCTGACTGTCCTGACTTCCACCAACACAGTGGATATCTTCAAAGGATCAAGGTAAGGTGCTCCCACTGGCCAGGATGGCATCGCGTCCAACTCAAGCTCAGTCCTCCTCACGTTTGTTGTCTCTTTAGTGCATCTGGCAGTCACATTTGTGACCAGGTCGCTTCTCAAAAAGAGCTACATAGCTCAGTGGGCCTGACCTGGTAACATAACGTTTTGTATAGTGTGTGTTCACATGTAGAACTGCACATCATTTTTGACATGCGTTTTTCTGGATTTTGTTGTTGTTATTCTGTCTCTCACTGTTCAAATAAACCTACCATTAAAATTATAGACTGATCATTTTTTAGTCAGTGAGAAAACGTACAAAATCAGCAGGGGATCAAATACTTTTTTCCCTCACTGTAGATGCATGGGCCTGTGTTTGTATGTGTATCTGAATTTCACCCATCACCATCTCCCGCCTCCTCCACAGGATTGGTGTTCCCCCAGGAGCTCCGCTGAGGTTATAGACAGCGCACCTTCTGCTGTCTACTCTGGGATCCACTAATCCCACCAAAGCAGGTGAATGGCCGCCCTTGTGCTCACAGCCCTCCGTCCGTCCCTTTTCCTTCGTGCAACTTACGTCACACAACTTACGTCACAATTTCTGAAATAAAACAAAACGGATGTCACTCGATAACATTTTCAAACTATCTTTTTCCACTCGCTTTGCTCTCAGTAATACTCACTGCAAGTAGTAAAACTGACATCTAAAATTATGCAATCTGGAATTTTGGCCAAATTAAGTATAGAACAAAATATTACGTAATGTTGTTTTTTAAGCGGCCATCTTAAGTCCCCACTCGCTACACCTGATAACCCGGTTTAATCACAGGTGTCGACTCAAGGTTCAAACCCAGCATCTCAGTGGTACCAGCGCAGCGCCCTGAGCTCCGAGTCAACCGGACACCTCGCTCTTGCCTGGCTTCATTCCCACGTGATAAGCCACGTGGTTGAGCTGTCATTTGTGGCCAGATTGCTTCTGAAAAAAGATGTATTTGTCTTTTTGCTTGTTTGTTCACAGATGGCACTGCCGCTGCCACCACCACGCCTAGAGCACTGCCACCAACTCCAGTGCCACCACGGACACCATCACCCCCGCTACCACCATCACCATCACCCCTGCGAGCACCGCCACCATCACCATCACCGCCACCATCACCATCACTCCCGCTACCACCGCCACCATCACCATCACCCCCGCTACCACCGCCACCATCACTCCTGCGAGCACTGCCACCATCACCATCACCGCCACCATCACCATCACCCCCGCTACCACCGCCACCATCACTCCTGCGAGCACCGCCACCATCACCGCCACCATCACCATCACTCCCGCTACCACCGCCACCATCACCATCACCCCCGCTACCACCGCCACCATCATTCCTGCGAGCACTGCCACCATCACCATCACCCCCACCGCCACCATCACCATCACCCCCACCGTCAACATCACCATCACCCCCGCTACCACCGCCACCATCACCCCTGCGAGCACCGCCACCATCACCATCACCCCCACCGCCACCATCACCATCACCCCCGCTACCACCATCACCATCACCCCTGCCAGCACCACCACCATCACCATCACCCCCACCACCACCATCACCCCCACCGCCACCATCACCATCACCCCTGCGAGCACCGCCACCATCACCATCATCCCCACCGCCACCATCACCATCACCCCCACCGTCACCATCACCCCCACCGCCACCATCACCATCACCCCCGCTATCACCATCACCATCACCTCTGCCAGCATTTCCACCCCCGCCACGCTGGTCTTCACTGCCACCGTTACCACTGCCACCAATATGGCCACAACCACTGACACCCCCGGGAGGACCGCTTCCACCATCATATTTGAGGGTGGGTCTGACTTTTTTGTGACGCCGTGTGACGATGGGTGGGGGGGGGGAAATAGTCCAAAGTCACGTGACTTTGGACGATAAGTGACTTCGTTGACCTATCTTTTTAGTTTTACAAATAACTTGTATTCGTGTAAACGCCAATATGTCCAGTTAAAAATGAAGTTACTTTTGTAGACATGAACAGTTGACTTATTGTAGATGCCTGTGTGGGTTTAGAGTATTTGGCTGCTATACATTTCCACATGATAAGCCACTTGGTTGAGCTATCATTTGTGGCCAGGTCGCTGCTGAACAAGAGCTACATAGCTCAGTGGGCCTTACCTGGTAAAATAAAAGAAATTTTTTTTTTCATTTTTGGGTGGTGAAGGGGACGTGTTTTAGCAATGAACCGTTGCAATGTATTAACGTGAACTACGTAGCTGTGAAGTTTTATTTTGGATACGTTTGATTCATTTACAGTACGTTTGTTCGTAGTTGTCAGCGTTAAATATGTATTGGGGGGAGCAATGGTGCAGCGGTTTCCTCACCGTGCTATCAATTCGGCGACCCGAGTTCAATCACTTGTCACGGCTAACATCGGTGTCGAGTGATATGGATGTTGAACTTCTTTCGCACCGTACTTAGGCAACCGTGCTAGCCGGTCCTTTCCTCCATCCTTCAACCCTCACTGAACAGTGTGGTAGTATTGTATCGTCATGCAATCCCCTTTATTACTGACATGGCATGGAGGAGGCCTTCATCCAGCCGTGGATGACAATGGGGCTGTGCGTAAATAAATTGATGACTTTTGTTTGCAGGCAGTAGGCAAACATGGAGTGGAGGAAGTGGGGACGGGGATCGCGAAGCCCTGTGGCAGCGGGGCCAGAAAGACAGTGAAACCTCTGACGTGAGTTCTCAATAAACCTGGTGGAAACATTCACTTTCATCCCCTAACGAAGTACAGATTTCAGCTCACAGCCATATATCATTTTTTTAATGCGTACAAATACTAAATGCAAAAAAACCTATTTTGATAAATTGCTGCCATTTTGTTTGAATCTTTATACCTTGCCATCATCTGTCACGTTCTATCCACTGCCGGATGAAGGTCTACTCCTGCCATCGATATTTCCTTTTGGTTCTTCGATCCAACAATCCATCTCAATGTGAACTGATCGTATTGCTCCACCTCCTCCATGGTCGTTCTCTCGAACGTGTTATTTCATTTTCCCGCTGGCTTCATTTTCACATCATCAGTCTCATCCACTTGCCATCATCACTTCCACTTATGTGTCTGGGCCAAGCACACTTTTGCACACTTTTCTCAGCAATGAACAGGATGGTTCTGATTTTTGTTTATAATGACAATTTTCACAACCACTAAATTTTTTTCTACATTGTTATAGCACGCGGTAATATCCTTTGATGGCAGTATTGTATTATGTTAAACCTATTTCGCACCGTACGTAGCCAACCATGCTAATTGGAGTATTAATGATAGCCTTGTGCGTTCTGTTACTGTGTTCCCTTCCCAACAATTTGATCACTATGGAATCTTTCCTCCGGCTGGCTGTCCTGACTTCCACCAACACAATGGATATCTTCAAAGGATCAAGGTAAGGTGCTCCCACTGGCCAGGATGGCATCGCGTCCAACTCAAGCTCAGTCCTCCTCACGTTTGTTGTCTTTTAGTGCACCTGGCAGTCACATTTGTGACCAGGTCGCTTCTCAAAAAGAGCTACATAGCTCAGTGGGCCTGACCTGGTAACATAACGTTTTGTATAGTGTGTGTTCACATGTAGAACTGCACATCATTTTTGACATGCGTTTTTCTGGATTTTGTTGTTGTTATTCTGTCTCTCACTGTTCAAATAAACCTACCATTAAAATTATAGACTGATCATTTTTTAGTCAGTGGGAAAACGTACAAAATCAGCAGGGGATCAAATACTTTTTTCCCTCACTGTAGATGCATGGGCCTGTGTTTGTATGTGTATCTGAATTTCACCCATCACCATCTCCCGCCTCCTCCACAGGATTGGTGTTCCCCCAGGAGCTCCGCTGAGGTTATAGACAGCGCACTTCTGCTGTCTACTCTGGGATCCACTAATCCCACCAAAGCAGGTGAATGGCCGCCCTTGTGCTCACAGCCCTCCGTCCGTCCCTTTTCCTTCGTGCAACTTACGTCACACAACTTACGTCACAATTTCTGAAATAAAACAAAACGGATGTCACTCGATAACATTTTCAAACTATCTTTTTCCACTCGCTTTGCTCTCAGTAATACTCACTGCAAGTAGTAAAACTGACATCTAAAATTATGCAATCTGGAATTTTGGCCAAATTAAGTATAGAACAAAATATTACGTACTGTTGTTTTTTAAGCGGCCATCTTAAGTCCCCACTCGCTACACCTGATAACCCGGTTTAATCACAGGTGTCGACTCAAGGTTCAAACCCAGCATCTCAGTGGTACCAGCGCAGCGCCCTGAACTCCGAGTCAACCAGACACCTCGCTCTTGCCTGGCTTCATTCCCACGTGATAAGCCACGTGGTTGAGCTGTCATTTGTGGCCAGATTGCTTCTGAAAAAAGATGTATTTGTCTTTTTGCTTGTTTGTTCACAGATGGCACTGCCGCTGCCACCACCACGCCTAGAGCACTGCCACCAACTCCAGTGCCACCACGGAGACCATCACCCCCGCTACCACTATCATATTTGTGGGTGGGTCTGACTTTTTGTGACGCCGTGTGACGATGGGTGGGGGGGGGGGGAAAATCGTCCAAAGTCGCGTGACTTTGGACGATAAGTGACTTCGTTGAGCTATCTTTTTAGTTTTACAAGTAACTTTTATTCGTGTAAACGCCAATTTGTCCAGTTAAAAATGAAGTTACTTTTGTAGACATGAACAGTTGACTTATTGTAGATGCCTGTGTGGGTTTAGAGTATTTGGCTGCTATACATTTCCACATGATAAGCCACTTGGTTGAGCTATCATTTGTGACCAGGTCGCTGCTGAACAAGAGCTACATAGCTCAGTGGGCCATACCTGGTAAAATAAAAGAAAAAAATGTTTTTCATTTTTGGGTGGTGAAGGGGACGTGTTTTAGCAATGAACCGTTGCAATGTATTAACGTGAACTACGTAGCTGTGAAGTTTTATTTTGGATACGTTTGATTCATTTACAGTACGTTTGTTCGTAGTTGTCAGCGTTAAATATGTATTGGGGGGAGCAATGGTGCAGCGGTTTCCTCACCGTGCTATCAATTCGGCGACCCGAGTTCAATCACTTGTCACGGCTAACATCGGTGTCGAGTGATATGGATGTTGAACTTCTTTCGCACCGTACTTAGGCAACCGTGCTAGCCGGTCCTTTCCTCCATCCTTCAACCCTCACTGAACAGTGTGGTAGTATTGTATCGTCATGCAATCCCCTTTATTACTGACATGGCATGGAGGAGGCCTTCATCCAGCCGTGGATGACAATGGGGCTGTGCGTAAATAAATTGATGACTTTTGTTTGCAGGCAGTAGGCAAACATGGAGTGGAGGAAGTGGGGACGGGGATCGCGAAGCCCTGTGGCAGCGGGGCCAGAAAGACAGTGAAACCTCTGACGTGAGTTCTCAATAAACCTGGTGGAAACATTCACTTTCATCCCCTAACGAAGTACAGATTTCAGCTCACAGCCATATATCATTTTTTTAATGCGTACAAATACTAAATGCAAAAAAACCTATTTTGATAAATTGCTGCCATTTTGTTTGAATCTTTATACCTTGCCATCATCTGTCACGTTCTATCCACTGCCGGATGAAGGTCTACTCCTGCCATCGATATTTCCTTTTGGTTCTTCGATCCAACAATCCATCTCAATGTGAACTGATCGTATTGCTCCACCTCCTCCATGGTCGTTCTCTCGAACGTGTTATTTCATTTTCCCGCTGGCTTCATTTTCACATCATCAGTCTCATCCACTTGCCATCATCACTTCCACTTATGTGTCTGGGCCAAGCACACTTTTGCACACTTTTCTCAGCAATGAACAGGATGGTTCTGATTTTTGTTTATAATGACAATTTTCACAACCACTAAATTTTTTTCTACATTGTTATAGCACGCGGTAATATCCTTTGATGGCAGTATTGTATTATGTTAAACCTATTTCGCACCGTACGTAGCCAACCATGCTAATTGGAGTATTAATGATAGCCTTGTGCGTTCTGTTACTGTGTTCCCTTCCCAACAATTTGATCACTATGGAATCTTTCCTCCGGCTGGCTGTCCTGACTTCCACCAACACAATGGATATCTTCAAAGGATCAAGGTAAGGTGCTCCCACTGGCCAGGATGGCATCGCGTCCAACTCAAGCTCAGTCCTCCTCACGTTTGTTGTCTTTTTAGTGCACCTGGCAGTCACATTTGTGACCAGGTCGCTTCTCAAAAAGAGCTACATAGCTCAGTGGGCCTGACCTGGTAACATAACGTTTTGTATAGTGTGTGTTCACATGTAGAACTGCACATCATTTTTGACATGCGTTTTTCTGGATTTTGTTGTTGTTATTCTGTCTCTCACTGTTCAAATAAACCTACCATTAAAATTATAGACTGATCATTTTTTAGTCAGTGGGAAAACGTACAAAATCAGCAGGGGATCAAATACTTTTTTCCCTCACTGTAGATGCATGGGCCTGTGTTTGTATGTGTATCTGAATTTCACCCATCACCATCTCCCGCCTCCTCCACAGGATTGGTGTTCCCCCAGGAGCTCCGCTGAGGTTATAGACAGCGCACTTCTGCTGTCTACTCTGGGATCCACTAATCCCACCAAAGCAGGTGAATGGCCGCCCTTGTGCTCACAGCCCTCCGTCCGTCCCTTTTCCTTCGTGCAACTTACGTCACACAACTTACGTCACAATTTCTGAAATAAAACAAAACGGATGTCACTCGATAACATTTTCAAACTATCTTTTTCCACTCGCTTTGCTCTCAGTAATACTCACTGCAAGTAGTAAAACTGACATCTAAAATTATGCAATCTGGAATTTTGGCCAAATTAAATATAGAACAAAATATTACGTACTGTTGTTTTTTAAGCGGCCATCTTAAGTCCCCACTCGCTACACCTGATAACCCGGTTTAATCACAGGTGTCGACTCAAGGTTCAAACCCAGCATCTCAGTGGTACCAGCGCAGCGCCCTGAACTCCGAGTCAACCAGACACCTCGCTCTTGCCTGGCTTCATTCCCACGTGATAAGCCACGTGGTTGAGCTGTCATTTGTGGCCAGATTGCTTCTGAAAAAAGATGTATTTGTCTTTTTGCTTGTTTGTTCACAGATGGCACTGCCGCTGCCACCACCACGCCTAGAGCACTGCCACCAACTCCAGTGCCACCACGGAGACCATCACCCCCGCTACCACTATCATATTTGTGGGTGGGTCTGACTTTTTGTGACGCCGTGTGACGATGGGTGGGGGGGGGGGGAAAATCGTCCAAAGTCGCGTGACTTTGGACGATAAGTGACTTCGTTGAGCTATCTTTTTAGTTTTACAAGTAACTTTTATTCGTGTAAACGCCAATTTGTCCAGTTAAAAATGAAGTTACTTTTGTAGACATGAACAGTTGACTTATTGTAGATGCCTGTGTGGGTTTAGAGTATTTGGCTGCTATACATTTCCACATGATAAGCCACTTGGTTGAGCTATCATTTGTGACCAGGTCGCTGCTGAACAAGAGCTACATAGCTCAGTGGGCCATACCTGGTAAAATAAAAGAAAAAAATGTTTTTCATTTTTGGGTGGTGAAGGGGACGTGTTTTAGCAATGAACCGTTGCAATGTATTAACGTGAACTACGTAGCTGTGAAGTTTTATTTTGGATACGTTTGATTCATTTACAGTACGTTTGTTCGTAGTTGTCAGCGTTAAATATGTATTGGGGGGAGCAATGGTGCAGCGGTTTCCTCACCGTGCTATCAATTCGGCGACCCGAGTTCAATCACTTGTCACGGCTAACATCGGTGTCGAGTGATATGGATGTTGAACTTCTTTCGCACCGTACTTAGGCAACCGTGCTAGCCGGTCCTTTCCTCCATCCTTCAACCCTCACTGAACAGTGTGGTAGTATTGTATCGTCATGCAATCCCCTTTATTACTGACATGGCATGGAGGAGGCCTTCATCCAGCCGTGGATGACAATGGGGCTGTGCGTAAATAAATTGATGACTTTTGTTTGCAGGCAGTAGGCAAACATGGAGTGGAGGAAGTGGGGACGGGGATCGCGAAGCCCTGTGGCAGCGGGGCCAGAAAGACAGTGAAACCTCTGACGTGAGTTCTCAATAAACCTGGTGGAAACATTCACTTTCATCCCCTAACGAAGTACAGATTTCAGCTCACAGCCATATATCATTTTTTTAATGCGTACAAATACTAAATGCAAAAAAACCTATTTTGATAAATTGCTGCCATTTTGTTTGAATCTTTATACCTTGCCATCATCTGTCACGTTCTATCCACTGCCGGATGAAGGTCTACTCCTGCCATCGATATTTCCTTTTGGTTCTTCGATCCAACAATCCATCTCAATGTGAACTGATCGTATTGCTCCACCTCCTCCATGGTCGTTCTCTCGAACGTGTTATTTCATTTTCCCGCTGGCTTCATTTTCACATCATCAGTCTCATCCACTTGCCATCATCACTTCCACTTATGTGTCTGGGCCAAGCACACTTTTGCACACTTTTCTCAGCAATGAACAGGATGGTTCTGATTTTTGTTTATAATGACAATTTTCACAACCACTAAATTTTTTTCTACATTGTTATAGCACGCGGTAATATCCTTTGATGGCAGTATTGTATTATGTTAAACCTATTTCGCACCGTACGTAGCCAACCATGCTAATTGGAGTATTAATGATAGCCTTGTGCGTTCTGTTACTGTGTTCCCTTCCCAACAATTTGATCACTATGGAATCTTTCCTCCGGCTGGCTGTCCTGACTTCCACCAACACAATGGATATCTTCAAAGGATCAAGGTAAGGTGCTCCCACTGGCCAGGATGGCATCGCGTCCAACTCAAGCTCAGTCCTCCTCACGTTTGTTGTCTTTTTAGTGCACCTGGCAGTCACATTTGTGACCAGGTCGCTTCTCAAAAAGAGCTACATAGCTCAGTGGGCCTGACCTGGTAACATAACGTTTTGTATAGTGTGTGTTCACATGTAGAACTGCACATCATTTTTGACATGCGTTTTTCTGGATTTTGTTGTTGTTATTCTGTCTCTCACTGTTCAAATAAACCTACCATTAAAATTATAGACTGATCATTTTTTAGTCAGTGGGAAAACGTACAAAATCAGCAGGGGATCAAATACTTTTTTCCCTCACTGTAGATGCATGGGCCTGTGTTTGTATGTGTATCTGAATTTCACCCATCACCATCTCCCGCCTCCTCCACAGGATTGGTGTTCCCCCAGGAGCTCCGCTGAGGTTATAGACAGCGCACTTCTGCTGTCTACTCTGGGATCCACTAATCCCACCAAAGCAGGTGAATGGCCGCCCTTGTGCTCACAGCCCTCCGTCCGTCCCTTTTCCTTCGTGCAACTTACGTCACACAACTTACGTCACAATTTCTGAAATAAAACAAAACGGATGTCACTCGATAACATTTTCAAACTATCTTTTTCCACTCGCTTTGCTCTCAGTAATACTCACTGCAAGTAGTAAAACTGACATCTAAAATTATGCAATCTGGAATTTTGGCCAAATTAAATATAGAACAAAATATTACGTACTGTTGTTTTTTAAGCGGCCATCTTAAGTCCCCACTCGCTACACCTGATAACCCGGTTTAATCACAGGTGTCGACTCAAGGTTCAAACCCAGCATCTCAGTGGTACCAGCGCAGCGCCCTGAACTCCGAGTCAACCAGACACCTCGCTCTTGCCTGGCTTCATTCCCACGTGATAAGCCACGTGGTTGAGCTGTCATTTGTGGCCAGATTGCTTCTGAAAAAAGATGTATTTGTCTTTTTGCTTGTTTGTTCACAGATGGCACTGCCGCTGCCACCACCACGCCTAGAGCACTGCCACCAACTCCAGTGCCACCACGGAGACCATCACCCCCGCTACCACTATCATATTTGTGGGTGGGTCTGACTTTTTGTGACGCCGTGTGACGATGGGTGGGGGGGGGGGGAAATCGTCCAAAGTCGCGTGACTTTGGACGATAAGTGACTTCGTTGAGCTATCTTTTTAGTTTTACAAGTAACTTTTATTCGTGTAAACGCCAATTTGTCCAGTTAAAAATGAAGTTACTTTTGTAGACATGAACAGTTGACTTATTGTAGATGCCTGTGTGGGTTTAGAGTATTTGGCTGCTATACATTTCCACATGATAAGCCACTTGGTTGAGCTATCATTTGTGACCAGGTCGCTGCTGAACAAGAGCTACATAGCTCAGTGGGCCATACCTGGTAAAATAAAAGAAAAAAATGTTTTTCATTTTTGGGTGGTGAAGGGGACGTGTTTTAGCAATGAACCGTTGCAATGTATTAACGTGAACTACGTAGCTGTGAAGTTTTATTTTGGATACGTTTGATTCATTTACAGTACGTTTGTTCGTAGTTGTCAGCGTTAAATATGTATTGGGGGGAGCAATGGTGCAGCGGTTTCCTCACCGTGCTATCAATTCGGCGACCCGAGTTCAATCACTTGTCACGGCTAACATCGGTGTCGAGTGATATGGATGTTGAACTTCTTTCGCACCGTACTTAGGCAACCGTGCTAGCCGGTCCTTTCCTCCATCCTTCAACCCTCACTGAACAGTGTGGTAGTATTGTATCGTCATGCAATCCCCTTTATTACTGACATGGCATGGAGGAGGCCTTCATC
Organism: Lethenteron reissneri; assembly: GCF_015708825.2. Lineage (NCBI taxonomy): Eukaryota > Metazoa > Chordata > Hyperoartia > Petromyzontiformes > Petromyzontidae > Lethenteron > Lethenteron reissneri. Next base: position 5,617,382 of record NC_083791.1, read on the forward strand.
CAGCCGTGGATGACAATGGGGCTGTGCGTAAATAAATTGATGACTTTTGTTTGCAGGCAGTAGGCAAACATGGAGTGGAGGAAGTGGGGACGGGGATCGCGAAGCCCTGTGGCAGCGGGGCCAGAAAGACAGTGAAACCTCTGACGTGAGTTCTCAATAAACCTGGTGGAAACATTCACTTTCATCCCCTAACGAAGTACAGATTTCAGCTCACAGCCATATATCATTTTTTTAATGCGTACAAATACTAAATGCAAAAAAACCTATTTTGATAAATTGCTGCCATTTTGTTTGAATCTTTATACCTTGCCATCATCTGTCACGTTCTATCCACTGCCGGATGAAGGTCTACTCCTGCCATCGATATTTCCTTTTGGTTCTTCGATCCAACAATCCATCTCAATGTGAACTGATCGTATTGCTCCACCTCCTCCATGGTCGTTCTCTCGAACGTGTTATTTCATTTTCCCGCTGGCTTCATTTTCACATCATCAGTCTCATCCACTTGCCATCATCACTTCCACTTATGTGTCTGGGCCAAGCACACTTTTGCACACTTTTCTCAGCAATGAACAGGATGGTTCTGATTTTTGTTTATAATGACAATTTTCACAACCACTAAATTTTTTTCTACATTGTTATAGCACGCGGTAATATCCTTTGATGGCAGTATTGTATTATGTTAAACCTATTTCGCACCGTACGTAGCCAACCATGCTAATTGGAGTATTAATGATAGCCTTGTGCGTTCTGTTACTGTGTTCCCTTCCCAACAATTTGATCACTATGGAATCTTTCCTCCGGCTGGCTGTCCTGACTTCCACCAACACAATGGATATCTTCAAAGGATCAAGGTAAGGTGCTCCCACTGGCCAGGATGGCATCGCGTCCAACTCAAGCTCAGTCCTCCTCACGTTTGTTGTCTTTTTAGTGCACCTGGCAGTCACATTTGTGACCAGGTCGCTTCTCAAAAAGAGCTACATAGCTCAGTGGGCCTGACCTGGTAACATAACGTTTTGTATAGTGTGTGTTCACATGTAGAACTGCACATCATTTTTGACATGCGTTTTTCTGGATTTTGTTGTTGTTATTCTGTCTCTCACTGTTCAAATAAACCTACCATTAAAATTATAGACTGATCATTTTTTAGTCAGTGGGAAAACGTACAAAATCAGCAGGGGATCAAATACTTTTTTCCCTCACTGTAGATGCATGGGCCTGTGTTTGTATGTGTATCTGAATTTCACCCATCACCATCTCCCGCCTCCTCCACAGGATTGGTGTTCCCCCAGGAGCTCCGCTGAGGTTATAGACAGCGCACTTCTGCTGTCTACTCTGGGATCCACTAATCCCACCAAAGCAGGTGAATGGCCGCCCTTGTGCTCACAGCCCTCCGTCCGTCCCTTTTCCTTCGTGCAACTTACGTCACACAACTTACGTCACAATTTCTGAAATAAAACAAAACGGATGTCACTCGATAACATTTTCAAACTATCTTTTTCCACTCGCTTTGCTCTCAGTAATACTCACTGCAAGTAGTAAAACTGACATCTAAAATTATGCAATCTGGAATTTTGGCCAAATTAAATATAGAACAAAATATTACGTACTGTTGTTTTTTAAGCGGCCATCTTAAGTCCCCACTCGCTACACCTGATAACCCGGTTTAATCACAGGTGTCGACTCAAGGTTCAAACCCAGCATCTCAGTGGTACCAGCGCAGCGCCCTGAACTCCGAGTCAACCAGACACCTCGCTCTTGCCTGGCTTCATTCCCACGTGATAAGCCACGTGGTTGAGCTGTCATTTGTGGCCAGATTGCTTCTGAAAAAAGATGTATTTGTCTTTTTGCTTGTTTGTTCACAGATGGCACTGCCGCTGCCACCACCACGCCTAGAGCACTGCCACCAACTCCAGTGCCACCACGGAGACCATCACCCCCGCTACCACTATCATATTTGTGGGTGGGTCTGACTTTTTGTGACGCCGTGTGACGATGGGTGGGGGGGGGGGGAAATCGTCCAAAGTCGCGTGACTTTGGACGATAAGTGACTTCGTTGAGCTATCTTTTTAGTTTTACAAGTAACTTTTATTCGTGTAAACGCCAATTTGTCCAGTTAAAAATGAAGTTACTTTTGTAGACATGAACAGTTGACTTATTGTAGATGCCTGTGTGGGTTTAGAGTATTTGGCTGCTATACATTTCCACATGATAAGCCACTTGGTTGAGCTATCATTTGTGACCAGGTCGCTGCTGAACAAGAGCTACATAGCTCAGTGGGCCATACCTGGTAAAATAAAAGAAAAAAATGTTTTTCATTTTTGGGTGGTGAAGGGGACGTGTTTTAGCAATGAACCGTTGCAATGTATTAACGTGAACTACGTAGCTGTGAAGTTTTATTTTGGATACGTTTGATTCATTTACAGTACGTTTGTTCGTAGTTGTCAGCGTTAAATATGTATTGGGGGGAGCAATGGTGCAGCGGTTTCCTCACCGTGCTATCAATTCGGCGACCCGAGTTCAATCACTTGTCACGGCTAACATCGGTGTCGAGTGATATGGATGTTGAACTTCTTTCGCACCGTACTTAGGCAACCGTGCTAGCCGGTCCTTTCCTCCATCCTTCAACCCTCACTGAACAGTGTGGTAGTATTGTATCGTCATGCAATCCCCTTTATTACTGACATGGCATGGAGGAGGCCTTCATCCAGCCGTGGATGACAATGGGGCTGTGCGTAAATAAATTGATGACTTTTGTTTGCAGGCAGTAGGCAAACATGGAGTGGAGGAAGTGGGGACGGGGATCGCGAAGCCCTGTGGCAGCGGGGCCAGAAAGACAGTGAAACCTCTGACGTGAGTTCTCAATAAACCTGGTGGAAACATTCACTTTCATCCCCTAACGAAGTACAGATTTCAGCTCACAGCCATATATCATTTTTTTAATGCGTACAAATACTAAATGCAAAAAAACCTATTTTGATAAATTGCTGCCATTTTGTTTGAATCTTTATACCTTGCCATCATCTGTCACGTTCTATCCACTGCCGGATGAAGGTCTACTCCTGCCATCGATATTTCCTTTTGGTTCTTCGATCCAACAATCCATCTCAATGTGAACTGATCGTATTGCTCCACCTCCTCCATGGTCGTTCTCTCGAACGTGTTATTTCATTTTCCCGCTGGCTTCATTTTCACATCATCAGTCTCATCCACTTGCCATCATCACTTCCACTTATGTGTCTGGGCCAAGCACACTTTTGCACACTTTTCTCAGCAATGAACAGGATGGTTCTGATTTTTGTTTATAATGACAATTTTCACAACCACTAAATTTTTTTCTACATTGTTATAGCACGCGGTAATATCCTTTGATGGCAGTATTGTATTATGTTAAACCTATTTCGCACCGTACGTAGCCAACCATGCTAATTGGAGTATTAATGATAGCCTTGTGCGTTCTGTTACTGTGTTCCCTTCCCAACAATTTGATCACTATGGAATCTTTCCTCCGGCTGGCTGTCCTGACTTCCACCAACACAATGGATATCTTCAAAGGATCAAGGTAAGGTGCTCCCACTGGCCAGGATGGCATCGCGTCCAACTCAAGCTCAGTCCTCCTCACGTTTGTTGTCTTTTTAGTGCACCTGGCAGTCACATTTGTGACCAGGTCGCTTCTCAAAAAGAGCTACATAGCTCAGTGGGCCTGACCTGGTAACATAACGTTTTGTATAGTGTGTGTTCACATGTAGAACTGCACATCATTTTTGACATGCGTTTTTCTGGATTTTGTTGTTGTTATTCTGTCTCTCACTGTTCAAATAAACCTACCATTAAAATTATAGACTGATCATTTTTTAGTCAGTGGGAAAACGTACAAAATCAGCAGGGGATCAAATACTTTTTTCCCTCACTGTAGATGCATGGGCCTGTGTTTGTATGTGTATCTGAATTTCACCCATCACCATCTCCCGCCTCCTCCACAGGATTGGTGTTCCCCCAGGAGCTCCGCTGAGGTTATAGACAGCGCACTTCTGCTGTCTACTCTGGGATCCACTAATCCCACCAAAGCAGGTGAATGGCCGCCCTTGTGCTCACAGCCCTCCGTCCGTCCCTTTTCCTTCGTGCAACTTACGTCACACAACTTACGTCACAATTTCTGAAATAAAACAAAACGGATGTCACTCGATAACATTTTCAAACTATCTTTTTCCACTCGCTTTGCTCTCAGTAATACTCACTGCAAGTAGTAAAACTGACATCTAAAATTATGCAATCTGGAATTTTGGCCAAATTAAATATAGAACAAAATATTACGTACTGTTGTTTTTTAAGCGGCCATCTTAAGTCCCCACTCGCTACACCTGATAACCCGGTTTAATCACAGGTGTCGACTCAAGGTTCAAACCCAGCATCTCAGTGGTACCAGCGCAGCGCCCTGAACTCCGAGTCAACCAGACACCTCGCTCTTGCCTGGCTTCATTCCCACGTGATAAGCCACGTGGTTGAGCTGTCATTTGTGGCCAGATTGCTTCTGAAAAAAGATGTATTTGTCTTTTTGCTTGTTTGTTCACAGATGGCACTGCCGCTGCCACCACCACGCCTAGAGCACTGCCACCAACTCCAGTGCCACCACGGAGACCATCACCCCCGCTACCACTATCATATTTGTGGGTGGGTCTGACTTTTTGTGACGCCGTGTGACGATGGGTGGGGGGGGGGGGAAATCGTCCAAAGTCGCGTGACTTTGGACGATAAGTGACTTCGTTGAGCTATCTTTTTAGTTTTACAAGTAACTTTTATTCGTGTAAACGCCAATTTGTCCAGTTAAAAATGAAGTTACTTTTGTAGACATGAACAGTTGACTTATTGTAGATGCCTGTGTGGGTTTAGAGTATTTGGCTGCTATACATTTCCACATGATAAGCCACTTGGTTGAGCTATCATTTGTGACCAGGTCGCTGCTGAACAAGAGCTACATAGCTCAGTGGGCCATACCTGGTAAAATAAAAGAAAAAAATGTTTTTCATTTTTGGGTGGTGAAGGGGACGTGTTTTAGCAATGAACCGTTGCAATGTATTAACGTGAACTACGTAGCTGTGAAGTTTTATTTTGGATACGTTTGATTCATTTACAGTACGTTTGTTCGTAGTTGTCAGCGTTAAATATGTATTGGGGGGAGCAATGGTGCAGCGGTTTCCTCACCGTGCTATCAATTCGGCGACCCGAGTTCAATCACTTGTCACGGCTAACATCGGTGTCGAGTGATATGGATGTTGAACTTCTTTCGCACCGTACTTAGGCAACCGTGCTAGCCGGTCCTTTCCTCCATCCTTCAACCCTCACTGAACAGTGTGGTAGTATTGTATCGTCATGCAATCCCCTTTATTACTGACATGGCATGGAGGAGGCCTTCATCCAGCCGTGGATGACAATGGGGCTGTGCGTAAATAAATTGATGACTTTTGTTTGCAGGCAGTAGGCAAACATGGAGTGGAGGAAGTGGGGACGGGGATCGCGAAGCCCTGTGGCAGCGGGGCCAGAAAGACAGTGAAACCTCTGACGTGAGTTCTCAATAAACCTGGTGGAAACATTCACTTTCATCCCCTAACGAAGTACAGATTTCAGCTCACAGCCATATATCATTTTTTTAATGCGTACAAATACTAAATGCAAAAAAACCTATTTTGATAAATTGCTGCCATTTTGTTTGAATCTTTATACCTTGCCATCATCTGTCACGTTCTATCCACTGCCGGATGAAGGTCTACTCCTGCCATCGATATTTCCTTTTGGTTCTTCGATCCAACAATCCATCTCAATGTGAACTGATCGTATTGCTCCACCTCCTCCATGGTCGTTCTCTCGAACGTGTTATTTCATTTTCCCGCTGGCTTCATTTTCACATCATCAGTCTCATCCACTTGCCATCATCACTTCCACTTATGTGTCTGGGCCAAGCACACTTTTGCACACTTTTCTCAGCAATGAACAGGATGGTTCTGATTTTTGTTTATAATGACAATTTTCACAACCACTAAATTTTTTTCTACATTGTTATAGCACGCGGTAATATCCTTTGATGGCAGTATTGTATTATGTTAAACCTATTTCGCACCGTACGTAGCCAACCATGCTAATTGGAGTATTAATGATAGCCTTGTGCGTTCTGTTACTGTGTTCCCTTCCCAACAATTTGATCACTATGGAATCTTTCCTCCGGCTGGCTGTCCTGACTTCCACCAACACAATGGATATCTTCAAAGGATCAAGGTAAGGTGCTCCCACTGGCCAGGATGGCATCGCGTCCAACTCAAGCTCAGTCCTCCTCACGTTTGTTGTCTTTTTAGTGCACCTGGCAGTCACATTTGTGACCAGGTCGCTTCTCAAAAAGAGCTACATAGCTCAGTGGGCCTGACCTGGTAACATAACGTTTTGTATAGTGTGTGTTCACATGTAGAACTGCACATCATTTTTGACATGCGTTTTTCTGGATTTTGTTGTTGTTATTCTGTCTCTCACTGTTCAAATAAACCTACCATTAAAATTATAGACTGATCATTTTTTAGTCAGTGGGAAAACGTACAAAATCAGCAGGGGATCAAATACTTTTTTCCCTCACTGTAGATGCATGGGCCTGTGTTTGTATGTGTATCTGAATTTCACCCATCACCATCTCCCGCCTCCTCCACAGGATTGGTGTTCCCCCAGGAGCTCCGCTGAGGTTATAGACAGCGCACTTCTGCTGTCTACTCTGGGATCCACTAATCCCACCAAAGCAGGTGAATGGCCGCCCTTGTGCTCACAGCCCTCCGTCCGTCCCTTTTCCTTCGTGCAACTTACGTCACACAACTTACGTCACAATTTCTGAAATAAAACAAAACGGATGTCACTCGATAACATTTTCAAACTATCTTTTTCCACTCGCTTTGCTCTCAGTAATACTCACTGCAAGTAGTAAAACTGACATCTAAAATTATGCAATCTGGAATTTTGGCCAAATTAAGTATAGAACAAAATATTACGTACTGTTGTTTTTTAAGCGGCCATCTTAAGTCCCCACTCGCTACACCTGATAACCCGGTTTAATCACAGGTGTCGACTCAAGGTTCAAACCCAGCATCTCAGTGGTACCAGCGCAGCGCCCTGAACTCCGAGTCAACCAGACACCTCGCTCTTGCCTGGCTTCATTCCCACGTGATAAGCCACGTGGTTGAGCTGTCATTTGTGGCCAGATTGCTTCTGAAAAAAGATGTATTTGTCTTTTTGCTTGTTTGTTCACAGATGGCACTGCCGCTGCCACCACCACGCCTAGAGCACTGCCACCAACTCCAGTGCCACCACGGAGACCATCACCCCCGCTACCACTATCATATTTGTGGGTGGGTCTGACTTTTTGTGACGCCGTGTGACGATGGGTGGGGGGGGGGGGAAATCGTCCAAAGTCGCGTGACTTTGGACGATAAGTGACTTCGTTGAGCTATCTTTTTAGTTTTACAAGTAACTTTTATTCGTGTAAACGCCAATTTGTCCAGTTAAAAATGAAGTTACTTTTGTAGACATGAACAGTTGACTTATTGTAGATGCCTGTGTGGGTTTAGAGTATTTGGCTGCTATACATTTCCACATGATAAGCCACTTGGTTGAGCTATCATTTGTGACCAGGTCGCTGCTGAACAAGAGCTACATAGCTCAGTGGGCCATACCTGGTAAAATAAAAGAAAAAAATGTTTTTCATTTTTGGGTGGTGAAGGGGACGTGTTTTAGCAATGAACCGTTGCAATGTATTAACGTGAACTACGTAGCTGTGAAGTTTTATTTTGGATACGTTTGATTCATTTACAGTACGTTTGTTCGTAGTTGTCAGCGTTAAATATGTATTGGGGGGAGCAATGGTGCAGCGGTTTCCTCACCGTGCTATCAATTCGGCGACCCGAGTTCAATCACTTGTCACGGCTAACATCGGTGTCGAGTGATATGGATGTTGAACTTCTTTCGCACCGTACTTAGGCAACCGTGCTAGCCGGTCCTTTCCTCCATCCTTCAACCCTCACTGAACAGTGTGGTAGTATTGTATCGTCATGCAATCCCCTTTATTACTGACATGGCATGGAGGAGGCCTTCATCCAGCCGTGGATGACAATGGGGCTGTGCGTAAATAAATTGATGACTTTTGTTTGCAGGCAGTAGGCAAACATGGAGTGGAGGAAGTGGGGACGGGGATCGCGAAGCCCTGTGGCAGCGGGGCCAGAAAGACAGTGAAACCTCTGACGTGAGTTCTCAATAAACCTGGTGGAAACATTCACTTTCATCCCCTAACGAAGTACAGATTTCAGCTCACAGCCATATATCATTTTTTTAATGCGTACAAATACTAAATGCAAAAAAACCTATTTTGATAAATTGCTGCCATTTTGTTTGAATCTTTATACCTTGCCATCATCTGTCACGTTCTATCCACTGCCGGATGAAGGTCTACTCCTGCCATCGATATTTCCTTTTGGTTCTTCGATCCAACAATCCATCTCAATGTGAACTGATCGTATTGCTCCACCTCCTCCATGGTCGTTCTCTCGAACGTGTTATTTCATTTTCCCGCTGGCTTCATTTTCACATCATCAGTCTCATCCACTTGCCATCATCACTTCCACTTATGTGTCTGGGCCAAGCACACTTTTGCACACTTTTCTCAGCAATGAACAGGATGGTTCTGATTTTTGTTTATAATGACAATTTTCACAACCACTAAATTTTTTTCTACATTGTTATAGCACGCGGTAATATCCTTTGATGGCAGTATTGTATTATGTTAAACCTATTTCGCACCGTACGTAGCCAACCATGCTAATTGGAGTATTAATGATAGCCTTGTGCGTTCTGTTACTGTGTTCCCTTCCCAACAATTTGATCACTATGGAATCTTTCCTCCGGCTGGCTGTCCTGACTTCCACCAACACAATGGATATCTTCAAAGGATCAAGGTAAGGTGCTCCCACTGGCCAGGATGGCATCGCGTCCAACTCAAGCTCAGTCCTCCTCACGTTTGTTGTCTTTTTAGTGCACCTGGCAGTCACATTTGTGACCAGGTCGCTTCTCAAAAAGAGCTACATAGCTCAGTGGGCCTGACCTGGTAACATAACGTTTTGTATAGTGTGTGTTCACATGTAGAACTGCACATCATTTTTGACATGCGTTTTTCTGGATTTTGTTGTTGTTATTCTGTCTCTCACTGTTCAAATAAACCTACCATTAAAATTATAGACTGATCATTTTTTAGTCAGTGGGAAAACGTACAAAATCAGCAGGGGATCAAATACTTTTTTCCCTCACTGTAGATGCATGGGCCTGTGTTTGTATGTGTATCTGAATTTCACCCATCACCATCTCCCGCCTCCTCCACAGGATTGGTGTTCCCCCAGGAGCTCCGCTGAGGTTATAGACAGCGCACTTCTGCTGTCTACTCTGGGATCCACTAATCCCACCAAAGCAGGTGAATGGCCGCCCTTGTGCTCACAGCCCTCCGTCCGTCCCTTTTCCTTCGTGCAACTTACGTCACACAACTTACGTCACAATTTCTGAAATAAAACAAAACGGATGTCACTCGATAACATTTTCAAACTATCTTTTTCCACTCGCTTTGCTCTCAGTAATACTCACTGCAAGTAGTAAAACTGACATCTAAAATTATGCAATCTGGAATTTTGGCCAAATTAAGTATAGAACAAAATATTACGTACTGTTGTTTTTTAAGCGGCCATCTTAAGTCCCCACTCGCTACACCTGATAACCCGGTTTAATCACAGGTGTCGACTCAAGGTTCAAACCCAGCATCTCAGTGGTACCAGCGCAGCGCCCTGAACTCCGAGTCAACCAGACACCTCGCTCTTGCCTGGCTTCATTCCCACGTGATAAGCCACGTGGTTGAGCTGTCATTTGTGGCCAGATTGCTTCTGAAAAAAGATGTATTTGTCTTTTTGCTTGTTTGTTCACAGATGGCACTGCCGCTGCCACCACCACGCCTAGAGCACTGCCACCAACTCCAGTGCCACCACGGAGACCATCACCCCCGCTACCACTATCATATTTGTGGGTGGGTCTGACTTTTTGTGACGCCGTGTGACGATGGGTGGGGGGGGGGGGAAAATCGTCCAAAGTCGCGTGACTTTGGACGATAAGTGACTTCGTTGAGCTATCTTTTTAGTTTTACAAGTAACTTTTATTCGTGTAAACGCCAATTTGTCCAGTTAAAAATGAAGTTACTTTTGTAGACATGAACAGTTGACTTATTGTAGATGCCTGTGTGGGTTTAGAGTATTTGGCTGCTATACATTTCCACATGATAAGCCACTTGGTTGAGCTATCATTTGTGACCAGGTCGCTGCTGAACAAGAGCTACATAGCTCAGTGGGCCATACCTGGTAAAATAAAAGAAAAAAATGTTTTTCATTTTTGGGTGGTGAAGGGGACGTGTTTTAGCAATGAACCGTTGCAATGTATTAACGTGAACTACGTAGCTGTGAAGTTTTATTTTGGATACGTTTGATTCATTTACAGTACGTTTGTTCGTAGTTGTCAGCGTTAAATATGTATTGGGGGGAGCAATGGTGCAGCGGTTTCCTCACCGTGCTATCAATTCGGCGACCCGAGTTCAATCACTTGTCACGGCTAACATCGGTGTCGAGTGATATGGATGTTGAACTTCTTTCGCACCGTACTTAGGCAACCGTGCTAGCCGGTCCTTTCCTCCATCCTTCAACCCTCACTGAACAGTGTGGTAGTATTGTATCGTCATGCAATCCCCTTTATTACTGACATGGCATGGAGGAGGCCTTCATCCAGCCGTGGATGACAATGGGGCTGTGCGTAAATAAATTGATGACTTTTGTTTGCAGGCAGTAGGCAAACATGGAGTGGAGGAAGTGGGGACGGGGATCGCGAAGCCCTGTGGCAGCGGGGCCAGAAAGACAGTGAAACCTCTGACGTGAGTTCTCAATAAACCTGGTGGAAACATTCACTTTCATCCCCTAACGAAGTACAGATTTCAGCTCACAGCCATATATCATTTTTTTAATGCGTACAAATACTAAATGCAAAAAAACCTATTTTGATAAATTGCTGCCATTTTGTTTGAATCTTTATACCTTGCCATCATCTGTCACGTTCTATCCACTGCCGGATGAAGGTCTACTCCTGCCATCGATATTTCCTTTTGGTTCTTCGATCCAACAATCCATCTCAATGTGAACTGATCGTATTGCTCCACCTCCTCCATGGTCGTTCTCTCGAACGTGTTATTTCATTTTCCCGCTGGCTTCATTTTCACATCATCAGTCTCATCCACTTGCCATCATCACTTCCACTTATGTGTCTGGGCCAAGCACACTTTTGCACACTTTTCTCAGCAATGAACAGGATGGTTCTGATTTTTGTTTATAATGACAATTTTCACAACCACTAAATTTTTTTCTACATTGTTATAGCACGCGGTAATATCCTTTGATGGCAGTATTGTATTATGTTAAACCTATTTCGCACCGTACGTAGCCAACCATGCTAATTGGAGTATTAATGATAGCCTTGTGCGTTCTGTTACTGTGTTCCCTTCCCAACAATTTGATCACTATGGAATCTTTCCTCCGGCTGGCTGTCCTGACTTCCACCAACACAATGGATATCTTCAAAGGATCAAGGTAAGGTGCTCCCACTGGCCAGGATGGCATCGCGTCCAACTCAAGCTCAGTCCTCCTCACGTTTGTTGTCTTTTTAGTGCACCTGGCAGTCACATTTGTGACCAGGTCGCTTCTCAAAAAGAGCTACATAGCTCAGTGGGCCTGACCTGGTAACATAACGTTTTGTATAGTGTGTGTTCACATGTAGAACTGCACATCATTTTTGACATGCGTTTTTCTGGATTTTGTTGTTGTTATTCTGTCTCTCACTGTTCAAATAAACCTACCATTAAAATTATAGACTGATCATTTTTTAGTCAGTGGGAAAACGTACAAAATCAGCAGGGGATCAAATACTTTTTTCCCTCACTGTAGATGCATGGGCCTGTGTTTGTATGTGTATCTGAATTTCACCCATCACCATCTCCCGCCTCCTCCACAGGATTGGTGTTCCCCCAGGAGCTCCGCTGAGGTTATAGACAGCGCACTTCTGCTGTCTACTCTGGGATCCACTAATCCCACCAAAGCAGGTGAATGGCCGCCCTTGTGCTCACAGCCCTCCGTCCGTCCCTTTTCCTTCGTGCAACTTACGTCACACAACTTACGTCACAATTTCTGAAATAAAACAAAACGGATGTCACTCGATAACATTTTCAAACTATCTTTTTCCACTCGCTTTGCTCTCAGTAATACTCACTGCAAGTAGTAAAACTGACATCTAAAATTATGCAATCTGGAATTTTGGCCAAATTAAATATAGAACAAAATATTACGTACTGTTGTTTTTTAAGCGGCCATCTTAAGTCCCCACTCGCTACACCTGATAACCCGGTTTAATCACAGGTGTCGACTCAAGGTTCAAACCCAGCATCTCAGTGGTACCAGCGCAGCGCCCTGAACTCCGAGTCAACCAGACACCTCGCTCTTGCCTGGCTTCATTCCCACGTGATAAGCCACGTGGTTGAGCTGTCATTTGTGGCCAGATTGCTTCTGAAAAAAGATGTATTTGTCTTTTTGCTTGTTTGTTCACAGATGGCACTGCCGCTGCCACCACCACGCCTAGAGCACTGCCACCAACTCCAGTGCCACCACGGAGACCATCACCCCCGCTACCACTATCATATTTGTGGGTGGGTCTGACTTTTTGTGACGCCGTGTGACGATGGGTGGGGGGGGGGGGAAATCGTCCAAAGTCGCGTGACTTTGGACGATAAGTGACTTCGTTGAGCTATCTTTTTAGTTTTACAAGTAACTTTTATTCGTGTAAACGCCAATTTGTCCAGTTAAAAATGAAGTTACTTTTGTAGACATGAACAGTTGACTTATTGTAGATGCCTGTGTGGGTTTAGAGTATTTGGCTGCTATACATTTCCACATGATAAGCCACTTGGTTGAGCTATCATTTGTGACCAGGTCGCTGCTGAACAAGAGCTACATAGCTCAGTGGGCCATACCTGGTAAAATAAAAGAAAAAAATGTTTTTCATTTTTGGGTGGTGAAGGGGACGTGTTTTAGCAATGAACCGTTGCAATGTATTAACGTGAACTACGTAGCTGTGAAGTTTTATTTTGGATACGTTTGATTCATTTACAGTACGTTTGTTCGTAGTTGTCAGCGTTAAATATGTATTGGGGGGAGCAATGGTGCAGCGGTTTCCTCACCGTGCTATCAATTCGGCGACCCGAGTTCAATCACTTGTCACGGCTAACATCGGTGTCGAGTGATATGGATGTTGAACTTCTTTCGCACCGTACTTAGGCAACCGTGCTAGCCGGTCCTTTCCTCCATCCTTCAACCCTCACTGAACAGTGTGGTAGTATTGTATCGTCATGCAATCCCCTTTATTACTGACATGGCATGGAGGAGGCCTTCATCCAGCCGTGGATGACAATGGGGCTGTGCGTAAATAAATTGATGACTTTTGTTTGCAGGCAGTAGGCAAACATGGAGTGGAGGAAGTGGGGACGGGGATCGCGAAGCCCTGTGGCAGCGGGGCCAGAAAGACAGTGAAACCTCTGACGTGAGTTCTCAATAAACCTGGTGGAAACATTCACTTTCATCCCCTAACGAAGTACAGATTTCAGCTCACAGCCATATATCATTTTTTTAATGCGTACAAATACTAAATGCAAAAAAACCTATTTTGATAAATTGCTGCCATTTTGTTTGAATCTTTATACCTTGCCATCATCTGTCACGTTCTATCCACTGCCGGATGAAGGTCTACTCCTGCCATCGATATTTCCTTTTGGTTCTTCGATCCAACAATCCATCTCAATGTGAACTGATCGTATTGCTCCACCTCCTCCATGGTCGTTCTCTCGAACGTGTTATTTCATTTTCCCGCTGGCTTCATTTTCACATCATCAGTCTCATCCACTTGCCATCATCACTTCCACTTATGTGTCTGGGCCAAGCACACTTTTGCACACTTTTCTCAGCAATGAACAGGATGGTTCTGATTTTTGTTTATAATGACAATTTTCACAACCACTAAATTTTTTTCTACATTGTTATAGCACGCGGTAATATCCTTTGATGGCAGTATTGTATTATGTTAAACCTATTTCGCACCGTACGTAGCCAACCATGCTAATTGGAGTATTAATGATAGCCTTGTGCGTTCTGTTACTGTGTTCCCTTCCCAACAATTTGATCACTATGGAATCTTTCCTCCGGCTGGCTGTCCTGACTTCCACCAACACAATGGATATCTTCAAAGGATCAAGGTAAGGTGCTCCCACTGGCCAGGATGGCATCGCGTCCAACTCAAGCTCAGTCCTCCTCACGTTTGTTGTCTTTTTAGTGCACCTGGCAGTCACATTTGTGACCAGGTCGCTTCTCAAAAAGAGCTACATAGCTCAGTGGGCCTGACCTGGTAACATAACGTTTTGTATAGTGTGTGTTCACATGTAGAACTGCACATCATTTTTGACATGCGTTTTTCTGGATTTTGTTGTTGTTATTCTGTCTCTCACTGTTCAAATAAACCTACCATTAAAATTATAGACTGATCATTTTTTAGTCAGTGGGAAAACGTACAAAATCAGCAGGGGATCAAATACTTTTTTCCCTCACTGTAGATGCATGGGCCTGTGTTTGTATGTGTATCTGAATTTCACCCATCACCATCTCCCGCCTCCTCCACAGGATTGGTGTTCCCCCAGGAGCTCCGCTGAGGTTATAGACAGCGCACTTCTGCTGTCTACTCTGGGATCCACTAATCCCACCAAAGCAGGTGAATGGCCGCCCTTGTGCTCACAGCCCTCCGTCCGTCCCTTTTCCTTCGTGCAACTTACGTCACACAACTTACGTCACAATTTCTGAAATAAAACAAAACGGATGTCACTCGATAACATTTTCAAACTCTCTTTTTCCACTCGCTTTGCTCTCAGTAATACTCACTGCAAGTAGTAAAACTGACATCTAAAATTATGCAATCTGGAATTTTGGCCAAATTAAGTATAGAACAAAATATTACGTACTGTTGTTTTTTAAGCGGCCATCTTAAGTCCCCACTCGCTACACCTGATAACCCGGTTTAATCACAGGTGTCGACTCAAGGTTCAAACCCAGCATCTCAGTGGTACCAGCGCAGCGCCCTGAACTCCGAGTCAACCGGACACCTCGCTCTTGCCTGGCTTCATTCCCACGTGATAAGCCACGTGGTTGAGCTGTCATTTGTGGCCAGATTGCTTCTGAAAAAAGATGTATTTGTCTTTTTGCTTGTTTGTTCAGGGATGGCACTGCCGCGGCCACCACGACACCTAGAGCACTGCCACCAACTCCAGTGCCACCAAGGACACTATCACCCCCACTACCACCATCATATTTGAGGGTGGGTCTGACTTTTTGTGACGCCGTGTGACGATGGGTGGGGGGGGGGAAATCGTCCAAAGTCGCGTGACTTTGGACGATAAGTGACTTCGTTGAGCTATCTTTTTAGTTTTACAAGTAACTTTTATTCGTGTAAATGCCAATATGTCCAGTTAAAAATGAAGTTACTTTTGTAGACATGAACAGTTGACTTATTGTAGATGCCTGTGTGGGTTTAGAGTATTTGGCTGCTATACATTTCCACATGATAAGCCACTTGGTTGAGCTATCATTTGTGGCCAGGTCGCTGCTGAACAAGAGCTACATAGCTCAGTGGGCCTTACCTGGTAAAATAACAAATAGTTCAATAGGATCATTTCCCCTTGTCCCTCAGGTGTGGTGCGTGCGGCTGGACCACGTGCCCCAGTGAGGGCGTTTAGCGCCACCACGACTGCGATGGCTGTGGACGACGACGTGGCCAACAACCAGCAACAAGATCTTTAATTTTATTTTTGTAAATATTGTGACTTTGGAAGAAATTTGTAAATAAAATGACAAAATATCAAGTCTTGTTGCATCTCTTATTGTTGTTTTGTCTGTACGGCAAATATAAATATATTCGTTTATTGTACTCCAATCTGTTATTTATTTATAGACTAATATAATGCACATTCAAATACAGGGCAACATATACACCAATTAAGCACCGATTACTGGAATGTTGAAAAGTAAAAACTATATTTGGACACAGACATGCAGTGCCATATGCAATGATGTGTTTATAGACAGAGAGAACTGCTAAACAACCAATTAAATGTAAAACGCAAACCTTATCAATGGTGTGATGCGGTGTTAACAGAAGATACTCGTATATCAACGATGTTATTTACAATGAAATATATTAACGTCAAATCTGCAGTTCGGTACAGAACGTAAGATGTGATGCGTAATATTTCGTTGCAATATTCCCACGAGCAAATGTGTCCACATTCTTGCTGCCTGAGCATGCTTATTTAAAGTTGACATTACCTTCTGCTCTGCACTGCACTATGAACTGAACAAACAACCCGAATTGGATTTCCGGCCACGGCTAACACCTGCAGCAGCAGCAAGTCAATATCTAAACCATTCCTGGGTAGGCCCCTGGTCACCAAATACCCGCATTGACACGCGTTGTGATTAACGATACAACTCCGTGACACAATTGGCGAGGTTCAGCCTCTATCCAGCACTGCATAGCCCTTTATCCAGACGTCGCAGCGAAAACAGTTGGAACATTTGTTGAAATAAATTACATAACACTACGTGATTTGTTTTAATAAATATATATGACCTCACTTTTGGGCCACCATGTATATTATTTTTCCTTTGTAGGCCAGTGCTCTTGGCAAAGGTGTTCAAGTTGATGTCAAATTAAACAAAGTTTAGATTTGAAGCTTTCGTGACTGAAAGGATTCATACTCTTAGGTTTTTTCGGTAAAGTCACGTAGGTAAAAACATAAAATTAAAATTAATAAAAGTAATAATAGAAATTAAATAAAACAACATGGGCATTGTTCTCTTCTAGCATCATGTACACCTTTAGCATGTGACCTGTTGTTCTTTTTTAGCCCCGCCCCCCCCCCCAATACGTTCCATTCATTGGCTACCACACTCAGATAAGCCCCTCCCCCCCCTTAACTTGTATTTAAGAACTTGTATCTTGAAATGTTTTTCCTCACTTGATACAGTAAATCTAGCTGTGACGGTCCCACCTGATGACGGAGACTTGTGTTGCCTCCGAAACGTCGTGATTTATTATTATATTTTATTTCTTTTATTAATTTTTATTTTAGTTTTTACCTACGTGGCTTTACCGAAAAAACCTAAGAGTATAAACTAAGTTTGTATGTATTTTGAACTTCTTTTGCACCATACATAGCCAACTGCGCTAATCCGAGGTTAGCACAGTTAGCTTCTTGCTCCACCAGAAACATCTTCAATCAACACGCACTCACCGATTACAAGCCCACACCCACACTCAACTTCCACAACAGCCACCATTCGAAGTCGCGGTGATGTTACCACGGTCCTTGTCCAAGGCCCTCTGCACGTTGAGGCAACATGAAGTGTTGAAGGGTCAGTGAAGGGTCAGTGGCAGGAGGTCACGGGACAAGCCCAGTTGCCATGAGATGACTGGCAGATGCACCACCTGTTGTGCCCCCTACCGTGCCAACTTGCTGTGCTTTAGTCACCCGGCACTCTGCTCGTTGTTGCGAACATCGCTCCTCCGTTTTTGGAGGGGTGCCTGCCTCCAACTGCCAAGTAGCGTCCTTCACGAGCCTTCTCCACAGAGGCCAATCTTGACACCACTGGTACCAGTCATTGGCAAGTCCACTCAGCTCCACATCGTCCTGTACCACATCACTCCATCTCTTCTACAGCCCGTGCAGCAGCCATTTAGCCCTCTCTATCTGGCCAAACAAAAGCTGTTTGGGCTTGCGGTGGCTGGGCATGCGGGTTACATGCCCCAGAAAACGCAGCCTTGCCTGTCGAAGGAGCTCACCTGATGGGACTGTCTTCAGATCTTTCAAGGATTTGTAAGTTCCTCACACAATCCAGCCTGGTTAAACCCAGAATGGATCGTAGGCAGGCCAGCCTGAATGTTTCTAACTGGCGCAGATGTCTAATTCGGGGGGTCCACGTTTCGCAGCATAGAGAAGGGAGGGTGTTACTAGCCGATTAAAGGATAATGCTGCCTGACTGATTCATGAGTGGGGAGGCCCAGGAGCTGTTCAGATAATCATCACTGGTGGTGGCCGCGATCGGGAATCGAACTTGGGTCGCCGGTTTCGTAGCGCAGCGTGCGCACCGCTACAAACCGCTACGCTGCCGATCCCCACGCTGGTCGACACGCACACCGAAGCACAGCAGCTGCGGGTGACTGTGGTGCGTTCACAGCCAGTGGTGGTGTGGTGGCCCATTTGGGGCCCAGAGCGGAAAAAAGATATAGACAAGAGGGGATACAGATGGAGTGAGATATGCAAAGTGTAGACAAAAATAGAAACGTCACGAGATTAGAGACAGTGCACATTATCAGAGTTATGTTTTTTGTTTGCATTATGACTGCAGGTATTGTGGTCTATGTAAACATGACTCCTTGTAAAAAAGGTGTCAGTTTTGTTGCCACATAGAAGGGTAAAAACCAATTATCATATTTTTACTGGCAAATGAGGTTCCAATGGTGTAAATGCTTACCACGAGCTTTCATACTGTGATGGTGCATTGTCTTTGAGTTGTGCGCCTTTTGGCGTCATCTGGTCCAACCCATGTGAGACTAGGCTCAAGGAAAGCTGTCTCGGGTGTGGACCAATCAACTTCAAGGACAGTGCACATTATCAGAGTTATGTTTTTTGTTTGCATTATGACTGCAGGTATTGTGGTCTATGCAAACATGACTCCTTGTAAAAAAGGTGTCAGTTTTGTTGCCAGATAGAAGGGTAAAAAAACAATTCTCATATTTTTACTGGCAAATGAGGTTCCAATGGTGAAGAGAGATGCAGACAAGATAGAGATGAGAACGATTCATATATATTTTTGCATATTAATTATTCGTGTTCTGCTTATTTAGGATTATAATTTTAGATTATATTTCAGGTACCCATATTTATTTCATCAATCCAGGGCCCCTTGAAGTTATTGGATGCCCTACACTGTTGTACGGTTTGCTTTTGAGCATCACCACCACACCGCCCCCTCATAGCAGTGATCACTTCTGCTGCCAGGCAATGTAAATGTATTTTCTTGGTTCTTTCGGTAAAGTCACGTAGAAGGGAAGTAATAAAATAATAAAAATAAAACATAATAAAATAATTCTCACGACGTTTCGGCCACAACGCAAGCAGCCGTCCTCAGGTGGAGAACAGGTCCGTCAAGTAGACATTCAGACTCTGTCTACTTGACGGACCTGTTCTCCACCTGAGGATGGCTGCTTGCGTTGTGGCCGAAACGTCGTGAGAATTATTTTATTATGTTTTATTTTTATTATTTTATTACTTCCCTTCTACGTGACTTTACCGAAAGAACCAAGAAGATGAATCCCTGCAGTCACGAAAGCTTTACATCGAAATGTAAACGTATTTTGTTTGGCTTTGACTCAACCAACGCTCAGCTGTAATTCACGAGGGCTTCAGCCTCCCACACACCTTCTCAGATTGACCAAGAACCCTGAATGGATTGAGACGAAATATAATTCATGAATGTTAAAAAATGTCCCCTTGTCCCTCAGGTGTGGTGCGTGCGGCTGGACCACGTGCCCCAGTGTGAGGGCATTTAGCGCCACCACGACTGCGATGGCTGTGGACAGCGTCGTGGCCAACAACCGGTGCAAGGCCACACCATGGACCGGATTAACAACTCGAATTTTTTTTTGTTATAAAAACTGTATTTGCAAGATTTATACCTAAACCTTCATATTTAACTGGCTAAATATATGACTCTGAAAACTGTGTTATTTTTTAAAGTGAAACAAAGAAAAGTTTTTTTTGCGTTCCCAAAAGGCGGCGGACCCAGAGATGTCCTTTTCCAACAAGCGCGGCAGGATGGTGAAGAGCGGCGTTGTCCTTGTAGGGCGCGCGATGTTGCTGTGTGGGACTTATACATGTTGGAGATGACTGAGGTGGTGAGGCAGAGACCGGACAGCATCTCCACTTTACTTGGGGCTTGGTCTTCAACGATCCAGCCTTGAGGGACCGTCCATAAATGACGTCACGCACCTAGGGGGGGGTCAGACATTTGTGACGATGTGTGGCGAGAAATGTGACGTCACATCAAAATGCGCAACTTTAAATAAATATAGACAACACGTTCTACTTAATTAAATAGACTTTATAATAAATGTTTTCTCCTACAACATCAGAGTGCAGCGCCACATTAAATACGCACTACAATGACAATAGTTTAAAGCGATTTGAAGCATGTTTTATTTTGGGCGGGGGGGGGGGCAGAGCTTTGTGAGGTCATATTTGAGGGGGGGGGTCTGACTTTTTGTGACGCCGTGTGACGAAGGGGGGGGGGGGTTAGAAATCGTCCAAAATCGCGTGACGTCATTTATGGACGGCCCCTGAGGCTTCTTCTGCTGGAAGAGCTACGGAATGAGAGAGAGAGAGAGTTGTAGGAGTTAATGCCGTTAAATAAAATCGATGGCCAAGCCCAACTGAAGGTCGTGAGACGTCGCAGCGACAGCGCCAACGTTCACGGCATCGACATGCAATCGGAGCAATAGACAGGGTGGTCCAGATGTGTTGTGACCCCCGTAAAGTTCTCCAAAACGTCTTAATATTTGACACATAATAATGGGTGTGAAAGCAGAAATGAATAAGGGGAAAAATAAATTTGGGGAGGGGGAGGGAGGTCAATTATTTGTGGGCACAAGACATGTGGACCATCCTCTACATTCGAGTAGAAGGGGGATTAGGGACATCGGGGTCAGGGCATGCAGGGAAACGCTGCAGAGAGAGAGAGAGACGGAACGCCGTGGCACAGCCCGGGATGAAGCAACCGGTGGCGAACGCCCGTGCAGGTGGGAGAGGGTTGGTGGGTCGCACCGATGCTGTGAAACTGCCTCCTTCCCGTGGGCGTCGAGGCACCGATCGCTGGCACGCCAGGAGAAGGCGGCACAGCAAATGTTGGACGTCACCCCTGTTTCCATCAGCACCGGACAGAGCGTTGCCCTCTCGCATGCGTGGGATTCGCTCCGGGTGCTCCGATTTCCCCCCCACGTGCGAACACTCATAAATCGGTCGAATATAGAAACAAATATATGTAGAGGACCGTAGAGCTTGGGCAATTGTTGGTAGCGCCGGCTCACCGCCTGGTTACTGCCTTCCCCGCTTGTCTGTCATTCCTCGTGCCTCCAAGTCGCTCACCCTCCCTCTCTCTCTCTTCAAGAGCGAGAGAATACCGTGCAGCGACGCGTTACAAGTTGAAATTATTATCATTATAGTAACCTATTTAAATAACTTTTTTTTATTTTACCAGGTAAGGCCCACTGAGCTATACAGCTCTTTTTCAGACGCGACCTGGCTATCACGAATGATAGCTCAACGAAGTGGCTTATCATCATCACGTGGAAAGTTATAGCAGCCAAATCCTCTGCACGCACGTCGATTCTAAATGTGGGAGGGAAAAACCAGAGGACCCGGAGAAAAATTCACGCAATCAATGGGAGAACACGCAAACTCCAAATAAACAGGCGTCAGCGTTGGGATCGGACCCACGACCTCCTGCATAGCCAGCAATGTAGTTAACAGCTCGCCACCGTGGTGCCTCTATTATAACAACGAGCCCTAGGGACAGCCAGTGCAGGCAGGCAGTGCCAAAGCGTCCCAGGGTATCCTCACGAGAGAGAGAGAGGGGGGGGGGCCATTCGGCAAACGCGACAAATGACGGCACGAGTAAAGATGAGCCGTCGTGCTCCAGTGACCTGAAAATGGAGATCGTCGCCTTCCAAGATGTTCGTGATGAACGGTTCGAAGTTGGGGATATTCGGCCAAAACTCCTTCTCTGGCCTGTGGACGAACACAGATGGTGGAGATGGATGTGGAGGGAGAGACGGATCCCGATTCGTGTCGAGCAGTAAAACATCTGCGTTGGGAGAGTATGTGCGGAAAAAACGCCGGGCACACAAACACGTGCCCGCGTGTATGCACAAATTATTACTTATTATTATTATTTCTTAACGCACTATGTTTATTTGTTTACTGGAGAATTTCATATTCAGCCCATGGGTTCTGTAGTTGTACTGTAGTGTTGTGATATGCACATTTATCTTTTCGTTTTTGTTATTTATACAATGTATATGTACGGTATCATATTTTTTTCCTACGTTTTATTCTAAATATATGTTCGATTTTCACCATTTATTACACTTATTTGATATAAATTAACTGCATTAATAATGTATTTAACGTAATTAACTCATTTACTGTCCTTAATTATCGACGTGAAATAACTTAAAAGAATAAAAAAATATCACGTTTGTTGCACATATAAAAAACAACTTCTAAATCTATGTTGGATTATCAAAGATATACAATTATTCGTTTGATAATCGAGGACACATTAAATCAACAGGTATTAAACATGTTCAATTATAAAGCGTGCCATTACTGTATGCTGCATTTAAAGATGTTGTCGATAAGCAAACCGAAAAAATATTTGTTGTATTTAAATAGATTATCGATTATAAATCAAAAACTGTAGTCGATTAAAAATACAGTACAGGGTGGTCCCAAAGTCAGGACACATCGGGTTATATTTAGTTTAACAAATCACATCGGGTATTTAATTTATGTTCAAGAATGTTCAAGCTGACTTACATTAACATGAATTCATGCATCAATTATCTTTTTAAACAAATTTAGGACGTTTAAAAATATAAGACTACACGTGTAATCTTTGAACATTTGATATATTTTGTTTCAATTCATTAAACTTAATATAACCTGAAACAAATAAGAAAATACATATTACACTTAATGTCATCTGAACAAACACTAAGAAACATAGGTATTAGTAATATATGCACACTATTAACTTAATGCACATTTAAAACGTCTTAATGCTGTTAAAGTGAATAAAATAAACCTGTGTATCCTCACTCATGGGCCACCTTGTAGGTTTATTTGGCTGCAATAAATATTCCACATATTAAGAAGAAGGGCAGAAGTGGAGGTGGGGCGATGTGGTGCGATCGGACACGGTGGCCCGAGGAGCGGAAAGAGAGATTGCAGAGGACAGGGCAGCGTGGAGAAAGTAGGACAGCGGAACACGCCACTTGAGTCAGATACTTCTAGATTTGAAGCTTTCGTGACTGCAAGGATTCATATTCTTAGGTTTTTTCGGTAAAGTCACGTAGATAAAATATTTAAATTAATAAAAATAAAAAATAAAAATCACGACGTTTCGGAGGCAACACAAGCTTCCGTCTTCAGGTGTCTTCAGGTGAAGAAGACGGAAGCTTGTGTTGCCTCCGAAACGTCGTGATTTTTATTTTTTATTTTTACTAATTTTAATGTTTTATCTACGTGACTTTACCGAAAAAAACCTAAGAATATGAGTCAGATACTCCTTGGTTCTTTCGGTAAAGTCACGTATAAAGATAAACTAATAAATTAAATAATAGCATACGACGTTTCGATTGCAACACAAGCAATCATCATCAGGTATAAATGAAATAGCAACAAAAATCTAACAAAAAAACTATAGACAGACATATCAGACAGATATCACCAAGATACATAGAGAGAGAGCAACACATAGGCACACAGAGAGAGAAAGTTAAATAGAGAGAGGGGGCGGGGGCGGAGAGAGGGAGGGGGTTAGAGAAAAAATTAGCATGTCAATGGGTAGGACGACGGGTGGTAAAGCAAGCTTGAAAATTAGGAGAACGAGAGAGAGACACATTAAATAAAAAAACCGAGCAATTCCTGCAGTCACGAAAGCTCCAAAATTAAGAATGAGTCAGATTAACGCGTGGAAGAAGAATACATATTCCACATGATAAACCGTTGCATTGAGCTATGATTTGTGGCGAGGTCGCTCCAGAATCAAGAGCATTACAGCTCATCGGATTCCTCCGGTATGAAAGAGATGTGATTAAGATGTATGCGATGCGGGCACGTGTTGAGTCGAACGTTGGTCGTTCATTGGACGGTGCCTGGGTCACGTGGTTAGGGCCACCACGACTGCGCGGGTTGTTACGTCGCATGTGACGTCACAGACGACGTCACCGCCCTCCGGCAGTTGGCGTTTCAAGAATTCGAGAGCAGTCGCATTTGCAACGGCGCTCCGCTAACATCTACCGATACTAAAACTTAATTTGTCAAAATCTCGATTCGAATATTAATTCGCAAACATCGTTGCCGATTTAACAAGGAGACGAACCTCTGATATTTAACGATCGTTCTTGTTGAAATAAATTTTTTTTTCTCTCGGGTTTCTCGTTTTTCCAACTTCCCCATGGGGTGGCGCCGTCGTCTCGCCAGATGGAGCCGCCGCTCCTGGTTGGGTCGACAATTCGCGAAGGTGGGTGACCTCCGACCCCTTACTCCTCTCGGTGCATGTAAACACAAGCGCGTTGGTCGATAAAGTGGTACACAATTTTCTTTAGACCGCGGAGAGGCGATGGTCCAATCCCCCGTGATGACCCCGACCTCTGTAACCTGGATTTGAACTTACTCGGGGTTCACTTTTAGGGGGCCGTGCATAAATGACGTCACGCATCTGGGGGGGGGGGGGGTTAGACATTTGTGACGATGTGTGACGAGTAGGGGGGGGGGGGTGCGAAATGTGACGTCACATCAAAATGTGCAACTTTAAATAAATAGACAACACGTTCTACTTGATTAAATAGACGTTTTAATAAATGTTTTCTCCTACAACATCAGAGTGCAGCGGCACATTAAATACGCACTACAATGACAATAGTTTAAAGCGATTTGAAGCATGTTTTATTTTGGGCGGGGGGGGGCAGAGCTTTGTGATGTCATATTTGAGGGGGGGGGGTCTGACTTTTTGTGACGCCGTGTGACGAAGGGGGGGGGGGGGGTTAGAAATCGTCCAAAATCGCGTGACGTCATTTATGGACGGCCCCTGAGGCTTCTTCTGCTGGAAGAGCTACGGAATGAGAGAGAGAGAGAGTTGTAGGAGTTAATGCCGTTAAATAAAATCGATGGCCAAGCCCAACTGAAGGTCGTGAGACGTCGCAGCGACAGCGCCAACGTTCACGGCATCGACATGCAATCGGAGCAATAGACAGGGTGGTCCAGATGTGTTGTGACCCCCGTAAAGTTCTCCAAAACGTCTTAATATTTGACACATAATAATGGGTGTGAAAGCAGAAATGAATAAGGGGAAAAATAAATTTGGGGAGGGGGAGGGAGGTCAATTATTTGTGGGCACAAGACATGTGGACCATCCTCTACATTCGAGTAGAAGGGGGATTAGGGACATCGGGGTCAGGGCATGCAGGGAAACGCTGCAGAGAGAGAGAGAGACGGAACGCCGTGGCACAGCCCGGGATGAAGCAACCGGTGGCGAACGCCCGTGCAGGTGGGAGAGGGTTGGTGGGTCGCACCGATGCTGTGAAACTGCCTCCTTCCCGTGGGCGTCGAGGCACCGATCGCTGGCACGCCAGGAGAAGGCGGCACAGCAAATGTTGGACGTCACCCCTGTTTCCATCAGCACCGGACAGAGCGTTGCCCTCTCGCATGCGTGGGATTCGCTCCGGGTGCTCCGATTTCCCCCCCACGTGCGAACACTCATAAATCGGTCGAATATAGAAACAAATATATGTAGAGGACCGTAGAGCTTGGGCAATTGTTGGTAGCGCCGGCTCACCGCCTGGTTACTGCCTTCCCCGCTTGTCTGTCATTCCTCGTGCCTCCAAGTCGCTCACCCTCCCTCTCTCTCTCTTCAAGAGCGAGAGAATACCGTGCAGCGACGCGTTACAAGTTGAAATTATTATCATTATAGTAACCTATTTAAATAACTTTTTTTTATTTTACCAGGTAAGGCCCACTGAGCTATACAGCTCTTTTTCAGACGCGACCTGGCTATCACGAATGATAGCTCAACGAAGTGGCTTATCATCATCACGTGGAAAGTTATAGCAGCCAAATCCTCTGCACGCACGTCGATTCTAAATGTGGGAGGGAAAAACCAGAGGACCCGGAGAAAATTCACGCAATCAATGGGAGAACACGCAAACTCCAAATAAACAGGCGTCAGCGTTGGGATCGGACCCACGACCTCCTGCATAGCCAGCAATGTAGTTAACAGCTCGCCACCGTGGTACCTCTATTATAACAACGAGCCCTAGGGACAGCCAGTGCAGGCAGGCAGTGCCAAAGCGTCCCAGGGTATCCTCACGAGAGAGAGAGAGGGGGGGGGGGGCATTCGGCAAACGCGACAAATGACGGCACGAGTAAAGATGAGCCGTCGTGCTCCAGTGACCTGAAAATGGAGATCGTCGCCTTCCAAGATGTTCGTGATGAACGGTTCGAAGTTGGGGATATTCGGCCAAAACTCCTTCTCTGGCCTGTGGACGAACACAGATGGTGGAGATGGATGTGGAGGGAGAGACGGATCCCGATTCGTGTCGAGCAGTAAAACATCTGCGTTGGGAGAGTATGTGC